>NC_064863.1:14719503-15383629 GCF_024139225.1 Suncus etruscus | reverse complement strand
CATAGTTTAATTTTACAGCCAAGAAGGACTGATGATGCTAGAACAACAATCACTGAAAACTAAAACTATTTATTGTATTAAAGTTCTGGGTTACTAAATTATCAACCTTTAATTTGTCTCCATTATGTCCACCTCAACAAAAAAATTATTGGGGTCCCCAAAATGTGCCACGTTTTGGGTGAATATGATTGCTAAATGCAACAAAGTCCCAATAAAAATTCTGGTAAATTATGTTGTAGATATTTAGAAGTAATCCTACCTTTTTAGAAAATACATACAAACAGAAAATAATCAAGAAAATGTCGGATAAGGGTAAAGTTTGTAAATGTATACTATTCAACTGATATTCTTACTATAGAAATCATAGCAAACTAATAACAACATCATTAAAACAGAATGGAACACAGAATGAAATAAAGGTAAATCATTGAGGAAAAAGTTGTGTTACTATAGAACTACTGGATTCATACATGCAATAAAAGTAAATTATCCAGAAAAAAAACTTTACACCTCAAACAATAGTTCTCAAAATACATACTTTTCAATAAAAGAAGCAAAATGCAGAAAGTATAGAAAATAGTATAGTAGACCTTGAATTTGGAAGTATTTTAGAATCTTACAACAGAAGTTTGATTCAGGAAAAAAAAAAGTTGAATCTTATTAAAATGAAACATCTATACAAGTCACAAATTAAAAGGAAGTTTTTAAAATCTTTTAAAACATGTATTTGATAAAACATGCTGCCCAGAATACATAAAGAACTGTTAATACTCAATAAAGAAACAAATAGCTCAATTTAAAACTTGGCAAAAGATCTGAACAAATATTTTACCAGGGAGTAAATGCAGATGGAAAATAAACACATGAAAACATATTTCAAATAGGGAATAACAAATTAAAACTGTAATAAGAGACCACTACACATATCTCAGACTGCAGTAGATAAACATGCAGAGCAGTCTGCTCTCTCCTGATCTTCTAACCACTCAGAGCTTTCACCCTGCTTTCCACTAAACATGCAGAGCTCACACCCTGCTTTGCCCTAAACACACAGAACTCACAGTCTAGTTTCCCCTACTTTTCTATTTTCCTATGATTGGCTGAAGCACATTCTATTATTATACTATTCTAAGTATCCTACTTTCACCACAATAAACAACTAATCTCCCCAAAGTTGCTCTTGATATGCAGTATCATATGCAGTATGCACTTGTTTTCTGAGATCCTGCTCCCTCATCAGGAACTCACCAGGCACCCAACATCCCTGGCATCTTCTATAAACTAGCAAAAATAAAAAATATATTGACTTCAGTGAAATGCCATAACACTTGTATTTTACTGGCAAAATTCTGAAATGTATTAAATACTGATATGAATGTAGAACAAATTCCCTTGCATTTCTGGTTGGAGTATGAAAGAGCTTAAATTCTTTGATCCTTTATAATGTAAACAGACTCTCATAATGAAATTTAGCAATGGAAATCCCTAGCATTTACCCAAATGAGATGAAAATATACACCAACACATGATAAAATTATGCACATGTTTTTCAGTCTTATTCATGATTTCAAAAAGTTGTAAATACCCAAGAAATTATTTAATATATGAATTGATGAAAAATACAATATATCCAGATATGAAATACAATTTAACTTAATATATGAATTGATGAAAATACAGATATCAAGAAATGGAATACTATTTAAAATGTTTTATTTTTTTATAAGATTAGTTTTTTTCTTTTTTTTAAATTTAACCAACTTTATTACATACATTATTGTATTTGGGTTTCAGTCATGCAAAGAACACCACCCATCACCAGTGCAACATTCCCATCACCAATGTCCCAAATCTCCCTCCTCTCCACCCAAACCCCACCTCTACTCTAGACAGGCTTTCTATTTCCCTCGTATATTCTCTTTACTAGGATAGTTCAAAAAGTAGTTATTTCTCTAACTAAACTCATCCCTGTTTGCAGTGAGCTTCATGAGGTGAGCTGTAACTTCTAGCTCTTTTCTCTTTTGTGCCTAAAATTTATTATTGCAAGAATGTCTTTCATTTTTCTTAAAACCCATAGATGAGTGAGACCATTCTGCATCTTTCTCTCTCTCTCTGACTTATTTCACTCAGCATAATAGATTCCATGTACATCCATGTATAGGAAAATTTCATGACTTCATCTCTCCTGACAGCTTCATAATATTTTATTGTGTATATGTACCACAGTTTCTTTAGCCATTCATCTGTTGAAGGGTATCTTGGCTGTTTCAAAAATGTCTTATTCATTTAGAAAAATATAGTGACATATCAAGTCTTAAAGCCAATAAAATAAAATTTAAATGTACAGAGCTTCATGAATTAAGATCTTTGAAAATTATTATTTCAATTGTGTGATATTATTGAAAGGGAAAAATAATGGAAATATTGCAATGATCAGTGGTTACTAGAAGTGAAGGGTTGATGCATGAGGTACATGGATGAAACTAATAGATTATTTTTTTACCAAGAATATCTTTTAATGATTGTCTAATGTTGCAATATATATAATTAAATATAAAACTATATCTCTAGGCAACAATATTCAGAGAAGATATTAGAGTAGTGATATGCGATAATTTATCTCTTGGCACAATCACTGAGTAGGTATGTGTGAGTTTGTGTGTGTGTGTGTGTGGTTGGATGAAAAAGTTAGGTGTGTGAAGATTTACAATTGCTGGCAAATAAATAGCAAAGGAGAATTGTGATAAATTAGTATAAAGAGTGTGATAATTGGGGCCGGGCGGTGGCGCTAAAGGTAAGGTGCCTGCCTTGCCTGCGCTAGCCTTGGACGGACCATGGTTCGATCCCCCGGTGTCCCATATGGTCCCCCAAGCCAGGAGCAACTTCTGAGCACATAGCCAGGACTAACCCCTGAGCATTACTGGGTATGGCCCCCCCCAAAAAAAAAGTGTGAAAATTAAGTGATAAAGATTTCTTTCTCTGAAAACGATCCTACTTAGTTAATGCATTAATGAGATTCTTCCATTCTTATCACTCAGAGGATGAGTAAGGATATCTTAGGAGGTGATAAGGACACCCCGTTATATAAATGTTGAGAAAGTTTATGTTGAGATGTTTTCTGTGCACATATACTGCGTCCAATTTTTATAAATTAACAAATGCGACAAACTGAGACCAAGAATTCAAGAAGTTCAGGTGGTTTGGGGATAGCAAAGAATTAGTTCTTATAATTCCAGTGTTTGTAATATTTTGGGAATAACAATAAATAGGATGAAACCTCCTTAACTAATCATCCTCAGATAGTATGCTGGGGTGCTAAATAAATGTTAAAGTATTTTGATGGCTGATAAATATTTAATCTTACATTAATTGTTTCAGTATCTTTCTCCAAAATTGTTCCACTTAGGCTTCTTTGACTTATGTTTCATTGTGCATATTTATACATATATACCACATGCACTCACATTTACACATTCAATCAATAATTCATAAAGCATTGACTTGAAATCAATTAATAATAAGTGTTTGCCTCCCTGATGGTTGTGAGTTGTTTTTGGTTTTTTTTTGTGTGTGTTTTGTTAAGAGGGTGTAAGATTTAGCAAGTGCAGTGTATAAGTAGTATGTCTCTTAGTGACTTATTAATGATTTAAAAATATTTGTTTCTCTGTATTCTCTTGCAAGACAGTTTTCAAGGGGTGATGTAAATATCAGGCAGCCACATTCTGCATTACTAGCTGTATCCCAGAGGACAAAACTATGGAAGAGGGAGACGCATCCATTACAAATCTGCCAGTCTTCTCAAGCCCATGTCTCCGGAGTACCTGAATTTTTCTCTCTGTTTCCTAACCCATAGCCTTTTATTTCACTTGGGTCGTTTCTGTCCATCTTCCCTGTTATTTTTTTTTCTCCTTTATTTCTCGGAGTTTGATGTTGCATCAGCTGCAGCTGCCCTTTACAAATAACCTCTAACCTTCCCTTCTTGTACTCACTCTTGCTTAGTCTGTTGTTGACTCAATGCCTCTGACCCTTAGAGGCTTGTATTTCTAATCCCTGGGATCTGAGCCCCTTTCTCTTGGGGAAAACTGGAATGTTTGAGATTGGAGAGGACATAAAGAGGTCCAGACAGTTCCCGTGCTTGGGGTTTAGTAATGCAGGGTGTTCAAATGTGTTCGTTTGATTTATAAATGTACCACTTTGTCACTGACTTCTCAGAGAGGAAAATATTTGTACAATTAAGTCTACTTTTAGGAAAAATAATTTTTAAGTCTAGTTAAAAAATGAGTACTCTAAAGAAGTCTAATCTGTTTCATTACCTAAAATGATCTTAGGAAATTTTTAGCTGTATAATGTGATTATTGCTTGTATTAGATTCCAATAACTTGGTAAGCAAAAAAATAAAATAACTTGTACTTTATGGGTGTTATTTGAAAATACCTTATAATTTAGAGAAGAGGTCTTTTTGTTTTACACAGAATTGTTCCAAGGACCCACTGAGATGTGAGATTAGTTGGCTTTTTATGAACTGGTTCCTTTTGGTAAAAATACCCAAACACAAAGAGTTAAATGAATTACTGATTTGCAAAATATCTTCCAACATTAAACGTTATTTGGATAAGATAGCATATGTTAGGTTTTGTTGTTGTTATTTCCACCTCTGGGAAGCCAGACCACTTTGAGCAGAAAACAGAGTCGATGGCCATCAGCCCACAGAAACTCCTTGGGCCTCTCTGGCAGGGCATGAAGGAGTTTGATCCTTGGGCTAATTAGGCTCACTCCCTCTGGGACTCGGCTTAGAAGTCAAAGTTAAAGCTGGCCTTGTTTCTTCACAGCACCGGGGAAATCCGCCTCCCTACAGCAGCATTGCCTTGATTGAAACACATTTGGGAACTTGGAAGCCAAGCACAGTAAGCTCAAGGTTCCAGTGTGGAGCTGCCAGTTAGCAGAATTGGCAGACACCCTTCTTAAGTTTTTGGTCTGAAGAGGCTGTTTTACTCTTCTGAGAAAGAAACCAGAGCCATAACGCCTAAATCCCAGGTGGCTCTCATGAATGGTTTGTGGTTTCCTTGAATCTTATTCCTTGAGCTCAAGGTTTGCCAGAAATTCTCTAAGAGGTGAAACCAAGCCACCATGATTTGTAACTAGTGGGGAACATAGGCACATCATTTCCAAAGAAAGGGATGGAACCTATTGAATGTGAGAGTCTTGTGTGCAAGATGAGGGGATACGAGTATTGGTCCATCTGTATGTTTCTTACATATGTATGGTTTTTCCTATGATCAGCTTCTCCAAATTCAAGGTAGAGATATTCTAGTATTATAGAAAATGAGATAAACCCACAAATTTTAGTATCATCTGATTCTATTTTGTTTGTTTGTATGGGTTATTTTTCTTTTTGGACTAGATCTAGCAATAGTCAAGGCTTACTCCTTGCTCTGTTCTCAGAAACTACTGACAGGCTTGGAGAACATATGGGATACTGGACATCAACCCCATTTTTCATGCAAAATATTTTGCATGAAAGGTAAATGTCTTACCTGTTTTACTATCTCTCTGTCTCTTGACCTTAATCCTATTTGTTTTATTTCTAGTTGAACTATCATTTTTGTTTGTTGCTTGGTTTATTTTTTAGGTCACACCCTGTGATGATCAGGGGTTACTCCCGGCTCTGCTCAGAAATAGCTCCTGTCTTGGGGAACTATATGGAATGCCTGAGGATTGAACCACAGTCCATCCTAGGTCAGACGTGTGCAAGGCAAATGCCCTACAGTTGCAGCACCGCTCCGGATCCTAGTTTAACTATCTTATACTTTAAGTTGAAGTAACATTTCTTGAATGCTGTATATGTTTTGTTCACATTGCTTAACTTTAAGGACATTGTATAACTGTGGCATGATCATTCTCCCCACCAATTGTATTTAGACTCACTGAGTTTAATGTTTTACTCTAAGGATGACATCTTTATAATAATGCTACCTTGCTCATCTAATTAATCTAGTGCGAAATTCAAATGTTCATATCTATGAAATGTGTTGCTACTCATTAAAACTATTCAAAAAGGTTCAGTAGTATATTACACCTCGAGTGACTTTCAAAGTATTGGAAATTCAACTATAATATCTTCATATAAAAGAAAAAATGTCACTATAAATCAAATTACCAAATTTTGCATCCCTATTTCTTCATTTACAAAAGTAGCTTTCAAACTTTCCCCCATAACAGTAGCATCTGAATCAACTGGTCTCTTCAGAACGTAACATAATTTCTAATTAGCAATTGATAATTATAATAAGATAATTGATAATTGTTAAGTGCTAATTGATAAGAAACTCTAGATAACACAGAGCAATATGTTTAACAAGACCTCCATGAAATTTTGATACTTGCCATGAGAAGACAGAATTATTTGTTTGGATTAATTATCTTTCTACACATAAACCAATATGCCCACTTAAGGGCACATAACACTTAAACCAATTTTATTCTAAATATCCCTTTAAGGAATCAAATTGGGATATCAGAAAATATTAACACTTAATAAAAGTTTGATATATGTAAGTGACCATTGTACATGGCTTATCTTTTGTGAATTACCAGATTCATTCTCCAGACATTTATGTACTGAATATATATGATGTACCAGACATTCTACTTCATTATTTTTTATAGCTTCTTGTCTCCCATTTGACCCTGTCATTTTAAAATGATATGATACACTCAAAAATTTAAAAAGACATTTTCTGGCATGTTTTTAAGATCTGGAAGATAACTTTATCTGTTTTCTGCTGCAATATCTATTTCCTCTCCAGCTCCAACTATTTTTTTTAATTTCTTGTTGATAAATTCCTTCAATAAGGAGCCAGAGAAGACAATCAGGACTAATAGGCTGATGTGTTTTCCTCATGTACAAGAAGACTTCATTGAGAACTCTCCATGGGAAGCTGGTCTTTGTTTTATTACAATTCTACAATAACCTGCTGACCTTGAAGAGCTCTAGCTTGAAAGCTAAAACATCTTACTGCCTGCCAAAGGAAAAAAAAATGCACTTGGGAATTTGGGAGATTTTATGTATTTGGAGGAATATTCCCTTGATTATATCCTCTGTAGAGACTAGAACTAAGACATTCAGAAACAGCTGTGTAAGGGGGTGATGCTGCTGGAGTAGATTTTTCATGGTCAAGTCATTGGCCCCACACAAACCTTTCTGAGGGGGCTTTAAAGCAATGGTTAGAACACATGAGCTGAACTTCAAGTCACTCATTGTTTAACAGAATATTATTTGTGTTTTTATTTAATGCATTTCACCTTTTATTTATTCCTTTATTTTTATGTTAAAGACCACACTTTGGGGTGCTCAGAGGTTACTCCTGGCTCTACACTCAGAAATCACTCCTGGCAGAATTGGGGACCATATGTAATTCCAGGAATAAAACCCAGGTTGGTTGGTTGTGTGCAAGGCAAATGTCCTACTTGCTATAATCTCACACACATTGTCCCAGAAATTTTATTATTCGTTTGCATTGTTTTATCGAGTCAATTTGGAAAATCTAATAGAAGGCTTTTTAAATGCACCTTCCTCTTCCACCATATCCCCAAGTCTTATATTCTTTCCTTCTTTAATATCCATAGTGCTTTTTTACAGATAAGAAAAATATAATCAATCACAAGACCTGGAATTGCTATGATTCCCTTTCAGGAGATCCTGCTTATATGCTGGACACTTATTGATATACTCTAGTGAACTTACTTTCATCTTATAAGGAAAATCCTGGGAGGTGGAAATGGCTGATGTGGAACACAGAAATGATTTCTGGGAGTGGTGAGATAGTACAGTGGTGAGGGCACTTGCCTCATATGTATCTGAAGCACGTTCAATCCCTGGCATCCCATAAGGTTCCCAGAGCCCCTCCAGGACTGATACCTGAATACAAAGACAGGAGAAAATCCTAGAATTGCCAGATATGGCCAAAATCATATAAAAATAACTACATTGAATACTTTATATCATATCATCAGTGACTGCAGACATTATTTTTCTTATAGTCTAATATCAGAGTTATCTGATACTTTGAAAAGTCACAGCAAAAGAGAAGTAATATTAATAGAAAAAAATACAGATATACTACTAAGAAAATATAGTATTTTACTTTTTTAAAAAAGCCCATCAGATAAGTGGCTAATCCTCAAAATATACAAGGCACTGACAGAAATTTACAAAAAAAAATATCTAATCCCATCAAAAAATGGGGAAAAGAAATGGAGAGACACTTTGACAAAGAAGAAATACAAATGGCCAAAAGACACATGAAAAAATGCTCCACATCACTAATCATCAGGGAGATGCAAATCAAAACAACTATGAGATACCACCTTACACCAGAGATTGGCACACATCACAAAGAATGAGAATAAGCAGTGTTGGCAGCGATGTGGAGAGAAAGGAACTCTTATCCACTTCTGGTGGGAATGCCGTCTAGTTCAACCTTTATGAAAAGCGATATGAAGATTCCTCCACAAACCAGAAATTGACCTCCCATATGATTCAGCTATACCTCTCCTAGGAATATACACTAGGAACACAAAAATACAATACAAAAACCCCTTCCTTACACCTATATTCTTTGCAGCACTATTTACCATAGCAAGACTCTGGAAACAAACCAGATGCCCTTAAACGGACGAATGGCTAAAGAAACTGTGGTACATATACACAATGGAATATTATGCAGCTGTCAGGAGAGATGAAGTCATGAAATTTTCCTACACAGGTATGTACATGGAATTTATTATGCTGAGTGAAATAAGTCAGAGAGAGAGAGAGAAAGAGAGAGAGAAAGAAGCAGAATGGTCTCACTCATCTATGGGTTTTAAGGAAAATGAAAGACATTCTTGCAATAATAATTTTCAGAGACAAAAGAGAGGAGGGCTGGAAGTTACAGCTCACCTCATGAAGCTCACCACAAACAGGGATGAGTTTAGTTAGAGAAATAACTATACTGTGAACTATCCTAACAATGAGAATGTTTGAGGGAAATAGAAAGCCTGTCTAGAGTATAGGTGGGGGTTGAGTGGGGAGGAGGGAGAATTGGGACATTGGTGATGGGAATGTTGCACTGGTGATGGGTGATTTTCACCCAGTGACGCTCAGGGGTTACTCCTGGCTAGGAGCTGAGAAATAGCTTCTGGCTTGGGGGACCATATAGAATGCCAGGGATCAAACCAAGGTCAGTTCTAGGTCAGCTGCGTGCAAGGCATATGCTTCACCACTGCACCACTGCTCTGACCCTGAAGGGGTCCACAAACTTTTTAAACAGGAGGCCAGTTCACCATTCCTTGGACCATTGGAAGACTGAACTACAGTTTTAAAAACAGAAACAAATATGTGCAATTCCTATGCACACTGCACATAACTTACTTTGAAGTAAAAAAAAAAAAAACCCAAACAGGAATAAATACAATACTTAAAATGTAGAACAAGTAAAATTTCAATGGGAATTCTGGGCCAGCTTTGGTTGTGCTATAATTTGAGGACACCTGCCAAGATTGAGAGGACGAGTGGAGAGAGACAGAGAAAGGGAAGAGAGTTGGAGAGGGTGGCACACATCTCACACATAACACTTATGGCCTGAGAAGAGTTATCTACTAGGCAGGACAGGCAGCTGTTGCAAAAAAACCAGCAAGCCAGATAAATGTCCTCAGAGTGCTGCATATGGCCCGTGGGTCCTAGTTTAGGAACCCCTGCCTAGAATTTGGCTCGTATCTAGTAGTTAGTTTAGGGTTTTGCTTTTTGTTGTTGTTGTTGTTGTTTTTGTTTGGGTCCACATTCAGTGTTTGTGGGTTACTCCTGGCTCTGCACTCGAAAATTATTACTGGGAGTGCTCAGAGGACGATATGGGATGCTGGGGTATCCAGATCACCTGCAAGTAAGGCAAGTACTCACTACACTAATGCTCTAGTCCCATTAATAGTTCATTGGTGCTGAACAGTATTGCTTGTTTATAATTTGTGGGCCATATTCAGCGGTTATTCCTGGCCTGGGGAAACTTGGAAATAAACTAGGTCAGTCATGTTCAAGTCAAATGCTCTTCCAGCTGTGCTATGGCTCCAAGTTCCAGAACAGCATTGTTAAAAAAAGAAGTAAAACTAGAAATTCCAACACAAAGTTCTTCATTGTGGAGTCTATCAAATTTAGCAACTAAATCTAAAAATAGTTGCAAATTCTTCCTAATGTAGGGTGCTCAACTGATTATTCACTCAAGAGTTCCTGTATAATCTACATATAGCTACTATTTTTTCTTTTTTTTTTCTATATGTCCTTATAAACCTGCCCCAGCCACTTGCTGGCTAAAATTAAAAACTCCTTTTTGTAAGAAATCTTCTCATTGGGGGCGAGAGAGAGCGCACTGTAAGTAGGGTAGCTACCTTGTTCTATACTGATCTATCTTTGAGCCCCTGGTATAGTTTCATTTCTGCACTGGCAGATATGATTGCAGAACTTGGGGGTAGGCGATGAGCACTGTTGGGGGTGGCTTAAAGCTCCACACACAAAAAGAAACTCTCTTACTTTATAATTGGGATAGTGTCTTGTTATATTACACCTTATTTTACCTGAAACAAGGATCAATCCTGGTATCTTTGAATCTGTTTGTTTACAACTTGGTTTCACCCAAAATAAAGATTGGTTTATATGTAAACCTGGGCAGGACAGGTTCAGAATAGCCTGAGCTATCTGCCCTTACTATGTCCTTACTGCCACACCTGGATGTGGTCTCTGTATTCAATACAAACAGTTCTGGCAAGCAGCTTGCTCCATATACTAGGTAGAAGATTGCCAGACTACAGGTGTTTCATCATCAGCCTAGTCTGAATTTTATAATGAGCGAACCTGCTTTAGATTCATTCATCTGGGGTTGGAGATATGTTGCGTGGGTGATTTTACAGTCTCTCTTTTTTTTTTACTTGATTAATAAAACCCATGTGATCCCTAAAATGTCTAACTACTGTCTTTTTAAACAGTAACCAATAGAAAAGATGCAGTGTCTTCTCAGTACTCCTAAAAACTATGGCTTCTGTTCAGGGTGCTCTTTCTCTGATTTCTTGCTCTATGAAAATCCTATAAGCATAGCTACTGAAGTGACGCATAGACTGAGGAACTGAACCATCTTACCAATGGCTAAAAGAGTGATCAATTATTCTTAGGCTTCTTCCAGTGAATTCATTCATTCTTATGGGAGATCCTGAACCAAAACCAGCCATGACACTTGTCATAGATTCCTGGTCTTAATAATAGAGTGTTATGAGTATTGGTTCTATTGAGATGTTATATGAGACCTCTTTGTTATCATAAAGAGATAATAATTTCACTGGGTCAAAACCAGCATCCTAACCCAATTATTGTACTTCAGAGTCAATTTTATATTTATTTTATAGAGCATGATTTACAATGCTGTTAATTACAGGGTTTCCTAATAGAATTTCAAAACAATTCCTTGATCCAGTGGGCTCCCCCTTAACCTATCTCTACCTACCACTTCTCTGCCCCTGCCAGTTTTAGACCAAGTTTTTAGGTTCTGCTATGATTGACCATTGTTATCCCATTATTCTGTACCTGTGTATCCCAGAGAGGCAAGAGATCATTGTACCTGTACTTCTTGCTGAGTTTACTCAGGTTGATTTTTTTCCAGATCCATCCACATAGATGCGAATTTTATGATTTCATCTTTTTTTTTATAGCTGAGTATGTACCATGCTTTCTTCATCCATTCCTCTATTCTTGGACAATTAGTTTGTTTCCCAATTTTTGACTATTTCGATTAGTGTTACAATGAACATAAGAGCCCAAATCTCCTTATAAAGCTGAGTTTTTGTGTCCTCATGGAAAATGCCAAGAAGTGCAATTGATAAATACTATGGAAGCTTAATTCTTTGTATTTTGAAAAGTGTCCATGATCTTTTCATATAAAATTGAAACATTGAACATTTCCACCAGCACTATATGAGTATTTATGTTTCCCTAGAAGATGCTAACAGTTTGTTTTGCTTTGTTTTGTTTGTTTTCTAATGTGTGTAAGTGTTACTGGTGTGACATGGTATTCATTATTGTTTTGATCTGCATAAGTTTTGATCTGATAAGTGACTCAGATAACTTTTTTATATATTCATTGCCCATTTGCTTGACAACATCAAGTTAAGAAACTTCTGCAGCATAATAGAGAATAGGCTCAGAATTTAAAAAAAGAAAGAAAACAGAATAGGAAATAATAAGGTGCATCATTTATTTGATCAAGAATTAATATTCAAGCTATATAAAAGACTTACATATTAAGTAAAAATTAATAAAAAACAAAAGCTAATCATCTCCATGAGAATATGTTATGAATATAAACCTCAAAGCAGATCCAAAATCAATGTTTTCATCTAGGCCCTTTGTGCTTGTCTTCCAAATGTCAGCATGTCACAGAACATAAGTCTCCTATCTCTAACCCCATCCCCCTAAAGCCCTGATAGAACAGCCCAGAGAACCACCTATCCCTCTAAATTGTTCCTTGTGTAAATCATCTTTAAATGTCAGTAAATCAGAGCAATGAAAACACTTTTTCACTATGTCAAAGGGCCTCTGAGGTGCTCTCTTCAGGCATTTCTTAATAGAGGTAGAACTGAACTCAATTGTTAGCTCACCCAAGAGATCCTGAAAGGAGGTGGATGCAGACCATTCTTTTTTTTTATTATTAAAAAAAAAAACAAAACAGTGTTTTTGGCAAGTCACAGTCTGACTAATTGAGGGCTCTGTTTAATTGAGATCTAATTTAATAACGTTCTGATATCATTTTCAAAGAGTAATGACAGGGTGAGAGAATAGGGCATACTTCCCCAGAGAGGCCTTTTATGACAGAGTAATCAGCTTCCTGATGGATGGCAACTTCCTGAAAGTGATTGTTTCTCACCCCCAGGCCTTTGCACAGACTGTTCTCACTGCCTATATGCTCCCCCCCCCCCCAGAGAATCTAACTAGATCTATCTTTACTTCAACTAATTCCCTGTCATTCTTCAATACACAAATATAGTGGGAGCGTCCCTTAAGACACTACCTTCTGATTGTCCCTGCCTTTGCTCTTTATCCTTGGTTTTCAAATTAGCTTAAGTGACAGAAAATAGACTAGAAGCATACATTTTTTTTTTCAGAATAATAAAGACACAGAGTATAGCTTCTGATGTATTCTACCTGTTTGTCTTTTGGTGCATTCCAAATCTCTAGGAAGATTTTGATCTCCTATGCAGTGGACACAATGTAATTATGAAGATTTAAATAACTGAGAATTGGTTCTTAAATTTAAGAAGTCCAAAATGAACAATTCCTCTTATGTGTGTCCTAAATGTATCAAAATGTATGAAATTAATTTAACCATTTACTGTAAGCATAGTTTCAAAAAATTAATTCTAGAGACTACCTTGAGGATTTTTGTCTTGAAAGCTGTGAGGCTAATAGTATGGGAAGGCAAGTGAAATTCTTTATCACTTATATGACTGTCACTTGACTCAAAATAGATTGAGTCGACAGTAGCGTCCCTTACATTTCTTCCTCTAAAAACCTTGTCACAGTTTTAGATCTTAAATGGTGAATCATGATGACCACCACTTCTCTTTTTTCTACCCTGTGTAAGGAGTTTGTAAATTATTCATTCATCTTTCACACCTTCTTCCCCACCTTTTTTTTTTCAAAGGCATTTAAATTAATTATGTTCTTATTTCTTTTCATTCTCTAACTAAAAAGCCCTCTGGTGATTCTCAGCTTCTTCTGCAAGTGGTTTCTCCAAACCCAGTCTACCATATCTTAGCTAGATGAATTTATTTCTTTATAAATAACTTTTATCATATTACACCCTGCTCAAGATAATTTATATACTAAAGAATGGGAAATTTTACATATTTGTTGCAGAAGTTAGCGAAGAAAATTGCTCCTTTTTACTTTATTTTCTCCACTTGATTGAAACTGCATGGTTTATGTGTCTTTAATCTAACCACTTTTATTACCATTTTCAAATCTTTTACTATTCTTTTCCTTTTTCAGGAAAGTTCTCTTGGGCTGGAGTGATAGCATAGTGGTGCAGCATTTGTCTTGCATGCAGCCAACCTGGAATAGAGCCAGGTTCAATCTCTGGATCCCATATGGTCTTCCAAGCCTGACAGGAGTGATTTCTGAGTGCAGAGCCAGGAGTAACCCCGGAGCACTGCTGGGTGTAGCGCAAATAACAGGAAAACATGTTTTCTTGCCCAATATTATCAATGGAAATAGTATTGTCTTGTAAAGACAACATCTAAAGTGATTATTTTCAGAAAATGTTTTGCCTTATCATTGATTATCTCAGGCTTCTCTCAGGCTCAGATATGGCAATGTCTCTTTCCTTATATCTCTACAGTTCTTTGTGATATTTTTGCATGATTTTAGGTTGTATGTAATGAGAATTTGCCTCCTTCCTTTGAACATTTAAAAGCCTTTGCATTATTAATTTAATTTTTAGCATAGTTAAGAAAACATAGTTTATAAAAATGTTAATCATTAAGCTTTTGCTGCAAAAAATTACCATACTTCCAATACCACCTGCCAAAATTCCTAGCCTTTCAAAACTGATAAACATTTCTGATATTAGGCATAATACTTTCATCATAGAAAAACTTGAATCTGGGAGTCATATCATAGAAGTGTCTCAATAAACTGAGCATTCCATGTGCTTACAGGACGCTTAGACTTCATCCCTTCAGTCTTGTTCCCCTAACTATCACAAGAAATGACTAATAAGCACAGAGCCATTAGGTACATCTGTCTATCACCAATATGACTAAATAAATAAACACAAGCAAATGAAAAATGCTTCTATCTTGAATTTAATTACATTGATTATAATTGAAAATTCCCATCAGTAAGAGCATTGACAAAAGTATAGAAATTCAATTTAAATACAAAGCATCTCTTTCCTCACATAGTTTTAGCAAGTAACCAATCCTTCTGCTTCTGAAGCATCTTGACCATAAATATCTTTACCTAAAATCCATTACAATAAAAAACTTTCTTTGCATAAATCGGTCTTCCAATACTGGAAGGCCAAAATTAGCCAACTCAAATTGTATGTCAACAAGATATTCTCTTGTATATTAATTGGTTTAGGGCCTCAAGCTGACTTATTTACTATCTTTTACAATTTGGAAATCATTTCTTTTCAGGATCTTAGAGCTTATTGTTTGTTTTTCACCCTTTAAAATTATTTTTTAGCTTTTTATCACTGCCTCATAAATTTGACTGTCTCATTTAATTAGAAAAAGACCAAGATATTAAACCAAGATATGCTGAGACTGGCGATATTTGTGATCTGGCTAAGGTTAAATGAAAAAGGCAGTCTGGACTTTGGTGAATGATAAAATTATTCATTTTTGTAACTTGCTCAGTGATATTTTCTGAATTCCTGGGCGAAAAGGAAAACAAAAAAGATTGTTGTTTCCATTTTCTAAGCATATGACCCTGCAGAGACTCAATAGGTTTGCAAAAATGATTGCTAATCAGCAGAGAGAGAACTTTCTGCAGAAATGCATGAAATTGAAAACTGTTCAAATGAGGAACAAATGGTTAGAGGGAAATAAACGTTTTTCAGGTACATATTGTTAATTATATTTAAAAAAATAGGGTTTAGGTCCACATTTGATGCAATAATTCTTAACCTTAATAAAAACGGCATGTGGCAGAATTCCCACCAGAAAGTTGAGAAGTATCTGGATCACAGAAGAAAAGTTTGGCTCACAACACAAAAGGCCCTTGACTCCAGAGGTAATATTTTTATTTGACAATTATGAAACCCTTCAAATGTTGTTAATAAATCTGTTTGAAGTAAAAATGTGAGTTTAAGGGAATATGCCATTGCTAGCTACAAACTCAGAATGGCGCCATCTTTTGCTAAAGGTTTGGATTTTATCTAGAATCTTCTCTGGGTCTTAACTACCTTCCCACAAAGGCAACATGGGAAAAGTTAATAACATGAAATGTCAAATTATCATTGAGCTGCGAGTTACTGTTTTTCTTTTTATACTGGAAAGCTTTTGGAGGATTATGAAATAAGCAACACAATTTCACCTACAAAGGCACATTCACCCCAATTCAAATGTTGTCAAAATAAAAAGGAAATAGGTTTCTCCCATATCTCTCCACAGACCCAGGAATGTTACCAAGAACTGAAAGAATTAATTGTCACTTAAGGACACACTTATCAATTATCATGTGGACCACGTATGCACTTCCTTTTGAAACTATAATTAATAGCCTATTAATATGCAAAAATGTACTTGTTAAATAATATCACAATAATGTTAATAATTGAAGCAATGACTTTATAAAATTAATCTAGGAGTGATATTTTTACAAAGAAAAGTAGCGTTGAAAACAATCTTTCTGGATTTAGATGTGAAATATATGTGCTTTTAACATATAAAACCTATACAAAAAGACATTTCATATTACTAATTCGGCTTTCCAAAATGTCACATCAATGGGGCCGGTGAGGTAGCATGGAGGTAAGGTGTTTGCCTTTCATGCAGGAGGTCATCGGTTCAAATCCCGGCGCCCCATATGGTCCCCTGTGCCTGCCAGGAGCAATTTCTGAGCCTGGAGCCAGAAATAACCCCTGAGCACTGCTGGGTGTGACCCAAAAACCACAAAAAAAAAAAAACAAAACAAAAAAAAAAACAAAATGTCACATCAAGAGGAAGTTAATTACTGAGAAAATCAATGACACATTAATAATTATTATTATAGGTATCTTCAAACAAGGTATTTCTTACTGAATATAATAGTGTAATTTGAGATTTAAAAATTATGAAGCCACTGAACGTATATTATATGAATTCTAATGCCACCATTTTAGACAAAATATATCATTTTTCAGAAATTTAAATTATTTTACATATTTATTATGATATTGAAACTTCTAAAGTGGTTTCTGTAAAAAGATTGTCTTTGTGAGTTAGACTAAATTTTAGCTCATTTTCTTGTACTAAAAATTTATACACATACATAGATTTACATATAGGCATCAAGTTATATTTTTTGAAGTCTTTTTTTTTTATTTAAACACCTTGATTACATACATGATTGTGTTTGGGTTTCAATCATAAATGGAACACCACCCATCACCAGTGCAACATCCCATCACCCAAGTCCCAAATCTCCCTCCTCCCCACCCAACCCCCGCCTGTACTCTGAACAGGCTCTACATTTCCCTCATACATTCTCAATATTAGGACAGTTCAAAATGCAGTTATTTCTCTAAATAAACTCATCACTCTTTGTGGTGAGCTTCCTGAGGTGAGCTGGAACTTCCAGCTCTTTTCTCTTTTGTGTCTGAAATTTATTATTGCAAGAATGTTTTTCATTTTTCTTAAAACCCATAGATGAGTGAGACCATTCTGCGATTTTCTCTCTCTCTCTGACTTATTTCACTCAGCATAATAGATTCTGTGTACATCCATGTATAGGAAAATTTCATGACTTCATCTCTCCTGACAGCTGCATAATATTCCATTGTGTATATGTACCACAGTTTCTTAAGCCATTCCTCTGTTGAAGGGCATCTTGGTTGTTTCCAGAGTCTTGCTATGGTAAATAGTGCTGCAATGAATATAGGTGTAAGGAAGGGGTTTTTGTACTGCATTTTTGTGTTCTTAGGGTATATTCCTAGGAGTGGTATAGCTGGGTCGTATGGGAGCTCGATTTCCAGTTTTTGGAGGAATCTCCATATTGCTTTCCATAAAGGTTGAACTAGACGGCATTCCCACCAGCAGTGGATAAGGGTTCCTTTCTCTCCACATCCCCGCCAGCACTGTTTGTTCTCATTCTTTGTGATGTGTGCCATTCTCTGTGGTGTGAGGTGGTATCTCATTGTTGTTTTGATTTGCATCTCCCTGATGATTAGTGATGTGGAGCATTTCTTCATGTGTCTTTTGGCCATTTGTATTTCTTCTTTATCAAAGTGTCTGTTCATTTTTCTCCCCATTTTTTGATGGGATTAGATGATTTTTCTTGTAAATTTCTGTCAGTGCCTTGTATATTTTGGAGATTAGCCCCTTGTCTGATGGGTATTGGGTGAATAGATTCTCCCACTCAGTGGGTGGCTCTTGTATCCTGAGCACTATTTCCTTTGAGGTGCAGAAGCTTCTCAACTTAATATATTCCCATCTGTCAATCTCTGTTTTCACTTGCTTGGAGAGTGCAGTTTCCTCCTTGAAGATGCCTGTAGTCTCAATGTCCTGGAGAGTTTTGCCTATGTGTTGTTCTATATATCTTATGGTTTGGGGTCTGATATCGAGGTCTTTAATCCATTTGGATTTTACCTTCGTACATGATGTTATCTGGGGGTCTAAGTTCAATTTTTTGCAAGTGGCTACCCAGTTGTGCCAACACCACTTGTTGAAGAGGCTTTCCTTGCTCCATTTAGGATTTCCTGCTCCTTTATCAAAAATTAGGTGATTGTATGTCTGGGGAACATTTTCTGAGTATTCAAGCCTATTCCACTAATCTGAGGGTCTGTCCTTATTCCAATACCATGCTGTTTTGATAACTATTGCTTTGTAGTACAGTTTAAAGTTGGGGAAAGTAATTCCTCCCATATTCTTTTTCCAAATGATTGCTTTAGCTATTCTAGGGTGTTTATTGTTCCAAACAAATTTCAAAAGTGCCTGATCCACTTCTTTGAAGAATGTCATAGGTATCTTTAGAGGGATAGCGTTGAATCTGTATAACGCCTTGGGGAGTATTGCCATTTTGATGATGTTAATCCTGCCAATCCATGAGCAGGGTATGTGTTTCCATTTCCACGTGTCCTCTCTTATTTCTTGGAGCAGAGTTTTATAGTTTTCTTTGTATAGGTCCTTCACATTTTTAGTCAAGTTGATTCCAAGATATTTGAGTTTGTGTGGCACTATTGTGAATGGGGTTGTTTTCGTAATGTCCATTTCTTCCTTATTACTATTGGTGTATAGAAAGGCCATTGATTTTTGTGTGTTAATTTTGTAGCCTGCCACCTTGCTATATGAGTCTATTGTTTCTAGAAGCTTTTTGGTAGAGTCTTTAGGGTTTTCTAAGTAGAGTATCATGTCATCTGCAAACAGTGAGAGCTTGACTTCTTCCTTTCCTATCTGGATTCCCTTGATATCTTTTTCTTGCCTAATCGCTATAGCAAGTACTTCCAGTGCTATGTTGAATAGGAGTGGTGAGAGAGGACAGCCTTGTCTTGTGCCAGAATTTAGAGGGAAGGCTTTTAGTTTTTCTCCATTGAGGATAATATTTGCCACTGGCTTGTGGTAGATGGCCTTAACTATATTGAGAAAGGTTCCTTCCATTCCCATCTTGCTGAGAGTTTTGATCAAGAATGGGTGTTGGATCTTGTCAAATGCTTTCTCTGCATCTATTGATATAATCATGTGGTTTTTATTTTTCTTGTTGTTGATGTTGTGTATTATGTTGATAGACTTACGGATGTTAAACCATCTTGCATTCCTGGGATGAAACCTACTTGATCGTAGTGGATGATCTTCTTAATGAGGTATTGAATTCTATATGCCAGGATTTTGTTGAGGATCTTTGCATCTGCATTCATTAGCGATATTGGTCTGTAATTTTCTTTTTTCATAGCATCTCTGTCTGGTTTAGGTATTAGGGTGATGTTAGCTTCATAAAAGCTGTTTGGGAGTGTTTCTGTTTGTTCAATTTCATGAAAGAGTCTTGCCAGGATTGGTAGTAGATCCTCTTGGAAAGTTTGAAAGAATTCATTAGTGAATCCATCTGCGCCTGGGCTTTTGTTTTTGGGCAGATTTTTGATTACCATTTTTATTTCATCAATGGTGATGGGGGTGGTTAGATATGCTACATCCTCTTCCTTCAACCGGGGAAGGTTATAAGAGTTCAAGAATTTATCCATTTCTTCCAGGTTCTCATTTTTAGTGGCATAGAGTTTTTCAAAGTAGTTTCTGATTACCCTTTGAATCTCTGTCATATCAGTAGTGATCTCTCCTTTTTCATTCCTAATACGAGTTATCAAGTTTCTCTCTCTCTCTCTTTCTTTGTTAGGTTTGCCAGTGGTCTATCAATCTTGTTTATTTTTTCGAAGAACCAACTTCTGCTTTCGTTGATCTTTCGGATTGTTTTTTGGGTTTCCACTTCGTTGATTTCTGCTCTCAGCTTTGTTATTTCCTTCTGTCTTCCTATTCTTGGGTCCTTTTGTTGAGTACTTTCTAGTTCTATTAGCTGTGTCATTAAGCTACTCAGGTAAGCTCCTTCTTCCTTCCTGATGTGTGCTTGCAAAGCTATAAATTTTCCTCTCAGTACTGCTTTTGCTGTGTCCCATTAAGTTCTGATAGTTTGTGTCTTTATTGTCATTTGTTTCCAGGAACCTTTTGATTTCCTTCTTGATTTCATCTCGGACCCACTGGTTATTGAGTATGAGGCTGTTTAACTTCCAGGTGTTAAAGTGTTTCTTCTGAGTCCCTTTGGAGTTCACAAATAATTTCAGAGCCTTGTGGTCAGCGAAGGTAGTCTGCAAAATTTCTATCCTCTTGATTTTATGGAGGTATGTTTTATGTGCCAGCATGTAGTCTATCCTGGAGAATGTCCCATGTACATTGGAGAAGAATGTGTATCCAGGTGTCTGGGGATGGAGTGTCCTATATATATCCACTAGGCCTCTTTCTTCCATTTCTCTCCTTAGGTCTAGTATATTCTTGTTGGATTTCAGTCTGGTTGACCTATCCAGTGTTGACAAAGCAGTGTTGAGGTCCCCCACAATTATTGTGTTGTTATTGATATTGTTTTTCAGATTTGTCAACAGTTGTTTTAAATATTTTGCTGGCCCCTCATTTGGTGCATATATGTTTAGGAGAGTTATTTCTTCCTGCTCTACATACCCCTTGATTAATATAAAATGTCCATCTTTGTCCCTTACAACCTTTCTGAGTATAAAGTTTGCATTATCTGATATTGGTATGGCCACTCCAGCTTTTTTATGGGTGTTGTTTGCTCGGATAACTTTTCTCCAGCCTTTTATTTTGAGTCTATGTTTGTTCTGACTATTCAGGTGCGTTTCTTGTAGGCAGCAGAAGGTTGGATTGAGTTTTTTGATCCATTTAGCCACTCTGTGTCTCTTAACTGGTGCATTTAGTCCATTGACATTGAGAGAAAGAATTGTCCTGGGATTTAATGCCATCTTTATATCGAAATTTGGTGTGTCTTTTGGTTAGTCTTGTTTTAAATTAGGTCTTTCAGTTTTTCTCTTAAGACTGGCTTTGAGTCTGTAAAGTTTCTGAGCTGTTTTTTGTCTGTGAAACCATGTATTCTTCTGTCAAACCGGAAAGTGAGTTTTGCTGGGTACAGTATTCTAGGTGAAGCATTCATTTCATTCAGTCTTGTCACAATATCCCACCACTGCTTTCTGGCATTGAGTGTTTCTGGTGACAGGTCTGCTGTAAATCTCAAGGATGCTTGCTTGAATGTAATTTCCCCTTTTGATCTTGCTGTTTTCAGAATTCTGTCTCTATCTGTGGGATTTGTCATTGTGACTAGGATGTGTCTTGGGGTGGTTTTTCTTGGGTCTCTTTTGGTTGGTACTCTTCGGGCATGCAGGATTTGATCACATATATTCTTTAGCTCTGGGAGTTTCTCTTTATGATGTTCTTGACCGTTGATTCTTCCTGGAAATTTTCTTCCTGGGTCTCTGGGACTCCAATGATTCTTAAGTTGTTTCTGTTGATCTTATCATAGACCTCTATTTTCATCTGTTCCCATTCTTTGACTAATTTTTCCATTGTCTGTTCATTTGTTTTAAGTTTTTTTTCCAATCTCTCCTGTTGTATGGAATTGTTATGTATCTCATCTTCCACAGCACCAAGTCTATTCTCAGCTTCTTATACCCTGTCCCAGAGCTTATCCATTTTGTCATTCACTTCGTTTACTGATTTTTTCAGGCCTGTTAGTTGACATGTTATTTCAGTTTGGAGTTTTGTGATTTCTGTTTTCATATTTTCTTGATTCTTATTAGTGTTCTGTTCTACTCTATTCATGGTTTCTTTGAGTTCTTTGAGCATATTCCATATTGCTACTCTAAAGTCCTTATCTGAGAGATTGATTAGTTGGTTGGTCGTTAACTGGTCTTCAGAATTGTCATCTTCATTCTCTATGTCTGATGCTGGCCTGCGTTGTTTCCCCATTGTCACACTTGTATTGTGGGTTTTTCTACGTGTTGTGGTGGTATTAATTGGTTATATGATGCAGGCAACACACTTCTCTGGCTCTGCCCTTTCTGGATGGGCCGACTTGCCTCCAAGGTAGGGGAGTCCTCTGTGGATGAAGCCTCACACAGGATCAAATCTTAGGCCCGAGCACGCAGCATAGAAGACAGTCTAGAGAGAAATTCTTGCTTCTGTGATCCAGCACAGTTCTTAGTGTGGTTTTTTTCTTCTTGTGATGGTGTTCTTTTTTCAGAAAGAGCGCACGGCTGCGTAGCGAAGTGGAGCTAAGTGCCTTCTGGAGCCTCTTTTCAGCCCACTCTCAGGAGGTTCATGCAACAGGATAGCAGAGAGACACACACAGGCAGCACTCACAGTTTTTCACAGTCGGGCCCCACTGGTCAGGCGTAGTTTTCACTCGCTCGCTGGGCAGCTTCAGAATGCTGTATTTTTGGGGTTCACTTCCCAGGACTCTGAGGAGAGTCACTGGCTCGCTGGGTAGCTTCCGAATGTAGTTTCTTTGGGGTTCGCTTCCCAGGGCTCTGAGGAGAGCTTCCAGAGTTCAGGAAAGACAGAGAATAGTAGGACAGGGCTCCCTTCAGGTGCTCAGTTTCTGGCTTGCTGGGTAGCTTCCAAATGTAGTTTCTTTGGGGTCCGCTTCCCAGGGCTCTGAGGAGAGCTTCCAGAGTTCAGGAAAGACAGAGAAGGGTAGGACAGGGCTCCCTTCAGGTGCTCAGTTTCCTCAGAAGAAGCTCAGCCGGGTGGAGACTCTGCAGGTAGAGCAATCAGCATTCTGCCTGGAAACCCCCACATCCAGCCATTTCTTACTCACTCACTGGCTCGCTGGGTAGCTTCCAAATGTAGTTTCTTTGGGGTTTGCTTCCCAGGGCTCTGAGGAGAGCTTCCAGAGTTCAGGAAAGACAGAGAAGGGTAGGACAGGGCTCCCTTCAGGTGCTCAGTTTCCTCAGAAGAAGCACAGCCGGGTGGAGACTCTGCAGGTAGAGCAATCAGCACTCTGCCTGGACTAGTTATATTTTTTAAATTATTAATAATTATATACAGTTAATTTGAATGAAGGATAATTGATAGACTATAAAATATATTCATCTAAGTTTATAAGCTGATAAATTTTGCCAAAAATATCCAAAATATTTACCCAACAACAGAGTCAAAACATTCAAGTGTTTCAGAAAATTTTATGGCTTTGCTTTTTTCAAACCACAACAAACAGTTCAGATGAATCATTCACTATACATTAGTTTTGACTGGTCCAAGATACATAGAAAATATAATATGTGATGCTTTGCCTATTTCTGCATATTCAATCCAAAAGTTTTTGAGAATCATATATTTACTTTGTGATTGTTAAATAGCAATTTGATTTATGATACCATTTTTTGCTCATCTCTTCATAAATGTATGTCAGTTAGTTCTCATAGTTGCCCAATGTGGACAAAGTTTAGATAGGCATCAGTTACACATATTTGTTAGAGCATGTTTTCATTTTAATTGATTTCTGTCCAAGAATAAAAATTCTGCTGCTCAAAAATTGATTAAAATCACAAGAAATATCTAAGGTAGTTTCAGTGTAAATACACCAACGTGTCTTCACCTTTACTTCCTTTGCAATGCATTATACCAGTTATTAATTTTTTTTTACCAAACTTTGTATTCTTAGTCTATTTTTAGCCAGTAAGTACATCTTTTAAGTACTTTCTGTGGTTTTAGTTTTCATTTTACCAATAACAAATATTGTTGTATAATGTTTCATGATCCAATTAATCTTTTGTTTAACTTTGGTGGTCTTGTTCAAACTTTGCTTGTTTTAAATCTTAACTTGCATTATTATCATAATTTGTTTACAAAATCAGCAAAAACCCCTTGTTTAAAATTTATTTTTAAATATTTTCCTTTCATATACTTTGGCAACTTGTCTTTTTCATTTTAAGTAAAGTATCTGTATAAAAGTATACACTTTTTCATTTATGTGATTTATCAAAATTTTCTTGATTATTTTTGTAAGTTTAGTCTAAAAATGTTGCTTGCCTCATGGTTACAAAGATTTATTTGATACTTTTAACTTTAATGGTTTTAACTATTTACGTAAGATTGATTTTATAGAAATAGATAAAGTTAAATAAGGTTTTATATATAGGTATTGTGTTTGAATATCATTTGCTGAATATTATTTTATCAAATGTTCTATCTTTTTCACAAAAATCAATTGACTTTATAATTGTTCTCTATTTCTGGAAACTTATTATATTCAACTATACATTTAACCTTATGCTAGCATTATAAAAATATTTTCTCAGACTTTCATTTATTTTATTATCTCTGGGACTCTGGTCACATGAATGATGATTTGTTATTGCCTTTGTAATCTTTGTTGTCTCTGGTATTTTTTTTTTTTTTTTTTTTTTTGTGGTTTTTGGGTCACACCCGGCAGTGCTCAGGGTTACTTCTGGCTCCATGCTCAGAAATTGCTCCTGGCAGGCACGGGGGACCATATGGGACGCTGGGATTCGAACCGATGACCTCTTGCATGAAAGGCAAACGCCTTACCTCCATGCTATCTCTCCAGCCCCGTCTCTGGTATTTTATTCAACTTTTCCGATCTACTTTCTCTTTGTTTTTAGTTTGAACAGTTCACTTTGTTAAGTCTTCTAGTTCACTAATCTCTCCTCTGTGAACCTATACAACATTTCAGTGGTATTGTGGTTATATTGTTTTACTGTCCAAGACTTCTAATTTTTTAACTTAATATGATATTTTCTCTTTCCTTGTTGATTTTTTTATGTTTTAAAGATTTGCAATTTGACAGAGTCAATTGTATAGCAGGTAGTTGATTCACCTATTTGGACTGTCATAACAAAGAACTTTAGATTGAGTAATCTAAATAGCAGATAGCATTTTCCCCTAAGGTTTGAAACTGAAAATACAACTGCCAATATAGTCAACTAATTTTGGGAATTTCCATATGAATTCTGTGTGTAAATGACCACTGTTTGAGAGAGAGAGAGAGAGAGAGAGAGAGAGAGAGAGAGAGAGAGAGAGAGAGAGAGAGAGAGAGAGAGAGAGTTGGGAAAATAGGGAGAGGAAGATATAAAAAAAGCTAGGCAGAGTGATGGAGAGATAAAGTGGAAGAGAGAAGGGATTGTATCAAGCTTTCTTTATGTTATTTTGTAATAACTCAATTCCTACCAGACCATGGTCCTACTTCTGATTTAGATATTCAATGTTCTTCAACAATATTTTGGGAAAACAGCCATTCACACCATAAAATTAAATTGAAAAAGTTGTCGAATCATTTCCACATTTGTATCATCTTAGAGTTTTCTGATGTTGATAATATTTTCTCATTATAGCTATTTCTACTATGCTGAGTAATTCAAACATTACTTATACACATTAAATATTATTTTGTTATAAAGTCCTGGTTTCTATAATAATACCCTAAAGCTTAATTTAGCCCACAATATTCTATTTAACAGGTAAAACAGGTAAAAGAGTTGGTCTATAATGCACTTTCTAGCATTAATTTTGTTACCTTTGGTTCACTCTCAATTTAGTTTAAAAAGTATTTCTAAGCATGATTTTGGTTGGCTTCACTTGTATATTTCCCAGAGGTAAACATAACCAGAATGTGAAATATAGAGTTTTGGATAAGAGATAAATTTTTTAACTCTTGTTTTAGTGTTTCTTGTTCATTTCATGCTGATATTATTTAGAGATTTACCCAAGAATACATCTGAGTATGAAAATCTTTTTACAAATTATCATTCCCACCTTTAACTTTTGCTTAGCTCTGTAATGGGTAGGAGGTAAGATCATATATTACCTCAATACTGCAATTATGCGAACAGAGATTAAATATAACCCTTATAATCTGAAGCTACATAGAGAAAATTCCCCAGATCCTGAGACCTCTAAATCCTTTTCCCTTTATTGTAACCTTTAATGTGTCCAATTAGAAAATTTTTCTGCATATTTTGCAGTTGCTAATAAATATAATAAGTATTTTTTATGTATCTGTACTTAGAAGTTTTATAGATATTTTAGCATGATAAGACTCGATGATAGGAAGATAATACATATTTGTGATTTTCCTTAAATTATTTGATGTCTTTTTAATATCTCCTTTTTGGATCCCAATTAGACATGGTATTTCTCATGATATTTATATTTGCTGTCTTATATGCTCTTTTTTAAATTTTTGTTGTTGTTTTTATTTGGGGGAGTGGGGGGTCCACACCTGTTGGCGCTCAGGGGTACTCCTGGCTCTTTGCTCAGAAATTGCTCCTGAGTTGGGAAACCATACAGGATGCCAGGGCTCGAATCTGCATCCATCTGGGTCAACCACGTGCTTAGTGCTGTGCTACTACCCTTATATACTCACCCTCTGAAATTCTATGTTTTTTTTTTACTTATCCTCTGATATATCAATTATCTCATTCTCACTTCTTCTCTATTAAATCCCTGTCTAGTCAGTTAAAATTTTGATATCTGAAATTAACTTTAATTTCAAAAGTACTAGTTCTTTTGTAATTAAAAATAACTTGCAATTCTATTTCAAAATTTTCAAATTTATCTTTTAATTTTTAAACTACTAACTATAGACTCTTCAAAAGATTGCTGCATTCTAGAACCAGAGTGATAGCACCACAGGGAGGGTGTTTGATTTGCATGCTGCTGACCTAGGTTTGATCCCTGGTATCCCACATAAGCCCCTAAGCCTACAGAAAGTGATTCTGAATGCAGAGCCAGGAGAAACCAGTGTGCTTCTTGGTGATCCTTCCCCCCAAAAGTAAAGATTGCTGCTCTCATAATTTAGCATTTTTCATATTATTTTTTAATATTTTATTTCCTGTTTTCACGGGTAACTCGTGATATTTTTTGGACCACTGAACAACACACATAAACAATTTACATAATTAATTTGAGATAGGATTGTTCTTCAGGGAAGGTACATTCTGAAAGAAAGCTTGGGGTACTGTCCTTCAGCTAGTATCTAGCTTCAGTTTTAGAAGTTAGTGTGTGTTGCAAATGGTTTCACCATGTATCTGGCTTCTTTTTATAACTTGTTTTTTTATAAAACAGTCTTTTAGTATCTCAACCTGATTTGAGTGAGTCCCTTATTCTGATTGCTGTTGGATATCACACAGTAGATAGACATTTAATATTGAAATAAACCCCCCTCCAATTGCCAGAAGTCTCTTTACACTTGGCTAGTTACTGTTCCATGGGAAAATTTGGAGTGTTCTCTGTTCTACTTCTCTAATCTCTAATTCACCATTATCAACTTACAGATAACTCTGAGGAAAAAAATTAAAAAAAATAGTTTATTAGTCTTTGTTGTTATTCTCAATAGGAAGTTTAAATTGAGTCAATTCTAGGTCAGACAAGACTCTTCTGAGAAATAAAACCAATAAGCAATATAAAATATCACATAAAACCAGTTAGAATAAATGAGTCAATGAATTTACTCATGTGCTTATGCAGGTACAGAAATGTCATTATATACTGTTTGCCAACTGGATGGTGATAGAGAAGTCAGTAAGACAGTTCAACCTGAGAATTAGAATCTAAGAGCCAGAGGTATTGATGTTTCAATCCTCAGTTTGAAGACAAATTTTTGGGAACTGAAAAACATTTGTGTTTAGTGTTTGAAGAACTGAGATGAAGTTTCTTCAGTGTCTGAGATTAGAATATAGTTGTCCTCACTTAAAATGGGAGAAAATTTTC
This sequence comes from Suncus etruscus, assembly GCF_024139225.1. Lineage (NCBI taxonomy): Eukaryota > Metazoa > Chordata > Mammalia > Eulipotyphla > Soricidae > Suncus > Suncus etruscus. Next base: position 15,355,630 of record NC_064863.1, on the reverse strand, counting down.
TTCTACTAATTTGCTGCTCTGTTGGGGTCCCTGAAGGTATTTGCCCATTGAAAAAGGGCACACTCTCTTGTTTTGTTTTGTTTATAGGCATACACAATATACTCAGAACTTATTCCTGGCTCTGTACTTAGGAATCACTCCCCCACAGATCTTCAGGGATTTACGGTGCTGGTGATGGAAATTGGTTCAGACATAGGCAAGGAAAATATCATACCCACTTTACCATTTCTCTGGGACCTGAGATTTTCTTCATTCAATCTACTTAATCAAATGATAACCTATTCCATATAAATACTCATAGACATATCTAGGAACAATGTTTTACCAGCTAACAGAACATCCATTATTTAGTCTGATAAATTTTGCACATATGACTGATTAGCCATCACACATTCATCTGTAAATATTAACATGTCATTCAAATTGACAGTACATGTTTTGCTGGGAAGATACAGATTGATTTTAACAGATCAATTTTATTATTTTTAATAAAGTGGTATTTTTTAGCATTATTTACAGAATATGCTCTCATACATTAATATGTATTGAAAGATTATTTATTTGGATATAAACTAAGACCATTAATTCCTTTGTTGTCTCTTGATTAATGTAATAGATAATCAAAAATCAAGATGTTTTTATTATTCAAATCTTTAACCTCTAATTCCAGTCTCTATCTCATCCTCATTATCTTCCCAGATGCAAACACAAAACTTCCTTGTTGTTATGCAGATAATCTTAAGTATCTTGCTATTAGATAATTTTACCCTTATATTTGGAATCTTAAATATCTTGTATTTACAGAATCTTGTCCTTAATTTTGTTATATAATTTAAAAAACCCCTTGCATATATTAACTTCACATGTTAAAAATAACCTATCTTCCCATCCATTTATATTTTATAAATATATTTTCTCTCCCAGGTAGATTAACACCCAAGATAAGAAATAAAGCATTAAATTGTTTATCACCATTTCATCTACTACTTGGATGGGTCCAATTTTAAAAGGATTGCAACTTAATTCGCTTGTCTATTTAATCTATAATCTTACATAAGTCCTACTGGTATTCCATATCAAACTATAACAAGCATTACAATATTTTCCAGACATCTTGATACATATCATTGTCCCCTTTCTTAAAAAGATAAGAAATACTTGTTGAATATTTTTTTATTTGTTTTGTTTTGTTTTGTTTTTGGACCACACCTGGAAGTTCTTAGGGGCTACTCCTGGCTCTGTGCTCGGTAATCACTTCTGTCAGGCTCAGCAGACCATATGGGATGCTGGGAATCAAACTTAAGTCTGTTATGGTTCGGCCACATGCAAGGCAAACACCTTATTGCTGTGCTATCTTTCTGGATTCTTGTTGAATATTCTTTAGAAATTTGAGCATTCTTTTTTTTTTTTTTTTTTTTTTGGGCCACACCTGTTTGACGCTCAGGGGTTACTCCTGGCTATGTGCTCAGAAGTCGCCCCTGGCTTGGGGGGACCATATGGGACGCCGGGGGATCGAACCGCGGTCCTTCCTTGGCTAGCGCTTGCAAGGCAGACACCTTACCTCCAGCTCCACCTACCCGGCCCCGATTTGAGCATTCTTTAACAGTTTAGAAACTTTTGATTAAGTTATCCTAAAATTTTGTCATAAGATTATGATCCTAAACATGTATATCTCTAGCATCAGATTCTAACCTCAGTTTTCAAATAATGTGTCTGATAGATCACCAGTAATATCCTTTTTTCTATTATCTATGTTTATTCACTTATCCCAGTAATATTAATTCAAAACTGTCCATCTTTCTTTGATACATTTTTTGTGGAGAAATCATCTCTGGTCACTGTGTTAATGTTCTTGAGCAATACATTTGTCTTGCATTTATTAAATGCAATCAAATGCCATGTTAAAAACATCTTTGAGATAATCCTTAGTTTTCCTTTTCTATTTCTTTTTTTTGTTTTTTGTTTGTTTGGTTTTTTTTTTTGAGCCACACTCAGTGATGATCAGGGGTTACTCCTGGCTATGCGATCAGAAATTGCTCCTGTCTTGAGGGACCATATGGGACACCGGGGATCAAACTGCGGTCTGTCCTAGGCTAGCGCCAAGGGGCAAATACCTTACTACTTTATGCCACTGCTCCAGTCTCATCCTTTTCTATGTCATTTTATCTGTTTGATATAAATATATCCATACATATAAAAATAAGCCTGAAGCTATATATTATCACATTTATATGATATTTAATAACTTTAACCCCAATTTACCCAATTTTAGATGCTGTACATGGCTTTCCTTTGGTCTAAAAGAAAGAGAGGACACATATTCACTGACTTCACCAATGCTCCATTTCTGTGAGATCATAAAAGTTTATTAAGAGTCCTTTCTTCATACTTCCTTGGTTTTCTTTTATTATTAATCCTTACCCTTTCAATATAGTCCACTAATTTTTCCAGGGCAAGTTATTAATAGCTCTATATCTGCTGGAAGTTGCCTGTGTTAATATAGAATAAAAATAGGATTGAGCCTTTCTAAAAATCCAAATGAAAATGAAATGAAATCTAAATGAAATGTCATGGAGTAACGGTGTATATCTAGATCATCTTTGATCCTGAAGCTTAGTGAGGAGATGAATATAGTAGGAAGGAATTTAACGATGTAATGAAGAATCTGAAAAAAGAAAGAAGATTTAAAAAATATATAGATTTTTATAATTAAAGATTTAAAAAATAATGAGGAGAAAATTTGAAAAATTGGAATAAGATTAAATATTTGTTTCAGGGCCCGGAGAGATAGCACAGCGGCGTTTGCCTTGCAAGCAGCCGATCCAGGACCAAAGGTGGTTGGTTCGAATCCTGGTGTCCCATATGATCCCCCGTGCTTGCCAGGAGCTATTTCTGAGCATACAGCCAGAAGTAATCCCTGAGTACCACCAGGTGTGACGCAAAAACAAAAACAAAACAAAAAATAAATAAATATTTGTTTCAATCTCAACTATTATTGTTACCATTGGTTATCATTTACTCAATGCCTATTAATGTGTAGTCAGGTAATATCATATAATTTGACAAATAATTTTGGAATTTACTAGTATATGTAAATTTTATATAATAATAATAATAATAATAATAATAATAATAATAATAAGGCAGGGGTCAAGAGTCTATGGTATACTTGTAATTGAGGAAATGGTATCACTATGTATCCAAAGTATCCTGAAAACCACTGAAAACCTGGGTTACAAAATACAACACCTGAATGTTAAATTATACCTGTCAAGGTGCCAGGCCAAAGGTGATGGGGGTATATATATAAATATGTTAACACTGATGGAAGGAAGTTGAAATTGGTGGTGTAATTGACGGTAGAAGATTATATGTTGAACTCATCAATAACTTTGTAAATCAAGGTTCTTTAATTAAGTAAAGATATTCATTTTATTAAGGCAGAAGAAGGGTAGGAAGATTGAGGTAAAGTTTACTTTCTGGCCATTGACAAAGCTTTACCTACAAGTAATAGTCTGATAAATAGATTATTCGTTAAAGGTTCCACGTCCTTCAAAGCCCCCTTTACTTTAATTATACCACTAAAATCATATAACTGAAGCAGACTTTCCTGTAGTTTTATATTTATTCAATGTTTTACTTATTAATTGGTGTCCATGTGCCAAGATAAGCTTGTTCTAGAAAGCATGGCATTCATTGAACACTGGATCAATATTATTTAAACCACGCTACAGTGCATATACTGCAGGGTATAAAGCCATCATACAATTTTGTCATTATGCTAAATTAGTTACTAATTAATTAGATTAGCTGGATTTTGCTTAAGAACCAGTACAACATGATTAATGCAAAAAATGAGTAAAAATCGGTGTTCTTTTTGCTTTATTTAAATATCATAGCTTAAAAATTGGTCATAATACAGTATTTTCTGGCACTCAATGATCTAACACCATTTCCACCACCAGTGTAAAATTCCCTCCTCACTTGACCCCCAAATTCCTACCAATTCCCCCAAAAAAGTGCCTCTGTGGCAGGCACAAATTAATGTATTTTACATTGTTTGTTAGAGCTAACTGGGTAATGGGATTATTAAAAGATACTTATGTAAAAGAGAATTTATGAAAATTGTTACACAGTGGGATCATTATGTCATTGAATGTGTGCTAGCTGTTAGTTAAGTATTATTGCTTTTGTTTATTGAGATCAGTTGGTTTCTATGGGACTTTCCCATCTCATTTGTTGTGTTCCTATTGGACTGTCAGGTTTTAGGAATTAAGTGTCTTGTGACCCATTTACTCGCGGAACCCTATGATCTATAGAAATGGGCCCGTGAGCTTAGAAACATGGTGAATGAGTCGATCTATGAGCTTATATGGGTCTTTGGCATGGTGGTGAATGTAGGTTCTGGATGAAGTTGCTGGGATATCCACAGGCCAGAGACTTGGCCCACTCCTCTCTCAAGGACACCCTAATGTTTTCAGCCAGAAGTCTAGTGTTTCTGTTAAATTTCCTGGCTTGCCTTGCATCTCAAATGAGACCAGTGAGTCTGTGGAGCTGGGCCATAGGCTGAATGAAAGTGAATGGGATGTGGGTATGGCCTCTGGTGCTTCCAGAAGTATGGTGGTGTGGGAGCGGCTGCTCATTCCTACTCTGAGAAGTTTCCAGATTTTTCAACACCCCCCAAAAAACATAAAAACAAAATGACAACAACAAACACACAGAAAAGCATATGTAGAGATTTTTTCAGTTAGTCATCCCTCTCTAGAGATTGGTCCTGAAGTAATGAATTGTGCCTCTGGACTGGCAGCGACTTTAGTGTGTAGAAGCACCTGCTGGAGTTTTGGCAAGGCAGGACTACCTCTCTTCTGAGGGTGACCCAGACCTTTTAGCCAGTGCCCCAGTGAATTTTTGTAACTTGGTGTTTAATGATCTATAATCAAAACATGAGGATTTCAACAATTGTAAGTCATCTTTTACAGATAAGTTCACGAAAACAAATACAGGGAATATGGCACGGAAGTATTATTTGCCATTCAAGTATCCTGATGCCTAAAGAGGTGTGGCATACATAGAGTTTCTGTGGCGCTTGCGCAGCGATGTTGGTGAGAACTCTGACAGTGGCAACATGGATCAGAAGATGTTCTTTACATCATTGCAACCCAACCACAATCATGTTTGTAATCAAGGTGTTTAAATAAAGGTATTAATTTTAATTTTAATTTAAAAAATAAAAATAATTAAGAAACCTGTACTCCCAAACCTAAAAAAAAAACAAAAAAACAAAAAAGAATCCTAACTCCCACTTTGCCATTACCTGTATGCAGTTGATCTGCCTGTCGTTGACTCAGTTTATACTTCTCTAGAAGAGAAATCTTATGTGTTACTTAGGGGAATAATACATTCTTCTGTAGTTAGCAAAAAAGTTAACCAGAATCAATAATAATAAAAGAATATTTCTGCCCTTAGTCCTCTTACTATATTTTCCCCAAATATCTTTACCTGCACTACAGGATGTGACAAACTCAGTGTACAGTCTAAAAGTGAGATCCTGGGTTCGTATGTAGACCTGGCAAACAGAAGAATAGAAATTGGGGCTTTGCTTATACTGATGATGTGGGACAGAGAGTGATATAGATAGTTATACAACCAAGCACAATTCTGGCAACAATGAAACTTGAGATCTAAGCTGCGATGACCCAACTTTGTAATGTGTCTGTCAAGGTAGAAGATGGAGCTTTAGGAAGAGGTCATTGATTATGAGAACATAACTGGATAAAGTTGACACTGTTCACGGTTTGGTGTTGAATTATTATATGCCTAAGACTAAACTATCAATAACTTTGTAAATAACGATTCTTTAAATAAATAAAAAACAAGAAGGAAATATAAATATTATAAAAATATTTAGTAATAAAATAAGTACATACATATAAATAAATGTCCCTTTAGATAAGTTTCTTCTTTAATTCATCCACATGTGACTTTCTTAATGGTATTAGCTAAAATAATTGTTTCATAACCAATGTCTCGTCAGTTGTTTACTAAACCATTGCTTGAGTGGTTCTGGAAAATTTCAGATATTTCACAGATTATATTAGCATATGTATGTTTTTATTCTGTCAGCTTGATTGGTGGAAACCCACTTCTAATTTCAAAAGCAACTCTACTTCTTTGTTTTTTTTTTCTCTGAAAATACAATAAATTTAAGGTATATTTGATTTCTGTTATCTTAGTTATTCATTAAGTTTTTGTATTTATGCCTGGTATACTTTGCATGATTTTTCCACAAACTAAATATACATTTTTCAAAGAAAAAGGCTGTTTATTATTTGTATTAGGTTTACCAGACTCTAGTTCCTGCCAGATACATGTCTGTATATATCTATATATAACAATTATTTTAATACTAAAAAGTTATTAAAATATTAAAACCATGTTATGCTAAAAGCAATTAATTTACTGAATATTAAGCTGAGAATATAAAGTGTGTTCATATTATGCACAAATATGAAAATACAGAAAACAGGTACATAATAAAATTTATACTCCTTAAAGTGACAGAATTAGAAGTGAGTTATTTTTTAATTTTCTCTAGTTCTAAAACATGTTACAAAACATTATTATTAGAATATAGAAAAGACCTCTATCACTGTGATACTACTTAGAAAATATTGACTTATTAAATATTTATCAAGGATTGTGACTCAAAACAATATAATAATTAGAGAATGAAATCTCTTCAAACTATTTTTTGGTTTTTGGTTTTTGTTGTTTTCTGTTTGTTTGATTCTTGTCTTTTTGTTTGTTTGTTTGTTTTTTGATTTTTTGGCCACGCCCAGTGACACTCAGGGGTTACTCCTGGCTATGTGCTCAGAAATAGCTCCTGGATTGGAGTACCATATGGGACACCGGGGATTGAACCCAGGTCCTTTTGGGTCAGCTGCATACAAGGCAAACACCATACCACTGTGCTATAGCACCAGCTCCACTTCAAACTATTTTTTTATTAATATCAGAAGAATATAGTTTTCTCTTTAATGCTGTCCATATATGTATACAAAAATACATGCTATGTCAGATTATTAATGCAAAACCCAGATTCTTTTTTTTATGAATTCATGTTATTTTTTATATTTTATTTTTGATCAAAGTGGATTACATATCTTTCATAGTAATATTTTAGGTACATATTAACATTGAACTAGGGGAATTCCCACCACCTAAGTTGAGCTCCCTCTCCCCCCATTCCCAGCACTCATCCAATTTCCCCTCCCTTACCCCCCAGGTGCTAATATAAGTGATCCCATCTGTATCTAGGTTGTTGTAGGTTGGGTATCAATTTTGTTGTTGTTGGCTTTGGATCTGGTGATTAAGTCTGATCATTTTTATTACTATTTAATGATCCTCGAGAAGGACTCTACCCACTTTTGGCCTGTGGCATTTTTACCTCATTCTATTTCTTTTTTTTCTTTTTTTTATTCTGTTTTTGCAAACAGAACCACATAAGTGGAACCATCTTACTCTGCCCTCAAATTGAGAGGAAAATAATAGAGGGTACCAAGTCCAAATAACTGTATGATCAAAATAATAACAAAACCCCGATTCTTATTCTCTAAAAACATATTAGTTGAATAAGATTTAGAAAGACAAAGCACAAAGACATCTTGCCATAAGGAAACAATAAAATATAGTGTACCTTATCTTCTTTGCAGCCATTTGATTTAATTTTAATATCTAAGGAAAACTACCATTTAGAGTCCTTTATGAAGCAGACAAAATATCTGGGCATAGAGAGGGAAGGAGATAGAGTATATCAGTGACACAGGTTAGCTCTCTATTTATGCAGCATCATAGAAATAAATAAATATAGATCACTTAGAACATTTTCCCTATATCTTTCTGATTTTATTTATTGTGTTTTCAGAAGTCTCAAGGGACCATATATGGTGCCATGGATCTTTCTGGGATTGATTACCTGCAAGGAAAATGCCTTTTCATGAGTATTTTTTCTTCAGTCTTCACCCTTGATTTTGACTTTGACTTTTCTTTTTTTTTTTTTTGGTTTTTGGGCCACACCCGGTAACGCTCAGGGGTTACTCCTGGCTATGCGCTCAGAAGTCGCTCCTGGCTTGGGGGACCATATGGGACGCCGGGGGATCGAACCGCGGTCCGTCTCCTAGGCTAGCGCAGGTAAGGCAGGCACCTTACCTCCAGCGCCACCGCCCGGCCCCTGACTTTGACTTTTCAATCCTCAACTTTGACAGATAATTTACTGTTTGAGTGAGTCAATGAATCCCACTAAATTGTATAATTATCTAAAATTAGCAACCAAGTTTCTTAGATTCAAGTTATTATGGACTGATTTTAGTTTTTACAAATGCAAGGTGTTTGTCTTGTTGAGGACAACATTAATCCAGTACTTAATTATCATTCAGTATTCATTGAAATAAACTTTTGTTCAAACCAGAAAAGAACAGCCCCATATCAAATGTAAGAGCAACACTTTTATTTTATCTTAAGTGGATTCAATTTTCCTTTCAAATTTTCTTTCATAGCATTATTATTTTATTATTTATTTAGTTTTCTCTGAAAGTGTTCTTTGACAAAACCAGTAAAAGCATTAAAACTTCTAACTCATGTCTAGTGTTGAATACAATTATGGTGATGTTTTCCTAAAATCTTTATATTTTAGAAAATATAAAGAAAAATTAAGATATATTTTCAGAAAAGGTCACCAGTATTTTGCCTGCTTTAAATTTAGTTAAATGGGCATAGACTAAAATAGTAATTTACTTACTCTTTGCAAAACAATAACATGCTTCAAGAATTAGATAAGCATGCACTTCTAAAACAAAGAATGATATGAAAAATGAAGCATTAGAGTTCTAGTTGTATTTCAACCCCAAATTTATTCATCTCTCTAGAGTTGATAATCTTCCCTTATTCTATAAAGGAATTAGTGGAAAATTCCCATTTCTTTTTATCTTCTAGTAATATTTCTCAAACATCATATCTGGGACTCTTTCTAACAGGCAGTCAGTTGTTTATCAAAGCTTTAAATGATAAACAAGTTATGGAATTGGAGAGTAAGTTTGGAAATTAGTGGCATCAAGGAAGCAATGATCAATAGAAATTTTACCCACAGAGGACATACATAAAATATCCGGAGGTCCCTTCTAATCTTTATCAAAATCTTTCTGTGTTGCTATTCCTTTTTTTTTTTTTTTTTGGTTTTTTTTTTTTGGGGGGGGGGCCACACCCGGTGACGCTCAGGGGTTACTCCTGGCTATGCGCTCAGAAGTCACTCCTGGCTTGGGGGACCATATGCCGGGGGATCGAACCGCGGTCCGTCCGAGGCTAGCGCAGGCAAGGCAGGCACCTTACCTTTAGCGCCACCGCCCGGCCCCAGTGTTGCTATTCCTAAATACAAAACTGAAGTCCATTTTTGCTTTAGAGACACAGTAGCTATGTAGTAATGTATGTTTGTGATTGAGACTGACGTTAGGGATTATCAATTTCACAATAAATACTTAGTGCAAATAATTCAAATAAAATACTTTATGTGCCTTTTTGTAAAAGGAAGTTAAGGAAATTATGAATTGATTGCATACTCTAGGTCTTTATTCATAATCTCAAATGCTCTTTCTTTTTTAGGGGGGGGTCACACCCGTTTGATGTTCAGGGGTTACTCCTGGCTAAGCGCTCAGAAATCGCCCCTGGCTTGGTGGGACCATATGGGATGCCAGGGGATCGAACCGCAGTCCATCCTTGGCTAGCGCTTGTAAGGCAGACACCTTATATCTAGCGCCACCTCACGGGCCCCTCAAATCCTCTTTCTAAGCAGACTTTGGTCTTAAGAATGTACTAATCAGAGCATAACATAACCTTGCTGAATATTCTACCAGTTCTTTCAGTACAACCAAAAGAACCTCCATCTTGGCCACAGAGGTCTTAGAATATATTAACACACATGTCTAATTCGTACTATTTTCACCTCAATGTCACTGTGCCTCAAAGCCATATGTTTGATCTCAGAGTTACTTAACAGTTTAAGCCCCTTTCTACATAAGTGATTTGGGGTAATGGGCTTTTTTTCTCACAGAACTGTGCCCCACAATCTTTAGCTGATTCTTTCTAATGATTTGGGATCATTTACAAATATCATAACATCTTTTTCAATTTATTCTTTCTAAATTATGCATTCTCCCTATGTACTCTTCATTATCAAAGGCACCATGTAATTATCATCCTTAAGTTCTGTATCTTCAGGATTACAAATAAATACATATTATTTGTAATATGTGTTATGTGATATCAATTATCTGATTGGTATTCATTTCATTTTCCATTTATATTAAAAATAAAACTAAGTGAAGCCAGTAATAGTGAAGTCTATATGTGAAACATTAGCCTTTTTATCCCCTTGCTTAACTCTCTTCATCTTCCAACAACATTCTTTTGGAATTTATGCCTGCAATATCAGGATTTTATTTTTTTGCATATTTCTTTTTGAATTCTGTCTACAATCCTGCTTTCTTGCTTTATGTCTAACAAACAATTCAGAACTATTTTTCCACTCTGTCGCTGGCTGGTTTGTATCATGGAAGAAGGTTGAGCTGAATAGTATAATCAAAGACCTACTCAGGTAATTAGAGAAAAAGCCTTCTTTCTTCAATAAAAAAAAATGAGAGCTAGGCTTCTGTCATTGTCTGCTTTCATATATATCTTATTCCCTGATGCTCTGGAAAGCTAAATTTTCAAATTTGTAACACTTCTTCAGGTCTCTGGGTTTGATTAATAATAATTGTCAGTCCATTAAAATGGATTATGATGATTCCCAAGGAATTGGTTGTTAACATAATTAACAGCTGGCTTTACTTTCAAGACATTAATCAAAAGAGCAAGTCGCTGGAAATGACCAGGTTCTCACAAATGTGTCTAATTAGCAAAGGCATTGAAGTCCTGTGACAGTGATTCTGAAAATTGTTATCTGCATGAATATAGTGAACCTTCAAATCCTGACAAAGTGAACTGTTTTCTCAAGTTTACTCACCAACAAGTATTTGAATGAATGTTTTTTTTTATAAGAAACAGACTAAATACTTTACTATTTTTGAAGAGAACGGTGTTTTCAAAGATTTTTGAAATGTATATATGTCTCAATATTTGTAAAATTTTCCATTTGTAGATGGTAAATATAATTTATATATGCTAATTTTACATGTATAGTCCCCGTGTAATCTAAATACTGTCATAGAACATTCATTTGAAACATGGAAATCTCTCAGAAAAGTAGGAACTCAGAAAAAATAAAACATCTATATGACCCAGTGATACCCTCTCTTGTTCTCTAGCCCAAACACAGAAATATGCATGATTTCAAAACTATATGTGCACAATTTTATAGTGCTGCATACAATATCCAAGATAAGGGGAAAACCCAAATGTCTAATAGGAGATGAATGAATGGTTATGGCACATAGTCACAATGAAATACTACACAACAATAATCAAAGGTAAATAGTACAATTTGAACAACATGGAGGAACTAGAGAATATCATGCAGAGTAAAGTCAGTCAGAAATAAAAGTGAGATACAAAATGTCCTTTCTTATATGTAGGATTTAAACATACAAAGTAAGACAACAGTAAAGGACCAAAGACAACAGAATTGAGTCTGCAGGCTATGAGGGGACTTTAAAGGGAGGGGACTTCGGGATATTGGTGAAAAGAAGAAAGGACTCTGTTTATGAAATTACACTCTATGGTGAAATTTAATATTAGATAAATTGTCTAAGCATGGAGATGGTGCTCTAGGATTATTCCTGGAGATGTATATGAAGACATAGTATCCTAAAATTTTAACTAGAGTCTTGTGTGTCCCCTAAAATATGTCTTTGTGGCCTCAATGTTGTGTTCTTTTGAAGACTACCAAGTCTGTAGTGACTTTGGTAATGGTTACAGAGAAGTAGTTTATGTGTGTTCAGAAAAATGTTGGTGTCATGGAGCTGGATTTCTTGATTCTCCTATTGCAAAGACTCTAAAATCAAACTTCCAGACAAAGACTCAGAAAGTCCTCCATGGCAGCTGGCTAGAGTTAAGCACATGCCTATTCCCACTCCCTGTCCTTTTTGATTTAGACTACCTTGGAACACTACTAAGGGAGCTTTAAATCTTGGCAAGCTGACACTGTTTTTGTTCTTTTGTTAGTGGTTGAATGAGAAGGACTTGAGAACAAGAGACTTCAATTCCAGCAATCAGCATCTTACAGCATTAGTCATAAGATGAACTCAAATCAGAAGATTCTGCCTGGGACTCCAACTACCCAGTAAATCAGAGACAGCTGAGGTAAGTCAATGACCTTCCCAACAGACTTTCTCACTTTAAGTAAAGGAGACCGATCTCCAGAATGTTTGTTTGTGTTCAGTAAGGAGAACTCCCAATGTAAAATGTGCTCTATTTACATGGATAAAAGGAAAGCAACATTAAAAATGTTTTGTTTAAGTTTGTGAAATAGGAGGTAGACAACTCTTTGAGTGACTTAGTCATTTTTATTTCCTAAGACAAACACACTGCTAACAAGGTGTAAGTGAGGAAGTGTTTCCAGTCTATTGAAAATATCCACATTTCACTGAGCCCAGAGGACATAAAACTAGAGTTGTCCCACTGATGAAGATAGCAACTTCCAAATCATCACTTCAACTCAAGGCTTTCAGAGAAGTGAACATAAGCCCATAAACAACTTTGAGCTATAAAGGTGATAAATGTTCTTAGAAGAACACACTGGAAGGCAAGAGCCCCATGGAGAAAGTACCTATATCCAGAGGCTTCCATGAGAAGCCTTCCATTGACAAGCCAGATTAAGTTGGAAGAGAGATTTTTAAGATATCCAACAGCCTGTGTTAAGAAGGTAAAAGGTCTTGTACAAAGGAAGTGTAGATAACTGTTAATTTTTAAAACAAAAGTGAAGTAAAAGATTGAATGTTATAACAGTGGAACCATATATCTGTTTTGCAATTTATGAATGTATACAACATAATATGTATATATAATATAAATTAAACAGATTGTTTCTGCTTTTTTAAAGTGATAAATTTTTTCATTGTTTTTCCTTTCCAGTATTTTATACATAGAGTCTTGCCTGAAATTATAAATTTTAGGATTAGTGAGAAATGGATATTTCTCTTGAGTTTTTAGAAATCATTTAGAGCTTTGTAAGAAATCATTTTTTCTATTATATCTTAAGATTTCAAGTCTGAGAAACCTACCACAAAAATTTTAAAAAATGCATGAGTCAAACAAAGTACAGTTTAAATATGAATAAACACATGTTCCATAACCCCAAAAATATCTAACACAAATACTATTTCTTCCCTACAATACAGCCTTTAGAGAACAGTGGTCCTCACCTGAGAGGCACTGGTGACAATGTAATTATGATGAAGAGGTGCTACTGTACTGGTAGCCAATGAGCAGAACCAGGGATCTGTTAAACATCCTATATTCTACAGGATGAGTCCCACAACAAAGCATCCAGTCTGAATGTCAACAGTGCCAGCTTAAGATCCCATGTTTCAGAGTTAACTCCGTTTTTACTTTGTTTCTTCTGTTTTGTGTATTCACTCAGTAGTGTTCAGGGGCTGTGTGCTGGAAGTTCTTTCTGGTGGTGCTTGGAAGATACTATGAAGATTGAAATCTTCATGTACTGGAGATGTACTGAGGATTGAACCCTGGCCTCCTGCATGCAAAATATACACTCAATCCCTTGAGCTATCTCCTCAGCATCCTAGACAATTTTCTGAATTGACTCGGAGTCTCTTGTTTCTTATAAATGTCCTTTGTTGAGGATCTTGGGTCAGGTCGCAGGTTAGGGAATTGAGGCTTTTTCTGTGTGACTTCATTGCAGAAATATTAGGTGACCTGAAAGAAAACAAGGTGTCAGAAAAGGTCACTTTATTTTGCTTCAATTTTTAAACAGTTGCTTCTGCATTTTTAAACAATAGAAGGAGTCAGGATAACAGGCATAAATAGTGAGGATCTTTCTGAATGCAAGTGACAATGGCCTGCGTCAAATCATGTTGGGGATAGATTAAAAAAAATAAATACTTTAGTACAAACTGTCATATTGTTTGTTGAGTGGAATTGACTCAGGGAGCTCAGGGATCCAAGAACTCTCACTTTTCATACTATAGCAAAGAAATAATTTCTTAAAATATCAGCATACATTGTTTTAAAGAAGATTGGGGTGTGTGTCCTCTTTGCCTATGGCTGGACTGGAGGACTGTGAAATATAATTGACTTGCCCTGCAATATGTCACATATAGCTGGAGGGTTAGACTCAGATTGGTAACCCCACAGGAACAATAAGAGAAAGTGAAGAAATCATTCTCAATAGAATGACAGATGCTCCCAGATGGAAAGAGAAAGAAAAACTTGGCAGCAAAAAATAAGTGCCCAACACAGAGCAGCTGAAGGTACAGGTAAGAGCAGCAGTTAGAATCAATTGAGGAAGACCCTTCTGCTTCAGGTGGGAAATATTAAAGTCCTTCAATGCCACCTCAGATGAATCTTGCCTATCTACACAACTAGCCCCTCTTTACTGTCCAAGCACCTTTTTATCTTTCTGCCTTTTAAAATTTTCTTTTGAACTACTTATCTCTAAATTTATCCTACTTGTTCTTACTGATTGCCTCTCAAACATAGACTGCCTTATCTCAAGAACTTTCTTTGTATTTTTGTCTTCTGAACTATTTTAAATACCCCATAACACGTAACATAAATTGGTTGATTAAAGAATAGCTAATGTATATACATGCATGAACATATATGTGTGTGAGAGAGGAAACACATTTGGCCATAATTATAGAAAAATATCCTGCCTTTTCTTTCAACAGCATACTCAGAATTGTATATACTTATGGCTATTTATTTTTTATTAAAAATATTCAATTCTGGGGTCATATTAGTAATAATACAGTGAATAGGGCACTTGCTTTGTAAGTGATTGACCTAAATTCATGACCTAAAATATCATATGGTTTTCTGAGTCCCAAAAGAAGTGATCTCTGAGTGAAGAGCCAAGAGTAAGCCCTGAACACTCTTGAGCAGGGCTCTCAAACTCGCTGCCCACTAGCCGCAAACGGCCCTCCGTACAACATTTTGTGGCCCTGCCCTAGAGGTATCTTTTTTCGTTTTGTTTTGTTTTAGTTGTTTGGGTCACACACCCCCAATGTTCAAGGCTTACTACTGACTTTGCACTCAAGGTTCACCCCGACTTTGCCTCCTGCGGCCCCCAGGTAAATTGAGTTTGAGACCCCTGCTCTTGAGTGTTTTCCCCAATTCCTTCTAAATCCAATATAATTGTGGGACTAGGAAGATAGCTTAATCCACTGGACATTTTCTTTGCATATGAAAGGCCTGCTTCTCATGCCCAGCCCATAATGATCTTCACAACCACCTAGACATTCTCCTTTCAAAGAGGTTGGAGGAGTCTCTGGGCACCTATGAGTGTGGCCAAAAGAACAAAAATTAATAATCTGTAATTGTATATGCATTATCAGATACATAATGCCAGGGATGATAAGCTGAAAAAGTAGATATTTTCACTAAGTAGACAGTACTTGGAACTAGTTTTTGTTTTGTTTTGTTTTTGTTTTTGTTTTTGGGCCACACCCTGTGAGGCTCAGGGTGTGCTATACACTCAGAAATCGCTCCTGGCTTGGGGGATTATATGGAATGCAGAGGATCAAACCACAGTTCATCCTAGGCCAGCTGCCACGTGCAAGCCCTACTGCTGCCAACCACTCTGGCCCCTGAACTAATTTTTTTAAGCTGCATATTCACAGTTTGTTTGCCTGAGACCACATCCATAAAAGTATGTAAATTTTACTCAAAAATAAAGATAAAGTATATGCCATGAAATCCCATCTCAAGCACACATGAAACATCTACATTTTATTAGTGGGAAGAGTCTTGAAAGTTAAGCAGGGGTCTCAAACTCGAGGCCCGCGGGCCGTTTGTGGCCCTCCGTACAACATTTTGTGGCCCGCGTCCCACCTTCAAATATCACAGTATTCGCGATTATTCGCTTACCGAATAATCACAATAAAAATCGCATTAGTAAGAAAAAAATCGCATTAAACATTCGCATACCCCGAGCAGTTCCGTTCTGGGTATGCAAATGTTTAATGCGATGTTTTGCGATATATATATATATATATATATATATATATTTTTTTTGCTAATGCGATTTTTTATTGTGAATATTTGGTAAGCGAAATCCCTTATGCAGCCCTGCCTCCCCCCGACTTTGCCTCCTGCGCCAGGTAAATTGAGTTTGAGACCCCTGAAGTTAAGTGACCGTTTGTATGAAGTAACTATGTAGACTTTCTGAATCAGAGTTTCCCAAATATCTCTGCAGTGCAAGAGAGTAATAATCGCCTTTTACTGACAGCTTTGGCAGAGGAATCTCTCTTGTCTCCAACTTAGCAGTGAGTTATAAGTTTAACACATGTGGAAACAATACTTTAGGTGAACTTGCAAAAGGACCTTTGACAACTATTCTCGATGAATACTTTATAAGAGAAAAAAAATTCCCCACCAAAACAGCAAAAAGGGGAAAATGGCCTGTTTTCTTTTTCAGGGAGGGTTTTGATAACATCAGTCACACACATATAAAAACTTTGCATAGAGAGCAACACTGATCTATTTTCCTCCTAGGGTCATGTGTTTATTCATGTAGATATGTACAAAGTAGAAAATCGTTTTCAGGAAAAAATATGAGATATGGTTTTGTCAAATTACGTGGTATCTTATATCTTAATTTTAGAAAATATAAGATATTTCATAATATAGTACTTAATATGAAATATTAGATTTTTAACCATCTAATTCTCCTGAATGTGTGTGAGTCACAAACATGTAGAAAAAACATATGTCTCTCTACAATAATACAAATTGTTATTTTCTATAATTTATCCAGAGAAACATCTTTATGTTTATGGAAAATAAAATATTGACTAGACTAGTCCAAGTTCAGAAAATATTATTTTATTCTTTATAATGAATTAAGATGGGCAGAAAAAAAATCAATTTTATATTCTTGAATTATTGTGAAGTCAATTATAATAATTGAGGGGAGAAAAAAGGAAAAATCAAGGAAGATTACCGTATTTTCTGGAGTATAAAACGACTGGGCGTATAAGACGAGCCCTAATTTTGCAGTTAAAACATAGGTTTAGGCCTATATTTGCTGTATCAGACAGAACGTTCCTGTGCTGCAACTGTATCTTCCACAGTGAGCCAATCACAACAAGCAAAGGTTCAGAGGTTCTACTGTAATAGACTTCCTCTCTGACTCTGGCCAATCTGAGCAGGCTTTTTACAGTGTAGATTCTGTACAGAACATTGTCTAATTTGCATGCATAAAAAGCCTGCTTGGATTGGCTGAGTTAGAGAGGCTATCCGAGCAGCCTTGCAGTGATTGGTGCAGGATCGAGTGGGAAAATTCGTTTTGTGGCAATATTCAGACAATTTTCGTTTAGCGGCATATTGAAACATTTTTCAGGATATATTCAGCATATAAGACGACCCCCGATTTTCGGGTGACTTTTTTATGTTTCAAAAGTCGTCCTATACGCCAGAAAATACAGTAAATGCATGCTGTAAAATCTCATAAGATTGCTAAATTCGCCCATCTTACATTTCTCAAAAAGTGAGGAAATGTCGGGACAGGAGAGATAGCATGGGGGTAGGGCGTTTGCCTTGCATGCAGAAAGATGTTGGTTTGAATCCCGGCATCCTATATGGTCCCCGAGCCTGCCAGGAATGATTTCTGAGCATAGAGCCAGGAGTAACCCCTGAGCACAGCCAGCTGTGACCCAAAAAAAAATAAATAAAAAAGTGAGGATAGTTGACCTTGTCTGAGTGGAGGCTCCTAGTCACAATGCAAGGCGCTCAGAAGCTGTGCTGAACACAGACACTTGGGTTATCATTTCACTTTTTTTTTCCTCTGGAGACCAGCCTAGGAAGGTCCAGCAAGGAAACCCAACACAGCCAGCAGCCAAGACCATCCACTTTGATTGCTACCTGTACCTCCATACGAGAAAAATCTAATTTCTTAGTTCAAGGATTGAAAGCTTGGATTGACTTTGAATTTCATATCTACTGAATGACTCTTCCCTATTCCTGGATGACAACAGTCCCTGGGATGTGTGTTATTTAGTTAATTACTATAATTCAATAGATGTTAGCAGAGAACCTTCCCAAAGCCTTCATGCTTGCTAATCCCCTCATTTTTTCCAACTTTTAATTCTTGGAGTATGAATATGCATATTTCTCTGCTGTCTACTTAGGGACCCAGCAGAGGAGTTGGTTGACTGAATACAGAGTTGAAAAAAAGCTCTTATTTCTGTTTGCGCTGCTGTTGCTCTTGCTTTTTATAGTGAGAAATGGAGAAGGCTATTGAGAATATGCCATGACATTGCAAAAGAACTGTTTGAAACATAGATATTCAATTTGTATGATATTTTTGAGGATTCCATTTATGGCATAATCAGCTTTGTAATTATATCAAGGGTATTTTGTTCAAGTTCAAATCTTGAAGCAAGTCTGAATGTTAGTCTTGATTTTCGGTTAACATTCCTAAATATATAATTACTTTGAAAATAGATGTGTTTTGTATGTATGTATAGACATAAATATTTATTTATATGTATTTGTCTTAAAAATAAAGTATACCGTGAAATGTCTTCAACAACCTCAAACCACTAATAGTAGCTTCTTACATGCACACCCATTATGGCATGTTTATAATTAAACAAGGAACCATGAGAGAGAGAGAGAGAGAGAGAGAGAGAGAGAGAGAGAGAGAGAGAGAGAGAGAGAGAGAGAGAGAGAGAGTGTGTCTACAATGCTACAATCCTTTTCATTCTACATTCATTTATTTGCAGAGTGTTGGATTAACCGGGTTCCATCCTATTTAGTATATATTTACTACTCCATGGTTGGAAGCACCTTTAGCTGAAGCATATCTTGGATTAATCAATTTTCCACCTGAAATGTGGTCTGGTGTTTCCTAATAAAGAACCCAGGACTTAGGAAAAAGCCTCTTTGGTGGGTTTGGTTTTCCACCACTGAGCTATCTGCTTCAGAAGAGCAGTAGGCTGTTCAGTGGAGTTCCTGAACCAGTTTTATCCCTTTAAATGTCTGTGGATTATTTCCCACATCAGTATTTGCTTCCAGACTCAGTGTCTTCAATGCTCTGTCTGTACTTAGGGCATGAAGCTTCCTCTTCAGTTGAGCAATGTGAATGATGTAAGATCTGGTAGCAGGCTTTGTGCTATTTACTTGACTAATAATGGAAAAGATCTGAATCTTCACTTCTTTAAATTATTTTAATAATATTTTTATTTAAACATCAAGAGTAAAATTACGATTGTAATGAGTTTCTGTCATAAATAGAACATCCCCCTTCACCAGTGCAACATTCCCATCACCACTGTTCCCCAACCCAACCCTACCTACCCAACCCCGCTTGTATTCCAGACAGGCTTTCTACCTCCTCCACTGATCACTTTTAAAGTTTCCTGCTTTGCTTGGGCTCAAGTACGGAGGCAATATCTGAAGTCTTCTACAGTGTAGAGGTTAATGGGTAAAATCAGAGGGTAAAATCAAAGGAGGAGCCTTTCTCTGGATTCTTCTTTAAAGACCCCCACCTGTCACAAATATTAAAAAGTAATAATTAAAAAGAACTCATACAGGAAGTTTTAGCATAAGCCTTGCAAGGAAACATCTAGCTTTGTTCCACATCTAAAATGCCTGATATACTGAGATAGTCTCTGCTAACATAATCAACTGTACCCAGAATATTCTGGAAACTTTACTTTCTTCCAACCTGTGTTCAATTCCCAGAACTAGCTTAGGCATCCCCTTCCCAGAGTTGGCTCAGCAAGTTATTCTGTGCATCTTGCCATCAGTCAAATTCCTAGAATCAGTCCAAGTTCTCCCTTCCTGGGATGGGCTCAAATTATTTTATATACATCTCATTCCCATCACATGATGAGCTTGGAATATTGTGCATACAAATCACTCTTTTTTTTGCAGAATTGGCCACATATTTTTCACTCATCCACTTCCTGGACATTATTAATCTATTGAAAAGGTTTCTCCTGAAGCAGCACTTTGAAATACAATAAAAATGTCCTTCCCCAAAACATTAGAGAGCCATCATTATTGAGGCCTCAAATCTAAAAGAGCATGTACTTTTTCTTTGATAAACGTACATTGCTTTGGCATAAACTATCTTTCTCTTCTAGTAAATTCCTTTTCCATGCCATGACTTCAACTCAGCTGGGCCAATTTTCCAACTCCTCCTTCTTTAGTGTCTGCTCTTGTGTCTCAGTGTCCAGACTTCATGAATAGTTCTCATTGCAGGCAGAGAAATACTTCTTTATATTTCTGTGCTAATCCCAGGAAAGACAACTATCTGATTGAAAATGGTCATGTTTGATGTCTGTAATGAACATTGTGTTGCACATGTGAGAGCACTTGACAACACAAGCTTAAAAAGGTGCAAAAATTAATTGGCTGTCCCATCAACTTATTTAACTGAGATAGTTTTAATACAGCAGATTCTTGCTTTGGGACACTGGGTATGGGTGAATTGGGGTGGGGAAATCCATCAATTTAAATTATTCTCAGGCAGCATGAATCATCAAAAAAGCATTAAATGGATTGGGGTTGTTGAAATAGGATACCTAGGAGCAATTGGGGTTGGGATGGGAGATTGTTAGGTAGCCATCAGAGAGAGAGAATACTATTCCAGCCTCCTGCTGAGCCCACAAAATCTCACAGGGAAGATATCCTAAAAGTCAGGTCTCACAAAAGCCCTCAAGTTTTCCTGCACAGCATGTGCATTCTATAGACTTACTGTCTCTTCTTGAAAGAATTCAGGTGAAAAAAATAGTGAAGATTGGCCGGAGTGATAGCATAGCGGTAATGTGTTGACCTTGCATGCAGCCAACCTGGGATAAACCTGGGTTAAATTCCCACATCCCATATGGTCCCCCAAGCATGCCAGGAGAGATTTCTGAACTTGGAACCAGGAGTAATCCCTGAGCGCCACTGAATGTGGACCAAAATCCAATGAACCAAACAAACAAAATAGTGGTTACATTTTTTTTATTTTTAAATGGTAAGCAAAGATAGAGAGATAAAGAAATAACTCATTTCAGAGTGGACAGTGATTTCTCTAGAGAGTCCTCGAAAAGATTAATATAAAAGAATTACTTGTCTTAAATTGAAATGCAAGTGACCTAGGACTGGTGTGCTCCCCAAAGTTAAAAGATAAAGTAGACATACCCCAGAGTAATGGGTTGTGAGTTACTTGCTGAATAGAAAAGACTTAAAGAAACATCCATGTCTTCCCAGAAGACAGAACTGGTCCATTAATGCTTTACAAAGTTTCTTCATGTTAGGGCCAGTAGCAAGAGTATAGTCAAGAAAGGGCTCCTGAATGGATTTTTTGGGTATTCAGTGGGTTCTTGATAAATTTGAGTTGATTTTGACTTTTTGAGATTTACCTGAAATTCTTTGCTTAGGTGCTCCCCCTACATACTTGCCTGTGCCATTCACAAGGAAAAATAAATATCATAACACATGTATAGATGATTCACTTGGCTAAAATTTATAATTTAAAATGAGATCAAACCAGAGATAGCTAATTGATGTTAAAGAATCTTCATCTTTTACTCTGAAATTTAAACTGATTAATTTCTTTACTAGGTAGGACTAGTTCTCTTATAAATTTGGATTAAATCTACCAAATTGCATTCTTCTAGGGGAACAGAGATTGCCACTTTACCTAGGAAAAGAAAAAAATGAATCAAGAACAAGAGTCATGAATCCTGTGGGATTCTGCATGCTAACAGTTTCTTTCAAGTCCCAAGGAGACCCAACTGACCTTTCTCTTACATCAAAGAGACTCTTAATAAAAATGGTTCCAGTCAAGACATATTGAGAAATTGAGAAAAAACCATTTGACCCTTTGGCAAAAATTGATTCCACATTACATATCATTTTGTATTTTCATAAATACACTGCTTTGTGTGTAAAATGTAATTTAAATATAAGATTACCATAATATGCATATACTGTTTGCATTAAATCCTAAATTTAATTCTATGCATTATTCTAATTTAAAAATATATACTATGCCTTCATCTGCAATGAAGTAGCTATCAACAAGGATTATTTCATTGAATTTTACTTTATTACTTTATTATCCTTATGTGTAAAACATAAGGACCCATGTATATAGATATCCATATCCATATGTATAATACATAGGTGAAAAGATTTATTGCAGTATTTAGTGAAGCAATATTATAAAAATGCATACATATATTCAATAAAATATCTACTAATTTGAAACAATTTATTTTTATTTTTTTGGTAAATTTTAATTATACAAAAACCATAGCATTAGACATCCCAAAGTAGGAAATAAATATTTCCTTTAATACATGCTCAAATAATTTGAAACATTCCATAATGTGGGCCTCATTTGGCACATTTATCCCAAGTGAACTAAATTAACAAATAAATACCAAAGCAATATTTTATGCCATACCAGGTAATGTATTAAACCATGGAGGATATATAATGAACAATAAAATACAAAAATATCTGTCTTTCGGAGAGGTTATTACTTTGCAATAACAGTGGTAATTAACTAGGAAATTGTCAGATGGCCCAATGTTCTAATCTAGGGATTAAAATATAGTCCCTGTTACAAGGACATAGTAAGTAACCACTGGAAGGAGGCTTAAGTCAGGCTTTCTGGTATAAATTCTGAAAGTATAAACCTGAAGAGTGGATCAAATATCTTAGAATGAGAGAAAATTAAAATATAGCATGTTGGACAGATCAAATTTGTATGACCCATATGTGAAAAATAACTTATTCTTCCTCTAAGTGAGAAAGAAAATGTAGGAAAACATTAATTTTAGAAGCCTTGTAATATCTGTCCAAGTTTTTCATTCTTGTTATGTTCATCCCTTTTGGTAGGAACAAAGGAAAAACTCAAATAATGTTATTTCATATATTTTAAAACAAATCTGTAATAACACTTGCTAATTCTTAGGTGGTCATAACTACACGTTAAGTCTTTTTAAGTGGATATTTTTCTACCTCAATTTATTTAATCCTATAGTTTTGAGATCTAAGTATTGACGTAGGCAATTAGGGATAATAGCAATAAGCTATAATAGGAAATAACAATACCAATGTAGAATTTAGGGATGCTGCACAGCCACTAACTATTTCGTGGTTTCAAAAAGTGAATACTGATAATACTTTTACTGGATGCTATCACATGACCAGAGAAGGCCTGGCTACCCTCCAGAGAGCATCTCCAGCAGAAAAATAAAATGGATTGGGAAAAGAATATAAAGGAGGTTTCCCCAAAATTCCAAGCTCTTTCTCTCGACAGTGCTATAGCAATTGACTTTTGCTTCCCTCCATTGAAAGTTCCACCTAGAAAAAAATTAAGAAGTCTATAAACCCAATGGTGAAAATTTATGACTAATCTCAGAAGAGATGCAAGCCAAGCTTCAAAAATTCACTGGTCTTCTGACTGAAATTTCTGGGGCAACCATGGGAAGGGCTCATTCAAGATTCCCCCCTGCTAAAACCTCAGCAGCTGCATTCACAGCTCACAGGAAATGATACATTAATGGCTCAGATTCACTGCTTCTCTATAGAGAAAAACCAATGAAAATTCTAGCTAACACTGATTTTGTGTTGGAAAATTCTGGATTTTTCTCAGAATGAGGTGGGCAACCTCCCCAACGCCTATCCTTCTAGAAGTTCAAGCAGCCATGCTCAAATCTCCCAGCCATCATAATATAATCATATACACCCAGTTCTATAGATCCTAAATTTCCTGGAGCATATGGCTTCATATGAATCTGTGTGATATCTCCAAATTCCTCAGTACTGACTCTCTACTAGGAACTCACAAAATTAAATGGAAAATAGTACTGAATTAAAATAATCTCAATAAACAACAATAAAATAAAAATAAAATATAAATAGAAGACAACTAATAACACAGATTAGTAAACCCTTAGACAATAATTTAATGACTTTATTATGAGATATTATAATATTCACAAAATTTTCTTTCTTTTTTGAAGGGGCATACCTAGTGATACTCAAGGGTTACTTCTGGCTCTGAATTACTCATAATGATGCTTGGGGTGAGGACATATGGAATATCAGGGATCAAACATGGATCTGTAATTCGCAAGGAAAATGCCATAACCACTGTACTCTTGTCTCATTTCCTCACAAATTTTATTTCACTGAAATACCTCTTAATGATTTCATTAGCCATTTAGCCGTAACAAGCAATATAAAATAAATTTTTGTTTAAGAGAACAGTTTTGGGGTCGGTGAGAAACCAAGAGCAATGGTCAAAGGACTATTACATTGTTGATAGCATCAGTGTTTGTTTGAACATTGATAGCAGAAAAAACCTGTACCATGAACAACTTTTTGAACCAAGCTATAAATAATACTATTTTACTTCACTACTCATCACCTCCTAAAATTATTTTCTGCAAAGAAAGGTGACTGACCTTTCTGGGAAAGAGCATTTCTTAACTCCGGCATTGGTTCCATAGCTCCCTGAGAAATTGAGTGGTAAGGATCATTTCCCATGATGGGTAGACCAAATGGAAATTGGTGAGATTTGACAATCAACTCATGGGGCTGGTGATATGTACTATGTCAATGCTCATCTAAATTTTATCAACCCAAACACTTTTCTGGTAACCACCCTGGGTAGAGAGGAAATCAATAGAATCTCATCTCCAGATTGTCATTTAGTTTACTCTACACAATAGTTACCCTCAAAAGTACCTTTATACACTCAACAGCAATCCCTAAGTAACTAAATTTGGATTCCACAGATAAAAAGTTGGAAATGAGAGAAATAAGGACTAGGTTCCTAACCCCATATGATGACAACAACAATGATAATTTCAACTATGTTTAGTTTTGTATTTCTTACATTGAATATTTAATTTTATTGGCACATGTAATGGGAAATGTGTTGATGATTTTTCCTTCCTTGTCATAGTTAATCTTCACAAGAAAAATAATTACCACCTTTCCACAAGTAACATTAAGCCTTAACAGGATTAAATTATATGTCCACAATGACACAGTTAAGGGGTCATAAATCTGGGAATCAAGCCATTTATCCTGATCACAGAGATGATATCTTGCCAGGTTGAACTGTCATAAGAATGGGAACAGATTGTAAGTATTCTTCAAATTATCGTTGTAGAGAATTACAGGTAATTGTTAGAATTTTTTTTCAAAAAATTCTCAAGTAATAATTTTTTCATAGTAAAGGGTATAATTTCTTTTAAAATTTCACTCTTTGAAAAGTGGAAAGAGAACTTTAAGTCAAAAGAAACCGGTAAGTATTTTCATCTTTTTTAATTCCATAATCCAGAATTGAGTCAAACTTCACGCAACTTATGTTTTTAGAAAATGATTAAAATATCTTTCATTTTTATTAATATGCTTTATTTTTAGTAATGTTTCTTTTAACTACTTAGGCAACTTCTGAGCAATCATAAAAAATGTCTGCTACTTAAATCTCTTTGTTGTACTATGCAGATAAACCACAATTGGTTCTTTTACTTTCTCATTTTCCCTGCTATGTTTTTCATTTGGACCTTGGTCTATTTCCATTTCCCATAAACATGGTGGTTACAAACTGTCTCAAGTTTTGTGGAAACGGAGTAATAAATACATGCTTTCATGAAGTTTTGGTAAAGGGATTGAATTAAGGAAGCTTGGTCTTGTCTTTGAGGCTAAGTCATAGCACTTATCCTATTGTCCTTTTAGAATTGGTTTTTAGGCTTAAGTAAATCATATAAATGGTCTCCTTACAGTTGTGAAATTTAAAAGGCCACACCTAATCTAATTTTTCTCTCCCTTTATCAAATCTGGATTGAATTAGACTGAATTATTCAAAATTGCTTAAAGATGATTCAGAAATAAGTACATAGGAAAGTACACATTATGATTTTATATTCACTTTTTTTTTACCCAGTTGAGCAATGGATACAGAGTAGTGGTCAGTTGAAGTTCATTATTTATTTATTATTCTATCATTTCACAAAGACGTGAATTTATTGAGATACATTAATGTGTTCTTATTATCTGCTTACAGCAGTAGAGAACTGTCCAGCAAGGTTTAAAGGTAGTAAGTAAAGTTAATATATCTAGAGGTGACCCTTATCTTATTAAAACTGAAATAAAACTATAATAATAATAAATATTATTAAATAAAAATAAAAATAACCTATTGAGGTTATTTTTTAAATATTTTTGATGTTAATCACTTTTGTTGGAATTGCTCTAAAAATTTCATTGGTGGAATCATTTTTAAAATATTGAAAATATTAATTGACTAGTCAGTTTTACCCTCTCTAATCTCCTTACTTCTTCTGAGTGCTACCCTTACTCCATCTTTAGTTTAGAATCTCAGAAAATTTGTCAAGCTTCCTTTTGTTAAAGGAAGACCACTATAAAATGAGATACAATTAGATAGAAGGACACCTAATGTCCTTGATTTTTAGATCTATATCAGTCTGAGGAAAGAAACTTTAGACTTCTAAGAATTCTCAAGGAAGACAAGATCATCATCCTACGTGATCAATTAGTGTCTTGTAAGGACACACAATTACTGTTGCTCTATCTCTGAGAAAACATTTATGTTTTGGAAATTTTAGGAAGTTAAAAGGAGGTTGAATGGTAATGTAAAAGCAAAGTTACCAAGTATGAATACAATTCAACAGAACTATCTAAAACTATCTAAAAGCTATTCAAAACTATATAAAACAGACAATAGTCAAAACTATTTGAGAAGAATTACAGATGTGTGAAAACGATGAGTTATGGGATTTAATAGAGTGGATTAAATATAAAATGAATTTTATGTCATTCTATTAAAAAAGAAAAAGGGATGAAATGTCATAGAAATCACAGTTTTCATACATACTCATATAATATTCAGATCAACGGACCATATAGGGTTAACAAACTTACCTAGCATATACTTAGAATAAAGTTTTTATTTTAATAATATGTTAAAGGAGGATGTTTGAAGGTTTATTCATTGTGAACTTACTTAATAGATATCAAATATCGTTTATTCTCAGAAATCACTATCAGCGTAGGGTTTAAAGAAGAAAACTAATGTCCTTATGAAGTGTAATGCAGAATGAGCAAACAACACCAAGCTTTAAACATGTAAACAAACCTTTAAAAACCCAAAACCAACTACAAAAGAATCGATGCCCAATCTACAAGCTAGACACAGAGGCGACCACTTATACTAGCAGCCCTGGGGTGGGGGGAGGGAGATGATATGGAATGCAAGCTGGAAATGGGAAATGGGGGTGGAGGGAGGACAACTTTGGTGATGGGAATCCCCTGATTCAATGCTAATATGTACCTAAAATGTCACTGTGAATGATATGTAATCCACTTAGGTCAAAATAAAAATTTGAGCAGCCAAAAATAAAATGTTATGTGGCACCTCAGTGATAGCACATCAGGTAAGGTATTTTGCCTTTCATGCAGCCAATTCAGAACCAACCTGGGTTTGATCACCAGCATCCCATATTGTCTCCCAAGCCTGCCAGGAGCAATTTTGGAGCACAAAGCCAGGGGAAACCCCTAAGCACCGCTGGGTGTGGCTCATAAACAAACAACCAAAAAATCCCACCACCACAAACAAAAAACAATGCATGGTTAAATTCATATATATATTAAATTCATATATATGCCATATAAGATAAAAATGATTACAGTTTTCAGTGATACATGCATACTAAGATAACATGATTTTTAAAATTTCTTTTCAAATTAAAATGTGCTATTTAAATTTTCTTTCCATTGTTTTTATTTCAAACAAGTTTCCTCAAATTACTAGATGAATTTATTTCCCAATTTTTAAACACTTCTCACATGGGCAATTCTATATAGGGTGGTCCATATGTTTTCTTGGGAAATGCTAAAATGCCTAGAGAGTAAATATTTAAGAGCAAAAGGGTGGTCAGTACATCATGTCTAAGGTTGATATGTCAGGTTCTGACCTGAGGGTAACTGAATTAGATACAAGACCAGACAAAGGAAATAGAATATTTCCAAACACTAACTAAAGTTCTAACCAACATATACTTAGTTTTCTTCTTTAAAATTGTCATTCTTGTATTTCATAAACAATTATTGTCGGTAGGAAACCCACCTTCTACTTTACAAAAGTTGTGTTTCTTACATTGCTTGGAAAGACATCAAATTATAATTAGTACCAGTCCAAATGTCATTGACCTGAAGAGAGAAATTTCAGAGCATTTTTTCATCACAGGTAGAACAGAAAGAAAACATTTTTTTTTCTTTTTTTAGTTTTTGGGCCACACCCAGCGATGCTCAGGGGTGACTCCTGGCTGTCTACTCAGAAATAGCTCCTGGCAGGCACGGGGGACCATATGGGACACCGGGATTCCAACCAACCACCTTAGGTCCTGGATCGGCTGATTGCAAGGTAAACACCGCTGTGCTATCTCTCTGGTCCCGAAAGAAAACATTTTTAAAAGTAAAATTGACATGTTTTATTTATCAAGCTCTAGTTACTCCTTTCATTCTCTTACTATTTTTTCTTCTAATTTATTTATTAAATATTAGGACATTTAACCTATGGATTTTCTCACAGAATTTTGTCAATTTTTTGGTAGTTAATTTCAACATTCCTGATCTCTGTACTTTTATTTGCTTCTAAATTCAGATATTTTATCAGACTCATATTTTATCATGCCTATAGTAAAGTTACAAACATCATTGTTTTTCTATAATTATAAATCAGTTTGGCTATTTTGTATTGGCAGCCAGTGATATTGGATGTCCAGAATTTTTAATTTATTAGGAGTTACAAAATGTTAGACTGATTTGGAAATCTAACTTTCAATTTAACAAAGACCATTTCATAATAAAAATCCTTTCAATTTGTCGAAGATTTTCTTTACTATACAGTAAAACTCATATAACAAAGAAAAGAAATGCTTGAGCTGGCCTTATCATTTATTCAGTTTGTAATAATGAATTGATTCTCTATTAGCTTCAGATAAAAATAACTGTTTGAAAACCATTGTGAGCTTATTTGTTAAAATATATATTATGTAATTCTATCCATTGAGATTCCTCTTCCTATTGAAACACAGTTTTCCAAAATGTCAATAGTCGTGGCATCTTCAAATTTGCTTCTGAGTCAAATGATATAATCTTGGTGATCTGACAATTTCTTTGTTATTGAGTTTGTCAAAGTGTTTCAAATTTGTTGTGTACTTCTTTCTTCACATTCACTTTCAGACAAATTTTTATAAAATATATGTAATTTCTTTAGTAAGATTCTTTGTTCCAAGACTAGATTCTGGACACAGATGCTCACTGCCAATAAATTATTAAATGCAGATGATTATTAAATTATTAAATGTGGGGTTGAAGTGATAGCACAGCAGTAGGGCATTTGCCTTAAACACAGCTGACCCAGGACGTTCTTGAATTCACACCCCAGCATAACATATGTTCCCCCAAGCCAGGAACGATTCCCGAGAGCATATCCAGGAGTAAACCCTGAGCGTTACCGGGTGTGGTTCCAAAACAAAATAAAATTAAATGTATTATGATATATAATATAATATGTTACAATGAATAATACATATTAGTATATAAAATACAAATTAATAAAATATTAACTGTATTATTGAATTATTAAATGTAGATGATAAATGAGCAAATAGGTGAATATAAATGTAGACAGGTGAATATGAAGTCTTTACTTCGAATTCAATTAAAATTTAGAAGCATATGTTGTCTTTAGCTTCTTATATATTTAAATTTTTTTTCTTCTAGTTTGAGAATTTCAGTTCTAAAATGAAAAAAAATTGCAACTAGTGAAAACTGTTATGAGTTTTCACATTGATTGTCATTAATCCTGCTTTTTAGAAATTATCAGTATCATTTTGTCAGATCCTATAACCATAACAATCTAATAGCCCTTATTTTTGTAACTTAGAAAATTTTATTATTTTGTTATTACATATAGTTTTTACTTAATCTTTATAAATACCAGAGATATATTCATTGTCAATTTTAATGGCAATATAAAATTATCTTGAGCAATTATGGCTGTATTAATTTCAGTAGATTCTTTAGGATAGTCTAAAGATCTCTCTGAATTATTGCAGGCAAATAGCAACTTATAATTAATTAA
This sequence comes from Suncus etruscus, assembly GCF_024139225.1. NCBI lineage: Eukaryota > Metazoa > Chordata > Mammalia > Eulipotyphla > Soricidae > Suncus > Suncus etruscus. The sequence goes on along the minus strand of NC_064863.1, from coordinate 15,325,275 downwards.
TCACTTCTACTGAGATCATTTTTATTCACATTTTTTAAAATTTTTGCCACAAATATTTTCATGAAAAAAGTTTGATAATTCAAAATATTCCTTGAACAGCATGTGCTTTTATTGTCTGCTTGTTCTAGTGAATTTTTCCTTTTTAATATTCAGAAATTTTACTAGAATTTGTAAAGGTTTAATTATTTTCTGAGCTGGTATATAAAATTTACTTTGTACAAGTATAGCTCTCTCACTCTTAGTCTCTCTTTCTCTCTCACTCCCACTCTTTCTCTTTCTGTCTGTCTTCACTTTAGGAAATGTTTCCTGAATTGAAGATTTTACTGTTTCTTTTATTCTTTCTTTTATTCATCAGGGAATTTTATTCCTTATATGTTGGATGCTATTTGCCTATTCTCAAGATTTGCTTCTTTGAATTCCTTATTACTTCCTTTACCTAAAAACTGAAGTATACTTTAAGGGGCCAGAGCAATAGTACAGTGGGTAGGGTGTTTTCTTGCAGGCATTTAACTGGGGTATAATCCCAGACATACCAAGTGTCCCAAGAGCACTAGTAGGAGTAATTCCTGAACTAATAGAGTCAGGAGAAAACCCCTAAGTGCAGCCAGGTGTGCCTGCCTTCCTGAAACACACACACACACACACACACACACACACACACACACACACACACACACACACACGAAAAATATAGAAATAGGAGGTGAAACAAAGTAACCCATAGATGTAGCTTTCCACATCCCTTTTTTGGATTTGTTTAGTAGGAAATTCCAGTAGATAAGTTTCTCTTGGGTCCTGAGTTCATGTTAGAACCAGGTTATAGGGATTGTTTAGCTTGTTATTTTTACCCCAATATGCACCAAGAGTATCATGTGGCATTGTTCCTTATTGCTCTTTTTTTGTATGTGAATTTAAGTTTTGCCATATCCTTAGAAGACTATTTTTCATCAATGTTTTTGTCTTTTGTGTAATTTTTATAAAAATTATTAGAAACACAATTCCTTAATATTGTAACTTCTGTCATCCCCATCCCCTTACATCTGATTTTTGTCTTTATTTATTAATTGATATTTGAGCCACCCCACTAGAACTTAAAGAATAATTCCACTGCAGTGCTCTCGGCATGCTTTTGATGATGTCCAGGGAAACCATACACTGCTAGTGTATAAACCCAGCACTTTTCCCTACAAAGCATGTTATCTAGTGTATGAACCTAGGTCACTGGACCCACTTTAAACAAAAAAGATTCTTTTACTTTTTACTCCATTTTGCTTCATCTCTTAGCAATGTATACTTCACTGTGAAATCCCAAAATGTCTATCTAGTTACTTTCTATGGTTTATAACAGATAACTGCTTTAGCCATGTAGGATTTTGACCCAGGTCTACCACTACTGCTTATTCATTCTTTGAGTATAAAATATATTATTGCCTGAATCAGCTGTCATAAACACCCTGCATCTATTTTCAGTGCTAATGTAAGAGTCTCATGACTTCTTTTGAATTTTACCCATTTGTTCCCTGAAGATACCTACATATCGGCTCCCAGATATCTAACTATATCATTTTATTTTCCTAGGTTTTCCTTTTATTTTTGAGAGCATTTGGGAAAATTAAACAACCTTTAATACACTACTACTATATGTTTTCTTCACACTAATTTGATTCTAATTCTTTAAATTGCAGTTTCTTAGAGTTCCAATTTATATTAAAAAGACAAGGAAACTTTTATGCACTCGTGGTCAGAAAGAGATCTTTGACTTCCTATTTTAGGATGATTATTGAATAGTAGAAAATCTCTATGTTTTTAGTCTAAGGAATAATTCAGTTATACAGTGCCACAGTTCAACAATTTCTTATTCCCATTCACAAAACCAGAATGTAGGACACTTTCGTGAAATTCCCTACAATATATGTCAGATATATCTCAGGAGAGTGTAGTGAGGAAATTATCCCATGCTTTTTACTCCCAGATGTCTTAGTAGGTTTATCCATTAAGAGACAAGGTCCAGGTGCCTGCTTATAAGAATTTAGTAGAGTAGTTGTTAGTAGGATTCACTTAACATCTGAAAAAAAAAAAAAGTAAAAACCCATGTCTAAAATATTTTTAGAATGCCTGTCTTTTCTACTTCGATATCAGCCCTGACTTCCCACTTTTTATTCAAGAAAGAGTATAAAAATCTAGACAAGGCCAAAGACTTGGCCATTTAATCTGGGTTGTTTTTACTCTGGAAAACACCATTCCATTCTTACAAATGTCCCATTTTCTTCATCTTTTTCTTATGTCTATAATCCTCTCAAATCCATGGACCCACTTGTCACCCCCAAGTTACTTTGTTCTAACAGAATTCTGACTCTGCAATATTATATCTCCTTTTCTGACTTCTTTGTTGACAATATGTTTAATATAATAAATTTTTGAATAGTGAATTTAGGGTTTATAATTTGGGGGCATTTGTGTTAAGCATTTGTTAGGCAAAGAATTCTCCATTTCTATATATTAAACTTTAATTAGTGATTCTATTAGTCCAAAATCTTATTTTTTTTTTGTTTTTGGGCCACACCCAGTGACATTCAGGGGTTACTACTTCTGGCTATGTGCTCAGAAAGCGCTCCTGACTTGGGGAACATATGGGAACAACTGGGGGATCAAATTGGAATCTGTCCTAGGTTAGGTGAGTGCAAGGCAAATGCCTCACCACTAGTGCCACTGCTCTGGCCAATCCAAAATCGGTTTTTTTTGGGGAGCACACCCAATGGTATTCAGGAGTTACTCTTGGCTCTGCACTCAGAAATCACTCCTGGCAGTCTTGGGGGACCATTTAGGATGTCAGGGATCGAACTCAGGTCTGTCCTGGGTCATCCACATGCAAGCCAAACACCCTTTCTGCTATGCTATTGCTCCAACCCCTATTAATTCAAAAATCCTATCTCAGTTGAAGTATCAGCATCTATGAAATAAAAACAAAAACATTTTTATTAGATCCTTTATTTTTATGGCATTTCTAATTACAGAGCATATGCAGAAAATACCTCTAAATTCCACAAGAAATCAAAATGTTTCTTGGCATGAATGAATGTATGATTAGGTGACATTTTCACCTATAATTGTAGGCATATTGATATTGGGTACCATAGGCAAAGTAATGTGAATCTTATATGCTGCTTTGACGTAATTAGTCTAGGTTTTGAGAAAATTGAAATAGCTAAATGCTCATAACTTTTCCTAATATCCTGAGCCAGGTCAACAATTCCAGTTTCTTTCCACACACAAGCTTCTCAATAGAAATGAAATAGCAATGAGTACTATAGTAAATCACATTTTCTATATCAGAAATCCATCTGCATATGAAGAGCTCATTTAATATCTAAGATACAAGAACCATGGTTGCTAATTTAAAGGCCAGCAAAATAAAAAACAAGAAAATATAAATAACTTGAACAATGATGATATGAAATTCTGTTGCAATCTAACATAATTTTAAAGAAAAAATAATATCTTCCTTTCCATATACATGTGGCTGCCCCTCTCATTTATTTTTAGATACACAGCCCTCTCTCCAATGTACTTCATTTATAGCAAATACATAGAAAACTTTAAATATGTCTTTCCTTCTAGAGAAATTACAATGCAAAAGAACACAAGTATAACATCAACAAACCACAGCAGTTGACACTTGGTGAAATTCTAATGGGAATTGAATGTGGCTGTTTAGCTATTTTTAAAACTGAAAAGTACTGGTCACATCCAAAGGTATTACTTCTACTCAATTCCAGATGATTTTTGTCATGAATGAATATAGGTCCAATATTGCTAAATTCTTTACACTTCAACAAAAGAAAAAAAGGAGAAAGAAAAAGAAAGAAAGAAAGAAAGAAAGAAAGAAAGAAAGAAAGAAAGAAAGAAAGAAAGAAAGAAAGAAAGAAAGGAAGGAAGGAAGGAAGGAAGGAAGGAAGGAAGGAAGGAAGGAAGGAAGGAAGGAAGGAAGGAAGGAAGGAAGGAAGGAAGGAAGGAAGAAGGAAGGAAGGAAGAAGGAAGGAAGGAAGGAAGGAAGGAAGGAAGGAAGGAAGAAAGGAAGGAAGAAGGAAGGAAGGAAGAAGGAAGGAAAGAAAGAAAGAAAGAAAGAAAGAAAGAAAGAAAGAAAGAAAGAAAGAAAGAAAGAAAGAAAGAAAGAAAGAAAGAAAGAAAGAAAGAAAGAAAGAAAGAAAGAAAGAAAGAGGAAGAGAGAGAGAGCAAGAGAGAAAAGAAAAAGAAAACTGAAGAAAACAAAGAAAGAAAAAGAAAGAAAATGTGAAAAACAAATGAAGAAAGTGAAAAGTGAAAGAAAGAAAAGGAGAGAAAGAAAAAGCAAAAAGGAGCATGACATCCAGATTCTTGTCTGAAATATCTCAGAACTTAAATGCTGGTGACTCATTCAATTAATCTTTAAACATTGTGTAGGCAAATAGTGTGTGCGCCAGATAAAACATATCTGCAGGCAACGGGATACAGTGTATTACATCTGCTTAAGAAGCTCAAATGAGTTTTATTTTCCTAGCTTATTTTTTTTCATCCTTTTTCCAGATCAAGCTTTATGTCTTACTTCATAAAAAATTCCTTCCAGATGGTATATTTCATTCCTTGTGTCCTTATTAGCTCCTAAGCAGATTTCTGTCACAATATCGATGCAATTTTTTCCCACTTCTAGGACTATCAATCTCCTATATTAAGCTGAAACTTTCTCCAAGTAAGATATTATGATGGTTTGAATGGTGACCCCCCAATTATCGATGGGCCCTAAAGCTTACTGAGGGGGTCCGACGTTAATGTTATCCACTAGCCTTTTTGAGGAACAAAATTACTCAGTGTTGCACTAGGATTTTACCTTTTTTGAAGGAACAGGAAACTCCTCCCAACTTCACCCAAGGCTTCTTAGCTATGGATCATTCCAACCAGTTCACCCCACTTCACCACTGCAGGGGAATGGTAAAGTTCTTTCAGAAACACTCCCCTAGATACTGAGAGTTAGCTCTTGGAAAGGGATTTCTTATTATGTTCAATTAAGGATATTGAAAGGAGATCATCCTGGGTTATGTGGGTATCTCCAAAATTCAGTGACACAAGTCCTTAGACAAAAGGGAAGACAAAGAGAAATTGATGTGAAGAATGAGAAAAATATATCCACAAGTCATCCAATACCCAGAATAATCAGAAGCCGACAGTCAAAGAATAATCGCTCTTGGCACATTCAGAGCAAACATGGTATTGCTAATGATGTGATTTGTTATTATCTTTCCAACAAAACAAAACAAAACCCATAAACTTTTCTACTTTTAAATCACCTCAGTTTGGAAGATTTGTTATAGGAGTCTTAGAACTAACTTGCATCTCAAATCCTCAGTACAAAGTTACGAGGCGACTGGAAATAAAAAGTGCTTAGAATAAAAAGAATAAATTCTTACTCAATTATTAGATGTTACTAACACAATCTACACATAAAATAGTGTTAAGGAGGAAGAAAGGCCAAAGAAGAAGAGAGAAGAGAGCTGTGATTGGTCTCCCACTTAAATTCTCCATCTGAGTTGTCCGTTGTACAAACACTAGTTGTGCAAAGAAGAAGGGATCTGATTGGATAGTCCAACAAATGGCCGTTATTCTCAATATGAGAAAATAGGAATACATATGGACACGGATCAGCACATCTTTATGCATGCTCCTAGCTTCTGGGTTCTTGTGGATGGTGAATAAGAATAGCATACTGGTGCCTTCAGTTCCTTATTTTACAAGAGTTCAACAGCAACCTCTGGTGTCAAAACAACAGCCCCAATAACTCACTTCTATCATCCAATTACTGGTTCTTATATTGCATGTATTATATGATATTATCTACTACCTGAATATTATTTATGCCATGTATCCCTTTCCATAGGTATTTCTATTATATTATTATTATGCCTTATGTAAATGAGGTTTTGAAAATTAATTTATCCTATTGTCTATACAAAGCAATTAATTAAAGGCCTGAGTAATAGTTCAGTAGGTAAGATGCTTACCTGGCAAATGATGAACCCGGATTTGATCCACCATATTTCAGATGGTTCCTGAGTATTGCTGGGTCTGGTCCAAAAACCACAACCAAAACAAACGAACAAAATATTCAACCAATCCAACTGTATATAGAACACCCAATCAGATCACATATATAATAACTAATCAGGGATCTTGTCTCTCTAGCTCCTCCCTCCATATATTCTCACCAACAATTGCATAGTGGAATTTTTTATGTTGTTGTTGGGTGGTTGTTTTACTCAAAGAAGTAATTATTAGATTTTTGTTCAACCCTTCAGTCAGCCTATATACTCTAGACATAGAGCCATAACTCTTTGGGACTCCTGGTGATTGGCTTGCTAATTTTCTCTCTATCCTCCAGAACTGAAGCTAGTTAGATCTGCTGCGATAATATTGAATTTCTGTAATTAAAGGTCTTCTATGAACTTAAAATGGCTCAGATGACAAACCAGCCAAGCAACTGTTTGTTTGTGTCAAAAAAAAAAAAACAACATTACATTCTGCACCTCTCAGCAGAAGTGCATGAATTATGCCTTTCTACAAATAAGTGCGATGGAATCACCACTTTCTCCACATCACATGTACTATTACTCCCAAATGAAGTATAAAATATAATTCCTTTCCTTAAGAAAATGATGATACTCGCTTCAGGCAGAATGACAGAGTGAACTCTGATAAGAGAAAGAGTTGGCTTTCAATACAAGTACTATTTGTTCCTCACTATGAGGCTTTAGATAAATGACTTAACTTCTCTAAGGGAGTGAAGAAGAAGGGAAATAATAAATACTGTAATAAAAGAATTAGATAGGTTAAAAGTCCTCACTGAGTTTCTGATTTACAAGGGATTTTAAAAAATGTTACCTGCTTTTTACAGATTTCCAGCGTGCTGTTTTCTCTTGATTGAAGAATTAAAGTTTGGGAAAACATATTCACTGAACCGACTGCTTTGAATTTAAGGGTATTAGGGTGGATTTCCTATTCTTAAAATGCAATCCAGATTTCCCTTGTATAATTCCTGAAAAGCTGTTTGGAATCTAGGTAGAGTGAGGGGCTAGAATTTATAATCGCAGGAGGGTCATTAAAATCCTAGAATTGTTACTTCCCTTGCTAAAAAAATAAAAAATATATATTTATAAATCAAGTTCTGCTTGGCTCTGCATTAAACACCTTTCTTGCTGATTGTTAGTTGTTGCTTATAATCAGCATTATGATTCATGAGGAGAAAGTCACAAAGATGAAATCATGCACCTACAATGAGAATCACTTCATGTCAAGGCTTTTTGCGAGGATACAGGGCTTACAAATTATGTTGCGCTTTATCAATTCAGCTTTCTCAGTTGGCAAAACATATTCATCATAAAGTTAGTGTTGTTGATAATTATATCAACCTTCCCATCCATTTTTCGAAGAGATAAAAACACACACAATGTAAGTTGTTACGGACAATGACTTTTATTTCATTTTTGTGTGAAATAGTTTGAACACAAAGAGTAAGATGCTTATCAAAGAGAAGGATCTTTCATTTTAGCAATCTCAAAAAGTAAACATGGATTAATTAGGTTGTATATATGACATAAAAATCAGTAAGTCTCAAAAGATACTTATTTAAGTTGCAGGTAATATTTATTTATGTCTGGAAGTAGTTTTGGTTGGAAGAAAAGAAGATGCTCCAGGCTTTTAAAAGAAAAAATATGAGGGATTCTTCTGTTTTTTAAAATATTCAGGACAGTCTCTACAACAACAAATTAGTTGGCTCTAAATGTCCACATCTCTATAGTAGAGTAAACATCAAATAGGTAAGCAGGATACTAGTGTCTGAGACACTCATTTAAATGTGGGATCAAGGGCAAGAGATAGTGCAATGGGTTGGCCTTAGTTACAACACATTGGCCTTACAAAGGTTGCCCTGGGTTCAATCCTGAACATCCCATATAGTTCCCTGAGCACTCCACAAGCTTCCCTGAGTGACTCCTCAGTAAAGAGCTAGAAATAAATCTTGATCACCACTGGGTATAAGTTCAAACAAATAAAAACAATAAACAGCAGGAAATGAAGATACAAAATAGAAACCAAAAGATAAAAATGAGATTTATTAAGCAAGATTGAGGTATTTATCTTCAAAATTTAATGCAAGCTAGCTAGAGAGTGCAAAGTTAAGTATCATGCCATAACTTGCATGTGACCAGCACCAACTGGATCCCAGACATATCATGGTCCCCAAAACATCACACAACACATTAAGCCTTGAAGTAGAAAAGCCCCTCCTGGTGTGGTCCTGAACATCTTTTGAGCAAGCTGGAGGAACTTCTGGTCTAACCAAATACCACTTGCTGACCCCTACTCAGCCACCCCACCAAAAATACTATGCAAAACAATATTTGTCATTATATTGAGAAATCTTTTATGTAAACAAGTAATGAATGACCTAATACTAGGGATGTAGTTTTCACAGAGATATTTATAACTATAGTGGCAGTGAAGCAAACAAGGGCTAGATCACTCTCCTTCATTCTTACTACACGATATTAAGTCACGACAGCATGGAATTTGTCGGTTTCCAAAGATAAATGGCTGACTTTTGGTTACTTATCAGTGAAACATGTCTGCAGTCTTGGAAAGCTGTAAGAACTACCAGTAAGATGAAGCAGTAAGCAAGAAGACAAAATTTATTAGTATCTAACGTACCAAGTCAAGAGACAATATATAAGTTCAGGAAGCATTTAATGAAGATTGGAGGCATTGCTTAAATGTGCCAGCTTCAGTAAAACCCCCAAATACAATTTTAATAATAATTAAAAATATTAAATTATTTTTTGAAAGGGGCAACAAAGATAAAATTAGCATCAGAAAAAAAACATAAAGCAAATAAGCCATAAAAAATCATACCAAATTATTGTAAGTAAAAAACAGGATGTCAGAAGGTAGCTATATAATGGTTGTGAAAGTAATAGAAGAGCTTTATACAAGTTACTGCTTTTTATTGTAAGTCTTACTATGTAAATTTTAAACCACAAGCAAGTTTTTTTGCTAATTAGATAAATTGATAAGAATGCAGTAAATCCAGCTGAAAGATTCGAATTTAAGATGGCCAAAAGTTGTCTTAGATATATCAATAACTATTGCGCTGAAAAAATCTCTATAACCAAAAAAATCTATTATAACATGAAAGTTGATCATGGCATGTGGCATGTTCTCTGCAGTCAGCAACAGAGCCTACAATGATATTTATCCTCTTTTCTTCTCTTTTTCCCCCTTCTCCTCTTTCTTCCCCTTTCCTTCTCTTCTTTCCTACTTTAAAAAAGTAAAGTTGATTTGTGTGGTCAATGTTCATATGATGTTAAATAAAGTAATAGTTTTTCTACCTGATTTTCAAATTTTAGTAGCTTGTGAAAAGCAATCCAGAACCTGGAACATAGGACCAAAGATATATTTGTGTTTTAGTAGTTTATTCTATAGTTTTTAGGAATGGTGCCTATGTAGGATAAGACTAGGATTTAGTTACGGGTCATTGGAATTTCAAGGCAACCACAGTCAAATCATGGCAGGGATTCTGACTAGTTTCAGGTTCTTCTGAATGATGAGAAGGAAAAGGAGGCCTATAGCCAAATGTTTACAGTCTTACAGCTCATTATTTATAATGCCATGCAGGGGCATCTTTGAAGACTGACTTTTTGATGGGATTCACAGTGGCAATAAGAGTAATAGTGTCCCTATGGCAACATCAGAACAGCCCCAAATATTTTGACCTGAGCTTATAGATATATTTGATTCCCTTATATAACCCCTTAGCTATTTCTGTGGTCTAATTGGTTTTGTCCTATGTCAATGAGGATTTCTGGGACCAATTAATTCTATGGTGTATCTAAGTGAAGAACTGACTAGAAGTCTGTATTATTTGACCACCAAATAATAACTAGCCCTCAGTCAATTTACTAGGAAACTTTCAAGCTGACATGGTCTTTCAAAATTGGTCACTAATAAGAATATGCAGTCTTGACTCTCTCCTACTTAAGAGAATTGCCTGGCGGGTTCTTCACAGGTAGAGGTATTTTTCAGCTAAGAAAAAACTTTCCAGAAGGAATAAGCTAAAAGCACTAAGACATTGATACTTACAGAGGTATTTTACACCTGCATTTTATTTCTGAAGGCAGTATGTCTGATAGTATATTAATTTAGATACTAAAATACCCACAATAGATGTAGAAAACTAAGAGCCCTTTGCTAATCCCCAAACCACAAACTGTCCTATTAACACATAATTTATAATTTGGAAATAATCATTTTCCTTCCTTTTCTTTGTAGACCATAGTCATTTTCCTTCTTCATTCTTGACCTCTCTAACCTACTTTCCTTCCTTCTTTCCTTCTTTCCTCCCTCCCTCCCTTTCTTGCTTCTTCCTTCCTATCTCCCTCCCTTCCTCCCTCCCTTCTTTCATTCTTCCTTTCCTTCCTTCCTACTTCCTGCTTTTCTTTCTTTCTTTCTTTCTTTCTTTCTTTCTTTCTTTCTTTCTTTCTTTCTTTCTTTCTTTCTTTCTTTCTTTCTTTCTTTCTTTCTTTCTTTCTTTCTTTCTTTCTTTCTTTCTTTCTTTCTTCCTTCCTTCCTTCCTTCCTTCCTTCCTTTCTTCCTTCCTTCCTTCCTCCCTCCCTTCCTTCCTTCCTTTCCTCCCTCCCTCCCTCCTTCCCTCTCTTTCTTTCTCTCTCTCTCTTTCTTTCTTTCTTTCTTTCTTTCTTTCTTTCTTTCTTTCTTTCTTTCTTTCTTTCTTTCTTTCTTTCTTTCTTTCTTTCTTTCTTTCTTTCTTTCTTTCTTTCTTTCTTTCTCCTTTTCTTTCTTTTTTTTAAAATTTTTATTATCTTCACTCAACATTAAAACCTGTCAGGTTTGTTTCAGGGGCCATATGTGATGTAAAGAATCAAACAGAGGTCTTTAATCTGCAAAGCAAATGCCCTACACACTCTACTATCTCTGTTATCTGTATTTTATTTTCACTGTGTCTGAAAATGATGTATCTTCCATCTGGGAAGTAATTATTTTCTTCATGTGAATATTCTTTGAGAATACTAGGAATAATAAATAAGTTCCACTTAATATTCTATACAATGATGTAAATTCCACTTGTGTGAAGGAACTTTACACACTGTCATTTGCTTTATTCTAGTGTTGTTCAGCAAACTTTGAAACCTCTAGAATATGTTGATTTGCTTCTAGGTCATTATTGTTTTTCTAAAACAAAATTTGCTCCTTATCTCTTACAAACACTCCACAAAAGCAATTTTCAAATGTCTTAAAAGACAATGAAAAGACTGTTTTAATTTTCATATTCGAAACTCTGTATTTTATGTTTCTAAATTTGGGCGCTTAGATAATTCTTGTGCCTTTGTTTCTCAGTTGTCCCTACTTACCTCCTGAGTTAGACATAGAACATAAAATCCCAAGATAATGACATACATGAACTTTCGAAACCAAGATATACACATACTGTATTTAGCTATTATTATGTGATATCACCAATTGACAATTTTATTTCAAGAAACATCAATTTAATCTATGTAAATTGTCATTTTTCTAACAGCAAGCTTGCATTACCTTTCTTGACCCTTCTATATGGCTCACCAAGTAGTATGCTATATCATAGTATAATGCCAAGTATAATAACAAACAACTACAGTAATGTTTACTTTTCTAAAGAATATAAAGCATTCACATGATTATAAATTTTCAGAACACTGTCATGGTCATAGAAAAAGTTTTCCTCTAAGATTTTATCCTGATTTTTGAGTCATTTCAAAGTATAATATCAGTATAATTTCTGAGCAGACAGCCAGGAGTAACCCCTGAGCACCGCCGGGTGTGGCCCCCCCAAAAAATAAGATTAATTCCATTTTTTTGTTTTGTTTTGTTTTTGGACCACACCCGGTGACGCTCAGGGGTTATTTCTGGCTATACACTCAGATATTGCTCCTGGTTTGGGGGATCATATGGGATGCCAGGAGATCGAACTGCGGTTCATCCTAGGTCAGCCAAGTGCAAGGCAGGCTCCCTACTGCTGTACCACCACTCCGGCCTCAGGATTAATTCCTTTTTTAAGTTCAGGAAATTAAGTTTTTCCTCAACTGTTTACTGGCAGAAGAAATAATCACTGAATAAGTGTATAAACATTTAAATACCTGTACCGTTTTTTTTTATTTCTGCAACTAAAGAATAAAGGCCAAAATTAAATATTAAATAGGCACACACAATTTATTTCACAAAATAGAGATGTAGTCCTAAAATGTGATATACTAACTTTATATTTTTACTAAATGAGTATTAGGGAATAGTCCCTGAAAAGCTAAATATTAACATCTGTATTTCTCTAAATAAAATATGAAATTTATTTTTCCACTTGAGGGTATTTGAAATGCAAAGACTGTCTAGAATGTAAATTTTTCAAGCGATGAGTTTGTCTTTTTTTTTTTTTTTGGCAAATTTTGTTAAGAATTCAGGGAATATTCTGTAACGGATATTTTGTAATGAACTGTTAAAATGTGATTACAAAATTAGAACATTAAAAAAAGTGTGTGTCCTTACAATATTTTTGATTCTCAATAACTAATTGAAATTCATTTTTATTAAATTAAACCAATAATGAATTCTTTGAAATATTAAGGTGAAAATCAGGAAAGTACTAAATAGATCCTTATGTGCTAAGCAGAAATCTTTGTGCTCTATGTCATAAAGACTATATCTTTCGCCGTTTTGGGCCTTTCCTTGGCTTCTGTAATCAAGCACACAGACCTACAGAATCTTTATTATTTTTAATTAAAACACTTTGATTCATCTGTAGAAGCGTAAAATTCACATATTAATCAGAGGTTGACAGAAATGCCTGATGATAGATCAGGTGGTTGGGATTTCCACCATATTTGTCACAGATTACAGGATTGTGCAGTTCTAGGAATCACATTGAAGGTAAACACTTATCCCTCCACTCTCTTGGCAGCCCCCTGATAAAAGTATTGAGGATTATTATGGAACTTAACATTTGGATTACTCGTTTCCTTTCTTCAAAAACATATATATTAAACCCCTTATTCTCAGTGTGACTGGAACTTGAAAGAGATTTTGGGTCTTCTCAAAGACATTCATAACCCACCAGAAGAAACAAGAGAAAGCATTCCTGCTTTCTGCTCTAGGTGGACACAAAAAGAAAACAGCTGTTGACAAACAAGAAAGCATGAGCTTATTAAATTCTAACTCTGCTAGCATCCAGACTTAGACTTTATACTACAGAACAGGGAGAAAAATGAATGTTGCTTCAGCTACTCAGTTTATGGCACTTTTCTGTAAAAATCCCAGGCATATTGTGACAAGTTCTCTTCTACTGTGTGTGTGTGTTTGCACACACATGAGTCATATAAAAGGTCTGGGAACAATAAAGATGGCATGTGCAGTCTGGTTTAGGCATCCGTCCTCAATGGAATAAGTTGGTAAGGCTAGGATTTCTTTCATGCAAAACAGACCCAAGCAAAACTGGAGAGCATCAATTTGAAAGCAGGATTTAGTGAGTACTGCTTGGCATATTCTAAGAGAACAGAGAAAATCTGGGAAGTGTGTGGACCAACTATTCTCATTATACACTTTAATATAGCCAAAATGGATAAATGAATGTAATAGTTTTGATGTGTGTATGTGGAAGAGAGAGAATCTAGATTGTCTTAGCTATTCAGTTAATACCTTCAGATAAGAACATTAATATGCTATTAATATGTCACAATCCATTGAGGAGGCATGGGTGAGTAATCACTAGTAATATCATACAAAAAATAAGTGTTTACCTAATATTGTCATGACTAAATGTACAATATATATTAAATAATTATGCATATTTTGTGAATATATTATATATACATGTTATAAGAAAAGAATCGCTCATTTATAACCTTTCACCTTTTTGGAAACCCTTTTAATGCATGTTTTAAAATGCTCTGAGAGAATCAGATATGTAGTCATAAAATAAAGGCAAACTGATTAATTGAATGCATGCATTATAATTAGAGAGAAGCTATATGGTAGCTTCAATGCATTAGCAATTAAATAGAGTCTCATGATGTGATTAATGCCAGATTTGATAGATATGCATTTCTCTGTTTGGAATCTAGCTATGCTGTTAACTAAATGACCTACAACTGTTTTCAACCTCTCTGATTCTCAGGTTACACATGTATAAATTAGCAGAAAATAATGCCATACCCTTCATCTTACAATAAGTTGAATTATGATGATAGCTATAGCATGTTTTAAATAGTACATGGAAATTTAGTATAGTGATTTTGTTATAATGCCAAAATATGCATAACACCAAGTTTATATTTTAAGCATTTTTGCTTGATAGAATTCAATGGCAGTGGACACATAAACAAACTCCACAACCTTCTTCACTTTCTGCAAACTGAAATTTCTTAAAGTAGAAAACCTCCTATTAAAGGTCTTCACACCTAATTCTGCTCCACTTCTTCCCTCTGTAAACTTGACTTTAGTAACTTAGGATTTTACTTAATGTAGTATTTGTCTTTTTAGTGATTGTATTATACTTAAAAACAATTTCAAAGTAGTGTTCTGATCAATTAATTTTAGGATAGAAGCTTTACCCTGGGTTCATTGAGTTTGTTCATATATTGCAATAGTAAATTCATTTGTAGAAACATTAGAAGGAATAATCACGGTAGCTCTATGCCAGAAGACTGACAAGTGATCTTAAGAGCAAAAGAACGTTGACAACGTGGACTTCAACTCCTCATGTACCTCACATTTTCATCCTCCAAAAACAAGGAAAGAACTAAGATTTGGATGATTTGGATGGCTACTTGCTTTGTGATAAAATATTATTAACTTTTATATTAAATAAACAACCATCTTCAAAAGATATTTTTCAACTTCTAAAAGCACATAAATATGACATATAAACAAGATATAGATATAGAAACAAGCAATCAGTGAATATAATGGCATTGAACAGTTATATCAATTCCATTGAACTTACCCATGGTTTTGAGAATCACTTTATTCTCTTTAATCTTACAGGATATATTCCTATGCAATTTTGGGGGAGGGACAGTTACATTTCAAGAAAAAGAGCAAAAGAAAATAAAAATAATTTTTAAAAAAGGAATAAACAGGGAAGCACTGCAGAGCTCCATTATTCCTTGTCTGCCTATGGTCAAGCACTTGTAGACTCCAGTTGAAATTTATTAAACTCAGAGGCTGATCTTGACTGTAGGGTTTTGTAAATAAACACAGATCCTATGAACTTTGAATTGATGTAGACAACTGAGGTTTGACATCAGCATCCCATATGTTCCCTGAGCCCATTGGGAGTAATTCCTAAGTGGTACAGCCAGGAGTAAATCTGTGTACTTTCAGATGTTGCCCAGAAAAGCAAAACAAAACAAAACAAAAGAATGCAAAGGCTATTGAAGTTTATATAAGTCTACAGACTTATACAGTAAACTCATGTGTCAGATCTATGACAGTAAAGTCTATATTCTAGATTTCACCTTATAAAAATGTGTCTACAAAACATGAATGTGTGTATGTGAAGAGAGAGAGAGAGAGAGCAAGAATGATAAATGTGACTGAACTTCGCTGGATCTCAGATGCCAGCACCCTTCTGCCTCTCTACTCTGCTGTCCTGCATTTCCGGCCTGATTTCACCCTTGGTGCGGCTCATCAGCCAGCCTGCCTTCCTGTGAGCTTTCCGGGGAGTCTGCCTTCCCGTGAGCCTTCCGTGGAGGTGAGTCGACACGCCCAGAAAGGGAGGAGCCAATGAACTTCGCTGGATCTCAGATGCCAGCACCCTTCTGCCTCTCTACTCTGCTGTCCTGCATTTTCGGCCTGATTTTACCCTTGGTGCGGCTCATCAGCCAGCCTGCCTTCCTGTGAGCTATCCGGGGAGTCTGCCTTCCCGTGAGCCTTCCGTGGAGGTGAGTCGACACGCCCAGAAAGGGAGGAGCCACTGAACTTCGCTGGATCTCAGATGCCAGCACACTTCTGACTCTCTACTCTGCTGTCCTGCATTTTTGGCCTGATTTCATCCTGGGTGCGGCCCATCTGCCAGCCTGCCTTCCTGTGAGCCTTCCGTGGAGGTGAGTCGACACGCCCAGAAAGGGAGAAGCCAGAGGAGCACGGTTGATCCGCTCCCCTTCGTGACAGTGCACAGCATTTAGCCGATGAATACAATCACAACACGTAGAAAAACACGCAGTACTAGTGTGACAATGGGGAAACAACATGGGCCAGTGCCAGACATAGAGAATGAAGATGGCAACTCTGATGACTTGAACATGACCAACCACCTAGTCAGTCTCTCAGATAAGGAGTTTAGAGTTGCAATATGGAACATGTTCAAAGAACTCAAACAAAGTATAGAAGAGAAAACTAAAAAGAATCAGGAGAATATGAAGATAGAAATGAGAAAACTCCAAACAGAAATTTCAGATCAAATAACAGGTCTGAGAAACTCAGTAGATGAATTGAAGAAAAACATGTTTGAGATTTCCCACAGGTTAACAGCAGCTGAGGATAGAATCAGTACACTGGAAGATGAGATACATAACAATTACATACAGCAGAAGAAATTGGAAAAAAGCCTCAAAGCAAATGATCAAACAATGGAAAAATTACTCAAAGAATGGGAACAGATGAAAATAGAAGTCTATGATAAGCTCAACAGAAACAACTTAAGAATCATTGGAGTCCCAGAGACTCAGGAAGAAAATCTCCAGGAAGAATCAACAGTCAAGAACATCATTAAAGAGAAACTACCAGAGATAATGAATACATGTGATCAAATCCTGCATGCCCGAAGAGTGCCAACTAAAAGAGACCCCAGAAAAAACACCCCAAGACACATCCTAGTCACAATGACGAATCCCATAGATAGAGACAGAATTCTGAAAGCAGCAAGATCGAAAAGAGAAATTACATTCAAGGGAACATCCTTGAGATTTACTGCAGACCTGTCACCAGAAACACTCAAGGCCAGAAGGCAGTGGTGGGACATAGTGACAAAACTCAATGAAATAAATGCTTTGCCTAGAATACTGCACCCAGCAAAACTCACTTTCAGGTTTGAAGGAACAATACATAGTTTCACAGACAAACAACAGCTCAAAAACTTCACAGACTCAAAACCATTCTTAAAAGAAAAACTGAACAGCATACTTTAAGATAAGGCTTACCAACAGACACACCAAACTTTAATATAAAGATGGCACTAACTCCCAGGACAATTCTTTCTCTCAATGTCAATGGACTAAATGCACCAGTTAAGAGACACAGAGTGGCTAAATGGATCAAAAACTCAATCCAACCTTCTGCTGCCTACAAGAAACGCACCTGAATAGTCAGAACAAACATAGACTCAAAATAAAAGGCTGGAGGAAAATCATCCAAGCAAACAACACCCCAAAAAAAGCAGGAGTGGCCATATTAATATCAGATGATGCAAACTTTATACTTAGGAAAGTTGTAAGGGACAAAGATGGATATTTTGTATTAATCAAGGGATATGTACAGCAGGAAGAAATCACCCTCCTAAACATATATGCACCGAATGAGGGGCCAGCAAAATATTTAATACAACTGTTGACAAATCTGAAAAATAATATCAATAACAACACAATAATTGTGGGAGACCTCAACACAGCATTGTCAACACTAGACAGGTCAACCAGACTGAAACCCAACAAGAATATACTAGACCTGAGGAGAGAAATGGAAGAAAGAGGCCTAGTAGACATATACAGGACACTCCACCCCCAGAAGCCTGGATACACATTTTTCTCTAATGTACATGGGACATTCTCTAGGATAGACTACATGTTAGCACACAAAACATACCTCCATAATATCAAGAGGATAGAAATTTTGCAGGCTGCCTTTGCTGACCACAAAGCCCTGAAATTATATATAAAATACAAAGGGACACAGAAGAAAAAATTTAACACCTGGAAGTTAAATAGCCTCATACTGAATAATCAGTGGGTCCGAGATGAAATCAAAGAGGAAATCAAAACCTTCCTGAAAACAAATGACAATGGAGACACAAATTATCAGAACCTATGGGACACAGCAAAAGCAGTACTGAGAGGAAAATTTATAGCTTTGCAAGCACACATCAGGAAAGAAAAAGGGGCATACCTGAATAGCTTAATGACGCAGCTCATAGAATTAGAAAGTGCTCAACAAAAGGATCCAAAAATAGGGAGGCAGAAGGAAATAACAAAGCTGAGAGCAGAAATCAATGAAGTGGAAACCAGAAAAACCATCCAAAAGATCAACGAAAGCAGAAGTTGGTTCTTTGAAATA
This sequence comes from Suncus etruscus, assembly GCF_024139225.1. NCBI lineage: Eukaryota > Metazoa > Chordata > Mammalia > Eulipotyphla > Soricidae > Suncus > Suncus etruscus. Next base: position 15,306,882 of record NC_064863.1, on the reverse strand, counting down.
ATAAACAAGATTGATAGACCACTGGCAAAACTAACAAAGAAAGAAAGAGGGAGAAACTTGATAACTCGTATTAGGAATGAAAAAGGAGAGATCACTACTGATATGATAGGGATACAAAGGGTAATCAGAAACTACTTTGAGAAACTCTATGCCACTAAAAATGAAAACCTGGAAGAAATGGATAAATTCTTGGAATCTTATAATCTTCCACGATTGAATGAAGAGGATGTAGCATATCTGAACACACCCATTACTATTGAGGAAATTAAGAAAGTAATCAAATGTCTGCCCAAAAACAAAAGCCCAGGCCCAGATGGATTTACTAATGAATTCTTTCAAACCTTTCAAGAGGAACTACTACCAATCCTGGCAAGACTCTTTCATGAAATTGAAAAAACAGGAAAACTTCCAAATAGCTTTTATGAAGCCAACATTACCTTGATACCTAAACCAGACAGAGATGCTACGAAAAAAGAAAATTACAGACCAATATCGCTAATGAATGCAGATGCAAAGATCTTCAACAAAATCCTGGCAAATAGGATTCGATGCCTCATTTAGAAGATCATCCACTACGATCAAGTAGGTTTCATTCCAGGAATGCAAGGCTGGTTTAACATCCGTAAATCTATCAACATAATACACAACATCAACAGCAAGAAAAATAAAAATCACATGATCATATCAATCGACGCAGAGAAAGCATTTGACAAGGTCCAACACCCATTCTTGATCAAAACTCTCAGCAAGATGGGAATGGAAGGAACCTTTCTCAATATAGTTAAGGCCATCTACCACAAGCCAGAGGCAAATATTGTCCTCAATGGAGAAAAACTGAAAGCCTTTCCTCTAAATTCTGGCACAAGACAAGGCTGTCCTCTCTCACCACTCCTATTCAACATAGCACTGGAAGTACTCGCTATAGCGATTAGGCAAGAAAAGGATATCAAGGGAATCCAGATAGGAAAGGAAGAAGTCAAGCTCTCACTGTTTGCAGATGACATGATACTCTACTTAGAAAACCCTAAAGACTCTATCAAAAAGCTTCTAGAAACAATAGACTCATATAGCAAGGTGGCAGGCTACAAAATTAACACACAAAAATCAATGGCCTTTCTATACACCAATAGTAATAAGGAAGAAATGGACATTAAGAAAACAACTCCATTCACTATAGTGTCACACAAACTCAAATATCTTGGAATCAACTTGACTAAAAATGTGAAGGACCTATACAAGGAAAACTATAAAACTCTGCTCCAAGAAATAAGAGAGGACACGCGGAAATGGAAACACATACCCTGCTCATGGATTGGCAGGATTAACATCATTAAAATGGCAATACTCCCCAAAGCACTGTACAGATTTAATGCGATCCCCCTAAAGATACCCATGACATTCTTCAAAGAAGTGGACCAGGCACTTTTGAAATTTATTTGGAACAATAAACACCCTAGATTAGCTAAAGCAATCATTGGGAAAAAGAATATGGGAGGAATTACTTTCCCCAACTTTAAACTTTACTACAAAGCAATAGTTATCAAAACAGCATGGTATTGGAATAAGGACAGGCCCTCAGATCAGTGGAATAAGCTTGAATACTCAGAGAATGTTCCCCAGACATACAATCACCTAATTTTTGATAAAGGAGCAAAAAATCCTAAATGGAACAAAGAAAGCCTCTTCAACAAGTGGTGTTGGCACAACTGGGTAGCCACTTGCAAAAAATTGAACTTAGACCCCCTGCTAACATCATGTACGAAGGTAAAATCCAAATGGATTAAAGACCTCGATATCAGCCCCAAAACCATAAGATATATAGAACAATACGTAGGTAAAACACTCCAGGACATTGAGGCTAAAGGCATCTTCAAGGAAGAAACTGCACTCTCCAAGCAAGTGAAAGCAGAAATTAACAGATGGGAATATATTAAGCTGAGAAGCTTCTGCACCTCAAAGGAAATAGTGCCCAGGATACAAGAGCCACCCACTGAGTGGGAGAAACTATTCACCCAATACCCATCAGATAAGGGGCTAATCTCCAAAATATACAAGGCACTGACAGATCTTTACAAGAAAAAAACATCTAATCCCATCAAAAAATGGGGAGAAGAAATGAACAGACACTTTGACAAAGAAGAAATACAGATGGCCAAAAGACACATGAAAAAGTGCTCCACATCACTAATCATCAGGGAGATGCAAATCAAAACAATGATGAGATACCACCTCACACCACAGAGAATGGCACACATCACAAAGAATGAGAATAAACAGTGTTGGCGGGGATGTGGGGAGAAAGGAACTCTTATCCACTGCTGGTGGGAATGCCGTCTAGTTCAACCTTTATGGAAAGCGATATGGAGATTCCTCCAAAAACTGGAAATTGAGCTCCCATACGATCCAGCTATACCACTCCTAGGAATATACCCTAGGAACACAAAAATACAATACAAAAACCCCTTCCTTACACCTATATTCATTGCAGCACTATTTACCATAGCAAGACTCTGGAAACAACCAAGATGCCCTTCAACAGACGAATGGCTAAAGAAACTGTGGTACATATACACAATGGAATATTATGCAGCTGTCAGGAGAGATGAAGTCATGAAATTTTCCTAAACATGGATGTACACGGAATCTATTATGCTGAGTGAAATAAGTCAGAGAGAGAGAGAAAAACGCAGAATGGTCTCACACATTTATGGGTTTTAAGAAAAATGAAAGACATTCTTGCAATAATAACTTTCAGACACAAAAGAGAAAAGAGCTGGAAGTTCCAGCTCACCTCATGAAGCTCATCACAAAGAGTGATGAGTTTAGTTGTATAAATAACTACATTTTGAACTGTCCTAATAATGAGAATGTATGAGGGAAATTGAGAACCTGTTTAGAGTACAGGCGGGGGTCGGGTGGGGAGGAGGGAGACTTGGGACATTGGTGATGGGAATGTTGCACTGGTGATGGGTGGTGTTAAGAAAAAAAAATATTGTTATGCAATAATGGAATACAATGTATATACAATATATTATTATATACAATACATTGCATTATAAAAAATATGTGAAGGACAAAAAAAAAGAATTTCTTTTTGCTGTTTAGAAATAATTATATGCCATCTATACCTATGCATTCAATCAGAAAGACAATATTATTAAGTCCATTAAATTGAATAGCTTACATCTCTAATGACATCAACAATGAGAACAATTATTAAAAAAAAAAAAAGAAACAAACACAAATCATTACTCAAGGTTCTACAGGAACCTGACTAGCTTGGAGGGTAAAAAAAAAAAAAAAAGAATGATAAATGTGAATGTATGTACAAAGAATGGCAGTAGCCCTCTCTCACACACATTCACCATAACTCTCACAGACTTTCTAAACAACCCCCTGTCTGGAACAAAAAAATTTGAATTAAAAAATATAGGATTTATACCACAAAAGGAAAATAATGAATCTGTAGAAATTGACAATGAACCTCCCCACTACAAGAAGATATATATATATATATTATGTGTGTGTGCTTAGTTGCTTAGAAAAAGTTAAGGATCACAAATGATATTGTGATATTTTCTTATGAGTTTTTGAATATACTACTACCTTTGTTATATCTTGATACTCAGAAACTCTGAAAGTATCAAACTCAGCATTGATTCTACTAACCTACATAATAGATAAAAAAGGAATTTATAAAAAATTGAATTCAGTGTTGGAGTGATGGTAGTGTTGGAGGTAGTGAGGAAGAAAAGGAAATTATAGCTAGCAAGCCAAATAGGAAAAATATTAAACAACATAATCAGGTTTTATTTCACATTTAGCTTGAACTAAGCATATGCCTATCATCCAACATCCCATTTTTCAGTAGATTCGAAAATAGTTCTGCACAATAGTGAACCCCTATTTTTAATATTTCAATATATCTATACAGCATAATGATTAGTATCTTGTCATCATTATATTATTAAATCTTATTTACTCTCTACCTATATTTATTTTAAATTTCAATAAAATATTTATAAAATGTAAAAGTAATATATTTTGAAATATAAATAAAATAATTTATATTTACTCACTATATCTAATTTTACTTACTTTATTTATCCTTTTAGTCTCTGCGTACTCAACTTTCTTCCCCATCTTCTACATTAAAACAAGTATTTATTAAACAGTCTGTTTGATAAATTGAAATTACTTGTTTTACAGTGACAATTTAGTTTAAACACCTTTGAAAAATGTTCTTGATGAATCTAATAGATAGATTAATTCAACTTCCTGTCATTTTTTAAATACCACACTATTTTTTTAATATCTTATTCTATATGATAATAATTGTCTTGATGCTCTGATATTATAAAATAGCACAAAAGTAAGAAACAAATTGGTGGAGGACAGAGAATTGAAAGTTTTATGATGCCATCACACTAAGTAATGATAATTTCATAAAACACTGCAAGTTGTAATAACATCAATCATAAAATAAAATATCTCCTCTAAGATATATACAGGTATTATTACATTTACCTCTAAAGAAGAAATATCACGTGGAAAAAAAGGATTTAACGTTTGTTGAAGCAATATTACACATAATTACATGGAAGTTCATAGTTTTAACTAGAGCGTATTGAAGAGACTATTAAGTTTTTAGCATATTTGACTTGCTTTATAATTTATAGATGTAAAAATATCCCAAAGGCAAAACACTTATATTTTTTTTTCTACTTCACAAATGAAATCTGAAGGTTAGTCCAAAGAAAACAGCTTCCAGGAGGAAAGATTTTTTTTTCTTGACAAATCAGAAGAGCAGTCTCTTCCAGACCCAAAGGCATATCTAACCTCCTGTTAAATTGCATCAGAGTCAGGAGGAAGCCATAAAGGGCAGCAAATCGCAAAACTCCTGCAGTCTGGTTCTATTCGTAGCATCTAAGTAAAGGAGAGATTTTAAAGAGCAAAGAAAGTTTTCTTTATTTTTTTTATATGGATGGGTTATTGTGATTCAACATTCAGAATGCAGCCAAGAAGAATAAAAATTCCCATTCAATCCTCAAGTTCCTTCATTTGTTAATTATTGTGATCACTTTTCTTGGGACTTCCTCTTTTTTGACCATCTTCTAGAAAATCAACAGTATCCCCCCCACCCCAGGATCTTGTGCAAGAATTAGTGTAAAACGAAAGAAAAGACAAGAATTCTTTGAGATGAAGGTCACTTTCTGGAATCAAGGTTATAAAACATTGCCTGTAATGCTAGCAAAAAAATAAGATAAAATAAAATAAACAGAAGTTTGAAGCTGGAGCGGTGGTGCAAGTGGTAAGGCCTCTGCCTTGCCAGTGCTAGTCTAGGATGATCCCCGGTGTCCCATATGGTTCTCCAAACCAGGAGCGATTTCTGAGCACATAGCCAGGAGTAGCCCCTGAGCGTCACAGGGTGCCCCCCTTAAAAAAATGTCAAAAAACCCAGAAGTTTATGATTCAAGGTTTTTAGTTTACTAAATTCAAGATTTAGAGGTGTACTGGTATTTGAGGGATGTCGCTACTGCTATTTCTTTGAAGAATTGAGAATTGGTAGAATTCTAAATTTTAGAATGGATTGCCTTCTTTTTCATTTGCTTCAAACAATACTGAGCTGAGGACAAAAGAAAACCTCAACTCAGGAGTTCCCATATGACAAAGTGAAGAATATAGGTGCATCATTATTTGGGGCCTGAGTTTTTCTAGACAATGTACTTAAACTCTATATTTTAGTTATCAGTAAGGAAAAATGGATCCTATTTCTAAAGTTGTACCAATGGCTTATTAAGATCGGCAGTAGTCCACTTATCACTAAAATAAGTCTTATTTATTATCTCTTTAAATAGTAGGTAATATTGAATTTTTCTCTTTGGGATGATAGGTTAACAAGCAGGGAGAATGTAAAATCAGTGAGCTTTATGAAACAGTATTATCTGGAAGACAAGAAACTTTTTCACATCGTGTTTGTTGTTGTTTTTGTTGATTTGATGTGAGGGTTTCATAATAGGAGTTGTATACTCTATTTCAGTGTGTCTGGGTGATCATTTGATGCTAGAAGAGAAAAGAGGGCTCCCTCTTTGAGCCCCTGGTCCAGTGTTTTAAATTACTAATATAATTTTAAGGTAGTTCTATAATCAGAAATCCAGGATCTATAACAATGATTTTGTGAGATACAGGTCTGGAAGCAAACGTTGATGCGGGAAATAATCCACACAGTGAAAAGATATAAGAAAGGGTTCGAGATCAGGTACTCAAGTAAGGAATCCCACCACACAAGCTTTCTGCTCCTAAGAAGAAAAACAGCTTAGTGGAGGAAGACCAAAAAATGAGCACCTCAGACCGTGGTTTTTATTGACAAGAACAGGCTACATCCTACGGTGGGAGAGGAATAATTCAATAATTTTAACACCAGATCACACCTTAGAGTGATGTCTGAATATTGATTAGGGGGTACCAGTAATCCAACAGTAATGCAACTTGCAATGTGCTGTATAAAGAATAGAGAAGAGACTGAAACAGTACCTTTTAGCTTTTTTTTTATCTTCTGCAGCCTTTCTATGACACAGGCCTGTATATTTGGAATTCTAAACATGCATTTCTTGTGTTCCTTAGGGTACATTGTTGTGACTGAGTTGTGTCCACTTTTCACATACTTACACTCACAAACAACAGTTGATATTAGTGTACTAATTCCCTATATGAGTGCTGCTAAAGATAGATCTACACAGACATAATGTAGGTTGAATGCATTATAAAGTGGTGGCCTAACCCAAGTAAGCTGGATTTCTTATAAATAGATTTTAAAAAAGCAGGGATGCCCAATGCGCCTATTATAATTTTAATATATGATATATTGTAAAATTATAGTATTTATATTTATATGTATGTCTTAGCTCCTATATTTTAAGTAAAAGCCTATATACGTGTATCAATGTGAAGTGTATACAGTATCAAATGTAATGAGATACACATACATATATCATACAACCATAACATTAATAGACTTAACATTTAAAAAATCTTAACACATAACTGGTAGCTTAATATATGCAAATTATTATTCAGTAGATTATGCAATCTCTCCAGAAAGGAGTAGTTATACCATACCTGATAATTAATATCAGACTGCCTACACAGAATAAAATTAACTAAGTTTGTACTCTGACTAATTTTTATTGCAGCACTGTCACTAAGGAATTTAAATAACCTCCAAAGTAGATTTTGTGATATTACTGTATTGCAAAGCTTGATAGAAGCATCTGGTCTTTGAGGTGGTTTCACTGAATTTGAAGAAAATCAATGTTAAAATATCCCAAAATAACAATTTAAGTACTGTAAGAACACAAATAACTCTTATGACACTGATAGATTATTTTTCCAATTCACTGGATCTCCAACAAATACATTATTATTTTGTAAGCTTTCCACACACATATGATGGATACAAAATTATAAAAATATTCTTAAGCTCTGCAAAGTAATTACTCACAAAGTAAGCAAGAGCTTCATATTTAATTTGAAGTTTCTGTGATACAAATAGCTATTTGATCCTTACGCATTATGATAATGTTCTAAAAATTAAAATAAAGCCTGTTTGATATTTTTTTTATTTCACAGTAGTTATTTAAAAGGAAGTCTCACATTGATATTTGAACTAGCATTAAAACTCTGCTTTTCATCGTGGCTCTCCGTACTCTTTAGATCAGCAAGTCTTTGAAATAAAGTGTAAAATATAATGTAAGAAAAATGCTCTGAGGTAAAATTGGAGCTTGATGAACTCAAAATTTAAATAAATGGGATGAATTGTAAATCTCATTTGTTATAAAGGTGAAGGAGTCTATTCTCTCAAAATTATCTTGCACAGGAAAAACTTCTTTGCAATGTGTATTTGACAGGGTCAGCAATAAGAATACCAGACACGGAGAATCTATGTACTGAGCATTCGTGAAATTACATAATTTATAAGCTGAGTGATGATTTGTACCATAATCTTTGTTAGAAGATTGAATAAAAATCTCCCCTTGAACTAGTTCCTGATTTTTAGAAACTGTAATTATCAACTGAGGAAAAAAGACTCCTTTATTGATATGATTCAATAAGTAATTGAGTTGAGTGTTTTTCTGTAGGTTCTGAATGTAACCATGTGTTCTATAATACAGGACCGGGAGGAAGATAGGCTACAAAGAGAGAGAGATACTCACAGGGGAGAAAAATGGCATGGGGAAGAGGCAGCCATTGGATGGTCATGTGAACATTGGGAAAAAGGCATGCTGCGAGGACGACTGGAAGTTAGAGCAAAGAAGGTTCTTTTCCAGAGTCTGCAAAGGAGTTTAGATAATACTTTAATTTTATTCTCAATAATACTGATTTATAGGCTTTTGGCCCTGCAAGTTCTGAATGAAAAGAATTCTGTTGTTTCCAACTGTCTAGTTTATGCCTATCATTATAGTTGGAAAAGAAGACATATAAACATTTGTTGTTGTTTTGGCTTGAATTCTGATGTGTATCTAGGAGAAAAAAGAACTAATTCCAAATAATTATAATGTTACTTATTAAATAATCCATGCAATACACAAAAAAGAATCTCTTGCTGCTAGAAAGCATAATGAAAAATTTTAGATTCCTTTTTTGTTAGTTATATCTGTACCCAAATTTACTTTTGTTTGTGTCAATTAAAAATATCTTGGAAGGATAACGTATTGATCACGAAGAATATTAAATTTTAACTTGGTATTTAGTTGGAGTTGAAGCTGGTTTATAAATAAAAAAGTATAGACTGTGATATTTTGGTAAGGAATAAAAGATTTTTTGTTTTGTTTTGGGGGGCTATGCCCAGTAACTTCAGGGATTACTCCTGTCTATGGGCTCAGAAATCGCCCCTGGCTTGGGGAACCGTATGAGATTCCTGTCCTAGATTAGCCCATGCGAGGCAAACATGTTATCACTTGAGCCACCTCTCCAGCCCCAGAATAAAGGATTTTAATATTGTTACTACCTATATAGCACATGAATAGAGGCAATACAATGGATTAAAAAAATGGATTTCTACTTCAGATATTCTCTAACAAACTATGTCACTAGTTTTTAATTTCTCTGTAATTTTTTTATTTCATATAAAAGCATTCTTCTTTTTTTGTAGAAAGAGGGCTATACCCAGCTGTGCTCAGGGCTTATTCCTGGCTCTGTGTTCAGAGTTTACTCCTGGTTGTGCTTGAGGCTATCATCTCAGTGCATAAAATGCAGAGACCTTATCTTCTGTGTTATCTCTCTGATCCCTAATCCATATAAATGTAATCAAAGGACACAGACTGATACCCTTTAATCAACTATCCTTTAATCAATTAATTTGCTTATAATTACATCCTTTATGATATAACTATTTTTATTAAAAATCTTTGTAGTAAAGAAAAACTACTTAATATCATATTGGTTGCCGGCCTACATTACATTTGTTTGCTTTTAGGACACACCTGGTGGAGCTCAGTTGTGGAGTTCACAAGTCTTGGCTTCTGCTCAGAGATCACTCTTAGCAAGGACTTCCAAGAAGGTCCAAGGGTTGCTGGGGATCAAAACCAGGCCAACCTCACAAAAGGCAAGCACTATATTTATTGCCTATATCCCCAGCCCTTTAACACATCATTTTTGTTTGCTTCCTTTAGGGGTATATGACCAGCAACACTCTCTTACTCTGCACTCAAAAATTATTCCTGACAAGCTGGGGGACAACATAGAATGCCAAGATTGAACACAGGTAGGCCTTGTACAAGGCAAAAGCCCTACCCGGCCATCACATCAGTTTTAAGTTCACACACACACACACACACACACACACACACACACACACACACACACACACACACACACAATATACATACAAATATCCCTTTTAACCTAATTTTACAAACTTTAACTTATTCTTCCCCTCCCATTAATCACAATTATTTATTCTTTTTTGTTTGTTTGTTGGGCCACACCTGTTGACACTCAGGGGTTACTCCTGGCTATGTGCTTAGAAATCGCTCCTGGCTTGGGGAAACTATATGGGACAGGGGAGGATTGAGCTGCAGTCCGTTTTAGGCTAGTGCAGGCAAGGCAGATGCCTTACCACTTGCGCCACCACTCAGGCCCACAATTACTTATTCTTTTTTTTTTATTTTGGTTTTTCAGGCCACACCCGTTTGATGCTCAGGGGTTACTCCTGGCTAAGCACTCAGAAATTTCCCCTGGCTTGGGGGGACCATATGGGATATTGAACCACGGTCCTTCCTTGGCTAGTGCTTGCAAGGCAGACACCTTACCTCTAGCGCCACCTCGCCAGCCCCAATTACTTATTCTTTATGTAGCTACTAATCTGCAAATTCTATGGGAATAAAGATATTGTTATCTGGGTGGCCTCCCTTCTCTCCATGATTCTTTAAGTTCTCCTGCAAATCTTGAATGAACAGAATGTATAGTATCTGGCATGTACACTTAAATATTTGGTATAACTCACACTACACAAACACACACATGCATTTTTTTAACATTGTTTATTGTGACCAAAGTGAATTACAAATCTTTCACAGTAATATTTAAGGTGCATAGTGACATTGAATCAGGAGCATTCCCACCACCAATGTTGTCCTTCCTCTACCACTGTTCCCAGCATGCATCCCATTTCTCCCTCCTTTGGTCCCCAGAATGCTAGTGTAACTGGACCCCTCTTGTACAGCTTGTTGTAGGTTAGGTATTTATTCTTTTGTCATTGACTTTGGGTTTAAGTCTGATTACTTTTTATTTCCACTCAATGTTCATACAACTGTTTGGTCCTGGTACCATCTATTTTATTTCCCCCTTCAATTTATGAAGCAGAACAAGTTGATTCAAGATACGTGGTTCTGTTAGAAAAAAAAAAAAGAAAGAAAAAAAAAGGGAAAAAAAAACAAAACTGGGAGGAGTCCGTTTGGATGTTATAAATATCAATTTGAAGGAATAAAGGGAAAAAAGAAGAATAAGATAACAAACAAGTAAAAAAGTCCCAACATAGCAACAACAACAACAAAATCAAAGAACAAACAAAAAACTAAAACCAGACACTACAAAAAGCAAATAAAAAGCAAAAAAATAAAATAAATACAAAAACAAAAGAAACAAAAACAATAAAAAAAGAAAAGAAAAAAATCAATCAGAAAAACCAAGTATGCTTTTTGTTGTTATTTTTTTCCTGGACTGAAAGACTCATTAATAATAAGAAAGAATAAATGGAATAATCAAATAATCCTAAAGTTCTTGCACCCTGAGAACACTGAACATATTAAATCACGCATGCTTGGTCATTAGTAAATTCAGAGCTATGGAACAGAAAGGAGATGGTGAGGTTAATTAACATGTCTTAATGATATTACTGACATTTTAAAAATTAAGAAATATGAAATGCATTGTGAATATTCATGCTGGTGTCATTGACTCATTTGCTTTGAGAATGACTCTAACATTCACTTCCATATATTTTAGAAGGAACCTGAGCAATGGCCGATTAACAGAGGAGAGAAATTAATATTTACAGCTCCTCTTATTTTGTTCCTTCTAGAAAGCACAAAGCTGTCCAAAATTTTCTTCTCTTTCTTTGAGCGAATATAATTTATTTTTATTAATTCTAATTTAATTGTCCCTTCAAAACTCTATGAGTTTGTCAATGATCATTATTGAACAGAACTGCCCTTTATTCTAATCTTGAAGAAGAACTGGAAATGAAAAACTATTTCTGGAATATGGAAGTGAATAAAAAATTCATCACAATTTAAAATTAAGAGATGTTTTTTCAAGAAAGATTATTTTGGGAGGCAATGGAGACAATGTAGAGCTCAGATTACTTGAACTGAATTTCTCACTCCTTCCATCCTTGACTGTTTCATTTAATTTTCTGTAGAAATTGATCTTGCTAACATAAGTATCTTGACACTTCAGTGCTTCATAAGAAATGATACTAATCCATCATGAGTTTTTTCTAACAAAACACCACATGTCCTCATTCACATGAAAAGATTTGGTCTCAAAAATTAGGGGTCACCCTCCAGTTTATAATCAAATCATCTGGCAGGTTGCCCTGGATAGGGAAAGAGACACCATTTGAACTAACTTGAGTAGAAATAAGTTCCAACATGACAGAAGAATGTGCATTTTAGTAAGAAAAAAATAACTCTTCAAAGTCTTCAAAATCTTGTTTCTAGAACTGATCATGGAGTTCTAAGAGTCTAAGGCCCACAAAATCATGTGACTCTGATTAATGACAGGACACATACAGTTATCAAATCTGCCTGCACTGTAGAGCCCATAAATGATATTATAATTATAGAAAGGGTCCTTGATAGGCAAACAATTTCCCGCACATAGAAGCAGATTTAAGCTTTTCACATAAATCCATATAACTTAGAAATTCAAAAGTGCACATTAATTCTACTACTTAAGGTGACTTTATCTGTCAAAAGAATGTAATATATGGGGGCCTAAGCAAAAGCACAGCAGTAAAGCATTTGCTTTGCACACGGCCAACACAGGACAGACCCCGATTCTAATCTTGGCATCCCATATGATCCTCCAAGCCTGCCTGGAGAGACTTCTGAGCTCAGAGCCAGGAGTAACACCTGAGCACAACCGGGTGTGACCCCCACCCAACAAAGGAATGTAATTTAGACAATATAAATACATTGGAGTTTAGTACAATAGAGTTTTATGTTCCTATTGAATTCTCTAACTTTGGAGATACCACACATGCTTTCAGTATTGATGTTTTTCCCTTGTCTATGTGTGTGTTACTATCTCTGCTTTCTTAAAAATATCATAAAAATAATGTAAATAAAAGAGCTTTGGGACATGCCTGGCCCTAATATTTTATTCATATAATGAAGTTCATTATTCTTTTTTTTTTTTTGGTTTATCGGGCCACACCCATTTGATGCGCAGGGGTTACTCTTGGCTAAGCACTCAGAAATTGCCCCTGGCTTGGGGGGACCATATGGGACACTGGGGGATGGAACCTCGGTCCTTCCTTGGCTAGCGCTTGCAAGGCAGACACCTTACCTCTAGCGCCACCTCGCCGGCCCCTTTTATTCTTGATTTTATAACTTGTAGTATTTATTTTCTCACTTTTTTCATGGCTATACATCAGAAATTATAGTCAGAGTTTGTATATGTCCTTTATTCTTTATGTTCATTTATCATTTCATGGTTGAATTACTATGTTACATCATTTTACAAATGAGTATTTCCAACTTGTCTGAATACTATCTCTATTAAACATGTCCTTCAGAGGGACATGCAGCCTTTCTGAAACCAATCTTTAGAAATGACTTCTTGAATTGGAATCCTTTTGCCTTTACTAGAAATAACTGTTTGCTATTTCCATCTGAACTTGATGAGGAAGTTGTGGCCTCTTTTCTCACTGATGTGGATTTTACCATCATTATCCATGCCTCTAACCTGCCGCCTTGATTACTATAATACTGTTGACTTTGGGCTACTTTTGAGCTTCAGCTGGTGAGGAATGCAGCAGTCTATTTGCTTGTGGGTAGCCACTGCAGGAAACATATTGTACCCGTGTTCCATCATAAAATGCAATGAAGCCACAGCAAGGCTGAGTATATTTGAAGAATCACTTGAATATTTAATAGGTCTAAATGGAAAAAAAGGGTTTTTATTTTCCCCTTCATCCTATGCTATTTTCCTATCAGTGGTTGAGCAAAAGACACTTTATAAAAACATTTTATCCAAATGTTATCATTTCCAATACCATAGGCATTATACAGCAGAAAAACAAGACAACAGGACTTAAAGCAAGCTTACTAGCAAGCTCAATGCCAGGGGTGTTAGGATGCCAAGGACATAACCAAGGCAGATATATCCTTAACTTCAGGTAAAGCTCCTTCATGGAGAATGAAGAAACAAACCAAAAAGGTTTCCAGTTCCCTGGAGAGGAGAACGCAAGTGCTCCATAACCAGGGGAATGTGTAGAATAATAAGTGGCAAAAGTCATATCTTAACATTATTAAATCATTCTGTATGCAGGCCTGCGATAAGAAAATCAGGATAATATTCAGATAATAGGAAAGAAGATACTTCACTTCAGGCCTCCTTTATATTTGACAACAAATATATAATTTGGATATATATAAATGTAATTATATATGAATGAATAATAAAATACATAGATTACATATACACAATACATACTTATATATTTATGGAACTATACTTATATTTATAACAAATATAAACACCTTATAAGTATACACTTATATATACTTATATATGAACTTATATACATATAAATATGTAGATGTATATGCATATATACACACATATATGAAATGTAGTTTGTTTCCATTTAACTGACACACAACACCATGCATATTTTATTTCTTTTAATCAGCATCTCATTTCTATGAACATGGATCCTTACTCATTATTATATTTTCTAAATTCCTTATTTACCTGGAAATATATCATCACACCCCATTTTTACAATTATATCGTCTTTCATAAATGATTATGCCATTGCATTGCTGCTTCCTTGCTGCACATCCTGGGGTAGTTAGTGATGCTCTGTGAATGTCACAAAGTGAAAACTTGTGTACTTAGTGAAGCCTAAGTTCGCTAACTAGCAAGTTCCAAAGGAAACTTTTGCTAACTTAACTTTAGCCACTTTCAAAACTTTGTGAGCAGATAAATCTAATTATAGTTTGTTATGAGCAGAACTTGCTTTTCTGAAAATTGACAGAAAATGCTGCAAATCAGTGTCAGGGTTTGACTTCAGTTGTTGGTTGGTTGTTGTTGCTCTGAAACCTGCAGGCAAAATTCCATTTGGTTAAACAATAATTCTTTTTTCAGATTAAGCACAAACCCAGACTTTACCACTCTCTAAGTGTGATATTTTGATTTCAATTGTAGATTCAGTCTATGATTCTGAACCTTCATTTTCTTGTCAGTAAAGTGATGAGATCAATTATATTTCTATCAGACTATTATTGTGACGTAAACTAGTATAATTCAGTTCATGAATTTATACTATGTGTTCATTATTTGGATTTTGAGTATTCATCTCTTCATGTGTAAAATAAGAAGGGCATATCTCTTTCCATCTACGTGTTTTCAGTGCTACTTGAACTAGAAGATCACAAAATAAAATAGATCCCAATTTTTTAATGATGTTATTAAGCCATTCTAGTTAAGTCATAAGGCAACCAATGACAATTGAGTACCTATTATAAGCTAGACATTCTGTAAAACATATTTACTTAAGAGGACTAAGGCAGAATCTCAATCTAAACAGGTCTAGGATGTATGGAGGGTTCCAAAAGTACCCATTAATTTCAATAATTTAAATCGAGGGAAGGCTATACTTGATTCAGAGGAGAGGGTGGGGTCTTAAAAGGAAAAATACATTTAGGTATCGGATGAGAAGGCAATAACTTAATTTCTAAATTGCATTGGAGAAATAAAAGGAGATTTACTAGTCCCTAAAATTTATTGTAGAATTTATTAGCTGTCATGGCCATTCATGTGCACAACTGAGAAACCAGAGACACTTCTTCTGACACACTGCTGCTACTTCTTCATTCTTTCCTTATTTATATTTTATTTTTTATGAAGTCACATTTTCCAAAACACATGCTGTGCTATTTGGTGTCCATAGATCTCAGGGTTAGGAATTGGGTCACAACTTTCAAGCTTATATCCTGGAAAACAAGGTTTATAAGTCAAAGAGCCAGCCCATCTGGGGAAATGTTGAAAACCCTATAATTTCCACCCATCCCTACAGCAATATTTCCCTTTCATTTGATAGTAAGGTGGCAATTAAAATAAAATGCAATGTAGTGTATAAGAAGAGGGCAAAGGCGAAACATGAGAGAATCCCAATGAAAAAGGAGGAAGCATATGGTCAAGGTAATTAGCTTTTCTCTTTAGACCAGGCTCATAATTGAGAGTCGCATATACAAATGCTTGTGCTTCTGAATTTTATAGGAGATTCAGCTAATATTTATCTCTGGTTTTCAATGAAACATCATAAATAGTATTGGTCATTGTCTTTTCCTACTTCAATGTGGAAACTGTTTTGGTTTGTAATCATATAAATTAATATGGGCTTCACATAAAACCCAATACTAACAGATATATTCATAATTCTAAGGTAAATATTAATTTCCTTTCTTTCATGGAGGGACAAGTTAAGATAGATATACCCAGTGGTTTTTAGGGGCTTCACTTGAAAGTAAATATTTACAGTGCTAGGGAAACAAGCAGTGCCAGGAATTGAACCCAGGTCCCCTGTATGCAAAGAATATACTCAGCACTTAATTTTCTTTTCAAATGTTAAGTTCATGTGTATTTGCATATGTATATTATGCCTATATAAATATGGAATGTTTACTAAGCACTGACCAGGTTTTTACAAATTCAACTTCAATCTGACACTATCTACCTAAAAATATCAGATCCCAAAAAGATGGTCACAAGTTTAGGTGCCAATTCCAAGTCTGGTCGTTTCCTGTCCTTCTGACTGACCAACTATAAATTGGACATTTCCATGACCCTTTTTGTGCATTCTATTAATCCCTAATACTAACTTAAAACACTCAGCAAAACAATTGAATAACTAGGACTGGGGTTGGGGCATATAGGAATTTACACTGCGGGGCCGGAATGATAGCATGGAGGTAGGGCATTTGCTTTGCATGCAGAAGGACAGTGGTTCGAATCCTGGCATCCCCTAGGACCCCCAAGCCTGCCAGGAGCGATTTCTGAGTGTAAAGCCAGGAGTAATCCCTGAGCACTGCTGGGTGTGACCCAAAAAAAAAAAAAAGGAATTTACACTGCATCTTCAAGGCTCTTCAGAAGACAGACATGTAAACAAGCACAGACAGATTGAATAGATTAACAAAAGCTGAAGAAAGTTATTAATAACATGTATAATTCTTATCCACATGGGAGAGACCCAACAAAGCTGATTGACTGGTCAAATGGTCTCAGACAACATCTTTCTATATATTAGTAACACAGATCTTTTAAAGAAAGAGAAAAGTAAGTCAGTTATGAACGTTGTCAGGGAAGTAGAACAAGTTACTGCCTGCAACATAAGTAAGATCGCACCCACCTCACCTGATTTGTCTTTAACCTTTACATTTATGTATACAATAAATTACACGTACAGTAAGCTGAATTCCATCTTCAGGCTTCTCACAGGAAGTCATTTTTTGTCTCGGAGATAAACACTTGAAGGAAGACATCTTCAGGAGTAAGAAGTCCCGAACACCAGGAATTTTTCTTCTTTGGAGTTTGTAGTGTGCATTATGATTTCTCAACCTGATGCCCATCAGGGATTGTTCCAGAGTTTGCTTCTGCAAGTAAAGGGCCTAAATTACAATAATTAAATGGAAAACCCAAGTCAGATAGGGAAGCATGGTTGGAGGAGGATCTTGGTGGAAGGATGATGACCCTTGGGTGGGATTAGGGTTGGAATGCTGGAAACTATTATTAAACCTGTTGTAAATTGGTGCCCAAATACAACAGCAAAGCAAAGCAAACCAACACACACACACACACACACACACACACACACACACACACACACACACACACACACACACACACACACACACCCCAAGAATTCACAGAAAGGTTATTCTGCAGATTTTCATTCTTAAAAAAAAAAAAGTAAAGTAGACACTGGTAAATAAAGAAGAAAACACTACTTAGTCTTTTTTTATCTGAGCATCTCTAGGGCAGATACCTTGAGCGATCTCATCAAACCAAGCATTAGAGGTGATAATGTTGAATAACAAAAGGTGTGTGTCTCTTTTCTTTGGGAAATTTCAAGGTTTGGGGACTTTGGTGTTAGGGTCAAATATATTGTTTTACTACTCTTGAGTTGATATGTTTTTTGATTTTTCACAGGATCTAATTCCCTTATTTTTTAATTAATAACATTTATAGAAACCAAGGCATGCTTTCTTTTTCCTTTCTTCCCTTCCTCCTTTGGCCACCTTTCACCCTCCCCCTTCCTCTTCCAACTTCTTCTCAAATTCTTTCTCTGTAGAGTATTTGCAAGCAGCCTATGAATAAGTGGATTGTAAAAACCTTACTTTAGTCAATGAAATATAATTTTTCAGGTAAGTTATCTCAGGTAAGTAATCACCTAATAGATAAGAAGTGAAACCCAGTTCATTACTTTCCTAGGTGAGAATTGGGACTATAAACTATTGCAGATTACAGTATCCCCTAATGCAATAAAATTTTAGTGAAGCTTTGTCTTATGTTGTCTTGTAAATTTCTGACCTGGTGACTGAATTTTAACTGCTGTTAACTTTCTACGACATTTTATAATTCTGAGAAATTGCAGAGCTATTTTAACGTTCCAAGCAATTAATTGTCCATAACGCCAATTTGATTTGCCCGAAGTCTAAACAGCTATAATTATACTTACCTTCCCTAGTGAATATACCTAAGAAAATATTTCTAGTTTACACGTTCCATCATGTTACATTTAAGAGGCCAAATTAAATACAATGAAACTGGCTTATTCCACTATTTTTTAGAGTGTGTTTTCCTACAGTCCACATCTACATTTCAAAGCCTTAGCAACAGTTTTAGACTTCTGGGTTGCTAACATTTAACATTTTATTCACTCAACTGCTTTAAAAAGGTTAAGAATATTTTTCTGTCCAGATGAATATATGTGATTAATATCCTTTCCAACTGCAGGCAGCCAACTAATACAACAACGTAAGAAATATCAGATGCATTTGAATTTTTCGTGATGTATGTTTTTGGGGTGACATATCCAGCAGTGCTCAGATGTTCCTCCTAGCTCTGAGCTCAGGAATCACTCCTGATGGTGCTCAAGTGATCAATGATATAGAATGCCAAGAATCAAAACTGGGCAATGACCCTGCAAGAATGTGACTTACTCCACCACTCTACTTCAACGACTTTATAGTTTTGTTACTGACCTCAATGGCATTTTTCTGAAGTTAAACATTCATCACAAAGAGTGTACTATCCATTGGAACCATCCTTTGCATAGGAAAGCCCCATTGAAAATATGAGTTTGAAGTTTATGTTGGAAAAAAATTTTCATGTAGTCATAAGTACTTTAAATATTCAGTAATTATATTCTCTACTTAAAATTATTTCTGATTAGGGCATATTCAATGATGAAAAAGGATCTATTTTAATGTCCTAAGAAAGAGAAATAAAAAACCCTAACACTATCTATTTATTATATTTCAGAGATATTTAAGTTTAAATTATACTTTAAAAGTTTGCAAAAAATAAAAAGTTTGCAAGAGTTTTTGCTACTTAATATTCTTAAAACTGCATTACTCATGAGGCCAACATTCTGTTAAAAAATGTCTTTGTTTAGCTTTGTAGGTGCAAAGGGAAGAAGTAATCATTCGAGAAGAACAAGAAAATGAAAACATAGACTTCAGAATGTCTATTATTACTTAATAGACACGAGAATTAGGCATTAGACTGAATAAGCCAAGTTTAAAGGGACCTTGGAGGTTAATACAGAAAAGTTAAGAGACCAGATGTTCCTACTTTAGTCAATTGTATGAAGGGGGGTGGCAAAGTCAGAGAAAAGAGCAAGTCACAGACTCAGAAAACATTTGGATTCCAGTTTTCTTAGTTACTATGTGATTTTTGAACAAGTTACTGAAACTCTGATCATTACTGATCTTATATTTTTTAAATGAATGTACCAGTTTTGAAATAAATTTTATAAGGTAATCTCTACCCCACAGCAAGATCATTTCTATATTTGTCCATTGTATGTTCACTGATATATAATTTGTGCTATTTGGTCTTGGGCTGATTTCTCAGATGCCCATTTTCCAGATAAAGAAATGAAAGTATAGAAAGTTGTAATCTCCTTTTCAAATCCATAGATCCATCAATACTATTCAATAAATATTTATATACTTTATGAAAGATGCTTATATATAAACTACTTTAATATAATAATAAAGAAAAAATAAAACATCTTTTCCTCAAATTTTCAAGGAGAAGAATAGGTTGTAAATATTTGTAGTGTAGTTTTCAAACATAGGTGCTCTTCCAAGGAAGTATTAAAAGTTTTTTTGGAGAGTTGGGATGTAACCAAAATGGTAGAATATGTGATATGCATGTTAAAGGTTTGAAGTTCAATCACTAGCTATAGATTCTACAAAAATTAACAATCACAACAACCTTTTCTTCTTTGAACAAAGTGTCTATGGAGAACATGAAATCTTAAATCTTTGACCTTCTACATTACTATGTTAATAGATATTTTAATTATCATATAATTTTAGAAACTAGAGCACTGGGCATGTGCTTTGCCAGTTTTGAATAATTGGTAGGATATTAATTAGAATTCAAGTAATACGGTAATAGAATTTATTTTCTTAACCCATTTAACTCTAATCCTCAGAAAAATTAATAGTACTGCGACCAAATATACAAATTATTAGATTCATATTAACTGCCACATTATTGTTTTTTATGTTATAATAATGTAACATAATTAAATATTATTTAAACTATTAAAGGAAGTTTGTCGCAAATAGTAGAGTAGTGCATTTAGGGCAAAGAATAGACCACTATGACAGTGATAATTGGAACTGATCATGAGGAACAATAACTGGGTACTGGATAGTGATGAATATGCATGGTCTCCTTTCATTAACAATAGTGCAAACTACAGTGATTGAAAAGGAAAAAGGGAGAGAAGGTGAGATAGTCAGAGACAGAGAGACAAAGGAACAGACTGCCTGCTCCAGTTCTAGGCAAGGGGGATGATGGGAGAAAAACTGGGACAAAAACTTGGTGGACGGGGACATTCATAGGTGAACAGTGGTGTACATTGTAAGACAAATTTAATTTTGAACAACTTTATAACCACAGTGTTTAAATTAAAATATGTATAAGAAATAAAATAAACTCCATAAAACCAAAGTTAATGCAAACTTTGTCAAGTTCCCTATTATTGCAAGCTGTATTTTATAGAGTAAAGTTCTATTGAGTTGATATGGCTGCTTTAGGAAGACATGTCTATCTCTGACAAAAAATTAAAAATCAATAGTTCCAGGCTGTAAAAATTGTAATGTAGATAAGGTGCTTGCCTTGTATGTTGTATCTGACCTAGGTTCCATCCCTAATACTTCATATGATTCCCCAATATCTGTAGGAATAATTACTGAGTTAAATGGAGGAGACCAAGACCAAACAGTCATATGAAATTTGAGTAGAAATAAAAAATGATCAGACTTAAATACCAAATCCAAAGACAACTGTAACAGAATCAATACCCAATCTACAACAAGCTAGACACAGAAGGGATGACTTATACTAGCAGCCTCGAGGGGAGGAGGGGCAATATGAGATGCATGCTGAGAAAAAGTGTGGAGGGAGGACAACATTGGTGGTGGGAATGCTCCTGATTCAATGTCACTATGTACCTAAAATGATTTGTAATCCACTTTGGTCAAAATAAAAATGATTAAAAAAAAAAGATATCAATGAGTAAGACCTGAGGAATCTTTGGTATAGCCCCAAACCGAAAAATATACCTAAAAATCAAGAACAAAGGTAAATAATTTAATTGGTCTCTAGGAAATGAGTTGGATAAAATTCTAACATATTTGGCTATCCAGGTCTTGTTAAGAGTCAATTTCAGGAACAGAGATGGTACAGTAGTTAGGACACTTAACTTACATGTGAGCAGGAAGTTAGATTCCCTGGTACTACCTGAGCCCTGCCAACAGGGATTTCTGAGCACAGAGTCACAGTAGACCTTGAGTATATCAGCATGTGACCAAATACTCTCTTTTTTCCAAAAAAGGGAATTACTCTTACATGATAATTACCAGTCAACTTATGACAAAGGCCCTGGTACCTATGTCCAAATCCATGTCCCAGGTGATACCAGCCAGATTTCATGACTTCACTTGGCCTTCAGTTGACCACCTCTAAGAAAATTATTATAGTCACACGGTTTCACTTTAGTTCACGATTCTAAACAATTGGCATTGTCTCTCTGCAGCCCTGATTTTGAAGAATTTAAGCTGTATTCAGACATTCACATGGCATAATTCACAGGGAGACATAATAGAAAATAGTGAATGTATAATTGTAGGGCATTTACCCAATTTTTATGATTTACGTTAGGAATTTAAATTGTTTCTTCGAAAAAAAAAATCCCAAAATATATAGCTCAAACACAATAGAAGTTTGTTTCCCAGTTTTCGGATATAGTGGGCCAAGAGAGCAAGTTGATGTGACAACTCACCATACAATCACTCAGTGACCTATATGGGTCGATTTTATTTCAGTTCTGGCTGAAACAGAGATGAGTTGATGATTGTCTCCATATGGGAGTTTTTAGGGGCTTTCCAACTTTGAAAGGAGGTGTTCTATCACTTCCAGTTTCTACTCTTTAGATCACCCTTCACCTGGCCAAAACTAACCAACAGAGGTATTTAAACATATGATTTCTTTCGGACCTTAGAAAGAAAGTAAAAATAGGGGATTGGTTATTAACTTACAACATATCAAACATCTTTCAGTTCTAATACCCAGTTCTCATTTGACACATACTTCCTTTATCTATTATTACAAAGGCAAATTTAGTTGGTGAATTTGAGATTCTTTATCACTAATATGAGATTTTTTTTTATTTCTAAGGTGGTAGCAACAAATGGTAAAGTAACACGTTATTTAGTTCAATTGATTAGATTACATAATTTTTTAGTTTAGGGCAAAGGTTTGACTTCAATATAAAATGATTGTTTCTGCTTTAGCGAGATGATTTTCTAATTTGTCACTGGAATATAAACTCCAGATGACAGGGATATCATCTACATTGTTTGGCAATGATTATTCAAAAGTTGCTACAAGTATTTTAAAGAAATTTGCAAGTAATATTTCTTTAATAAATGAACTCTTAGACCTCTTTTATGTCATAAGTTCACAGGGTACTTCTTTAACATCTTTAACATCTTAGGAATTCACTGAATTCTAATGAATTCAATGTTATGATAAACTTTTTTAGGAAAAAATCCTCAGACCCTTATGTTACCATTGTCCTTTCAAAGTACATTGATATGGCTATGAGCAAATTAAGTGAGAAAAAAATCCCTCAAACAAGCATTGAGCACCAAACAATGAAACTAATAACAGGACTAATTAACACTGAATAGACATTAAGGTGACCTACATTAAGATGTGATTGTCACTGTAACAGATTTTGTCAGTAAACAAGGATATTTTTCTGTGTCCTCTCATTTACACAAATGTTCTAGCTTAGGTGATTCTATTTTCAATTCTGCTCTTACAGTTTCATTATGGTATATTTTTTTCTGATTTCTCTTCTGGTTTCACTAAAGCCCTGTGTTTCTATGACTAGTTGGATGGCAACCTGAAATAGTAAATTCATTGCCATAAAATTGGATCTGTTTGGTAAACTATTTTGCTTCTTATAAACCATTTGCTTCTTTGTCTAACTTGACTGCATTGAAAAGCAAAGTAAAGATCATGGTAATTTTCTACTGAGCAGTAAGTACAACAAGATTTGCTTCACAATGCATTTCCCGAGAATAATTACTATCTGGTAGCAGTTACAGCTGACTGCTATAGTTGAAATTTCAAAAGTAGTTCATAATAGCCAATGCCTTGGTAATACATTTTCTAAATAGAATAGGTATAAACAATAATAACCATATAGAGTTGGAGATTGTATATGTAGATTTCCTAAGCATAACTGAGAATAACTTAACATAAGATTTTCTAAATACGAAAGTGTCTGGTAGCAGTTACCAAGAGTTCACTAAAGGCTACTATGAGTGATCCCTGAGAGCAGAACAAGTAATTTGCCTTCCTCACCTCCAAATAAAAATGAGCAAAATAGAATCTAAAGATATCTCTTGCAACTATTGCAAAACGATATCCTTACATAATGTTGCCTACATTTCTTCATCCTTACAGCTTAAAAACAAACCTCAGGGCCTGGAGAGATAGCACAGCAGCGTTTGCCTTGCAAGCAGCCGATCCAGGACCAAAGGTGGTTGGTTTGAATCCCAGTGTCCCATATGGTCCCCCGTGCCTGCCAGGAACTATTTCTGAGCAGACAGCCAGGAGTAACCCCTGAGCAACGCCGGATATGGCCCAAAGATCCAAAACAAAACAAAACAAAACAAAACAAAGCAAAAACAAACCTCAGACAAGGCTGTCTTCAAGAGCAGACTGTATAAGGGTATAACAGAAAATGGGTCAGAGGAGTAATCTCCAAGTCCTTCATACAATATCCTAAAAAGAAACTGGTTTACAAACAACAAAAATGTCATCAGGAGTTTTATATTGCTAGCACACAAAAAAGAAAGTTTTAAAATCTAATTAGTTGAAAAAATAGTATATAGTAGGTTTTAATTGTAAACATAACTCCAAAAAACTGGACAACTTTATCTTTGTATATCTTCATAGAATGAACAAAATGTATTGGAAAATGTTTTCACCTATGTGGCTGCCACTGGAAGCTACGAGGTTGGTGTAATCTACTTACATTTTATTTTCACTCTTTCTTTTAAAAGTATTTTTGGCAACACAAGTTCACCTGCCCTGCTAGTTTGACAGCACTGTGGTTTGCCAGGTAACATTCAAATTTTGAATTTATTTTTAGGCATAGCAGGAAGTGTTCAAGGAAGTGCATATCACTGAAAACTATTCAAATCATTATGTCTTAGTCTTTATGGTTATGATCAACTGCCTTCGTATTTTAAATTCCAATTGATGAAAATCCTTCTAGAGTAATACAAAACATCATAAAATCACACATTTAGGTGCACATGAATTCTCATTTATATTCTTTTATTCACCCAAATAATGGCACTTCTACTTTTAGTAAAATATCATTACATATGTAGGCACAGATTTACTGAAGCTGAAAAAATTCATTTGAGTTGCAATAAAATTTGTTCTCCTCTATCTCTCTTCATATATTCAATATTACTAACAGCAAGCTATTTATATTAAAGTGAATGTGAGTATCAATTCCAGCTCCTTCACTTACTTTTTGTCTGATCTTGAAAATTCACATAATCGTTTAAGTATCTATTGCCTCATTTATAAAGAAAAAAGATGAAAGAAAGAAAGAAAGAAAATAAGGGAATAATTACATCTGCTTCACAGGGTGGTGGTGAGGATTAAATAAGATTGAATATTTAAAGTGCTTAATGCAGTTCCCAGTATAAAGTTGGAATGAAGTCCAAGCTAATTTCTTCTCTCTTACAATTATATAGAACTTTTATCAATTCAAAAATTGTAGTTCAATTTGAATCATTCCTGCAAATAAATTCCATGGCTCTATAAAGGGCTTTTTTTTTATCTGAAACTGAGTTGAAACCATTTGGGTATATTCTATGAAATGCAGTTCAATATAATCTTTTAGATTATATTGAATTTATATCAATCAATTTAGATAAATCAATTCTAAATTTTCTGATGGCTTATTGCAGGTTGTTGATTTAATTTTTGTTTAGCAGTTTCTTCTTTGTTAATATAAACTTGTTGCTATGGTTGCCGGCATTTAAGGAGTTTTATTTAATGATAGATTTCCTTTGTTGAACTTACATAATGAACTCTCTTTTTTAATTTTTAATTTTTTTAATTTAATTTTTATTTTGATCATAGTGGCTTACATATTGTTGACAATAATATTTTAGGTACATATTTACATAAAATCAGGGGGGATTTCCATCACCAACTTGTCCTCCCTACACCTCCATTTTTGTCCTGCCTCCCATATGCTCTTCCCTCACCCCTTGGGCTGCCAGAATATGTTGTTCCCTCTGTATCTGGCCTAATACTTAGTAGTCTTGCACCTGTTTGGTCCTGGTGTCTCCCTTATTTCCCCCTCTAACTGGGGGGGGGCAGGACTAGCTAGTTCAATTTACGTGGTTTTGTTTGAAGAAGGGAATAGTAGTAAACTGGGGTAAAGGTCTAATACGCAGAAAATAAGCGGAATTCTTCTAGAGGTTCTCCTCCTCAGAGAGACGAAGGAGAAAAAGGTGAATAAAGATGCAAAGAAAGAGGACAAGGTAAAATTATAGTGGAATGACAATCGCCCATAAACAGAATTCTCAGAAGTTCCCTTGCTGATATCTTAACTTTAAACTTTCAGCCAAAGAACATTAAGAAAATTAAAACAGAACCCATGTACAATTACTTTGTCCCTCAAGTCTCCAGATTGTAATACATAATATTTCTTAGCAGCACACAAAGCAATGTAAAGCCATAAAACTTATGTAACTCCTTAAACATTAAAGGCAAAATACTTTTTTACATTTCCATGCACATGCATATTAGTTTAAGTTAACCTCAAAAGTTTAAGTGGGATACTTTTCTTAAGGATTAGAGTCAAAGGAGTACAGTAAAAACGGTGATAGAGTGGCAATTATTGTTAGCATAGGCCCACAAAATATGAGGGACATGGAAAGGAAAAGCCTTGGCCTAAATACAAGGAGACCCTACACTTGAAATTTCCTGGCATAAGACCAACTCTAGGCTCCAGGCAAACTAGTTTGTCCAATCCAAGTCATTGTCTGTAGTGCCAATACAGTTTTATTTTTCACACAGTCTCTGTTGTTGGTATCATGTTTCTGTATTAAAGATCCTGGAATCTGTATATTCTACATTGCAGTCAGAATGGTGCGGAGCATCCTCTCGTTTCACCTAACAGTTAAAGGGCAATGCAGAGACCCCTGTCCTGTAAGCAGGTTCTTGTTGTTGTTAAGTCTTCTTAGTGCTAAGGGAAGTCTCTTTTAAGCAGGTCGATGTCAGAGCAGTGGTAGGGTCTTCCCTGGTAGAGGATTGCTTCCAGGTGTTGTTATTAAGAACCTTGGATGATTCGTAGATAGCTTCCCTGGTTCAGGGCATAATAAACTCTTTTAATATAACACTTAAATTTTGCATTTTGATTCATCTTCCATTAGATTTTTTAATTATTTGTTGTGTCTAATTAACTATAACTGCAGAATAAAACCAATGGAAATTTTAGAGTAAGTATATTCTTACCAATAAACATTTAACATTGTGTGTTAAATAGTTTTCTAAGAAATACAATTATTAACTCATTTAAGCCTCACATCAGTTGAGGTAGATCTATTACTGCATTTTATATAGATGAGATCAGAAGTTCAGAGTAGTTTAGTTTAGTAAGGTTACTGTATTTTGGTGTGCAAATCACAGAAAATAAAGCCAGAATTCAAACCAAAGGATTTTTAACCAGAGAGTCTCTTTGTCTTTAATGAACGAAGTCTTACGTCTAGAAACTCATGATCTAATATATACCAAGTATATATTTCATATATACTTAATTTAATATTAAATTGGTATTATATTTGAAATTAAGTAATTAAACCTTTTGTATTAATATCTCAAGTGTAATAATACCTTTTCTATCCTCATGCATTATATTGGGGGATACAAAATAGATTAGATTTTTGTGCAAATACACTATTAGAAATTCACACCGAATGACCATTCATGGTTAAAACAAATGATCCCAAGAAGTTTATTTCAAGGGGTTTGACTTATTAACCAAATCCTTGAGTATCCTGGGCCTTTATGAAAGTGTTGAACATTGTGTGGTTATTATTATCTGACAGGTGGAGGCCTATATTTCCCACCACAGTAAAAAATAAGAAAACAACAACAACATCTATCAGACTTTGTAGTATAGAGTAGACATGGACAGTGGCTCTTGTTCTTTACATTTTCTCTTTTCAGTTATAGAAAACATGTGCTTTTCCCAAAGTATTGAAACTTGAGGCTCATGATGATGATATGTGAAGATGGGGCCTTTGAGAGTGCATCGAAGTCCACCTTCTTAGAAATGAAATCTCTGCTCTTAGGGGAAAAGGATTCAGAGAACTGCCTCTTAGTATATGAAGATGTAGTAAGAACATAGTTCTGAACTATGAAATAGCCAAAGGATCTCAGTAGATTTCAATTCTGCTAGTACATGGTTGTGGGCTTCTCTTCATTCAAACTGAATGAAATAGACTCTTTTCTAAACCATGTACTTATGTATTTTAATAACAAATATTTTTATGTGCTAAGACTTTTCTTTCAGACTATTGGGGATTCTTATTCTAACCTCTGAAGACAACCATCAAATGAAAAACTTATAAAATATAAACCTCCATTTATAGAAGGACAGCAGCTTGGTATTTTATTTAAATTAGTACCACTCTTGAGTGAGGCAAAGGTGTGCTATTACATTCCTTCTCAGAGACATGACCCATGTAAGCCAAATTTATACCTGCATTAAAATAAATAATTTTGCAAATGCCTAGCTCATCATCTTAAGGAGACAACTGTATATACCCTATAGCATAGAAGTAAACACTCCTCATTTTTTGAGATGTCTTGATGATATCTTCTTTTTCAAGTAGAAGCAGACAACCAATTACCCTTTACTTACGAAGTGGACATTCCTTATTCATTGAATTCTTACTGAAAGCTTCTGTTAAGTTTTTTTCCCTTTATTATCCTATTTTGTAAAGGGCAAGAATAAAATAAAGGTCAAACAACTCACCTATGTGCTCATACCTTCTGATAAAGTCAAGATGTAAATTTATAAATCTGTCTCCAACATGTTTATTTAATATGATACTGGTGATATGTCTTGATGTATATTATATTCTATTAGCTCTAGCGACATAACATGTAAAATAGAGGGAGTAATATATTTTTAAAATATATATATTTATTATATATAATATATATAATATATATAAAGTATTTAAAATACTTTCTATAAATTGGGTGTATTAAAATATTTGCAAGAAGAGATTCTTAATCCAGTTAGGCAACTCGCCCTTGTTCAAGCTGGCAGAATCCTGTCAAGTACAGTTCTCTCTCTTTCATGCTTGTCAGCCAAGTAGTCTTTACATCCGAGTTTCTTGGGTGGCTCCCAGAAGCACGGTGGTATGCTTGGTGGTAATAAAGTATGTTAATAGGTGAAACAAGAAACTGTAGTCACAGAGACACCTCCAAAACATTTTGGCTGTGAGAGTTAGCCAAGAGGAATAGATGATGTCATCTGGGCTGTCATAACCAGCCTTCCAAGCAAGGACTGACTCTAACTGGTTTATAAGGAAAAGTCTTGGGCTCAAGTTTACTGACAGAGAATATAGTTGTGACAGATATTTTTTCCTTTCTAATTCCAGAGAAGAAATATTAATAAAAAATGTTCAAGTTGGTTTGTCAAAGACAGACAATCTTGGAACAATCCAAACAACGACAGAAAGGTGCCATACTTGATTTTGTAAATTATTTTTCAGAAGATATTTTTTGGTGTAAGTGTTTCTATTTGGTGAAATCTCAAATCTCTTTGACATTTATTATCTTACATGTTGTAAAAGAACTACCTTACTGAATTATTAAAAATGAAGTTATCTTCAAGTTTAAGTAATGATTACAGTATAATCTGCTTTCAGATGATAGTAATTTTTTTGATAGTCTACAAACATATAATGTGAATCGATCTGTAATTTCTGTATGTTCTGTATTTCAAGTTGATAAATATATTGGATAAGAACTGAGCGATGCATTTTTATTAGATAAAAAGACTAATATATTTTCACTCTTCTTAAATTTGCTTAAATTAGGATGAAATTACAATGAAAAACAACTTAAATTTGCTTAAAATTTAGTTGGTACGATGAAAAACAACTAAAGATAGCAGAGAATTACTTAAGACTTATTGTGCACCATGCAATGTTTAAGTACTGGATTTTGCTTTTTATACAATCAACAGGGTTGCTTCTCTCATTTTCATTTTACAGGTTGAAAACTGTTAAATAAAGAGCTTTGGTAATTTGCTTTCAGTTACCAGGCAAAACACAGTCAGAGAATGTTTGCAAATTTCTTTGAAAATCCAGGTATATGAGTTTTGTAGGGTTGTTGTAACCGACTAGTACCAACTTAAGATGAAAAGAAGCTTATTTCACAGTTTTGGCAGGAAAAACTTGAATCATTGTACTGGAAGATACTGCACACTCTGGAAGCTACAGGAAGGATTTTTTTCTGTCCTTTTGTTGCTTTTGATAGCTGTCAGCTGCCCTGTCTACATTAGTCCAGTCGTCGTCTGTCTTCTTCTGTCTCTGATACAGAAACTTATTATGAGATATAGAACCCACCAAGATAGTGAAGAATAATCTCAACGTTATATTATCAATTTGATAAGTTGGGTCTGTTAACATATAGTACTATTCACAGACCCTGCAGGTTAAGATATGGGCATTCAGTTGTCATTACACTAAATCCACCGAACATATTACATACAGAACTCTTGCCATGAATCTATATGTAAATACACATAATGAGTTGCATAGTGGGATAGCAAAGTAGAGAAGGCACAGAGCTGTCATTAGGAAAGCTTCAGCATAATTACAGTCTGCTTCTCCTTGGGCAAGGACATCCAAGTTTCACTGTATCCTCTATAAAAAGTTCTTTATTACATATACAACCATAATATTTCTTGAGGATTCAAAAAAACTCAATGAAATTATCAAAATGTTACTGATCCTTTTCCCTCCCATCATCAATAGAAAAAGGAGAAAATGAGAGAACAAGACAAATTTATTTCTAGATGAAATTCAAGGAAGGATCACGTTGAACACAGTTAAGCTCTACAAATTGGATGACCTCTAATAGAAGAAGAATAAGGAAGATATATGTCCTAGAAAAGGTGAGTTGGAATTTATCTGGGAAGAAAGTATTTTTATAGGAATATTATAGTAGACAATTTCAACTGGAAAAATAGATTGTTACAGTATTAAGGATGACCTTCAGTGTTAGAATGTAGAGTTTATTCAGAATTATGAGAATTTTTTTAATAAAATTCTAAGTCAAAGATTTCAAGTTACTTTTTTTCAGGAAAAGACATTCTGTATGAAATATAAAAGCATATTTATATATCAATACAAAAAAGTCAAGCTAACCAACACAACTACAGAAAAGAGATTTTTAAAGGTAAAATTTATTTAGTATGAGTATATAATCATACTTGATTTGTGATCGTGATATTCTTATAGAAGAAATGTGTAATCTATGAACAACTTGATGTTCCCCAAAAAAACACATCTTAGGCCATCAAAACTTAAAAATAAAAATAATCCAGAAATAGTACAACTAAAAAAGTTCACAAAATGATTGTGAAAATACAAAATAAAATATTTTATACTTTGAAAATATTTTACATTTCCTATATTTTAATGCTTCCACTTAAAAAAATAAAGTGCCTGTATATTACATTGATATTTCTTTATATCATTAATCAGAGGATAATTTTAATCATATTTCCAAAATTGAAATTATCCTAATGACCATTAAAAGTAGAAAGGCCAAATAAACTAATTAAATCAATCATAGATTGCTATTTAAGAATGAAATGATTGAATTCCATTTATCAGTCTGAATACTTCATAAATACATGCCAGGTAAATGAAGCCTAGCACAAAAGTACATAGTGTGTTATTCTATTTAGATAAATACCAACTGGAAGAAAACTAAATTATATTGCTGTGATGGATACATGAAGTAGAAACTACAGAAAAAGATGTAAAAAAGCTAGAAAATGTTAACAATATTTTAAAACAGCAGTTTTTTTTTAAGAGAGGGAAAGACAGATGATTGGGTTAGGTAACTCGTAACACCCAACATGATGAAAAATCTTTATTTTATTTACTTTTCAAAAAATATTACTATTAGTATATGCTACTTTTGTATACTTGTTAAAATTATGTGTGTATAAATTTTCATGTGTATATGTTCTATGCCTAGTTTATGTACCATTTTTTATCATTTTTAAAAAAATTAAACAGTAATATAGAGATAGAGTATGATAAAATTAGCTCAAATTGCATAATATAAACTAATGATATATCAGGTAGACAAAAAATGTAGAAATTTAAGTAAAACGTAGTTCAAATATACTGAAGTGTGTATAAATATAAATAAATAAATATATCAAGAATTGTGTGGAAAATAAAATTATTTTGGCACAGCTAGAACATGAGAAATAAGTTAAATAATAGTTAGGTTCAGTAAGCTATCTGGTCATTTTCTAATGCCAATGGCAGAAATAGACACTTTCAGAAGGTTATTATACCTTAAAATATATCGACTAACCAAAAATAGCAACCTCCTTCTTGAATTCATTTACTTTTTGAAACTCACCTAACCTCTCACCACAATAGAGAAAATTCCCTCTGATAGAAATCCAGAAGTAGCTGAGCAACACTTACAGAGCAAGTGATTGAAAAACACCCACATCAAAATGGGCAATAAAAACTAACAAACATTTGCACTATAAAACTCCAGCATCAAAACTAATAAAACAATGAGGACTCTTAAATCCCAACTTCACTTTGAGAAACCAAGAGACGAGCAACTAATTTCCTAGACTTTTAAGAACTCCCCTGAGGAACTGGGCATCAAAACATCTAGCTATAAAAATAAGAGGAGTTTCTGTACAGAAGGGACATTACAAAAAATAATTCTGAGTGGGTTTGTATATCTTACGATGACTATTCCTTCAGGAATCAGTTTAGTTGTGTAAATTCCAAGTATCAAGAGAGCAGAGTATACACCTAATTAAAATATCTTTGTACAGTGAAAGAAGTGAACAGAAACCAGAGTTATGACTCCAATAGATTATATGACCTTCATGTTTGAGACTCTTCATTCCTCCCCAAGGTGTGGCCATGGGATCCCTGAGCACTGTAGAAGGCCTGGTCTGCCTCCACAGTAAAAGAAACTCAACAAGTCAGAGTATATATTTTTCTAATATACATGTATGTATATATATGTACATATATATGCTTTTTGGGACACACACGATGACACTCAGGGGTTACTCCTTTATATGCATTCAGAAATCGGTACTGGCTTGGGGGACCATATGGGATGCCGGGTTACTTAACCACACTCCATCTTAGGTTATTGAGTATGAGGCAAACACCCTACTGCCTGCACCATCGCTCTAAACCCTCTAATATATATTTAGATCTAATTTCATAAAAGATGCTTGACGCATATGGAGTCAGAAAACTAAATATAGAGGCTATCAAAAGTTTCTAATTTCCCCAACAATTATTGTGTCTATGTTGCACTGGTGATGGGTGGTGTTCTTTACATGACTGAAACCCAAACATAATCATGTATGTAATCAAGGTGTTTAAATAAAAAAAATAATAATAATAAAAAGAATTAATGAACAACCAAAGCTAATAAAAATATTCCAAGTCAGGAAAAAAAAAAAAAACAGGGCCCGGAGAGATAGCACAGCGGTGTTTGCCTTGCAAGCAGCCGATCCAGGACCAAAGGTGGTTGGTTCGAATTCCGGTGTCCCATATGGTCCTCCGTGCCTGCCAGGAGCTATTTCTGAGCAGACAGCCAGGAGTAACCCCTGAGCACCGCCGAGTGTGACCCAAAAACCAAAAAAATAAAAAATAAAAAAAATAAAATAAACAAACAAAAACCTAACCCTTGCCACACCAGCCTTTTTTTCTTTCTTTTCTTTTCTTTCTTGTGATTGTTGTTTAATTGTTTTGTTGTTGTGTTTTTCTTCTATATATTTTGTCATTGCTTGTATGTTTTTTGCCTTGTTTTTTTTCCCTTTCATCTTTTAAATTGATATTTATAGCCTCTGACAAACTCCTCCCAGATTTCCTTTTTTTCTCCAATAGAACCACAGAACTTGAATCATCTTGTTCTGCCTGATAAATTAAGGGGAAAAAATAGATTGTACCAGGAGCAAACAGTCATATGAACATTGAGTGAAAATTAAAAAATGACCAAACTTAAACACCAAACCTAAAGTCAATGGCAACAGAATAAGGATACCCAACCTACAACAAGCTATACACAGAGGGAACCTGTTACACTAACAGTACAGGAGCCAAGGGAGAGATATGTGGTGCATGCTGGGAACAGGGGTGAAGGAAAGACAACACTGCTGGTGGGAATGGCCCTGCTTCACTGTCACTATGTACCTCAAATATTACTGTGAAAGATTTGTAATTCACTTTGGTCAAATAAAAATTATTTTAAAAAGTTTCTAAACTTTATATAAAAATTAATTTGTTTATGATCTATTATCAGTGAATGTTTTATTTGTGTACTTCATTTGGAACCAAGTCTCTTAAAAATTTCTCAGGCTATAGGATACAAAGGTCATCCACAGAATTGGAGAAGCTATTCACCAAGAACCCATCAAATAGTGGTTAATTTCAAAGATATACAAGGTACTGACAGAACTCAACAACAATAACAATAAAACATCTAACCCCATCAAAAAATGGGGAGAAAAAATGAACAGACAATTTCTCAAAGAAGAAATACAAATGACCAAAAGGCACATGAAAAGTGCTCCACATCACTAATCATCAGGGAGATGCAAATCAAAACAACTATGAGGTACCACCTCACACCACAGAGATTGGCACACATCACAAAGAATGAGAACAAGCAGTGATGGCAGGGATGTGAAGAGAAGGAAACCCTTATCCACTGCTGGTAGGAATGCCGTCTAGTTCAACCTTTATGGAAAGCTACTTCTCTTATTTATCAGATTCAACAGTTATAATAAAGAGAAATTATAACTTTATAAATGAATTATAAACAAAATAGAGGGCAGCAACCTCCCTGAAACTTTCTAGAAAGCCACTTAACTCTTTTTGCCCTTTCTCTACCCTGGGGTAGGACACCTTGCTGGCAGGGGTGTCATCTTGGATCATGAAGGTACCAATTGGATAGCGAAGATCATCTTGTATCCTCAGGGTGTCATGTTAGAGCATAAGGGTGTCTATTACATTGGATCATGAAGGTAGCATCTTGAGAGGTGAAAGCACAAAGTTAAAGGGACTTGGGGAATTTACAACTTTCTAAAGTACTATTGCCAAACTACCTTTGAATGTTCAGTGAAAAATGAATGAGAGAAAAAGAATTTTATCTTATGTCAAAGCTACATTTTTACACTGGGATTTCTGCCATTCATAACCATCTTTCTTTTAATTCACATTTAATTATTAAAATAAAAGAGGAAATCACATGTCATCTTATAGATGGAAAAAACATTTAACAAAATTTAGTATTAATTCAAAAAATTTTTCTCAGGCTAAAAGAGGTCATAGTTAGAAAATTTTAAGAAGTCCTGTTTTAGACATAGAATCGACACAGTTCTTCATAACAGCTACAGGAACCAAAGCCCATCTGGGACATCCTGAATACGATCTCCAACATGATCCAGTTCTAATATGATATCCTGACAACGAGGAAATTGGGAACAAATGGACATGAGCACAGGTTATCCTACCTTACCAACTAATGATAAAACAAAATCAGAAGACTTACCACACTATGGGCTGTGCAAAAGCCAAGAACGTGATTTACAGATGACCAGCTGATAGAACCATGACTGGGCAGTATGTATTCTGGGACCAACAAGAAAGCCCTAGTCTAGGGTTTAGTCTATGTCCTGCATAACAATCATGACCTCCAATTCCAGAGTCCTGACTGAGGCAATTGCAACTGAACGGGTCTTCTGGAAACATAACAAAAGACGATATCCCAGGCTCCATCTGAGTTTCAGCACAAGGGCCAAGACCACAAACCACAGAAGACAGATTAAAATGACATCGAGGAAACAGAACTTCTAAAATCACAAAGAAAGTCTTCATCATAAGTTCCACTCCTTGACCTGTGCACAGACTGAGACCCCTAAATTTAGAGGTCTGTCTTTATCATCCAGATCAGAGCAGAAGTCTTCCATAGGGCACAAAAACACCAAGCGGAGAGTAAATGAACGTGAAAGGAGTCTATAGATAATCCCATGACAATATATTCCAAGGGTAGAGAAACCCTGTATCTCTTAGGCCAAGGGGATTCCCGTTTCGGATGACCCCAATATTTACTGTGCCTATGCGGAGGGGGGGGGACAAAAACACTAAATAATCCTTTTTTAATTTTAATTTTTTATTATTTTTATTTAGTTTTGTCGATTTCTTTGTTTGGGAATAGATATTGAAGTAGTTGTCCATTTTCTTAATTATATATTTACTTTTTCTTTCTTCTTTTCTCTTCTCCCTCTTTGCGCCTTGTCATTTTTCCTATCTCAAGACCATGGCAACTATGTAGCGCATATTTTTATTGCTGCAGTGCTCACTGGATATCTTATTTGATTCCTCTTTTTGAACTGATGTGGTGTTTCACCTTCTTTTCCCCTTCGTCCCTCAAACCAAGGATGAGAGCCTCTAGATTAGAATGACTCTGCTCATAGTTGGCATAGTCAATTTTTACCCCATTTTATTACTTTTCTCTTCCTCAAACAAAACCACATAACTTGAACTTTCTAGTCCCGCCTCCCATTTAGAGGGGGCAGTAATGGAGGCACCAAGACCAAACAGTTATAAGACCACTAAGTAATAAATTAGACACAGAAGAGACCATGCATTCTAGCAACCCCTGGGGGAGGGGGGAGAGTGGAGGATATGGGAGGCAGGATGGGAGCGGTTGTCGGAGGACAATTTGGTGGTGGGAATTCCCCTGATTCAATGTAAATATGTACCTGGAATATTATTGTGGACGATATGTAAGCCACTATAATTAAAATAAAAATTATATTTAAAAAAAGAAACCCTGTTTTATATTATATTCATACATAATTATTACACATGATGATAGATGGTTTATTATATAGCACATATGCAGATGGATATACACAGATAATGGATTTTCTCAGTCAAAAGAAATAACAAATCCTGCCATAAATAACAATGTAGTTATATCTGGAAAGCATATTGTGGTTTTTAATTTTTCGTTTTTGTTTTTTTAGTCACATTCAGCTGTGCTCAGAGTTTAATTCCTGGCTTTGAGCTTAGGTACCACTCCTGGTGGGCTCAAAGGGTTAAAAAAGGTTGAACCCAGGTTAGCAAGATGCAAGGCAAATGACTTACCCACTGTACTATTTCCTGAACCCAACATTTATGTATTTGGTGGGAATTTTGCCCTTCATTACTCTTTCACCTCTTTTTGTGTTCTCCTCTCTTTATATTTCTAATTATGTTTTTTTCTCTTTCCCTCTGAATCTTCTTCTCTATTGTTCTCAGTGATGTGAATGCATTTGGGCATAGTCATGCTATTCTATAAAAATATTAAAATGGGAAAATATTTCTCTTCCATTTCAAAATAAGTTTTAAAAAATCTAAGTGAATCAACTTTTCTCAAAACTAATATGGCATTTAATTTCAAGGGTAAAAATGAAGTGAAATAAATGAAAGTACTGGAGTTTTATAAAGTGTAACACAAATTAAGAAAACAATATTAAAATATTTTAAACTGATTAAAGCTTAATAAATATGGAATACCACACAGTACAACAGCAGCAACAGCAGCAACAACCTTTCAATATTATAAGTCTAACATTATATCTAGTACCATGATTACCTTTTACTTCATCATATTAGAATTTGCTTTCTGTGGTATGTCTGGTTTTCTGTTTGACAAGATCTTTTTGGCAGTGCACTGAGAGTTTAATAGCCAAGCATGTAGAAGAGATTTTCCATATGGTGGTTCAGAAAGTAAAAGAAAGGAGAGACCATGGAACCAAACTATAATTGTGTAGATTATTTAGACTATCTAAATGTTAGAGCATTTTCTAAGGTGGTTTCTCTTCTATTTGATATACAAATAGGTGCATTACTATCTAGTGAAAAACTACTATTTCCTTTGAAAAGATACTCTTATTTTAATCTCCAGTACACTGATAGTGAGAATTTATACTAGTCAGTTTCCTTTTCTCTTCCTTACTTTCCTTTTGTTTTTGTTTGTTGTTGTTTAGACATTCAGCTACCCTCTATAGTTACTCCTGTCTCTGCACTCCAGGAAGCACTTACGCAATCACAGGAGTGGTGTGCTCTGGTGAATATTTGGGAATCTCAGTGATTAAAAGTGGGTTGGCTACATACAGGGCAAGTGTCTTACCCTCTGTACTATCACTCAGGCCCTGAACCTATCTCATTTCTATAGAAAACAATATGAATCACTTCATATTTTTTAAAAAATATGTCTATCATGTGATCTAGTAATTGCACACTTATATTTCTACCTAAAGAACCTAAGGACACTAATTATAAGAGACCCTTTACTCTTATTTTCTTTCTGATCTTATTTGTATTAGAGTGCCCAATAATAAACTGGTGAACAAATAATGTATTATTGGACACACAGAGACAGTAGTATATTGTGTGTAAATAATTAAAAATAAAGATGCCATTTTTGATCATATAAATGAAACTGGCAGCTTTTATACTAGATCAAACATGTGGGAAAGAGAAAAACAAGGTATCAAATGAGTCCACGTTTTTTGTGGACTGTGAGACAGCACAAAAAATAAAACACACCAAATTATTTTATTTTAACAGTAGAATTGATGGTGCTAGAAAGGAAAGAGGGAGAAGTATCAGAGGCTAGGATGAGTTCAATGGTGTTTATTGGTACTTTGGTGGAGGGTCTGGTGTTCAGTAATATATACTCGAAGAGGCATGAGATGGGAACCCGCTGTAGTAAAAGACATACATACTGCTTAAACAAACATCACACCAATCAAAACAGCAGGAGAGCTCACCTTGTCCTATATTTTGCTTTAGATGAGGTTAATGGTTACTCTTGCAGTGATTAGCGAAGTCAATGACCAATGAAGAGTCAGAGAAAAAGAATTGGCCTGGAGAAAACTTAGGGATATTTGGAATGCTCCAGTGGGAGAGAGATTTAAGGGAAAGGAGTGGCTGGATGTCTTGACCTTGATGGAGAGTACACTAGAATGTTCTGTCTTCTGTTTTTAGTCAACTTTAATATAACACGAAGATCTATGTCAGAAAGGAAGAAAATTTTTCAAATCTCATCACTTTGCCTTTGCAGAAGTAACTTAAAAACCATCAGTGGTGTCAGCCTGATGTTAAAATAGAATCACTTAAGCCTTTTCTTTACAAATAGGGAGTTGCCTCGGATGAAATCAATGCATTTCCCTCAAGCAATAAACCTTGACTTTCCTCTACAGTGGGGCACCTAATTTTTCCTCTTCGAGAAATAAGGACTTCTTCAAATTATAGATACATACACATCATTGATAATTAGAATTTAGTTCCCATGTGATGATGTTCATATCAATATATTATTGGAAGAAGTGGGTAGTCTTTATGATTTCAAAAATATGTCTTGAATCATTTTACAGATAATTTTTTAAAAAAATCTTAACAATAAATAAATAAACAATAAATTAAAAAATCTTTAAATATTGATGATAGGAGATTGTTCCATAAGTAATGTCCTGAATAGTTGCACAATGTGTTAGGAGACTTGGGAAACACAAGGGATATAATATGAGGAACTATATTCAAGGAAATAGAGAAAAGTATGAGATTCCACCGATCTTGGTGAATTGGAAAGTTCCGTGTTTCTAACATGCAAACCAGGACCTGCAGTTAATTTTCAAAGTTGAATGAATTAAGGGGAAAGAAGAAGCAGAAGAGAAATTGTGACTGAGATTGAAATGTCAATATTAAAGGATGTAATCTTCAAGGAAAGCATTCATTTTAAGGTAAAGTGGGAAGAATAGATAGAATAAGCTCAGTGGCAATTGTAATAAGGAAGAAGACAGGTCTTGGGGGCTAAATTTGCTTTATGGAGAATAAATGTGTTTTGTTTAATCTTTTTGTGACTTTACAGTATTCACTCCTTTATTGTGAGACCTTTTAATATCAATTTATGGACTATATATTGATTACATATAATTATATATTATATATATAATTATATATAATCCATATATATATATATATATATGGATTGTGATTAAACAGTCATCACCAGGACTACAAGAAACTACAAGTTCACTTTTATTGCTTGATTCTAGCTGCCAGAAAATAATAAAATAACACAAGATCAACAAAAAGTTCTTTTTCTCTATGGTCTGAAAAAGTTACACAATGACTCAAAATGATAACAGCTTTATAAAACTCCAGATAATGTACATGGACATAATTCTAAGATGTGGGGCCAAAAATTATTTCTACACCATGACATTCCATGTTTTTTCTTTTAAAAATGATATTGGGAACACTCATGGGGAAAAAAAAGAAATTTTGTATTATCTATAATCACTTTAATATGGAGGGGCAATTAGAAAATTATAAATCCATTGTTTCTAACACTTTCATTCCAGTTTCTACATTGGAAAAATAAATTATTTTTTTCCAAGAAAATAGATATCCAAAGTAGGCCAAAGTGAGCTTTATAGAGTTGTGCAATACTGAAATATCACAGGCTGTAAAAAATAAAAGATCCCTGTAGTTTTCACTGAAAAATTTTGACTTAAATATTCTATGTAACAATAAAGTATAGGAATGGGGGCTGGTGAGGTGGCGCTAGAGGTAAGGTGTCTCCCTTGCAAGCGCTAGCCAAGGAAGGACCGAGGTTCCATCCCCCTGCGTCACATATGGTCCCCCCAAGCCAGGGGCAATTTCTGAGCACTTAGAGTAACTTACAGGAGTAACCCCTGAGCATCAAACGGGTGTGCCCCAAAACAACAACAACAACAACAAAAAAGTGTAGGAATTGTGGTTAGCATTTAGTTCTAATTCGTTGTGTATACAACCTTATTTTCTGACTTCATGATAACTTGCTTACTTGGACCCATTTATTTAATCTGTAAAATGTGAAAACTTTATTTCAGCTGACATAAATTGAACTCTTTAAACTCTTTATATACTTTGTTTTTCTCACCTTACCTTTGTTTATGACTCAAAAGATGATTAGTGTCACTATCACTGTTGATGACATGCCAAATAATTCCAAAATTCCCCTGAGTAAATCTGAGTAACAAATTGATGCTTCCAATTTAAACAGTGTCTCGAAAGTAGTGACTGTGCTGCAGTTGGTTTTGATCAGCATCTTCAGTTCTTTTTTTCTGTCATCACTCTTATGCTTCATAAACATCAGCACATTCTCTTATATTTAGGTCATTAGCCATCAACTATCCATTCACTTTATTTGTCATACCAAAACTGATTAATGTGCCCTACTTTTAAATTCAGGAAAACATAAGTTATCCACGACAGTCTGAAAGATTGCACCATTAGGTCAAGTTGAGATGTAGCTGAAGATAGGCAAATGGATCTTTTCTCTCCCCTTAGCTTGATTATCATAGAAATAGGCAGATACATAGTTTTCTTCCTCACCTTGGAGGGAACCAAGTGGGAGGTGAATCAAATGCAGGAAGCACAATTGCAGGCAATAGAGCATGCCATCTGCTTGGGGAAAAAAAAGCTGGAAAGTCTTAAGCTCTCTCATTTCCACAAAAGTAAAAGTAAAAGTCTATTAATTCAGCTTCTTGCTTGGCTGAGAAATAAATTCCACAAGTCTCAAATTGCATCTGGTTTACTACATGTCTGGCTTTAATATGGACAATAAAAGCCAGACAATTTGGATGAAAATATTGTTCCTTTCTGAGCTTTTAGAAACTGGAGGGAACGATAGCATTTTTCGTTTCATCAATTTAGACAACCTCCCTCTCATGGCTCTACCATATTCATCTGGAATGCTGAGCCAATACTTTTTGCCTTGGTCCTGGGAGTGTGGAATACAGATGTGAGCTGCCTTCCTGACACAGACAAAGGTAATGGTGAGGACAATGAGTGGCTTGAATCTGGCCAATACATCTTTCTTTCTTTTTTTAATATAATTTTTATTTTAGTTATAGTGGCTTACATATCGTTCATTTTACAGTAATATTCCAGGTACATATTTACATTGAATCAGGGGGATTCCCACCACCAAATTGTCCTCCCATAACCGCTCCCATCCTGCCTCCCATATCCTCCATTCTCCCCCCAAGGGGCTGCTAGAATGCGTGGTCCCTTCTGTGTCTAGTTTATTACTTAGTGGTCTTATAACTGTTTGGTCTTGGTGACTCCATTACTGGCCCTCCAATTGGGAGGCAGTACATCTTTCAATAGCATCCTAAGCCTCATCATCCTGATACTAGTTTACTGAGCCTTAAAGTGACATGTTCCTTTACTCTATTTCTTGTTGAGAAAAATAAGTGGCACCCAATAGTGTATAATGTCCATCCTACTGTATCCCTCTTTTCTTTTCTATACCCCTGCAAATACATTCATTTTCCTTGTGTGTTTGTTCAAGGTTA
The DNA here is from genome assembly GCF_024139225.1 of Suncus etruscus. Lineage (NCBI taxonomy): Eukaryota > Metazoa > Chordata > Mammalia > Eulipotyphla > Soricidae > Suncus > Suncus etruscus. The sequence continues at coordinate 15,264,593 of NC_064863.1, read as the reverse complement.
AAGTTTTATGTCAATAAGTTTTGTTCCCTGCAATGCCTCTTACAGTATTTATGGTCAAGAAGAATTTTGTACAATTCTGAAAATTAGGGGCCAGCATGGAAGTAAGGCATTTGCCTTTCATGCAGAAGGTCTGTGGTTCGAATCCCGGCGTCCCATATGGTCCACTGTGCCTGTAGGAGCGATTTCTGAGCATAGAGCCAGGAGTAACCGCTGAGCACTGCCGGGTGTGGACCAAAAATCAAAAAAAAAAAAAAAAAAACAAAAACAATTCTGTAAATTAAAATAAAGAGTAAGATGACACGCAGACATTAATGCAAAGCAAAGCCATTCCCCTATCTTCCTCTTTCTCATAAACTTATTCCTTTGACATGTAAAAGCCCACCTGGATAGGAACTTTTGTCTCTCCAAACCAAACCTTCCCTCTCCTGGTGAATTTTGTACTGTGATTGATATAGAGAGTTACAAACCATGCTCTTTTATTATCAGAAATATGCATTTGGTACACTATGTCATTGTCTTTGGAACTTTGGATGACTTTCTCTAACTTCTAATTATCATTCTATCTAATAAGTTATGCCTGCCAGATGTTGTGAGAATTACAGAAAATATGAAAATATTCTATAGATCTTTTATCTGGTGTAAAGGTTTTTGCAATTACTCCAAAAAAAAAAAAAGGCATCAAGCTAGGCATATATGCATATAGTTCATATACAGGTCCAAATGAAAAAATATATAAAAGAACTGGGAAAATGATAAAAAAGGAAGGGAAGAGTAAAAATCTTAGCTAAGTATGCATTATATGATTTGCCATTAGAGATTAAAGCAGAAGGGATTCTCTGCACAATGGAGAACACTTCTCAGAATGGGTGAGTACAAATGTAGGAGTCTGGAATATCATTGTGTCCATTTTTCATAAATTCATGATTTTACTTCCTTTTCTTAAATATTGTTTTCTTTTCTATTAATGGAGGGCTTATATTCTTCACTATTTGAGGGTTGCCATGAAAACCTAGCCACATTATAACCTCAGGTGATACTTATAGTACTTATGAGGTGGGCTGAGTGGGCTGACCAAACAGATATTGTACTCTTCAGAGTAGAAAAACAAGAACAAAAAGATTCAGGAACTATGGTTGTGATTTTATGCTTCCAGCATTCATATACCCAGGCTGCTATGAAAGATGGTGACCTATTGATATAGCTAAACCAGAGGCAAGTCATAGGCATAAAGATGTCTCTAAAGTTTTCGATCAAATGGGTTATGAAGTGGTAACATAAAAACAAAAGATCAAGTAATTTTTCAGCTGTCATATCATAAGGAGTCACCTTAGAGTTTAAAGTTAGAATCAAAAGAAACAGTAAATATTAAGGTGCGTGAGAAATGATATTCCTTTGAACACTGTACTTTTATGGATTATCATATAGCTTGTTTTTGTATTTATACACCATGATTATAAAGTTGACCATGATTGATTTTCAGTCATACAATGTACCTGTGCATATTTCCAGCCACCAGTGTCCTCAGTTTCCCTCCTATCTCTTCCTGCTTGCTTCTGGACAGATATTTCACTCTATTCTTTCTCTCCCTTTTTTTTCTTTTAGACACTATGGTTTACACTTTTGTTGATGAAGGGATACTGTGCATATCACTTGAATATTGTACTGAACAGGGTCCATTGATAAAAATAGTTTATCTAGCAACCTTTGGAATTTAAATATATACGAGATATTCCCAAATCTGGGTAATATGTACAGATATACAAATAATATATAAATGATTTTTAATGATAATATTTCCTAAAGTGGCAGGGTTGGCCCATTATAGTGCTTATGGGAATTAAGGCACTTAGTACAGATGGTAACATGATATCTTACCAATATCTCAATCCAATCTTTTTGAAGATGTCAATGTTTACATTTTTCTTTGAATAAAGGTTTAGAACTTCTTTTAAACTAGTGTCATCTTCTGTTCCAAAAACTCAACAGAGAGGTAGATCTCTTTAGACTTAGTTTTCAAAACCATTTTTCATTTGCAACTCCATTTCTGATATTTGGTTTTGTTTTTGAGTCACATCCAGATATGCTCAGGGCTTATTCCTGGCTCTTTTTCAGATATCATGCCTGGTAGACTCTGGAGACCACATGGGAAGGACTGTGTGTCAAACCTGGGTCATCTGCATGCAAATTAACCATCCTATCACTTTGAGCTTATGTAACTCCTTTATACCTGAGAAAATTTTATGTGACACCAAGTACAAAGTTGTATAAAATATCTGGGACTAGAGTGATAGTACAGAGGTAGGATGTTAGCACACACCAACCAGAGACGAACCTGGGTTTGATCTCTGGCATCCCATATAGTCCCCTCAGTTTTCCAGGAGTGATTTCTGAGTGTAGAGCCAGGAGTAACCCCTGAGTGCTATAGGGTGTGTAGCCCCAAAATAAAAAAATCTATAAAATGGAAAACATTTACTTATTAATAAATTGTAAATCATAAAGACATTTATTTTAAAATAATCTCCACATTTGGTTATCTGACCTCATATCTTATCTTAAACAATTTGTCTCTAAAATATACCCCAATTATTTCCACTTTGTTCTAGGGGCTGGGACGGTGTGTTGTATTGTCAGCTTTGTTACCCACAACCAATTCATATTTGATTGGAGTTGCATATTATATCTGAATGTCTGTTTTCTCTACAAAGATACTATATTGATATTTTAAAAAGATGTCATATAATTCAAGCCCTACAAAATCACTCCAGCCAAAATTAGCTTTACTTTCTTTCCCAGATATCATTTGTCTCTCATCACCCCTGTGATTTTATTTTCTTAAATCACATTCCTTATCACTTAAAATAATTCAGACACCTCTTTCACCCCTCTACCTCTTCTAGTTCCCAAAGGTTCTCATTACTTAGTGAAATTTCTGCTTCTTTTTTTTTTTCTTTTGAAATGCTTTCCTTCAACATGACTATTTCTCTTTTTCATTCACACTCCAATGTTTCCTTAGTGAATTCCCCATCCCCAGTGAAAATTGCCTCTGAGTCACTACCTATCAAATCAACATTTCAAATTATATTCAAATACTAATAATTATTCTAAATATATAATTACAGATTAAAAATATTTTCATTTCCCTTACTAGACTGCAAACTCTTAATGCAGAATTTGTTTCTTACTCCAGGCTATAAAGCTCATGGAATATCTTGTTTGTTCAGTAATTACTTGTTAAATTTAAAAACAGATAAATATTAGTGAATATGCCGCATGGTAAAGCATTGTTGAAACTGAGTGTATTTTAGTCTGTTAACTATACTTGAGCAAAAAATGAAGAGAAATTGATTTATACTTCAATTAGTTAGGGATGTAGATTATCTTTGAATTTATTGATGATTCCTTTCCTTTCTTTTTAGCAATTTTCTTATTCTTTAAGAAAACTGCAGTGTCATCTGACCATGGTCCTACATTTACCTCATATTTTTATTGGTCTTCAATGAAATTCAGTGAACATAAATAGAGAGAAATAGAAAACACATATTTAGAAATATTTGCTGCAGTTTGATATCATAGCAACCATCAAGTGTGTGACCATTTTTCAAATAGCATTTTCATTGATTTTTTTTTCCTCAGGAAAAAAAATAATAGTATCAGCTCATGATGGATTAGGGGAAATAAAAGCCAGTTGTTAATCAAAAATAGCTACAGTGAAACTCAAGTCAAACCATGAGAGTTAGAAATTTTAGGTAATTATACTGAGTATGGTTTCATAAATATTAGACTATATTCCATGCTTTATTATGTGTATCAGTTATTTATAACTTGATTCTTAAATTTGGAAACATGATATTCTATCTAACAGAATCCTCTTATTTATAATTTTTATATAAATATAGTTAAACATGCTCTTAAAATTAAATTACAGAGTTGCAGAATCAGTAGAGGGGTTAAGGTTCTTGTCTTGAAAGTAATCAGCCCAAGTTAAATTCCCAACCACCATATAGATAGATATAGATATAGGTAGATTATATAGATATAGATCATTACAAGATCTGAGCATCTCAAGATGTGGCCCAAACACACACCCACACCAAGATCAAATTATACAGGAAATAAAATACTGCAATTAACAATCATGCATATAACTTATTTCACTTGCACTAAATTAATGATGCTTCATTATGACTTAAATATCTCTCTAATTTTTGTGATGTAGGTTTAAGTGAGTACAAAAATCAACATCAAGTATCAACAAAATAGCAAAATATTTTAGATTTTTTTTGTTTGTGTAGTCTCTTTTACAACTAACTCAGCTATTGTGGTAATGTTGTGGTAATGTTGCCTCTAGCACACAAAACAAATGAATTTTACTATGTCCCAACAAAACATTACTAATTATAATGAATAAGCACTAAATTTTATTTTACTAATCTGGTTCTAGAGAAAGATACCAAGCACCTGATGTAGAATGATGGTTACACATAGAACTATCAGCCTTTTATTAAGAATTTATTTAAAGAATCATGTTTTACAATGTTAGTAATAGTTGAGTTGTAGACATAGAATGCTTTATTTTCAATCCCATCACCAGTTTTAACTTTCCCCCTACATGTTTGCAAGTTACCATAGGCCACCCACGACTTCACCTCAATTTGATAATAAAATTTTAAATTTTGGTTCCTCTAGTTTAGATCTCAGATTTTCAGTGCTCTCGAGTCTATGCATGGGATAAAAAGATTGACAGCACCCCACATTAGCAATATACTTCAGATGTGTGACCTCTGCTCTCTTGTTACCTCTCTCAACTCCTTTCTTCCATTCAATTTTATATTAATTTTTGATGATTATACTTCATTAGTGATACTTTTGACACTTTAGTAGACATAAGCTGTTTGATTTTGAAAGTTTGGTGTTTTTCTGAGCTGTTGATGTGATGCAGGCACTCTTATGCTGACCAAGAGCTGTTGCTGTTGTTCTAATAAGCCACTCTAAAAAAGCTCTTCTCTACTTAGACTGAATTATTAGGTTTTTGGAAATGGTACTTTGCATTTCTTTACATCCCATCATGTCTATTTTCACTTTTAATATAATATTAATAAATTTCATGGGGCACTTAGATTCCTTCTGTTATAAAATATGAACTTTATTATTTTGCATAGCTGAATGCTAATGTAAACATTCTTAGTGATACTAAGTCTTGGCTACAATATAATGTTGGGTAATTAGTTGTATTATAAATACATTTTGAGGTGGGTGATTTATATTTATAATTGGTTAATTGGAAATCTCATGGTAAAAAATCTGCATATTTTTGAGAGTACAATCTTCTCTGGTTTTCAGTAATAACTCAATTGAAACCATAGCAGAGTATAGAGAGCATTAGAGAATAGTTATATGAGTCTTGTTCCAGTAAGTTATGTTGTTATCAAATGATTTGAAAGCAAATATGGGATCCATTTGGTGGAATCTTGAAGACTATCTACAAAATAATTGGATATATATACAAGTAGCAGTAAAATGACTGCAAATTCCCCAGGATTAAGAGCAAGTAAAAATGCAACTAATATATTAAAGTTCCTCAGTGATCATTACAAGTAATCATAATTAGTATGATGAGAAAACCTTTACAGTGATAGAAACTTTTGTATGTTGGGTGATTGTTCACTTATTAAATAACTTTCTGGCTCAATAGTCCATACCCTAGGTGAAAATCTTTGAAAAACATAGTATTAAATTACATGTGTGAATCTGCTATGAGATATATTAAAGTAGATTTCGTGGAAGAGGTAGTTCTGGATCTGCAAGGCACAACACATAGTATAATAATAATGTTGAGATTACACAGGTGAAGATTATAAATAGGAAAGATATGCTGATCCCCTAACCTGTTGGGGCATGAATACTGGTAGAGTTCTAGGATATGGACATAAATCATGAGGTAGTCATGAGACATATTTACTCTACAATAATACAAAATATTACACTATTGCAAAACAATCATTTTTGTAGAGGATGCAAACATAAATATTATTTCGATTTTCTTGGCAAGAAATAATTTATCACTTATATTACAGGTCATTCAATTATGTGTTAAAGATTCATTCCTAGTTTATTTGATAAATGTTTTAATATATATTTTTAATTCAATCACCATGAGATACCAAGTTACAAAGTTTTTCATAATTGAGTTTCATTCATCAAATGCCCAACAACCTTCCCTCACCACTGCATTTACTGCCAGTTTCCTTCCTGCCTGCCTTTCTCTGTCTGCCTCTGTGATAGATATTTCCCCTCCCTATCTCTGTCTCTGTCCTCTCTTCCTTGTTTTCTTTTAGATATTGCAATTTGTAATATTGTTACTGAACAGGTATCATGCAAATCACTCATCTCCTTTCAGTACCCAGTTATTGTTCAGATGATCATTTCCAATTATCCTTGTTATAGTTGCCCCCTTTCTGCCTAATTACGTTCCCCCACTCTTGGTGGCAAGCTTCCCACCATGATTCTCCTGGCACTCATTTCTATTGTCTTTGAATATTATTACCATATTATCATTTTTTCTATATTCCACAAATGTTACTCCCACTTTAAAATGAGAAAGTGCAGAGCTTGAACCAAAGACATATTCTAGAAATAAAATTTCCAAAATTTTATCAATATTAAGGAAGTCATCTTGCAGTGTCTGCATCAACATTGTTTAATTAGCACCCCAGGTTATATTTATGTAATCCGCTGGAAGTCTGAAGAGGCACAGCTCTATCAGGGAAAGTCGTGATGAATGATATTCCTCAAGGACTTAGAATTTTAAATTAATTGGCTATGTGATTGTTATTAAGTCCAATTTAAGTTGGTTAATAGAATTTTGTTTGCCAAGGGAATACAGTCGATCTTTGCAGATAATGCTTTGCTTTAGAAATAAGTTCTTGTCCCTTGTTGAATACATGTATCTAAATAAAACTGAAATGATGACTTTTCTCTACATTACTTGGGCCAAAAGTCAATATAAGAGATAATATTTCAAGATAATTCATAATACACCAGAATGGTGCTTATGTCTGGAGAATTTTCACCCTCATCACTATGCTAGGACATTTATGTCACTGTGGCAGTTCAATAGAGAAAAAAATGTGTATCAAATTTGCTAAATAGATATAGCACAGAAGAAAAAATATATATTACATCTCTGCTCATAAAGAGCTCCAGAGAAATGTTGAAACTCCAATGAAATATATAATATTCAAGTTAGATAGCCATTATTTGATGTACTTAAACATGATTACTTTTAATTAGCTAGACAAATAGAACCTGGCTGAAATTTGAAATCAATTCTCATATATGTGTATCAGAAGTTGGATGTTTTAGCTTATGTACAATGAAATTCTCTCAAATTTTCCACTTGAGAAATCAGTAACTTTTCAACAAATAAGATGTAGTTTCAGAAATACTCTAAGTTTATTAACATATCCTCACTTATCCTAAATAATAATGGTGAGATGAGAAAGCTAAAAATAGTCATTGAAGTGCTTTTGACTAGGTTTCTTATATAGTCTGACTCAGAGTATCCAGATTCCTTCATTTAAAAAGCTCAAGGAACGAGATAAAATTGAAAATAGGTCTGCCTTTTCTTTTTATTATTGGAATAATTTATTTACAAAGTAACTTTTCCCAGGGAAATGAAATGACACTATTTAAGATGTACAAGTTCTAGTTAGTTAATCTAGTTAATCAAATCAGGACAAGTAAGTATGCTTGTGAATCACATGATATTTAATTTGAATATGCAAATTTATTATATATGAAGAACTTCACCTATAGTAAAATAACCAAAAGAAGAGAAAGGTCATTTATTTACTTATTTATTTATTTTTGGTTTTTGGGCCACACCCATTTGATGCTCAGGGTTTTCTCCTGGCTAAGCACTCAGAAATTGCCCCTGGCTTGGGAAGACCATATGGGATGCTGGGGAATCGAACCGCGGTCCTTCCTTGGCTAGCGCTTGCAAGGCAGACACCTTACCTCTAGTGCCACCTCGTCGGCCCCAGGTCATTTATTTTTAAAGAAAAATATACATTTGCCGCCATAATTTCTCAGTTTTCTTGCTCTTCGAGAAGCAAAGATTTTCATCTCAGGCACCTTGCAGGCTAGATTTTATAACCATTCGGGAAATATCATTAAATTATTTCATTCCCATGCATCCAATAACTGCTTTTTACAACAACTTTACACCATATTTACCTCATAGATTCTAGTGCTACACAAAGTATAAAATGTATTACAAACAAGGTTCCTAATTACTTAAGTGTCTGCACAGGATTACATTATAAACTTGACTTATAAAGGAAAAACAGAAGTATTTACTTGATTCCAAGACTAGTGGCAAATAATACAAAACTCAGAACTGACAGTGTTTTTCAATACACATAATGTCTCTATTTAGCCTTTAATCTTGAATCCCACTTAAATTATTCCTCTTTCACATAAAGACATTCACAGTCCCAAAGTTTAATTTTCCTGGCCAAAATTATATAGTTAGTAATCATATCCTGAGATGTAATAAATTTCTTTTTCAAAACCTGATAAGAGCCACCAGGTCTTATAGCAAAGAACTTTCCTACAACAGGTGATAATTTGAAAATGATTGATGCAGTTGCTATTTTCAATTACATATATTTGGAAAGGATAATCCTGCAGTGCTTTTCTCCTAAAGCGAAACTAAGAAAACCCAATATTTCAAAAACGGGATACTTAACACCATTGCATTCTTTAAGTTCTAAGACTTAAAAGTGTCTTAGAATTTCAGTTCATATTAATGACCTATGTAATGTGTTGATTTCCATATCTCGATAATTTTAGTTGTATATTTGCTTACAAAACTAAGATTATTTTTCTAAATATTAAGTATTAAAATATAATAATACAAAAATTGGTAATGTGTTGCTTTTATCCTAACACCTCATTACAGTAGACATATTTAAAGTATCTATTCATGCTAAATATTGATCAGAACAACCTTATAAAGTCATGCATTTCTCTTCTATCTGAAGGAAGAAAAAGTGAAACTTGGGGTAACATAAATAACTCTTCAGAACATTTATATTGCTGAAGTAGCTATTGCTTTATTATGCATAACACATTTTAGAATACATTTTTTTTTTATTTCTAAAAGCTTCTGTGGGATCATGTTTCTTATTAGATAACACCTAAAAGGTGTAGGGAGCCAGAGTCTCTCTCACAGTCTTGGCATAAGTACAGCCATCTTGTAGCAAACTGCCATTTCCTAACAGGCCTGTCCTTTAGTTGAATTGTGTACGAGCCAACTGGCCATGAGTTGACGCAGATCAAAAGAACCATAAGGTTACAGTCTTCTGGCTCAGGAAACTCAGACCTATAGATAGAGCTTTTGGTGTGATAATAAGATGTTCCTCAGGAAACTTGTATTAAATTAACAGGCACATGCCAAACCTTTTGAACTGCCTGATGACAAATACATGCTTGACAAATGTTTGCATTGTCCCCTCCTCCCTTTGTGTAAAAACTATATAAGTCATGGCATTTCAAAAATAAATCGATGCCATAATCAGAATCCTTGGTGGTCCCCTTTTTCTCACCCATTTTCTTTTCAGGTGCAGACCCTTTCCAAGACTACAAATAAACTGAAGCTGCTGGCCGGCACAAAAAGGTGCACAATATTTTGTTATAAGTATATATCAACTCATTCTTTTCTTACTACTGTTCTTATACCATCCTGAAAAAACTTACATTTACATTCTCTGTATAGATGTCTATCAACTTTATCCACGCATTTGTTTTTGAAGGTTCTATTCCATTGAACTGCCTCTCTTTTATACTTATATTTCTATGTTTTACTATCACTTATCAACCTTGACCTAAAATACTCCTTCAATCAAGATACCAAATATAATAACCCCTATTTCTTAGTTCATTATGATATTACTTTGTCACATCACATATTATTTTAATATCTGTCTCTTGTGCCCGATTAATATTTAATTACTATGACAACTTACTAACATTTTATAATTTCTTCCCAACATTCTATAAATATACAATAATATAATGATAACCGCTATGACCACTCATCTTATAGTATGAATGATACAAATTGTACATACAATTATATATATTTTACATTTATTTGATGTATACATGAAATATAATATTTTTACAATACAAACTGTTTTTATATATTTGGAAATAGAAAGTCACTGAATTCTAACATTGGATGTTTCTGTGAGAAATAAAGTTAGATTAGGTATATATCTTGTAGGTTGTTTGTGTTTTCTATTAAAATTCCTAAAAAAAATACTGCTTGCATTGGGGCAGTAGAATAACACAGAGGTAGGGCATTTGTCTTGCACGTAGACAACCCAGGAGGAAGAAACTAGATCGATCCTGGATATCCCATATGGTCACCTGTACATTCCAGGAGCAATATTTGAGTGCAAAGCCAGTAGAAATCCCTGAGAACCAAAAAAATAAAATAATAAGAATAAAATAATTAAAAATATTTGTGTTCAAGTTCTATAACTTAAATATAATGCATGATACTATTGATTTCTCCTCATCATATTTTACTGAAATATCATCTATTTTTAATATCTGTCAGTTTAGTTTTACATTTATTTTAGGAAATGTTCTTCAATGAAAGTTTTGAAAACTTTGTTTCTTTTCAATTACCCCTAGCTCAAGTGTTTAAATATGCTTTGATATCTAATTTAATAATATTTTTATTGTTCTTGCTGGCATTTTTGTTTGTTTATTTGTTTGTTTTAGTATTTTGGGCTACACTCTGCAGTGCTTGGGGTTTTCTTCAGAATCTGCACTCAGGGATCACTCCTAGAAGGGCTTGGTAAGGGATGTCAGTATAATCATAGTAGTTTCTTTCTTTTAGGAGGCATACCTGTCTATGCTTAGGGGTTACTCATGGCTCTGCTCTCAGAAATAGCTTCTGGCAGGCTCCGGGGACAATATGGGTAATCTGGGATCAAAATCGGGTTGGCCACATGTAAGGCAAAAACCTTAGGTGATATCATTCTAGCCCTAACCTGTATATTAAAAAAAAAAAAAAAAAAGCTTGGGTAAATGTCTAATCAAATTTTTTATCTTTGAGCCTGTTTTTTGGAGTATTCTTCAATTCAGAGTGATTTTGGAAGTGTGCATTCCTTCTTTTAGCAGATTTTCCAGGAGTTACAACTTCAGCAAGGAAAGAAGGTCTAAGTAATCTCGAATTCAGTTCCCTTTTATCAAAGAGAATGGATAATAGGGAAAATTGTCAGAAATAGTCAGTTTAGTAGTGTGTGTCACAAATAGCTCTGCTTAGTCATGCATCATTTTATTTTTTCATTTTACTTCATTCTCTAGTTCCTAAAGCCTTACCTGCTCCTCTTTGCAATATTTGGTTGTTCAATGTAAAGGTTTTCCATTCTACTGTATAGATTTTTTAATTCATTCATTAGATCCTGGGCTAGAAAAGAAGAATTGGATTAATCAGTCTTTTTCTGCTTTCTTAATCCTGAAGTCCTTGTTCATCTCTATTTAGACGATCCATCTACTAACTTTAAAAGCCCAAACTTTGGCATTTTTAGAGAGGATTATTTCTGCCTTAAACAATCATCACTTATAATTAGTATCGTAATGCCTACCACAGCCAGCTGTCCAAAAGGGAATACAACACACTAGCACTGTGTAGGACAATAAAATAGAGAAATTTGAGATGACACTATGAGAGGCATGCCATTTGCAAAGGAAACATTAACGACAAACTGAAAATATCATCTTTTCTTAAAGTAAAGGATTGAATGTGAAAAGAAACATGAAAATAAACCTAGCTCTTTAAAATATTAAAGAGAAATTTAAGTAGCATTTCAATTTTTTAATGTTTTTTTTCCAAAATAAAAAAATTGAAAGACAATTCTCAGGCTGAATGCATTTAGGATTTTTGATAATGGGGGGAAATGGTACTTGAGGTGCAGGCTATAAAAACAGGAGGGAAGAGCTCAAGCAAGAAAACATCTGAATAGATCAGACTAATCTGCTTGACCCTAGTATAGGCACAAAATGAAAAGAGAATGAGAAATGGCACTTTACAATAACAGAAATCGTGGAGACTGAATGACAAGAAAACCTTAGTGATTTTATGACTTTAACTTAGAGCTTTGAAAACTGTGGCCCAAATTTAAGGTACCTACTGGTGTCATGTTCCATTTCTGTCTGTGGAAACATTAACATTTTTCCTTCTTTTGTGGGGTTGGTAGAGAGGAGGAAATCAGATCACCTACTAAGTGATTATCATTCTATTGTGCTCAAAATCTATCAGGTTGACATTAGAATAAGAGATTAGAGGCATGAATTTCCTCACTTGATGTTAACAAGGTGCTAACTGCAAAGACCAATTATGAATAACCCTAACTGTCAACTTCCTGTCTCCTGCCTATTCAGTCAATGAGCTTGATCCAGGCATGGCTCATGTCCTGTGGAATTTATAGGACTCTCAGCTGAAACTTATAGGATTCCTAAAAGTTGGGTTTGTAGATTCCTCAGGGGTATGGAGGAATTTTGTGAGTTTGTTGTTAATGTCCCAGATGCTTTCCAGAACACCTGGCAATAAATTCCAGGCTCTTTGACTTCCCATTTCTTCTGATGCAGGCTTATTAAATATGAAATATTGGATGCCGAAATTCACATAAAACGGCCTAATTAGTAATAGGAGGAAGTGAGAGCAAGGGCACACGTGGTAAGAAAGGGATCAAGTAGGGGCTAAGGACAAGAATTGCAAAAACACGGGGAACTCAATCCCTTTTCAAATTTCTCCGCTTGGTAACAATCCCCTTTGGCTAATTTTCTGGACTTTTCCTCCAAGTTATTCTTTTTCTCCTCACAATTGTGAAACTGATTGTAAGTTCCACATATCTCTAATTCAGAGATGAACTCTTAAAAAATAGTACCAGCCCAAGAGAGTTGCTCACAGGGAGAAAGGTTTGGTTTGTGTCTTTGTTCTTGTTTTCCTAATGCCTTTCTTATCTTGACTGTATTCAGAGTCATGACATAGTTTAGGTTCTCAAAGATCCCGAGGGGATGTTAGGGGCTGGTGCTTACTGAAATCATTTTGTGTATGAAACTCAAAGCATAGTCAGGTAACATCATGTGATCAACAAAAATGTTTCTATCCGGTCCTGAAAGCAAAACAAAGCTCATGCCAGCATGTAAATCATTTAAATCACTGCATTTCTCATAGAAAGATATTTTAGTAAGGAAACAGTCTTATTGCCCTGGGTAAATGCATGAGTCATACTTACTCTTCAAAACCAACTATAAATTATTACCCCTGAGAAATCTGTACATTACCCTACCCCTGCCTCAACAAATCTATTTTAAAAATTTTAGGTCAGGCATTATTTTCTAGATGAACAGAATAATATAATGTAATTTGTTATAGGGTCGTACTTTGTTATAGGGTCAAAGTTATAGTAAGTTATTAGAATCAGGCAGATAGAATGGAGAGTATAATGTGCTGAATTGTATAAGACTCACTTTAACTTAAAAATAAGTTCCCTTAGTCTTTATGGCTATTGGATGAGAGATATGCTTATTTAATTAATAGTATAAATTAGGATTTAAAAAATTAATGAGAGATGAGAGTGATAATACTCTAAGTAGGGCATTTGCCTTGCATATAGTTAAATAGAATTCCATTTCTGGCATCCCAGGTTGTCCCCAAAGCCATTCAAGTGTGGTCCCTGTGTGAGACAGGAGTAACCATGAGTCCCTGAATATTGCCAGATATGGAGCCATCATAAAGTAGGTAGGGAACTTGCCTGGCATGCACATAACACAGGTTGAATTCCCATAAGGTCCCCTTCCAGTAGAAGTGATTTGTGAGTCACAGAGTCACAGAGTCTAAGCCCTGAGTGGCTCTGGCTTGGCTTAACCTTTTCCTCAATAAAGTTAATTAATTAAAAAAATCAAAGTAAAAAGAATGAATGGTAGTGGATCCTGTTACTTACAATATCAGTATTTATTACTCTTTGTTTTTTTTTCCCATGTGTATGTGTTAGCGAATAAAGAAAACATATGATATATTCAAGGCTGGAAAACTCCCTGATATGACAGAATATTAAATAAAAAAGAAATAGGATTTATTTCCTCTGTTTTAATTAGCCTTTTCGGTAATAATGACAAACATTGTCTTCATTTGGTAGGTTAAATACCCATTTATTAATACAAATAGAGAGAGGAACTATAACTTCTAATCTTCGATCTTAGTCAAGCATGCTTTTGTCCCATTGGTAATGATTTGCAAAGCTGTACATTATCTTTGATTGCACAGGATCAAAGGAATATAATGTGGACATCTAGTCACAAGGTTTTAGATATTAATAAACATACTCCAATATCCAGAACAGCCCTAATAAAAAGCCCAAATGGCAGTAATGTCCCTGTATGTTATAAAATCATGGTCTATGGTCTTTAGGGATAGCACAGCAGGTAGGGCCTTTGCTTTATACATGGCTTATGTGGGTTCAACCCCCAGCATTCCATATGGTCCCCTGAGCCTGCCAGGAATGATTTCTGAGCACAGACCCAGGACAATCCCTGTGTGCTGCCAGTTGTGGCTCAAAACCTTAAAAAAAAGGAGAAAAGAAAGAGAGAAAAACAAATATACAAATATACAAAGAGAAAGAATGAAAATTAGAAACAGAGAAGAAAGAATTTAAGAAGAGAAAGAAAGAAAGATAGAAGGAAAGAAAGAAAGAAAGAAAGAAAGAAAGAAAGAAAGAAAGAAAGAAAGAAAGAAAGAAAAAAGAAAGAAAAAAGAAAGAAAAAGAGAAAGAGAGAGAAAGAAAAAGAAAGAGAAAAATAAAGAAATAAAGGAAGGAAGGAACAAAGGAAAGGAAAGAAAGTTCATGGTCTAGAAGAAAATTTAAAAAATAGATTTTGTAGTAAAATAATAAATTTGTTCTTTAAGGATAGCTAAAACATATATGCCAGTGAACATAGTAAAATGCTTAACACAAATTGAGAGTGTGTTAAAATTTTCTAGGGTAAATCATCTGAGATTAAAAAGTTAATTTTGGTTAATAACATAAAGTTATAAAAATAATGAAGAAGAAATTGTGTTGTAAATACAATATAAGTTGATAGGTCAAAAGTTGTGCATGCAGCCAACATGAAATTGATCCCTGGCACCACATCTGTGTGTTCCCCATTGTTTGAGAGAGTTGATAAAGTATAAGGAGCATAAATAAAGAATCAATTTGGGGGTTTTATAAGAAAGAGAAATTTGTCAAAACATAGAAAAATATTCAATAGATAATCAAAAATATGTTATTCGACATTAACTCATTATGAGGTAAAGAATGGGTAAAAGTGAGAGTAAATAATACTAAGCTTGATTCTAAGTCATTCAACTCCTAAACATCTAGGAAGGATCTCTAGAGATGATAAAAATGATGGGTATATATTGTAATCAGCATTTTAAAGACTCATTTGTGAGATGTTGCATCAAATAAATAATGATGAGGCTGGATGGCGGTGGATGGCGATGGATTTCTTTCTGCCATCCCAGGCCACGTGGCTCCGCAACCCCATTCAGCCGGCGAGTCCTAGGCCCAGGTGAAAGGCAAAAACAGACTCACAGGCAGGCATCAGGAAGCAACAACTTTATTCATGCCCTATTCTCCACATGTGTGTGGCCTATCTCATAACCTTATTAGCATTCAGCCATTCTAGGCTACCCTGCGTCTTAACCCTTTCAGCCATCTTGCCTTTTGCCTCCATCCTGGTCCAAGACCAGAAACAGAGACCCCAAAGCCAGCGAGCTCAGCAGGGCCGAAAAGCCCCGAATTCCCTCGGTTCAAGGCTTATCTAACTTTTCCAAGACCCCTCCCAGGAATGGGCCGGGGCTTGCAGGTAAGGTCACACCTAATATCCGGTTCCCAAAACCCCTCCCAGAAATGGGTGGGTCTTAGGTATCTACACCAAATTCAGGGTCTCAGGTACACTACAGTGAGATCTATGTGTATGTAGTATTCTTATAATGCTTTAGGTATAAAATGGTAGAGAGGGCTTTTATTCCTTAGGATTTTACAGTCTTAAATGTGAAAACAATATTAAAATGTGATGCTCTCTATGGTATAAAACAGATACACACTTATAAGGGTGATACAAAAATATAAATTATGGTAGAATAACCAAAATCAAGAGGGACTTGAAAATCTTTCCAAAGGAGATGACATGATTTTATTTAAGAATCCTAAATGAGTTAAAGAAAGTTAGAAGGCTGTGAAAAATAGTTAAGCTTTAATTTCAGACAAAGAGAGAGTATCCACAGGAGAAGTAAAGGTAGGAAGGATATCATAATCGGAGAAGGCTAGTTAGAGAAAAAGGTCCTGCAATAGGTAAATAAGATTGGGAACAGGGGCGGAGGGAGGACAGCACCGGTGGTGGGAATGCCCCTCATTCATTGTCACTATGTACCATAAATGATGCAGTGAAAGATTTGTAATGCATTTAGGTCACAATAAAAATTAAAAAAAAAAGAGTTTACAGGGTCAAAAGATTATCAAGTTGTGGGTTATATCAAAAGATGGAATATCATTGAATGTTGTGGAAAAATAGACAAATAATGGCTAATAGGGGTGCCTTAGGAAAATAAGTCTTTCTAGAGAATATAGATTGACTTATAGTCAAGGAAGACATTTGGAAGACAACATCTGTCATGAAATAATACTTAACACTGCTGATCCTTTTGAAATTACATGTAAATTTTGTTTGCTTATCACTTTTAAAATATAAAAATATTACTTAATATAAAAATGAAAGACATTCTTGCAATACTTTTTAGAGACAAAGAGAGGAGGGCTGGAAGTTCCAGCTCACTACATGAAGCTCACCACAAAGAGTGATGAATGCAGTTAGAGAAATAACTACATTGAGTACTATCATAACAATGTGAATGAATGAGGGAAGTATAAAGTCTGTCTAGAGTACAGGCGGTGGGTGGGGTGGGGAGGAGGAAAATTTGGAACATTGGTGATGGGAATGTGGTACTCGTGAAGGAGAGTGTTCTTTACATGACTGAAACCCAACCACAATCACGTTTGCAATCAAGGTGTTTAAATAAAGATATTAATTTGAAGTCAAAATAATATTACTTAATATCTAAGTAATATATATGATTCAGTAATTCTCCTAAGAATATCAACTTTCTAGAAAATGCAGTTTATTCAATATGGACAATTATCTCAGAAAGTTACAGGGAAGAAGGAATGTATGAGGACTAACCTAAGGTAAGAAATGATCAGTTGGTGGGGTGTTGTTGTTTTGTCATGTAAATTCAGAGCAAGCAGAGAAAAAGGTCTGAGTAGAGAATTCAAAATCCAGAAGGACTCTATGCCAATGACTGCAGGAGAGCAGGCCACTAATGTTATAACTCACATTAAAATAAGTGATGGTTATTTAGCATTTAATAAGCAGAAAGTGCTTCGTGGACACCCTCTCCATTAACCCTTTTAAAATCCTCAGTGTTGGGTAAACACTATAATAGACTTACTCTCTATTTTACAGATGAGGAAGTTGGGTTTTAGGGAGGTTTAAGGGATTTGTTCAAGATTATTACACCATCAAATGGAAAAATCAGGAATTAATCCAGGTGTGGATAAACAAACATTTAAAAAGATTTAAATGGGAGGAATCGGCTGCCTGCACAGATGAAAGAATGTCATTACGATCATTAAAATAGGACATTCAAGGGTAAATGTGGACAAAAGGAATTTGTCAGGAGTTTTGGTTGTGAAAATATGTTTAAGCACATTTCCCAAGTTATGTGAACATGGACCTTATCACTTTTCATAATATGGATCTTTAATTTCTGAGTTGACCATGAATAAAGAGGATACAGGACTTCCAGGGGGAAATATAGACAGACTTTTATTGCTTCATTTAGGCTCTCAGAGGTGGGCCATATTGAATAGTTTAGAAGGATTATTTGATCACACATTTCCTAATTGACAAAGAATGTTAATAGTATCTTCAAAATCCCTACTCCCTAGCTACTCACAAAGCATGCAAGTAACATATGCCAAAGACAGCTTGGAAACGTCCAAAGGGTTGGAAACAGTAATTACTATTAGTCTTTCTATTTGCTGCATCCAGGATTGGCATCACCAGAAGCCCATGTGCTTGCCAAAGGGCTCAGGTGGCATTCTAAAGGGGCCACTTCTAACACCGTGTGATGGTTTGTATTCTCTTGAAGTTCCAAGACAGAAATAGACACCAAGTCTGTGATGAATATTTAAGCTTCAACTAAAAAAAATAAAAAGAAGAATTGCTTCAAAGAAGTGTTCTTTTTATAGTTAACCACAGAAGATTATACTCAAATGGGATTGGCCCACCTTCTTATATGTCTCTTGAATGTTTCCTGGACCTTGAGAGTGTGAGCATAGTAGATATGCTGAGTAAAATTTTTGCCGTTCATTCCACAATGAACCCTCAATTACACAGTTCATCTCTTTAGCTAAGTCAGTCATCAGAGTTGGATCAAGCATCCTCTATTTCATTGGTTATTTTTCCATTATCTGCTTGCTAGCTTGTTACTCAGTTTTCTTCATCAAAAATCTGTTCTGCAGGGCCCAAGCAATAGCACAGAGGTAGGGCATTTGCCTTGCATGTGGCTGATCCAGAACAGATCCAGGTTCGAGCCCCAGTACCCCATATGGCCTTCAGAGCCTAACAGAAGTGATTTCTGAGCACTGAGCCACGAGTAGGCCTCGAGTGCAGACAGATGTGGACCAATACCAAAAAAAAAAAAATCCCACAAATAAACATTTTCTGCCATGTATCTTCCCAATTCAACTCTAGGAAGACTTTTAAGGTTTTCTACATAAAAACCTTCATAAACATTTCACTGCACACTCTTATTCTGAAGAAGGCCTTTTGCAGACCTACTGCAAAATACAGAAGGCCAAATGCTGCCAACCTTATTTAACAGCTATATTTCTGATAGCTCTATGTCAGTCTCATCAATTAGATTTAAATTTCTAAAAGTCCACATTTATTATGTCCCTGTCCCAATAGTTGACACAGAACAAAAGATCAATCAATGGTGGCTAAATAAAGTTTTGAGAAGGTCTTTTGTAAAATGTCTACACACATCTACACAACAGTCCACACATTTTGAGGGGAGGCATGTTTTGTTTGTTTCTTAAAGAAAATGACCTGCCAATTAGGTCTGGGATGAAACCCTGACTTCTTTTTTAATAAATTTTTGCGAGTTTATTAAACATTGGAAAACAAGCACATTACTAATGAACACCTTTATGAGTCACTGCGAGAAATAATTGAGGTAGTATAAATGGAAGGGCTTCCTTCTTGTGCCAGATATAAACTAAACTAACTTAATATTAGTGATATAATTTTTATCATTAATAATCAGGTAACTTTCTAAGTTATAAATAGCTGCGGCATGTTTTATTAAAGGGGGAGATAGGTTATATTTTTTTCTTTTTCTACTACTGGAGTGAGAAACCTGGTCTTTTAGAGCTATCGATTAATCGTCTTCTTCTTCTAGATTTTTCTAGATCTTCTAGATTTTCTAGATCTCTTAATAGATTATAGAATCCATACTTAAACACATGAAATGCATAAGGATCAGAACTCAGAACTTGATTTTGAGATTTGTAATCTTCTGCTTCTGGAACTAAAGATAATAATGGGAAAAAGTGAAGAATTGGTGACGTGGCTGAATCAGGATGTTATCTAGTCAAATACATAACCACTAACAACTGAAAACTTTCAAGGAAGCCCAGATGCCAGTGAGGTATATCTATAGCTTTATCTTATAACTTTAAAAAAAAAGACTAACCGAATATAAAGTAATTCTTAACAAAGATTTTCATATATCACTCAGATTAAACAATTTATTGAATTTGATCTCATTTCTTTGATCCTTTTTGACTTTTCAAAATATCATAGCCCAAACATATTTTAAATTAGAAGGCACTGTCATTTGTCTCCATGTAGTTCACTGAGAACATTTTATTACCAATCATTTATCCTAAGTACAATTAGCAATATGTTCCCATCCAAGTTAACATTTTGTAAGCTATCACAACATGTGTTATATGTGCCTGATTGTATCAAAATCCAAACAAGATTTATATTTAGTTTAGATCTAGCTTAATGTAGTTGCATTAACCTTCACTATTCTATTTTTTATCACAAGCTTTATGTGGATGTTCCATGATTTGTCCCTAGAATGAATGTCAACACTAGAGATTTGATTATATTAATGCTTTATTCCATTTTGTTAAAAAAGATTTATTCAACAATACTGATTCAGGGGTATAGTACATGTGTAAAGTTACTTGCCAGACACAAGTACAACCCTGGATTGGTCCTCAGCACTGTATATAGTTTGTTCAGTTCCATCAGAAATGGCAATGAAGTACATAAACAGGAGTAAGTCAAGGCAGAACAGAGAGTACTGTTGGATGTTGCTCCAAAATAAAAATCGAACACACAAATAAGTAAGCAAAACTGTCACACATCCAAGCAACCATGTATTTGTCTCATTTTTCGTAGTGAGATTAATGCAATTCATTTGGCACAGATTATAAATGCCTAATGATACCATTATAGAATGCATCAATTTACATCTAAAATTTTTACTCACAGTTATTAAGTGCCTAAATTACTTTGTTTAAGGGTATAAAATAGCTGTTTTGATAGTTCTATTACTTTTCTCCTTTATTAGCTGGGACTTTTCTCAAAAAATAGTCTATAGCGGAACAACCATTATCAAAATACAGATCACACAAAAAGAATAAAGCATAAAAATTAGTTATTTCTCTTAAAAAGTTAGTTATTTCTCTTAAAGCATAGTTATTTTTTTTACTTCATTTTGGGACATATCACATGGTGATCAGGACTTATTCCTAATTCTGTGCTCAGGGATCACCTGGTAAAGCTCAGGTGATTATAGAGGGGTATAAAGGATTAAACTCAGGTCAGCATCATGCAAAGCAAATTCTTTCCCAACTGTACTATTTTTCAGAACCACTTAAATGTGCTTCTTTATTAGAGAAAGGATTAAGTTCCCTAGTAAATTTTACTGCTAGCCAATCAGAAGGAAGAAAACAATCTTTTCTATTTATTAGTTGTACAGATATCATCACTTATCATTCAATTTTTAATGCTATTATATGCTTAAATTTCTCACAACCAATAACAGAAATGCATTCCTTACGTCTAGTTATTATGAAATCAACTATTAGTTTACTTCTTAAAATTGTTTAATATATGTATCCAAGTTTAGTTTTGGAAACACAGTTATATTAGTGTTGCCTTTCATGGTTTTCATCAATAAAGTCACTATTATGGTTATACTAGATTTGTCTTTCATGGTTTTAATCAACAAAGTCACTATTCCTTCACCATCACCAAAGTATCTCACATCCTCCCTGACTATTCTTAGGCCACTTCTAATCCATTTCTACCTATTTCTGGCTACCATTTCTGCCTCAGCCTACCAGATTTTGGTATTTAGCTTGCATTTTGCATTAGAAGTTTTAAACTTATCTTAAATACTTCCTGATTTACACTTAAAATCAAGTATTACAGATTAGTTAATAGGTTATATAATTTAGGAAATAAAATGTTGGTGTTGAATGGTTTGGTGGGGCCACAACTGGTAGTGCTCAGGGTTTACTCATAGCTCTATGCTAAGGGACCATTCTTGAGGTTCAAAGGCCCATAGAGATGCAGCGAATAGAACCCAGCTTGGCAAAGTGCAAGACAAAAGCCCTATCTGCTCTACTATTACTCATAATGCTACCTATTCATAATTACTGCTGGATTGTTATAGCGTCTAAGCGATTCTAGCAGGCAGAGTCAGAAAGTAGACACTAAAATTTTATTTTAATTAGGTATTAATTTAATTCAATTTTTATTGTATCTGAGTCTATAATTTTTCCTGAACACAGAAATTATTAACATAATAATACAAATACAAATACAGACTCAAAATAATATATATTTAAAAATAAATAGTGAATCACTAAATGCTATTTAGGATTATTTGATAGTGCTATTTATTTTTGTTCTATTTCATTACAGAAAATTGAAAATATAAGTATTTTTTTTGTTTGTTCTTTTCTTTTCATTTTGGGGCAGCACTCATGGGTTACTTCTGATTTTGCAACCAGAAATTGCTCCTGGCAGACTAGAGGACCATATGGAATGCCAGGAATCAAACCTGGGTCTGTCCTAGGTCAGCCACATGCAAGACAAACATTCTACCGCTGTACTATCACTCAGGCCCTAAACCATGTTTTAAAATTCTATTCAAATATGTTCCCCACATTGGATAATTAAGTCATCACATATAATCTAGGATAGTGAAATATTTCAACTAGAAAACATAAAGTATAGTAGATCTCCAGAGCATTTTTATCTTGTATAACTAAAATTCTGCATTTTTAAGCAGTCATTTTTCATGCTTTAAAACTCATAACAATTAAAAAAATACTTAAAATTACCTAAAATAGTTAGCTACACATGAAATGTGAACACCTGCTTCATAATCACCTGTTATAAAGAGTTGTTTAGAAACTATAATGAAATATGCCTATAAAAGGTTTTTTATCACTGCTATTATTATATATAGCTCTATGCTAAATCCAAATGAAAGATATCGGCAGGTAGTAGTTATCCTCATATGGCACAGAATATCTATTGGGTCTACTAATATAATATAACTATACGATACTGGTATGTATAAAAGCATTGAAAATAATATTAATTAAATTTTGTTGCATTCAAATAATGCACAATCACTAATTCAGTTTTGTTTTTTTAATCAAGTCTTATTTTTTATTTTATTTTATTTAAATCATTATGATTTATGTATTTCAGATATACAGTGAATCAGGGCTATTCCCACACCAGTGTCTATCTCCCTGGCACCAATGTACCAGAGTGCATCCTATACCACCGCATTTACCCCCTGACCAGTGAGTGTAACAGAGCAATTTTCAATTTAGATTATTATAGCTTGGATATCTTGATTCTATTGTTGTTAATTATGGCTTGGATATTAGTTTTCCTCATTTTTCTCCATCATTGCACATGGGACCACTTGACTCCTAGACTCCATCCTTTTTTATTTGTCCTTCTTAATTTTATACAAAAATATAGAATTATGAAGTAAAATAAAGTAATGCATACCCCAAGGCTCTATAAAAAAGGCAGGATCCACTATCTAAAAGATTAAAATAAAACAAGAACAAAAGGTTGTAGTATTTTTGCATAGGCATAAATAAAGTTGTAGAAAATAGAAAGGAAAAAATGTGGCCTAAAAAGCAGGGTGCCCCTATTCAAGAAACATTCTGCCATAAGACCACTATGGGTTCCAGGCATACTAAGTTGTCCCAAAGTTTTTCTTCATAGTTTCAGGAAAAGTTATTTTCAGTCACGGTTGTTGCAGTCAGGCTTCTATAAATAGAGATCTTGGTTTTTGTACAGATCTTATGTCAAAGTCAGAATGTCACGGAGCATCTTATGGTTTCATCTGACTCTTAGGTAGCAAGGCAGGGAACAACCTGAGCAAGTTGTTGCTCTTTCTATATGATCAGGGTGTCATAGGAACCCACCCTGGAGTAAATTAATGCCAGGGTAAAATTAGGGCCTTCACTGGTAGATTCCTAATGATTCCTAATGCTGGTGCAGAAAACTGAGCCAGTTCCAAAAATGGGATTCAAGGTTTGGGATCCAAGCCAATATCTATTGACTGAAGCCTAAGTCAAGACATTATGACAAATATTCATTATGACAAATATTGCCCCACTGCAATATAAAATTTATGAGTTTCTATCCAAATTAGATAAAACTCTTTCTATATGTAAGATAAAACTCTTTCTATATGTAACATTTCCCCATCTAAATGTACCTATTGAAAAAGGAACAAAAGCACAAAGTACTACTGGTGCATATGGGGTAAAAATAACAAGTTAAACTATTCTAATAGGGGCCAGAGCAATAGCACAGAGGTAAGGCGTTGATCTTACACTCAGCCAACCTGGAACAAACCTGGAGAAAGTTATCTACTAGAATTTCCTACTAAACAAATTCAATAAAGGGAGGGGAAAAATTACATCTACATAAGGAAATAGACAACAAGAATTATACCTATTAAGGAAATATATATAAAGAAATATACAAAGGAATATACATATCCCCTTTAAGTCTTTTGAAATAGTCTTGGGTGGGGAATAAATTCTGGAGCACAGTTACAACCTGCTATGTACTCTTATGGAGGCTGAAAAATGGCACACAGAGTCACAGATAAGGAAATGTCCTGTAGCCTAAGGTCTCTCAAAAGCCAATTCTGGTAATGAGCAACTATCCACATTGAAGGACGCTGGGACAAAAGGGGCCGCTGAGATCAAATCAACAACAGTAGCAATGGCAGCTTCTTCCCAGGCTGAGGCAAGGCAGGCTGGGATACTGTCCTTTCACTTTGGGTGCTGGCTGGCAGGTGGTTGGAGTGGGTGTAGAGGGCTTTCTGGTTCCTGTAGAATTAAGAACTAATGGTAAAAGGGTTAAATAGGGAGAAACAACAGATCAGGGGTGAGAGAGTGAAAGTTTAGATAAAGATTTGTAAAGTGATAAGCAGGGGAGCAGAAAAAGGATGGGTTATATATATAACAGGGAAAAGTCTATATCCGACATAGGCAGGCATTATGTACATACAATACATGCAGACATTAGACAGATGTAGAGGTGTCTACCGCATACACACACAAAAACACAGACAAACACAATGAAGATAGATCCATAGGTTGCAGTTGAAAAACTGATCCAGATGGAATGAGTCAGTGCTTAAAATATATAAAGACTGCAAGTCAGAATGAAAGGTTTTCCAATTCCTAGGCAAATAAATCATTATTGGCAAGGGTAACTTTGCTGATAAAAGTTTTCCTGGATTAGATTGTGCCTAGAGTATTCTTAGAACAGTCATAGATTTGAAGTCTAGAATACTAAGGAAAAAGGTAACGAGCACTATAAAAGAAGTATACACCTTGAAGTATAATCTAACGGGTCTTGAACACCAGGTTCCTTTCCTGAAAGCAAACTAAAATCATGGGCTTTATAATAGTAAACTAGCTTGAATTGAAAATAAATCACAAAAACATACTCAATTAATGAGCACTGTACCAAGAGTCTATGCCATGCAGTTGCCTATCCCAATGGTACCTGTAAACATAAACATAGGTCATATTAACAGGCATAATTAAATAAAAATGAATAGATTAGAATATATTTGTGAAGATATTATCACAATGAGCATTTTATTTAGAGTCTAATATAATATAGCACTGCCATGTGAAACTATGGCAGCCAACCTATATATCCAAAAACCACTGTGAACAAAAAATATCAAGGAGTTATTATAGGCATACTAAAATCAAGACATGGAAACATTCATATAGTGAGCACTGTAGTGGGAGTCTGTGACTTCCAAACGCATTTGCACCTGTTTCTGTGGATAAAAGCATTTGAACATTATTATAGACATCAATAAATAGCACTAGATTGAACACCTGCTCAATCTAAACAGCTGTATTCATTGCTGCAGGTCTCTTTGAAGTATAAAAGAGAAAATAAAGCTTTTATGTTTCCCCTTTCCACTCAGTTTGTTTCCTTCTTCTCTTTATACTCTGGAGCCAACAGTGTTCAAGACATCTAACATTTAGGCCATTGTGTTTCTTTGTGCAGTTATCCAAATTGTTTTTTATATTTAATGCCAATCCCCTTAAATTGGATAATCAGAGATGAGGTCACCATTTCTCCAAATTTATCTATGAAGTAGTAAGTAGTTAGTCTATGATTTCAATCTCACTAGCCTTGTAATTGAAATTCGGGGGGAAAAAATAACATCTTAACTGAAAAAGGGAGTGACTTACAAGTGGAAAGCAGATAAAGTGTTCAGAACAACTTGCCCTGTAATATGCTTAGAACAAATTGGACTGTAATGATCACTTCTGCAAACTGAATGTTTTTGTCTGGTTTATTCAACAATTTCTGAGCATAAGCTATCAAATAGATCAATATCTTGGTGTTTAGTAAACAGACTCCATTCTAATGGAGATGGCAAAGCATTTAATGTCAGAGAAAAATGCATGCTCTGAAGACAAATAGAATGAGACACTTGGAATGACTGAGATGGCTTCCTTGAAAAGGCAGGTTCAGAAGATATTCTGAGCAATGTTTGAGCAGAGGTCTAACTGAGATGAGGAAAGAAAAAAGCAAGTATGAAGACACTGAGGCAAGGACCATATGTATTTTTGAGACTTTAAGATGAGCCCCAATCTTCTCCCACCTCTTCCTTTCCAGGATCTTATGTCCTCATTTGCTATCCAATATACTTGGTACCTATGACTTGCTTTCAATAAAGAACTATAACAAGAGGAAGGGCTGTCATTCCTTGATAAAGCTATTCTTCACAACAAATGTGACAAGATGATTTAAGCAATTTATCAGGCTGGAATGAGAAACGCCCCTTACAAGCTTCGGGCATAAAGCTTCAATGCTGTGACTGACTCTGGTGAGAGATAGGTGACAGATAACCAGGGGGTAGAGGAAACGACATATCTCCTTCCTACAAACTCACAGAGATGCATTGTGTAAGACCCATGATGCTTTTGGAAGAAAATGTAAAGCCAGATGAGAATCTGATTAGAACTTTGAAGGATTCTAAGTAGAGAAGTTAAGTAAGCCATGCTTGGCTCCTGACTCTGCGAAACTATAAGATTCTAAGTATATGTTGTTTTATTTTGTTCATATTGGTAAGTCATTGTACAGAGTGTCAACAGATTATAGAGATGTAATGTTTTCTAGAGAATTGGAAGATTCAGAACAGTGTGATAATTGTGCACCACTCGTATCTCCAATCTACCCATCTTCCAAGCCCATACTGTGGAAAGAGCTGGGAAACTTAAAGAATCTAAATTGCAACTTAGGTGGGCAGAAGAGAAACAAATTTATTTGGGTGGACCAAGAGATCAAGTAGCCCTGGGAGCTTTGGACCCTGAACAATGGTTCCACACTATTTTTATACATTTAACTACAGAGATAATTAAATAAGCAGACATTCTTACACGAGCTAAATTGCAGTTAAGGCTGATGTGGCTTTGAAGAACAAGGTGCTTACCTTAATCTATTTAGCTGTTTTGCTTCAGTTCCTGCACTCTGGTCATTAAGGTGTCTCCATCCCTTAACTTGTTATCACCCCTTTTTGTGACTGTAAATTCTTACCCCTTTGTTTTCTCATTTTGATACCATAAATTTTTGTCAACTTTTTTACTCCTCAGTTTCCCTCACAAAAGTGAGAACACGATGGTGTCTACAGCAACTTGAAATTGCACAGCATACAACCAGCAATTGTCAGACCAATCAAAGAAAGAGGGTCTAGCAAGTGTGTTCAGTTTAGCAGGTCAGTCTCAGATTGGAGGAAGTATGGAAATAGACTAATCTCAGCAACATGGTGGAGATATTTCTCCATCTCTGGCTCTGCACTCAGGAATCACTCCTGGAAGTGCTTAGGATACCATATGATATGCCCGAACTTGAATCCTGGTTGGCCACATAAGAAGTACATGCCCTACCTGCTGTACTGTCACTGTGACTAGACTTTGAGGATTTTTAAGTTAATAAATGTTAGAATCTTTCTTAAAACCCATAGATGAGTGAGACTGTTCTGCGTCTCTCTCTCCCCCTCTGACTTATTTCACTCAGCATGATAGATTCCATGTACATCCATGTATAGGAAAATTTCATGACTTCATCTCTCCTGACAGCTGCATAATATTCCATTGTGTATATATACCACAGTTAACAATCCTCAGAGACAATTAGAGGAGGTCTGGAACTTCCAGCTCACTTCATGAAGCTCATCACAAAGAGTGGTGAGTGCAGTTATAGGAATAACTACACAGAGAACTACCATAATCATGTGAATGAATGAGGGAACTGGAAAGCCTGCCTGGAGTACAGGTGGGGATGGGGTGGGATGGAAGGAGATTTGGGACATTGGTGGTGGGAATGTTACACTGGTGAAGGGGGTGTTCTTTACATGACTGAAAACTAATCACAATCATATTTGTAATCAAGATGTTTAAATAAAGGAAAAAATGTTAGAATCTCTAATTTAAGTGACTATATGCACAAATAGAAAGCACATAGAGTAAGGAGCAACATCACTATCTTTCTATGCACATTTACTATATGTGAATGTCTCAGAGTAGTGAGAAAGAAGAATAAAACTAAGACTGGCTCAGTTCATTCTTCTCTCTTTTGGGTTTCAGACAAGGCAGATTCTGGTCTGCTTTCCTTTATCAATGAGTCAACAGGGCTTGGGTCTGCCATTACCTCCACGTGAGTTTAATTTGGTAAAATAAGTTAAAATGATTACACCTGATAGCATAAGGTACAACAGTATTGGCTTTTTCACCTCTATATTTTTAGTAATAAATTTGACACTTTGATTTGAATTTATGATTCCCAGTTCTTAATTCTCAGTTGTTTTAGAATTAGGGCGAATGAGACAGAATAATTTATTAAGGAGTTAGTTTCAGGAAATCAAAAAAGAAAGTTATTAAAAAAAAATAGAAGTCTAAAAGAAACACCACAGCTGGATTGTTCCAGGTAGGCTTTGTCTCCTGGCTAAGATGTCTGGAAATTTCTCAGAATGAGATGGGCTGAATTCCCACGCAGATGGAAGTGAAGTGCCCCGCCCAAATACAACTTCCTCTTGTATCCATGGCCCAGCTCCATATCTAATCTCAAAGAGACACAAAGCTGCTAAGCCATCCAAGTTGCATATCTCCTGGAGTGACAACTCCAAATTTCACAGTGTTGACAGCTCAGTAGGAACACAGCAAATTAGATGGGAAAGTTGCATAGGCACCTATTAAGCTCATTGAGTGAAAACAGTATTACCGAAGGCTCTGTAGTAAATCCTCAAACAATGCTTTTTGTAACACCATTGTGAAATATATGGTGTAACAAAAAGTCTAAATTATTTTGTGTCTGCTAACTGGGCAGACTTAGGGTTGGGTAGGAAACTGGAAATATTTGTAGAAAGCAAGTTACACTATTGATGTTAGAATTTTGAAAGCCTGAAACAACTGTATGGTGAACAAGTTTGCAAATCACAGTCTGTAAATAAAGTTTCAAATAATTAAAAAAATAACTTTTCCCCAACAGGTATTATAAATGAAATTAGAGTCGAATTATTGAGGACTATAGATTCCAGAATGAAACATTTGATTTAATGAAATAGAAACCCTTTTCTTGGACAAAAGTGTGACTTGTATAGACTCAGTTTTCAAAAGCTTTTCATTGTACAGGGCTACCTAGGCCTAGTAGCTGTGGGGTGAACAGAGACTGAGTATGTGGAAACAATTATGCCTATGCAAATTTTATATAACGTGATTTACCTTTGAGCTTCATATAAAAACTGATCTTGGCTCAAAGTGAGGCTTGCTTAATAGGCACGAAGAAAGAATGGTACGAAACATAAAACTGACTCCTTAAAAGCTCGAGACAGCATATGTGCTTATGAAAGTTGGAGTTTTGCCAACAAGCTTATAAAAAATAAAATGTCATCTCACTACTCTTAGCACTTGCAGCTGTATTTTTATTTCCATTTGTGGGGAAATGATTTTCGAAGAATTTTTTCATAATAGCTCAATGTGGCAAAATACAATATCTAAGTGTCATTTAGAGGTCCTGAGTTATGAAACATAGTAGTCATATAATCCTTTAAATGGCACATTTACCTTGACTCTCTGGCTCGTCTCCTCTGAAGTGTGAAAGTTGGCCTATTATATTAAACAAAGTCAATGGCTAATCACTCTAAGCCTTGAAGCTCCGTTGGTGAAATTTTGGATCCTGACACCTAAATGCTAATAAGGAAAATCCTAGTTTAAACATGTCCTCTGCCAGAGTTCAAACATTTAAGGATCCCGTGTCTGTTATGCCTGTTCCTCTAGGACCCTGATCCAATGTGTCCCAGAATTGCGAACACAAATCAAAGAGATATTAGCATTCAGACCCAAGTTAAAGTTGGAGGATGGTTGGGGGTGGTTAGGCCAGAAAAATGGAAGCATTTCCTGGTTCTGACTGCACTCTGCAGAATTATGACTTGCTCTGTTTCTGGCCGCAATACAATGCAATGTCTTCATCTCACAGTCCTCCCTGAGGTCAATTCATATTGTAGGGTTTGTTTATTTTTTTATATCAAGTTTCCAAAGATTTCTCAAAATGACAACAGCCTCAAGCTTCTAACAGATAACCTGCAGATAATATAGGTTAAGATCTAAATGGTAGGGCCCAGAGAGATAGCACAGCGGTGTTTGCCTTGCAAGCAGCCAATCCAGGACCAAAGGTGGTTGGTTTGAATCCCGGTGTCCCATATGGTCCACTGTGCCTGCCAGGAGCTATTTCTGAGCAGACAGCCAGGAGTAACCCCTGAGCACTGAGCACTGCCGGATGTGGCCCAAAAACCAGAAAAAAAAAAAAAAAAGACCTAAATGGTAAAATAGAGGCTATATATGTCACAATGCAAAATTCTGATTCCAAACATGAAATATTTCTATGACTTACAAGGTATTAATTTGGAGGCTAAAAGATAGTAGGAAGTTTGGCGGTGTGGGCACTGGAATGATCACTGAGGAAAAAAGCTTACTGCTGTAAATCCTGAACACTGCTAGGCAAGGTCCCAAACGAAAACCTAGCAGAACAAAAAAAAAAAAAAAAAGAAAGAAAGAAAGAAAAAAAAACCTGTTACTTTGTCTTGTGAAGCCTCATTTTCCTCAGCCAGGGATGATATTAAGTAAAATGGAATTTTACTTAAAATGGAATTAAGAGAGAAAAGTCTTCCACTTCAAAAAGCTATTCTTGGGAAGTTAACCTCTGATTGTTAAAGCATTTATTAAAGAATGTTCTGTTTAGAAAAAAAAAATTTTTTTTTTGGTTTTTGGGCCACACCCAGTGATGCTCAGGGGTTACGCCTGAGCTGTGCACTCAGAAATCGTTCCTGGCTTGGGGGACCATATAGGATACCGGGATATCAATGCACATTTCCATCCTAGGCTAGCTCGTGCAAGTCAGACACTTTACTGCTTGCACCACTGCTCTGGACCCAGAGTTGTTTTTTTATTATTATTTTTATTATTTTGGACCACATCCAGTGGCACTCAGGGGTTACTCCTAGCTCTGAGCTCAGAAATTGCTCCTGGCAGGTTTGAAGGACATACTGGATGCTGGGGATTGAACCCAGGTTTGTCCCAGATCTTCTGCATGCAAGGCAAATGCCATACTGCTGTGTTATCTCTCCAGCCCATTAGTTAAGGTTTTTGAGATAAATAAAACCAACAGAATATAGAGATACATAAATAAAGTTGCTCTGAGGTAGGGCTGAAGAGATAATAAAATTTTCCTTGCATTCAGCCAACCCAGGTTTGATCCCTGAAATCCCATATGCTCGCCTTAGCACTGCCATGAACGATTTCTGACTGCAGAAACAGCATAGTCCCCAAACAAAAAACAAAACAAAAAATTGCTATGAGAATTTGGGCCCCATGATTCTAATTTTTGGCAGAGATGTATCTCTATAGGTGAACTCAGAAACCAAGACACTCAGGAGAGCCAATGAGATCATTCCAGCCAGAGTACGGAGACTCATTGTCAAAAGAGCTTATTGGGTAATTTTTAGATGAAGGTCAAAAGGCTTCAAACATAAGGGGAGTTGGTATTTCCACTTGAATCTAAAGGCAAAAAAATAGGTTAATATGCAGGAAGTCAAATAGAAAGAATTTGGTTAATTGTTCTATAATTTGTTCTAATTACACTTTCGGCTGATTAGATGAGACACACCCACCCGAGGCATGGCAACTCACTTCACTAAACCAACAGATATATGAGTTCATTGCATTTTAAAACAGCTTCACAAAAACACCTGGAATAAAATTTACCTAACTATCCTGTTACCCTAAAGCCTAGTCCAACTACATTAAAAAAATCTGCACCTCAATCCATGCAGAACATACTTGGTTTATATACCTGGAAAATATTAATAATAGTCTTTATTTCCTATTAACTGTACTGCTTAATGGACTTCCAGTTGTTATTGGAATAACACTCATATTTTGGAGATGAAAAGCATAGATCTTTAGAGTAGATAAATATCACTTTGAAAAATCACCCAGCTACTATGTAGTAGAGGTAAAATTCATCATTCAGAGCTATCTAGCTATAGAAATCTCATACTTACACTAAATCACAATGCCCATCTTTCTTTAAAAATAAAGATAAACCTGAGAAGATCTTGAGCCCACAAATTTACTTCTAAACTCTATCGTTCTCAATGCAGTACTATGCCAGAGTTCAGGTCTATATATAACCTTGTGTGAAGCATGGGTGTCATTTCTCTGGGAAGTTTAGTAGGTGGCATGTATTTGTACAGCGCCTCTCAACCAAATGAAAGCTATAATATATATTTAAAGATGATGTCAGCTGTTCTAAATATAATTTTCAACTGTGCTGGGAAAAATATAAACTGCTGCACTGTAATAATCAACATATAAATAGCTACCGACATCTCTGCCATGCAAATGTGGACCATATTATGGAAGAGGGTTATCAAAGGGGGCCCTCTGTTACCAGGTGTTCTGCTAACCAGTGAGCAGCTGGCATTTATGACAGTTTTAGTGAAAGCCACTTTGGAAAGGTTTTAATCCCAGGGAGATAAGCTCAAGATTTGAGATAAAAACGATTTAAAATTGTCAGTGTCTGGTTGGTTTTAGGTAAGGAATATGGTAGTATCTACCAAACTTTCTCAGATTAGGAGTATAGTAGGATATGACTTCCTATTACTTGTTAACTACTGATCGGATGAACCTTCAGATCTTCTGGTTGTGAGCATTTGCTTTAACTGGCATAGTTGTTTCCTGAACAAAAAGTGATGCCAGCTTTTGCCTAAATATCCCCAAGTATTCTAGATACATACAGTCGTTCTTCATAGTGCAGCAGGCTGCATAAATCTGGAGAGAAGTAGATGGACTGGTCATATCATCCCACCAATTCTCTTGTGGGTCCTTTGGGGAGAGATGGAGGAATTCACACTCATTCCTGAAATATTAAAAGAAGAAGATACATGAAGTGCCTATCTGAGGTAATTAATTTTGGAAGTTTTTGATAGACTGAATCTGTAGCTAATATGCAAAGTAATATCAAAATAATAACCTTGCAGAATTAATATAGGAATTGCAAAGAGTATGTGAAATTGATTGACCAAGAAAAAATTCCCTATCAATGGAAGCTATATTATTCATTACTTATCAGTTTGAAAGATCTCCTTATTCTCTCAAAGTTATCACCAATTGAATCTTTCTTTTCCTGCTCCTAAAAATTTTGTAAATTCTTGTAAATTCTTGATTATGCAGGGTTGTGCTCAAAATAGCAGTAGTTTTCTATAAAATCACCCCCTTTCATAAATGCATCATGCATCTTCTTTATAGAAGCCTAGAGAGAGGGAAGAAGAGACAAAGAGAGAAGAAAAAAGAGAAAGAGAAAGTACACCTTATGTTAGACTTTTGGGTTTTTTGGAAATAAATTTAGCAGAATAATAATTATAATATTTAGCAGCATCATATTTGTAATCTGAAGCCCATTATTGAATATTGAGGTTTAATTGATTTTCTTTAGTTATAGGAATGCCTCAAGATTGTCAGTGTTTAGAGGAGATAGCCTAAAAGGCTAAGGTGCATGCTTTATATGAGGGAAACTGGGAATCAGTTTTGACCAGTTCTGCTTGGTTCTCTGAACAATATTGCAACTGAGACTCATGCATATATTCCATTATGTTCTAAAAATGTCTTTCTTCTTCATGCCATAAAGTTGTGTACCTTTACATAAAGGTGGATGAGTGTGCTTATATTTCTTCATCATGTTTTCAGAAATTACTGGAGCAGACTTTTGCAAATATAACCCCCCTGCAAAAAAAAAAAAAAGGCACAAAATGCTCTGGAGAAATATCCCAATACATCACAATAAGAACAGAGCAGAGGTTAAGATAAAGCTAAGATATGTTACCATGGAAAAGACAGAATCGAGTAGGTTTCTCAAATGCATTGAACACAATTCTTTGGGGGTTGTTATTTAAAAGAATGTAACTCAAACTTTCTCAGAAGAAGAAAAAAATAGAAAAAGAGACAGAAAGCAGACAGTTCTTCATAGTACTGAAGAATCTAGGGGGGTTTTGACTACAAAGGATGGCCAAACTGACAGGTTAATAAAAATGGTCAGAGTGCCCAGCTAGCTTTATTCTCTTTCTTGGTCCGGATCATTCATGATTTCAAGAAGCACCCTGAATATCATCTCTCAAGTGGGTGACAAAGTAGTACTTTTTCAAAACTTTAAATAAGAACTTTAGATTCAACTCTCATTTACCTTTATTGGGCCAAATCATTTCTTATAATTGAATCAACTGTGTACATTTCCCACCATCATCATCTTTTCCATTTTCCTTCCCTCACAGTCCCTCCCCACTCTACTCTATGGCAGACATCTCTCTTCTCTCTCTCTCCTTTTCATTATTTGAGGGTTATCATATATATACATATATATGCATATGTTGAAAGGGTATCATATGTTTCACCTTACTTCCTTTCAACACCTAGATCTTGTCCAGAGTGATCATTTCGAATTACCATTGTGTCAAGATTCCTACCAATGCCCCGTCCTCCTGGCTATTGGGGCCACTTCTTCATCCATGAACTTGACCCTTTTTAACCATAATAATGGTGCCAGTGATGTCAAGCCATAGCATCCAGGAGAGGAGCAGAAAAATTAAGCTTACCAGAGAGTGGAGGATATGCCTCCATCTTCTGAAACAAACAAATAAGAGAACTTTCTCAGAATAATAGGACTTTGACTTTTAAGTAGCACCTGGATGATGGAGTTGAGATAAAGGAGCTCCTAGATTGACAATTTTCGTCAGAATTTTAGCATGCCTTGACTGTTTTTCTTTCTTCCTCTCCAGCCTCATCTGAGAAGGGAGGCAGCCATTTTGACTTGTTGGATTCAGTTTCAGAGAGGAAAGAGCAGATTTGAAGGATCATTGTACGCACTGTTAATCCTGTGCATTATATTTCAAGAGTGCATTTCTCTCATTTCCCCAAACAAAGAAATGACAATCTCTGGAGTCTTAGCAACTCGGTGGTTACACCTACTCAATTATGTATTTGGCTCACTTGCAGAATGAAGTAATCAGATGAAGGCTGGTACAGACGGGCTTGAAGCAGAACAAATACAAGTGAACTCATCCAACAACACGCCTGGCTGGGGGCAGGGAATTATCTTTTACTTACTTTTATTGCTAACCAAAAAAATGAATTTAAATGGTGTTACTTCATATTTCATAAAAGGATAGGATTTGGGAATATAAACAATCAACGTGTAGTAGAATTCAGAATTCAGACATGACTTGCCGGCAGGGCGCAAGATAAAATAGAAAACAGAAGTAGACAGGAGCCAGAAGTCAGAAATGAAACCATCAATCACCCAAGAAATGCACACAGGTGCGGGAAGACTCAGCAAGTTTTGGGGGTTCAAGAGATAAGTCTGAAGTCCTCACCAAGGGTGGGATTTCAAAGTGGAGAGTAAAGGTGTAGGCCACTTTTAGTTTTGAGATTGGCTTTGTTTGGATTTCGGTCCTGAGCTCATAGGTTGGATTCTGCAGTATCTACAGGAGCAGGTGAGCTACAATAAAGAAAGGTGAACAATATGGTTGGAGTAAAGCAGACATATTCTGTTTCTCTTTGTCATTATTTCCTTCTTCCCCTTCGGACACATGCATGCACTGAATTTTCCACCTAATTCTCTACTTCTTTGTAATTAAACTTAATACAAGGAAGTTGAACTGACAATTTCATCTGTTTCTAAGAGTTCTGACATTTTTCTATTTATCGTTCTTATTTATCATTTCATTTGTCTACTTACAATTAAAATAAAGTAAACCTGTGGTTTTCTTCTGTGTGTGTGTGTGTGTGTGTGTGTGTGTGTGTTGAGCCACACAGACTGGCATGTATTTTTAAGGATTTAGAATAATACCCATTCAATTTGAAGAGGTTAATCACTAAGTTAACACAGCATTTGCCTAAATGCTAATATTTATTTGTATAATGGGTGACAAAAAGAGGCTAATGTACACTTAATCTCATTTTTTTCCTTCTGGAAAATGAAATCTATACCTGAAACCTAAGCTTAGATTTTAAAATATTATATTATGTGAGATAATTAACATATTTAATGTTATTTATGAAAAGACTTAATAAAACTAGCATTGAAATGCAAAGCGTTTTTTAAAAATTAAATACATCCTTTTGTAAATACATCTTCCTTAGCTAAGATGATGAAACAATTTTTCAGCCATCATTTCATTTTGTTTGGAAGAAAACTTATGCAAAGCAAGAGTTCTCTAGCAATAATAGTCAACCTCATCCATAAAACAAGAGGATCCATTTTTGTCTGAATTTCTATAAAGATCTTCATGATTTTCCCTGTTTTAGATCCCTAAAGTTGCTTCTTGCAGATTGACTATTTTGTAATCTGCCATTAGTAAAGTCAATTTTATTCATAAAACCATCCCTGTTCGCTAGTCACACAACAATCTTACAAATGAATACTGAAAAAAATAATAATACTGAAAAATAATAATCATACCCATTGTTGTGGTTCTGACATTTTATTGTATGCTGAGAATATTTGGCTCTGATTGAAGATTTATGGGTCGTTTTCTTCAATAGTTTGAACCAGTTAATTTGTGGTCAAGACCAGCAATATGAATTTTTAAAAAATACCTTAGGTGATGATGATTCAGGTTGTCTAACACTTAGAATATAACTTACCTCCTTTATTTCTGTCTTCTCTGTGTCTCTTATGCCTCCTTATCTTTCAGACCTATCAGATATTATGAGTACAATGACCAAGATTTACTCAATACTCAAGAGATATTGGCAAGGAAGAAGGAAGCTTGTGTTGAGATGAATGACAATATGAATAAATGCATGCATAAATAGATGCATAAACAGATATATGGAAATCTTTCCAAAGAGATCTTACAGCTCTTTTCCTACCATTCTACAGATTCAGTCTATCTCTTTAGGGTTTCTCTGCTGGCCCACACTTTCAGAAGGAAGAAAAAAAATCTCAACAAAATGTTATTAATAAGTCCAGGAGAAAGACTCAGAAAACAGGTAACAGAAGAGCCCATAGGAGATTGTTAGCAAAGTTTGACATCCTAACACGTAATGGGCAAGAACAACCACTCCAAGTGAGCCCATGGGAGGCAGCTGGTTTTATGCCTCAGCTAATTTAGTTTCCAGTTCAGAAAGTTACTTGCCATATAGCATATTCTTTTCCTTGTTGAGCTGGTTTGGTTTTAACCATAAAACTAGTTGAGTGAGCTCCTTAACTGGAGGTAACCTAGAATCATGGTCTGGAAACAGACACATAAGCAATAATAATAAGTTGATCTTTAAAATAATTGGCACTAAAACAAAGAAAAATAAAGACTGAAACTTACAGATGTTACGGTATAAAATAGTGGTCATGCCAGAACCTTTGTAGTTAGAAATTATGCTCTTACTGAGCAGTGTTTTGGCAGCGAGGGTGTGACTTAGCAGCCTTCCTGAGTTCCACCCCCAAAATGTCTTACACACACTTTACTAGTTGTTAATGACTTTTGTTACTGTGCCTAATGGGACTGATTCCATGAGGATACCACCTTTTACTACTGCTGTCATTAGAAGCCTCATCTCAAGGAGGCTTTACCTCCATTATAGGTTTTGATTGGAGGTAGTATC
Organism: Suncus etruscus; assembly: GCF_024139225.1. NCBI lineage: Eukaryota > Metazoa > Chordata > Mammalia > Eulipotyphla > Soricidae > Suncus > Suncus etruscus. The sequence continues at coordinate 15,226,647 of NC_064863.1, read as the reverse complement.
TTTGACTTTTTACTGCCCATGATGAAATTCCCTTTTTTAGCCTTTTTTTTTTCCTAATGGTGCAGGCCCCACATTGTTGTTCTCCCTCCAGTTATAAACTCAGGAGGTCCTTTGAATATAGCTAGAGACCATTGCACATTCACTATTATTTATTTAGGACATTAAGGTACTTTCTTGAATCTCTTCTTGTTGAACTCCTATTTTCCCAAGTTGACCATATCTCAAGTCTATCTCTCCATTTCATCCCCACTTTCTTGACCTCTGTGATGGTCATTTTAAATTGTTATTATACAATACCTAATTGTAGTAGTAGCCAAGTTGGCATATTACTAGTAACACTTGTGTTTTTATTCAATGTTGGTGTTGTATATAAATATATTTAAATATGTGGTTTTTTCCTAAAATTTATCTTTTTAAATTTTCAGGCAAATTATATCATGCTCAACTTTATTAACTTTTTTACCTCAGCATTCATTATAGTCCACAATATCAGGAAGCATATATAGATGAATTGCATACATAGATTGCAATATTTATACTGAAAGACATAAAGTTATGGTTAATATTCAGTGGAGGAAAATGATAGGAATATATAGAGAAGCTAAGAAGAGATCTCAAAAGAAGAGAAAATTAAATTAATTTCAAAGGATGAATAAAAAATTGTCACAATGAGGAACACAGAACATTTGGTCTTTTAGGAACATGGTTATGGACAAAAAAATGAATAGTTTTGGACAAAAAGGAGGTGAGAGTAGATAAGTCAGTACTGATCAAAAAAAGAGAAAATATTTAACCAGAGAAAGGTCAGATGTTAGGAGATTCTATTGTCAGATATGAAGAGATTTGGAATACCCTAATGCTAGTCTTAACCAAATAAATACAAATGAATCATATTTAAATGATTCAGGTTGATTTTAACTAATATGATGATGGTATGTAAAGACAAGTGAAACTGACTGCCTTAAAGGGCAAAAAATGAAGACAAACCTTTTGTGCTATATTAAAAAATATTTTAGCACATATTATAAAATATATGAGAATTTCATTCAAATAATATTTTATTTAAAAATTTTAGGCAATAGGGTATACAGTATTATTAATAATAAGATTTCACTTAGCTTACTATTAATGATAGGTTTTCTAAAACATTTTCTAAAATGTCCAGTCTTTTTGAAAAACATTATAGATAATCTTAAAATAAAAACTAGCAATTGAGCTCCATATTACACAGCAATTCCCTTATGAACATCTACCCCAAAAAATATCTGTTTAGAGATGATAGTTGCACTCAAAACAATTTTTTAAAAACTCGGGATTTTATGAAGTAATGTCAGATTAAGTTTAATTATTTTCTGATTATTTACCCTCCTTGCTTTGAAAAGACAAGAAGTTGAGATATATTGGAACTGATGATTCAACTAAACATCTTCTCTCTACCAAATACTATCCTCTGGGGATAAGAATAAGGGAGGGTGCACTAAGTCTATTGGAGACCCAGAAAATGATTTAGAGCTGTTTTTTAATACTATAGATATGCAAGATTTTCAGGTAGGCAAATTGGCACTTATTTTTGGTTATGAGATTTATCACTCTTATCACTATTAGTGATAATGCAATGAATGAGGGATATGTCATGATTAGCTATAGATAACTATAAAAATTATTATAAACTAAATGATGAAAAGATACATGGAAGAAGAAAGGGATGAGGGAAAGTTCAGAAGAATGGAACTATATAAACTATTCTTTTCCATGTGTTTTTGCAAAAATGTTATTCATATTGTATTCTACTACAATTTTATATTAGCCTGGAAAAGGGACAAGGTCAATTCTTCCACTATCTCAAATTCTTCAGAGAACAAGACAAAATTTATTTTTCAGTGATATTTTAGTGATTATTTTTGCATCAAAATGAGATTATTCTCAAACATCCAGATTGTGGAGCTATTTTAATTCATCCACAAAACATCCAAGGGGAAAAAACAGAAATATATTTAAATTCTTTTTTACCCCAAACAAATCCTTGTCTTGAATCTTGCCAGAGATGAATAGATACAATCCACGAATCATGAGCTGTTTTTCATTCATTTTAATATTGCTCTTTGGAAAGCTATATTCAGAGAACACCAAATAGAGCTGACTTAAATTATCTCCTACTTTGTTGACTCTCAAGTGCACTTCATAGTCCTGTTTTCTTTCCAACTTCAACCACTTTGTCTTAACTGGGGCATTCACTTATAAGATAACCATAATAGTTCAATGAGTCACTGAGTTCCTTTGGCCAACAGTTTTCAAAATTTGGAAGTGGAGCACTGAAAGACTTAGTTTGAACGAGTATATTGTTTCTAAAGAATCTAGGGTAGAAATATATTATAGCTTACAAACATTTACAATTTAGAGTTAATAGTTCTGTGCAAACCAACAATATGAAACTAATCTAAAATACATAAAAATAGGGGCTGGAGAGATAGCACAGCGGTAGGGCATTTGCCTTGCACTGGGCCAACCAGGACAGACTCTGGTTCGATTTTCAGCATCCCATATGGTCTCTTGAGCATCTAACTCTATAGGTTAATGATTCCAGATACTTCTTCCTTGCTGGTAACTAGTGAATGACCATGGTGTCAAATAATGGTCAACAGAGAAGGCAGGGGGCCCCATTTCAGAAAGAGACTGAATGGTCAGAATGGGGGGTGGGGACACAGAAAACAAACTGTTATTTATTATTTTGAATGGGTTTGGGTGCTTAAAATATATTTCAAACCATTACAACCTTCTTGTGATTATGACGTGACAAAACAAAGGGCCACACATGTGCACATGTAAGCAATAGACAGAAGAGATGAACCTTTACTTTTGCTGATTTTACTGTGCTTAGGGTTAATCTATATATATATGATAGAGGCATCTTTATGTGCTTTGATATTTTTTAGATTCTTTTTTTGTGCTTTGATTTTTATGATAAAATATATGCCCTTATATTGATTCTAGCCATGGTGCTGGGACAGACAATATCTTTTTTTTTTTGTGCTGCAATATCTTTTTTTATTTTTTTCTTTATTTAAACATCTTGATTACAAATATGATAGTGATTAGGTTTCAGTCATGTAAAGAACACCCCCCTTCACCAGTGCAACATTCCTACCACCAATGTTCCAAATCTCCCTCCATCCCACCCCACCCCCACCAGTACTCTAGACAGGCTTTCCAGTTCCCTCATTCATTCACATGATTATGGTAGTTCTCAGTGTAGTTATTTCTATAACTGAACTCACTACTCTTTGTGGTGAGCTTCATGAAGTGAGCTGAAAGTTCGAGCCCTCCTCTCATTGTCTTGGAGGATTGTTGTAAACATGACTTTTATTTTTCTTAAAACCCATGATTTGTGAGACTATTCTGCACCTCTCTCTCTCCCGCTGATGTATTTCACTCAGCACGTTAGACTCCATGTACATCATGTATAGGAAAATTTCATGACTTCATCTCTCCTGATGGCTGCATAATATTTCATGTATATACGTACCACAGTTTCTTTAGCCATTCGTCTGTTGAGGGGCATCTTGGTTGTTTCCAGAGCCTGGCTTTGTGAATAGTGCTGCAATAAATATAGGTGTGAGGAAGGGGTTTTTATGTTGTATTCTTATGTTCCTAGAGTATATCCCTAGGAGTGGAATAGCTGGGTCGAATGGGAGCTCAATTTCCAGTTTTTGGAGGAATCTCCATCTCGCTTTCCATAGAGGTTGGACTAGACGGCATTCCCACCAGCAGTGGATAAGAGTTCCTTTCTCTCCACATCCTGCCAACACCAGTTGTTCTCATTCTTTGTGATGTGTGCCAGTCTCTGTGGTGTGAGATGGTATCTCATTGATGTTTTGATTTGCATCTCCCTGATGATCAGTGATGAGGAGCAGTTTTTCATGTGCCTTTTGGCCATTTGTATTTCTTTTTTATCAAAGTGTCTGTTCATTTCTTCTCCTCATTCTTTGGTGGAATTAGATGTTTTTTTCTTGTAAAGTTCTGTCAGTGCCCTGTATATTGTGGATATTAGCCCTTTATCTGATGGGTATTGGGTGAATAGTTTCTCCCACACAGTGGGTGGCTCTTGTATCCTGGACACTATTTCCTTTGACGTGCAGAAGCTTCTCAGCTTAATATATTCCCATATGTTTATCTCTGCTTCCACTTGTTTGGAAAGAGCAGTTTCCTCCTTGAAGATGCCTTTAGTCTCAATGTCGTGGAGTGTTTTACCTTCGTGTTGTTCTATATACCTTATGGTATCAGGTCTGATATCAAGGTCTTTAATCCATTTGGATTTTACCTTCGTACATGATGTTAACTGGGGGTCTATGTTCGCTTTTTTGCAAGTGGCTAACCAGTTCTTCCAGCACCACTTGTTGAAGAAGTTTTCCCTGCTCCACTTAGGATTTCTTGCTCCCTTGTCAAAACTTAGGTGATTGTATGTCTGGGGAACATTGTCTGAGAACTCAAGTCTATTCCACTGATCTGAGGGTCTGTCTTTATTCCAATAACATGCTGTTTTGATAACTATTGCTTTGTAGTACAGTTTAAAGTTTGGGAGAGTAATGCCTCCCGTTTTCCTTTTCCCTAGGAGTCCTTTAGCTATTCATGGGTGTTTATTGTTCCAGATAAACCTCGTAAGTGTTTGATCCACTTCTTTGAAGAATGTTATGGGTATCTTTAGAGGGATCGAATTAAATTTGTACAATGCTTTGGGGAGTATTGCCATTTTAATGATGTTAATCCTGCCAATCTATGAGCAGGGTATGTGTTTCCATTTCTGTGTGTCCTCTCATATTTCTTGGAGCAGGGCTTTATAGTTTTATTTGTATAGCTCCTTCACGTCTTTGGTCAAGTTGACTTCAAGATATTTGAGTTTGTGTGGCACGACAGACAATATCTTAACAATGCTAAGCACCTGAGGTCCTATTCATTAAAATTAAGTGACTTATTCTTCATAGAGCAAAGCAGAACATAATGTAGGTTTTCTGGAAGTTTCTCCTGTATTTTCACAAAAGGAAAAAGAATTACTTTGGTTGTTTCTAGTTCTTTTAAATGCATTGACACAGGCTTTCATAAATGTATTTTTTAAAGCTGAGTGTTAAAAGTCTCACTGAGGCTTAGTGGTGATGTAACCATTACCACGATCTAGGTGAGTGTTTTTTGATTATATAAAACACACTACTTCAAAAATGGTTGAAAATAGAGATGTCATCCACTGATGACCTGTTCAATGTTATATCAGAAATAACCATAATAAGCATTTTAAGAATAAATTCAATGCACATAGAAGCATAATTTAACTGGCCATAAAATTGCCACATAATACCGAGAGAAAAAATGGTTTGAGTGTGTTTGAGTGCTCAAAGAATGAGATCAGAATGGAACCTGAATATATTCACAAAAACTTGATTTTTTTTTTCTGCAGGGAAGTCATTTAATACTTATCCATTTAGATCCCTTTAAAAGAAAGCGTCTCTCCCCCAAAGCCTCTCTATTATAAAGCTACAATCTCCAGATTGCCAACTCCATTGTCCATAGGGCAGAGTGTGCTTGGAAAAACCTGCCAGATAAGCAAGTTCTCACAAGCCTGGGGAGAGATTAAGCGGAGCTGTGTCTAGTTTCTTCCAAAGATGCCTTTGCTTCTCCTGCTTTACTGCTGCTGGGAAGTCGACAATCCTGGAAATGCATTTTGAAGTCGGGAGTTTTCAAAGTGACAAGCTTAAAAAATACAATTCACCTTTTGCCCTTCCTCTCCAAGTTGCAGTGTATGAGGTCTCCTTAGAACTCAGTTTTGTACCTCTGACTCTGCTTAGATGTCTTAAATAAATGGCCCAAACTCTTCATGAGCTACAGACTTGCAGTTGTTCCCAGTCTAAATTCACTATCCTAAAAGCAAATAAATGAGAGTATGATTTCAAACGCAAGGAAAAAAAAAAAAAACCTCTTCCATGTCTTTTAGCCTCAGAAACTGATCTAAATAGTCTTGCTTTTGTTTTTGTTTATTTATTTGTTTGTCTTCTTGGACCTTGCCAATGCTCTGGGACCATATGGGATTCCAGGGATAAAACACAATCAGCCACTTGCAAGGCAAATGCCCTACCCACTGTGAATCGCTAGAGCCCCTCATCTAAATAGTCTTATACAATCAGAGAAATAATTAAAAGTGGACTCAATTTGGCTTCAGAATGTTCTTTTGTCTAAACAGTTACTATCATAACAGGAAAAATTTCAAGTGGAATAAAACTTCTTGGGAAAATAAATCAGGTGTGATTATTTCTCAACTTCCTAGCCAGAAAGATCTGAGAAATTCAATACAAAGGCACATCAAAAAGATGAGTTCTCGGCCAGAGAGATAGCATGGAGGCAAGGCATTTGCCTTGCATGCAAAAGGCGGTGGTTCGAATCCCAGCATCCCATATGGTCCCCCCAGCCTGCCAGGAGAGATTTCTGAGTGTAGAGCCAGGAGTAACCCCTGAGCGACGCAGTCGGGTGTGACCCAAAAATCAGAAAAAAAAATTAAAAAGAAAAAAAAAAGATGAGTTCTCATTTTGACTTATCAAGCATTTTTTTTTTTGGCTTTTTGGCTTTTTGTTTCAAGCCACTAGAACTACTCTGATCCTGATAGCAAAAAGCAGAATGTTTACACCTATAATCTCATGAATTCTGGGATTCTGACCCTTGATAAAATGCAATTTAATCATTCTAAAGATGAGCACAGAATTCTGGGTTGAAACCTACTCTGAAATTCCTTCTTAGTGTATCCTTAGATCCAAAAATTAATTTTTCATCATTTCAATCTCTATCAACAAAATGAAAGTGAATAATCCCAGTCTTAGGAGTATATAGAAAGGGATGTGATACATTATAGGAAACTATATTTATTATCCAACATTTAAAACTTTTTTCTCCCAAAACACAGCACAATTAGTTGTTCTTTAACAGAAAGTATATGAAGTGTAATTAGTTTTAAAGAAAAAAATCCTATACAGCATAATTAACTCTGAGAAACAAAGATCTGTTGCTTGCTCACCTAATTTGTTTCCATTTTTCTTATAGATTCAAACTAGAATATTTTGTGTTTAGTTGATAACTCCCTCTCTAATGAGAGGGCCATATGTAAGATACCAGAAGGTCTATTTTATTTTATCATTTGGGGGGGAAGGGAAGGCAGTTGGATCACACCTGGCTATGAACAGAACCTACTCATGTCTCTGTGCTAAGGAATCATTCCTGAGAATGGTAAGGAGATTGTATTCTATTGGGATTGAACCAGGATAGATGTATGCAAGGCAAGTGCCTTATGGTATACTATCCCTCTGGCCCAACCTTAATAGAATTGTAGCACCTTTAGCAGTACCATAAATCACCCAATTAAACATACAGTCTAAATTTGAGGCGTGATTGCTGAACAAATTCAGTGTCGATATAGACTCCAATTCATTTTCCCAACATGAAGGCATACCTAAAATCACCTGTAAAAGAAAATTTGAAATAATTGCATCCATGTTGATTTTATAGTGTATCAATTTTAGCTAGGCACTAGATAATATACCTAAGGACAGTTTTTTTTTTTTCTGGTTAAGGTGGAGGGATCACAAGCAGTTCTCAAGAGGTCATGACACATTTCTTAATCTTGATCAAGAAACCAACATCTCAGAAGTTCAAGGATGTGGTACCATAAGAGATCTTCTGGGAAGGGGATTTACCTGGGTCACTGGAGTGGTGCCTGCTGGCCTCCCAGGCTGCTTCACCTCCAGCACTTGGAAGGTCTCCAAGATTCAAGGTGCATTATTAAGGATCCCATGTGGTTCCAGAAATTAAATCAGGGTCAGCTGAATAAACCTTGGACCCCTCTGTTCTCTCTGCTTAAAAGACAGACTTTTGCAAGTAGAGGAGTACCTCAGTGTTGGTGTTAATATTCCTTAGAATATTTGACTTCTTTCTCAAACCAAATTCTCTTCTTCATTGGAAATCAAGAACTAGCCTCCTTTTGCTTGCTTTTTATTTTGTTTTGCTTTCTGGACCACATCCCATTATGTACAAGGGGTATTTTTCAGGTTATTATCCCTGGAGGTGCTTAGAGGGTTTATGGATGTTGGGGATTAACCTGAGTTAGCTGCAAGGAAGGCAAACAAATGCTCTACCTGCAAAACTATCTCTCCTGGGCACTTTTTCTATTCTCTTGATAGTTGTTTATCATTATAGTACTCATCATGTCTTTAGTATGTTTATGTATATAAGTTGACCATCAGTTTTTGAAACACTGTCTATATTTTGTTTCAGCACATACCAACCTGGGTGCTTAGCCCTCGAGAGTTTAGTGACTAGTTAAATGAATGAGTTAACCCATCAGTGAAAGGCCAGAGTTGGTGTTTTTATTTCCCTAACCAAAGTTTATATAAGTGCTCTTACAAAAGTGTATTTTGGGAGTAGGCGAGACAATACATTAGATGAAGCATTTGTTTTGCACATAGTCAACTTGGGTGTGATTCTTGGCACCCGATAGATCCCATGGGATCATCTAAGTACTACCAGGAGTGATTCCTGAGTGAAGGCCCAGGAGTAACCCCTATGCACTCTCAGGTATGGTCCAAAAACACTATCCCCCCAAAAAACAAAATGAACCTTTTATATTCATAAAATCTTACTTTGATTTTTGTGTAATCATTTCATAGTAATATGAATGAATCTTAGATAAATTCCTGGCAGTTTTGTATTGAGACATCTCAACGAATCCTGTGGAGACAGCCAGGAAATGCAGGCTCTTTGTGCTGGCATGGGTTGAGGTCCTCAACACAGCCAATGACTTGGTCTGGTTCTCTCCCATCTAGACAATAAAGATATGAGCTATGTTAAGTGTGGTGAAAATAGAGATCCTTCAGGAAAATGGGGTGGGGGAGTGAGAAAGGAAAATAATAGGGAAAAGGGTCCAAGACCTCAGTGATATGTGTGTGGTGTAGCTACATAAATCCAAGCAAAAACTCAAGAAAACAAAAAAATCTGAGAAATAAACTACAACCTCCAAACTGTAAAATGCACATTCCAAGGTGGCAAGCATGGGGTTTGCGGAGACACAGGTCATGAGGGTACATGAGAACACTGGTAGGGGGAAGTTGACCCTGGCAATGGATCTAAATCTAGAATAGTATGTGCATAAAACATGACTATGGTAGTTCCTGTAGTAGACATTTTTATAAGAATCACATGATTTACTCCTCATAATCACTCTGAAAATATAGTCTTCAGATTTCTGCCTTTGACATGGAAAAACCTGAATATGAAAATGTCTTCCAAAGGTCACGCCTCTGTTGACTTGACAAAAGAGGATTTGACAGTCAGCCACTCCTAACCACACAAAACTATTCCTCTGAGACCCAGAGAGAGCAGACACACAACATTCTGACACATCCTTGTTCAGTGTTTGGCTTGAATCAAGAAGCAAAACAGCAGCTCAGCTGGCATCTAATTTCAGGCTGGGATAGCAGGTTGGAGAGGGAACTTGAAAACTGTGTGTGTGTGTGTGTGTGTGTGTGTGTGTGTGTGTGTGTGTGTGTGTGTGTGTATGAGAGACAGAGATAGAGATAGAGACAGAGAGAAAATCCCAAGTTTCTGGCAAAGATGACCCCTCTGTGCTCTCAATCTTGGCTTTAAAGACAAAATTCTCTGGCTTCAAATAACTCAAAATTTGCACATATTGTTGATATTGATGTTCTTTCTTCTGGCAGGGAATGACAGACATCTTTTGTCCAGATCTGGCAGATGGAATTTGACTCTTACTGAATTCAAGGTAACTGCCAACATCACAGGCAGTCCCTAAGCTCCGTAAGTAATATAAATGCCCTTAGTTCTTTTGTCTCCACAATTATTCACCAAAAATTGAATAAACGAAATGGTAATTTGATTTATGATTCTGTTGAACTCTAAACATTTCTGAATCCTCCTCTCACCCTTTTCAAGGAATGAAAGAGAATATGAAACAACTAGGATAAGAGGAAATACCACCTGGGAGCCCCACTACAAAGCTGGGGAAGTCCCAGGGACCTTAACTATCTAGAGAGTTGGGACAGAAAAAAGTGAGTCCCCTAAAAGCTGACCAGGAATTGAAAGTCAAATGCTGGAGGTAACAATGGCCTCTGAGTTTTTAAGGCTAATCTACAAAGAGACTATAATATCTAAGCACTGCATGGGGCATGTTTACTATGGGACTGATTTTAACATTCTAAATAAACTGCTTCATTTGGTCTATGAGATCCTCTGTCATCCTGCAACAAAGATAAAATAAAAATGCTGTGAGGTCTTAAGAATCTCCTTCAAGGAACCTAAGCAGAGAGTTGTTATCAGGAAGTATAACAAGACTCGGTAAACTCCACTGATCACAAAACAAGGCGCTGGTCACACAGTCAGCATTGGCTGATTGGAAATTATTCAGAGTGGGTAAAAGTAGAAGACAATTCTCAAAAAGCAGCCACTCTCATGAATAGAAAGTACCAGTTACAAATCTCCTCAATTGGCTTTAGGTTCAGGGTAGAAATGCCAAAGATTATGGCAATTAAACTTAATTATGCTAAGCCAGTCTACTCCAAGGGTCATAAAATATAAAACATAAATGCTAGTCATTCATACATGAAATAATAGCTCTCATTTTTAAAGAAATGAAATAAAATATCCATGTTTCTTGGAATGCCATCTGCAATGAGATTAATAGTTTTAAGAGATGGTTTGTCTTTTAGGTATTTATCTGTTCTGTGTATAAGGGAAATCAAACTTGTAATTCTCTGTAGAAGAATATGTAAACCTTAATGATCTCATGCATTTAAACTAATTGCAAAATTTTAATTGTTGGTATTGATCTCGACATATGCTGGTATATATAGTCTAAACAAACTGTTGGGTGCTAGGCAGAAACATGGCTCCAATGCTTAGAAATGATAAATACATTATATTCATACTGTAATATTCACATGTGCCCACTATGATTGCCTAGCCCTTAATATTTACAGAGGAAGGCAGAAGAGGAGGCAAAGGCTGAGATGCAGTGGTAGATACAAGGTTGAGGGAGCTGCTTAAAATCAACCAACTGTTGCTGACTCTGAAGATTGTAGAAAAGAACCACAAACTGAGGAATGCCGGCTGTCTTTGAAGAGTACAAAGAGGCCATAAAATAGAAGCATCTCTAGACCTTCTCAGGAAGGAATGCACATCCTTGATTTTGGCCCAGGGAGAAGTGAGTCAGATTTGTGACCTACACATTTTTGAACAATAAATTTATGTTCTCTTTGGGCCACTAGTTTTATTGCAATTTATTGAAAGAATAACAAGATTGGTAGGTTCAGAATTTTTTCTAAATATGTTGTTCCTTTTTTTTCTTCTTAAGATTATCTTAACTTGTAGTTAAAACTAACTCTAGTAAGATTTTACTGTCTTGGAAGGCAAAATACATATGATGCCATTCTCTCTCTTAAAATATGACAAAGAAGAATTGTTATTCTTTCTATATGAATAAACTTATGACCAAACATTAACCAGACTCCTCTAAGCCTTCATTTAATATTTTTATTTAAATATTTTTAATTTTACTTTTTATTGAGTCTCCATAAAGTTATTCATAATAGAGTTTTGGGCATTATTCATAGAAGTCAAAAATCTGGAAAGAAACCTACATACATCACTTTCATGAGTTTTGCTGTGACTGTTCTTTGTTCTGGATCTTTTTCCTCTGCCTTCTATATTTTAATACATGGAACAAATAACCACCAATTTAATTAGCCAACGAAATAGGAGATAATGCAAAGACTTACATTTGATTGTGCTTATTCAATTATATTTACTTATTTATTTAGAGGGGCTATATTTTGAGCCCCATACTAGGACTTATTTTTGATTCTTCTCAGGAACCACTCTAGGAGTGCTCCAAGTACCAGAGGTCATTTTGAGGATCATATCTGGTTGCCAACTTGATAAGGCAGGAGTTTACCCACTTAAATATATGTGAGCCCAAATTACTCTTATTTTTATTCAGTTGCTCTATGTCATCCTCTATTTAATATCTTATTTGTTTAAATAAAATGATGGTTTTTCAAGTGTCATTTAAAATAGCAGAATTATTAAGTATGTAACTAAACAAAGCTTGAGCATACCTTTGCCAAAACTATCATCATTTGTTTTATTTATATTATAAACATTTTAATTTGACTCAACAAGTTGGGTAAGTACCAAGTATGATTAAATCTATGACAAGATATATGCTGAGGCTTCAAAGATGAAAATACTAAATGCAATTGGGTCATCTTTTATTTCTAGGAAGTAGTTGAAAAACACAATAGGATGTTTATTGGTAATAGAAGTACATAGAAAAATAGACTTTCATGCCCTCTCATGCCCTGAATATTCTTGGTCAAACTCATGCATTCAAAAACTTTCATAAAGGAGGTAACTGTTATTAGTCCTTGATCTGATAGTGGTGATGTCTGACAATAACAAGACTTCAACTTTCTGAACTTTAAACTTTTTGAATGGGAAATAAACATGGATGAGCAGGTTCAGAGTAAGGCACATTTTTGTGACTCAGAAAGTAAAACAACTAAGCACAAGTATAAATCATATTGCGTGTGAGATCCTTAGAGATCTGATGAAAAAATCTTTATGTCCAGAAGTTAAATAATAATTCTGTGCTGAGATGCCATTCTAATATTTGATATGGCCAATTAATCTGTCAGTATGAGGTCAAATAAATAAAAGAGTGAATAGATTTTTAGTTTAGGGTATGTTTTAAGTTTTTGCGATAGTTCACAAGAGAGATACTAAGTCAGGTTTTTGATTTTGGATTGTTTCCACAGAGAAACACCTTTAGGGGATTTCTCTCATCATCTGATATACTAAGAGACAGGAATAATGATTGGTACTTTTCAGGGTTGAACTTTTCATGGCAGAATAAAAATAAGATAGTGGCAGAAATAGAAGCCAGACAAAAGAGCTAGAGTTTTAGTCTAGCTAGTATATGGGTTTAGTTATTTATGTATTGAGCTAAAAATGTCTACAAGAATGTTAGGTAGAAATGATTATCAGCCATAAGGAAATTAAGGATGAATGATTAGTTGAAGGACATTTGTGGAGCTGTCCACTGAGTTATGGTAAAGAATTCATGGAAATGAATCATCAGAGGGAGAGATGTAGACAAAAATAAGGAAAAGGGTTCCAACAAAATGTAGGGAAAAACAAATATGAATTATCAAATTGAGAATCCAAGGAGTGAATTTACAATGAAAAGTGGTACAATCAAAAAGAGTGAATATTGGAAAGAGATTATGAATGACTGGAATATTAGAACATCACTTCACTATAAATCAAAATGTCTGACAAGGTGAAAATGAGAGAACACATTTTGCAAGAGGTCCATAGTGAGCACATATCTGGATACAGGAAGAGTAAGGAAAAATACATTTCCATCATTTCAAAAAGTAATATAAATCAGGAAATTGGTAATGTAGTAGAAATGATAATGTAGAGTGTGCTAAATCTAAATAGTAATTCTATGGAATGAGAACATGAGTAAAGGGAACACAAATATTAAATTTTGCTAATAAATTATATTTATAAAATAATTAAGATGAAATATGAATATATATGAATATGAACACATTGACAATTTTGTATGACCTTAAGTTTATTTATACTCCTCACGAAATTCTTTCCCTAAGTGAGAGAAGTCAGTTCTGTTAAATTTTTGAGCTACTTATATAATTTTATTCACCAATGTATTACTAATTTCCTAGGTATTTTTATCTTTTTTGTGAATTTTGGACTCCAGGGTCTAAACCAATACTAGAAGTCTATACCTATAAAGACAGAGATAAAACTGTGCAAGAAGCTGAATGTTCCAACAGATAATTCACATTTACAAGAGGAGACAATCTTATACATATTATTTTTTGTTCTTGTTTGGCTTGGCATAAACTCACACAGAAAAGGCACAAATGAGTATGTTGGGCCATTAATTCTAAGATTTATCACATAGATTTACCAATGGTAAAATAACTTATTTTCTATTTTTTGATTGCAGTAATAAAATGCTAAAATTTTTAATTTGGAGGAATATATGTCATAATTTCTTACTTTTTTCTTTCTCTTTTCTTTCTTTTCATTTCTTTTCTTTTCCTTTTATTGTTTTGTTTTTGTTTTTGTTGTTGGGTCACACCTGGCAATCATGGATTACTCCTAAGTACACTCAGAATTTATTCCTAGCAGACTCAAGGAACTATATGGGATGCCATGAATCCAACCTGGGTCAGTCATGTGCAAGGCAAATGGCCTACTTGCTGTGGTACTGCTCTGGACCTAACTATTTACTTTTTAAAAAAATTAGTGGACATAATGAATACTTTAAGAATATCCGGGGGGCCGGGCAGTGGCGCTAAAGGTAAGGTGCCTGCCTTGCCTGCGCTAGCCTTGGACGGACCGCGGTTCGATCCCCCGGTGTCCCATATGGTCCCCCAAGCCAGGAGCAACTTCTGAGCACATAGCCAGGAGTAACCCCTGAGTGTTACCGGGTGTGGCCCAAAAACCAAAAAAAAAAAAAAAAAAAAAAAAAAAGAATATCCTGTGAATTTACTCCAAAAGTACATATCTCAAGATTTATTTCTCATTGCTGATATTATCTTCCTTCCTTCCTCCCTCCCTCCTTCCCTCCTTTTCTTCTTTCCTTCTTCCCTCCCTTCCTATCTTCCTTCCTCCCTCCCTCCCTTCCTACCTTCCTCCTTCTTTCCTTCCTTCCTCCCTCCTTCCCTCTCTCCTTTTTCCTCCCTCCCTCCCTTCCTACCTTCCTCCTTCTTTCCTTCCTTCCTCCCTCCTTCCCTCTCTCCTTTTCTTTTTCTCATTTTCTTCTTTCTTTTTCTTTCTTTCTTTCTTTCTTTCTTTCTTTCTTTCTTTCTTTCTTTCTTTCTTTCTTTCTTTCTTTCTTCTTTCTTTCTTTCTTCTTTCTTTCTCTCTTCTCTTTCTCTTTCTTTTTTCTTTATTCTTTCTTTCTTCTTTTTGCTTCCTTCCTTCTTCATCCTTCCTTCCCTCCTTCCTTCCTTCCCTCCTTCCTTCCTTCCTTCCTTCCCTCCTTCCTTCCTTCCCTCCCTCCTTCCTTCCTTTCCTCCTTCCTTCCTTCCCTCCTTCCTTCCTTCCCTCCTTCCTTCCTTTCCTCCTTCCTTCCTTCCCTCCTTCCTTCCTTCCCTCCTTCCTTCCTTTCCTCCTTCCTACCCTCCTTCCTTCCTTCTTCCTTCCTTCCTCTTCCTCCCTTCCCTTCCTTCCCTCCTTCCTTCCTTTCCTCCTTCCTTCCTTCCCTCCTTCCTTCCTTTCCTCCTTCCTACCTTCCTCCTTCCTTCCTTTCCTCCTTCCTTCCTTCCCTCCTTACTTCCTTCCCTCCTTCCTTCCTTACCTCCATCCTTCCTGACATCCTTCCTACCCTCCTTCCTTCCTTCTTCCTTCCTTCCTACCTTCCTTTCTTCCTTCCTACCTACCTTTCTTCCTTCCTTCCTTTCTTCCTTCCTTCCTATTTTGATCCACATACAAAAGGGTTTTTTTAGGTATGTACTGCTCTAATTCAGAGAAACCCAATGCGCATTTACTGTCCTTAATAAGACAATATGCTACTCAAAAAAATTCTTGCCATGCCTAGAAAGAGTGATTAGTTTCCTCCTTCTGACTTTCACAAAAATAAATGGCTAATATCACCAGTGGGCAAATTCTGTAAAAATGACTGTCCAAAGTGCTTCACGAAACCTGCCAGCACAACTCAAGCCCAAACTTCCTCCATCTCTGCTTTGCAGCAAAGGGTCTCCCTGGGATAGGTTGCCTGTCATGCAGTGGAGAGCCAAATTGTTTAGTGAATTTGGGAAGTGGACAGATGTTCTCCTGGGAAGATGGAGGCAGGCACCGCCACATACATTTTCACTTGACGTGTTAACCAATATTCTTAGCCAATTATTCAGAGGCGGCCAGCAGTTAATGCATGCAAAGGCAGGAGCTACAATCATCGCTCATGGCTCCCACACAGCCCCAAACTCCTGCCAAAGTGCTAAATTCCTCTCGGCTCTGCAAGACACGAAGTTCATTTTGTGTGCCCTTGTCTCTGCGCCTTGAGGATTATATTAGAACATCGAAAGCTGATTATGAAATGGACACTGTGGGCGATACAGAAGAACAAATAAAACAAACGCTAAAGGATATGCCTGTCTCAAAATACCAAACTGGAAAGAATGGGTTCTCCATAGGAGAATGCCTTTGAGATTTCAAACGTAATTACCCCAAGGCACTGAACAGTGCAATAAAAACAATAGCAGCTGGGCACACCAGTGATAGACTGTGATAACTGCTAATAAACTAATTTGCTGCAGAAATATAATGTAATAAGATCAATCATTTTTAATGGAAAATAAAAAATAAAAAGATGGTGCTGCCCATTATATTCAGGAAAATGGCAACAATATACAGTGAATGCCTAGAATCATATGCACAATGCCATCTTGTTTCTGACTTTACTTGGATTTTAAGCAATGCAAACTTAGACCTGATATTTAGGGGAAAAAAAGATAGAATATGAAAATCTTGTTTTCATGAAGGTTATTATACTAGAAAATATTTAAAACTATATTTTTTCTCCCTAGTAGTGATGGATAACCTTTTTGAGCTCGTGCCCAAACTGCTGCACAAAACCAAAAAATTTCCTTCAAAGTGCCACCACGACAATTAAACCTTAATAACAAGATTTTAGTTCCTAAAAACTCTTTATAAATTTTATAAATTTATTAGTTGCGGACCTTCCCTCATGCCAGTTGCAAGGCCTTTTCTAGCCACAGCTGGCACACTTGCCATAGGTTTGCCATTGCTGCGAGGGAATTATACTACCAGAAAAATATAACAATGCCAATTATAAAAATAATATGTTGTAAAATGCACAAAAGTATTTATAAATATTTATATCATGGTCAGTTGTGTAGTGGTAGATTGAAACTCAAATTATAGTGACCAACATAATTTTACACATGAAATTATTAATATATAATTTTTATACCTGAAACCCAAATCATATTATAAATTAATGTTTCCTCAAAGAGAAAATATATAATAGTTATTTCTAGAGTAAAATTTTATAAAGTAATGCTTTGACATAGCAGAAAGTATAGTATTGCATCTGTCAGTGTTCTGTAGGTAAAATAGAAACTGCTATTTATTTACAAAATACAGATGATTAATTGATATGCTATTTATAAACTGATGGTGTAAAAGTCAATCAGAGACTAATAGGGAAACAAGAGATTAACAACTGGGATTGGGTGCTATCAAGTGCAGTAGGATAGCAGGGAATAAGAGACTTGCTACTATTTAGAGTTCAAGATCCCTTTGATGCTAAAGGTGAGATCTATGGGGTAGACTGACTCATTCAAACCAAGGTCATGGAAGAAGAGTGAGAACTCAGACACCAAGGGAACCTGCAACTGTGTCGGAATTACTGGCAGGAAGAAATAAGGAAAATGAATTCATTCTTATTCCTTCCACCTTTAAATTGTTTACTAGTGTTTTCTCTTGGTGTTGCAGCCAAAAGTAGGCTAGAAAAAGATCCTGGAAGTGCATAGACAAAAAGTATATTCAAGGAGAGAATATACAGGGGAAAAAAGGTGAGAATAGAAATGAGAACAACATGAGAAAGGATCAGAGGATACAATACTGAACTTGACTTTTCCACACTTTATCTACTCTTTAAAGGTTGGCAAGATTTGACTAGAGTTCTTTCTTACTTTGACTTTTTTCTCTTCTATGTTCTATACTTAGAAAGAATAATCTCCTCATATTATCCCATGGACCACTCTTTTCCCTTCAAAAGAGATAAGAGATAAGAGAGGAGAAAATATTTGCTTTGCATGCTACTAACCTAGGTTTGATCCTAGGTCCTCTTAGACTCAATAAGAGCAATTTATGTAAGAAGAACCAAAAGTAAGCCTGTATGTTCCCTCCAAATACAAATTAAACAAAAAGCAAAAAAAAAAAAAATTAAAATTTCCTTTGGGAAGAATAAAAGAATCTAATCTCTTCTGTCAACCACAAGGCCCTTCATGAACGATTGTCTGTCCCTGCCATCTGTATCAAAGGAGTTCAGTTAATGATATTCATCGGGGAACCATTCAACAAGATTTTGTTTGTTTGGGTTTTTTTGGGTCCACACCCTGTGACACTCAGGGGTTACTCCTGGCTCTATGCTCAGAAATCACTCCTGGCAAGGCAGACACCTTACCGCTCTGCACCTCCGCTCCAGCCCCTCAACAAGATTTTATTAAGGTTTTTCTTTTGACCAGAGGACAAGTAGTTCATAAAATACAATAAATAGATTCATGAAATCCGGTTTTTAGAGTATTCTTGTGGAGACACAGGTAATGAGTAATGAGAAGTGTACAAAAATCATTAAAATGATCACAGTTTTACAAAGAAAGTATTCATTTAATAACATTAGACAGTTCTCTCAAGTCATGCTTGTTTGGGAAGAAGAGAAGAGACACTTGTTCAAAATGAATCTTTGCACAGGGGAGACAAAGTGAAGACAAAATTCCAGACATCTACTTATAAAAATTCTAGAATGTGGGGCCAGAGAGATAGCATGAAGTTAAGGCATTTACCTTGCATGTAAAAAGACGGCAGTTAGAATCCCGGCAACTCATTTGGTCCCCTGAGCCTTCCAGGAGCGATTTCTGAGAATAGAGCCAGGAGTAACCCCTGAGTGCTGCTGGATGTGTCCCCACACCCCCCCAAAAAAAACCCAAAACAACAACAACAACAAAAAAAACCCAACAACAATAACAAAATTCTAGAATGTTCCAAGTCATTATACTTACTCTTTATCCACACATTCTTTACTGATCCTTTTTTTAAAAAAATTTTTTAACTTTATAGAGTCCAGGGAAATAGTCTAGTGGATAAGCAAGTTACCTTGCATGTAGCTGACACAGTTTCCCTTCTCAGCATCCAATATGCTCTCCATGTTTTACTAGGAGTAATCCTGAATGCAGTTAGTGGTAAGTCTTGAATCAACCTTCCATTTGTGTCTCTCTCCCTCCTAAACATTGACTTTATAAAATACAACTTTCTGCATACTGTAAGTGCAAATTCATTTTTACGACTGCTATCTGTTGTTTAAAATATTGAAAATTTGTTTCTCAAATAACATTGCTATATTCTCTATGAAAATAAGAACTAGCTTTCCCTTAACAGAAAATATCCAAAAAATAGTGACCTAAAATATAAAATTAAAAAAAATATTTTATACTTTATGCCACAGTTTTAAGTGTGATAATTAAGAGCATAGCCTCATAGTCCCATGAGGCTAGGAAACTAAGCTTTCATGAACTGTTTTTTATTGCTGGAATATTTCTGAATTTCCAAGTTATTTTATCATTACACCTACCATCCAGACATCAGAATAGGGAAAGATGAACAGACCAAAGAAGAAGATATGCACATACTCTGTACAACATGCCCATACAACCCAGTTCTTGTACGAATCTCTAAACAGCTCATTCCACTGTCTCAATACAGTCATAACCCCATCTGGGCTGGTAGAGAAATGGGTTCTTCAAGAAAAAAATTGCCCTTTATTTGAAAGAAGGAAGAGACAGATATTGAGAGGTTCCTACAGCACCAAACAAGAGAAACTTGCTCTTCTTTTAAAAAGAAGTCAGAGATACATCTGAGATCCAGCAAGTTTATAGGACTTGACACCTATCAAGAACCTCCTGACAAAAATGATATAGAGTTGTATTTGTATCATATGAGAATGAAATATCAAAACTAGAGCAAAAGCAAGATCAAAAAATATGCTCAATATATAAAGAGAAAACTAGAGGTGTTTGTTGTGAATTGTGATATTACAGTCAAATAATAGCTTAAACTGCTTTCGGGGGACAGAGTCAAGTTCAAATATAAATTTCTTAGGTGAAAATTATTTTGTCCTGAAATTACCTTTATATTTCTGCAAATAAACAATCCATGAAAGGCTATTTAGTGTGGTCAATTTTCTTCTTATACTGTGACTAGGTTGCTGTTGTTTTTTTCAATTTACACCAAGATAAAGGAGCTGCTTGGTATTTAAAGATCAAGCTGGTTGAAAATTTCTTGCTTTAACTTTAACCCCTATAATTCCAGTTAGAAAGATCAGGGGATATATTGCAGTGTTTCTGCCTAGCATGTAATACTTAAACATATCTGATCCGTGTTCAACCCAAGGTACAACCTAGTCATTGGTTTAATCATAGGTCTCATAAGTACTGCCTAGATGGCCTTGGTCACACCTATGTCTCAAGACAGTATGGTACAACCCTAGCACTGTACCACCATTTGAGCTGGTATCATTAAAAACACCTTCTCAAAGATCACCAACCATCAACTAGTGATGCACTTAAATTTATTAGATCTCTTCTGGGACTTACATATAAAGAGCTGAATGACAAGCTGGATGTTCTCCCATAGGTATTGGTGAACTTTTCACATCAATGAAACAATAGCAATTCTATGGGTTGTCTGGTAATTTTTCGCCACATACCTCTGCTATTACAGTTTTGAAACTGTGGATGAGCATGGCCGTTTACTAATAATGTTTCATATACGAAAACAGATGGGTGCTGAATTTGGTCCAAGAATTTTAACTGACTGACTGTTGGTCTAAATGGTTTGGCTAATCTTGTTTTATTGGAGTGGGAGGCATAGCTTTTCTACAACTTTTATAGAAGTTAAGTGATTATGTGCTACTGCTCTCTTGAACAGACTCTTAGATGATAGCATCAGGCTTGGTCCCTTAATTAACCCCTGTGAACAATTCAGGAGCAGAAGAGAAGGAAGAGATGTGGGAGTAAGGGTTTCACAGAGTGGACAAAACCATAAAGGATGGGATGTGCTTAGGATCATCTGAGTTTTTCTATGTGTTCTACCATCCTATTCCTCAACATGTAGTTTCTTCACCTTAGAGAAGTATGAAGGTTCCCAGAACTAATGAGAAATCAAGTGAAGATTTCAGTTCAATATGCTATTAGTTCTCTCAATATAAATGGCTTGGGGGAAGTTAGTACTTGGGACTTCTTTACATATAAGATACTTGATCATATCCTTCCTAAATTATCTCTATCAATTTATTTAAATTTGAGTATAACATGCAAGGGAGGACAAGGGCAAAGAATCAGCATTTCTCCTTCTTTATTATCACAATGCACAATACCTATAAGATCTCCAATACCTATAAGATGTCACACTCATATGAGTTTATTTAAAGTTGTATCAAGTGTTTACTACCAGGCAGATATAAATGAACACACGCACACACATACACACACTTTGTTTTCTATTATTTGAACTTCTCCAAAGAACATCAGAGACTATTTTGGTGAAACCAAAATATTTAGAGGTCACGTACTTTATTGCTGTTTCCACCACATTAAAGCCTAATATAAAGAGCAGATTTTAATTAGAGTTTGAAAAGATTGTTTTTGTTTCAGTAAAATAAAAACACAGGTGGTTTAGTGGCTTCACTGACTCTAAATCCCAAATGCTATTTAAAGAGAAACATGGTTAAAGGATTGTATTCCCTTGGTCAGCTCCCCACCAGGTATAAACAACACCCTACCATTCTTTCCACTATGAGATGTTTATGTACCTCAGACTCTGGGTCAGATTTCATGTGCTTTTATATTCATCTATTAAAATGCTAGGAAGTTGGAGTAAACTATTAGTCATGCTTTAATTTTTGCATAGCTATTTTCAAGTTTTCCTTTAGGATAAAAACGAAGCTTGGCTTGATTGTTGCAACTATTCTCTTGCCACCAAACACTATCCCAAATAAAGAAATTGTCTTCTCTATTTGATTATCTCCTATAATTTGATTATTTATTGATAGTCTCAATATATAATTTGACTATCTGTTGATAATAACTGTTTGAGTATCACATCATGAATGACTCTGATTCTTTTTATTCTTGGTTGATATCCAAAGCAATCGTTTATTTTGAAGCCTGCTTTTGGCTAGAAAAGCATTCCAGACTCAAACTGGTTACTGTTTATTTTTTTTGTTTTGTTTTGTTTTTTGATTTTTGTTGTTTTGATGATCATTCATCAGTATCAACACCTAATATCTAATTTAGTCTCATTTTGAATGCTGGTTGAAAAACTAATACATAATGATTTGAAATTCAGGTTAAAGTGACGTACTGTGATGAGCACTTTGGGATTAAAATGTTAAAGTGACGTACTGTGATGAGCACTTTGGGATTAAAATGAGGTCTAATGTTCATCTATGACAGGCACTCATGAAGAAGATTACAGCCTTATATCCAACCCACACACTTTCTAGTATTGGACATCAACTATGGTTGCTATGTTTTCTATTATTCAATGTCATCATCTATACAATGGAGTGATAATAACATCTAAGAGAGAGAAAAACATGGATGGACTTTGAGAATATAGTAATATATCATATGTTATATATTATAAATTATAAATTTATATTATATTATAAACTATATAGAATATAATATAGAATATAGTAATTTTTATTATTTGAGATTTATCTCTCAAATTAAATACCAGGCATTGCTAACTAAGGCTACTATGAAGTCATTGTTATAGAGGTATTTCTATTAGTATGTGTTCTGTGATGTGGAATGAGAGTCTGAGCTGTAGTTAATTCACGTTGCATATTATCTTACTTAACTCCTGACAAAACAGGAAGGTACTATATTTGAGAAAATATCTCTAGAGATTTATATGTCAGAGTTTTAAAGTGGTAAAATCAGGATGATTGGCTCTAAAATTCGTAAAGATAAAAGAAGAAAAATAGGTTTTTAAGATTTTATAAGGCAACTTTACTCATTAAATACATATAAATGAAGAGTACATACATTAGGACATTTATTTTCTTATAAACATACTTTCCAAGAACAATAATTATTTTGCAAAACTATTTATATTTAAGTACATGCCAAATTTAGTCTTTCTAGAGAGATATTTTATATTTAAAAAAATATGGTAGCTTGGTTTATGTGCACGCTTTTGGTGCATTGATCTTACGGTCAACATCTTCTTAACCATAACCCTTAATGTGAATTTTAAAAGGGTGATTTTAAATATAATCTTTTTCTTTGGTGACGAGAATTCCCCTAATTCAATGTTATTATGTACCTAAAATACTATTGTGAAAAATATGTAAGCCAATATGGTCAAATAAAAATTATAAAAAAATTAAAAAATAAAATAAAATAATAGTAGAAGTTAAAAAAATTGCATCACATAGTTGACCATAGTAATTTGAATCCAGACAAGTGAGAGCCAAGTTATTTAAAAAATAATAAAAAAAGAGAAAAGAAAAAGAGCAGAAAGTTAAAAAAAATAAAAATTACAGTAGAAAGCACATTTGTGAAAATCATTATATCTCCCATAAAGTCACTACTGATACAATGGCAGAAGTTTTAGAAGTTTTTGTTAGCTCTTCATTTTGTCAAAATTGTGTGTTCCTATAGGGATAACAGCATAAAACAAATAACATTGTCAAGAAATTCAAAGCATTATTACTGACATTCTGGCTTTTAAGGGTATGTACACAGCTGCAAGTCTTCCTGGAAAAAAAGAAGGAAGATATTGGGGTACCTTCATTTGCTCAAAACAAAACAAAACAGTGATATTAGCCCCCAAACCTGCATATTGAAGTTTGATCAGATTGGAATCATAGAGGGGCGATGAGTCAGGACCATCAGGAAAACAGTGATTTTGGGTGATAGAGACAGCTTTAGCAGGTTCAGGGTTTGGCTTGCCTTTTCCTCTTGATATGGCTAGCTTTCTGTTGCACAGCCCAATGTTTTATGGCTTGGTTTACATCTTGTTCAAGAAAAGACTGAGTTATGGAACTGACCTGGTTCAAACATAATGCCTGTTTTTTGAGTGTAGTTAACTACAAATATTCTCACATTTTCTTGGTCTTATTCTAATATCTCTTGAGATGTGCACTTTTTTTTTAATCTTTATTTAAACACCTTGATTACAAATATGATTGTAGTTGGGTTTCAGTCATGTAAAGAACACCTCTTCAATTGGAGGTATGAGATATTATGAAGTTTGCTTGATATTCTTTGCAACATTTTTTCTCACTTAACTTTTATAGATTACTGAGTTTTAGTGTGTTTTACTATGTTATCACTTTTTTTTAGAGCACTATTAAGGATAAAATAACGGATTTTATGTTGCTTTTGGTTTTGGGGCCACATTCAGCAGCGTTCAGGGGTTACTATTGGCTTTGCACTCAGAAATAGTTCCTGGCAGGCTCAGAGGACCATATAGGATACCAGGGATTGAACCAGGTTTGTCCCAGATCATCTGCATGCAATTTAAATACCCTACTTCTGTGCTATCACTCCAGCCCTAATTTAAAGAATTTCAAATTAAAATATCACTGAATAAGAATATACCTTTACTAATTAAAGGAAGTATTTATAGAATATCTAATAAAATATATAAATATGTAAGTACCCATGATCAATTATATAAAACTTCTTGTGATAATACTGAAATTGCAATATATTATTGTTTGAAATATAAATACTTGATTTTTATTAAATTTTAGATTAAATTGCAAATTTATAATGAAGAATGTCAGAATTTAGTTGATTTTGAATCCCAAGGAAGTAGATGTCATTAATTATTTACTTAAATTTATTTTTTATTTTCATATGGGAAATATAAAAAGTCAAATAAAAAAGAAGAAAAGCAAGCTAGACAATTCTACATGGTCAGCTATAGAGAGTTATTAAAATGTTTTTATAAGAGAAACACAAAAATTTTTAACCAATAAGGGAGAAAACAAATTAGAGAATTCTACTTATACTGCTACAGAAAATTTCTAACAATGGTTTTACTTGGAAAACAAGATCAAGATGTAATTTACCAGATCTATAGGCTACATAAACAGATGGGCCATGTATTAGTCTTCTGAAAAAATGAATATCCCAAATGTTTCTTATGAAAAATAGTGAGATAAAACAAACGCAGGAACTCAGCATCCTTTGTTTTGCTTCTAAAGTTCAGTCATGTTCATATAAAGTAAAGTCCCTGTTTGAAACTAGAACATGTTGTCACAATCTTGGGGATTTAACTGTAGTCTGTGGTCACACATAAAATAGACAGCTTAGACAAATTTAGACTACATTAATACAAGCAAAGTATCTAGATTATAGGAAACAAGACTTCTATTAGACTCTGCTATAGACCACATTAAACAATCCAATGGTAAAAATCCTTGTGAGATTTTGGATTACTACTAAACAGGGTTTGGAATGGCTGTTGGTAGCTAGCTGTATGTAACTATATTTCATAAAACCATGATTGTCATATCTAATGTGCAGCATATGTGTCCATTACCATGCTTGAGATTATATGAATATACTGGTAAATGATTATGGTTCTTAAACTCAATGAGCTCATCTACTTTGTGGAACATTTTTCCAGGCCATGGCAAAAGATCCATTAGACTTACAATCAAATACGACCCCCCCTTTTTTTTCTTTCTTTTTCTTTTCCTTTAAACAACTTTATTACATACATGATTGTGTTTGGGTTTCAGTCATGTAAAGAACATCACCAGTGCAACATTCCCATCACCAATGTCCCAAATCTCCCTCCTCCCCACCCAACCCCCGCCTGTACTCTAGACAGACTTTCTATTTCCCTCGTACATTCTCATTATTGGGATAGGTCAAAACATAGTTATTTCTCTAACTAAACTCATCCCTGTTTGTGGTGAGCTTCATGAGGTGAGCTGTAACTTCCAGCTCTTTTCTCTTTTGTGTCTGAAAGTTATTATTGCAAGAATGTCTATCATTTTTCTTAAAACCCATAGATGAGTGAGACCATTCTGCATCTTTCTCTCTCTGACTTATTTCATTCAGCATAATACATTTCATATACATCCATGTATAGGAAAATTTCAAGACTTCATCTCTCCTGAGAGCTGCATAATATTCCATTGTGTATATGTACCACAGTTTCTTTAGCCATTCATCTGTTGAAGGTTATATTGACTGTTTCCAGAGTCTTGCTATGGTATATAGTGCTGCAATGAATATAGGTGTAAGGAAGGGGTTTTTGTATTGTATTTTTGTGTTCCTATGGTATATTCCTAGGAGAGGTATAGCTGGGTCGTATGGGAACTCGATTTCCAGTTTTTGGAGGAATCTCCATATTGCTTTCCATAAAGGTTAAACTAGACGGCATTCCCACCAGCAGTGGATAAGAGTTTCTTTCTCTCCACATCCCCGCCAACACTGCTTGTTCTCATTCTTTGTGATGTGTGCCAATCTCTGAGGTGTGAGGTGGTACCTCATAGTTGTTTTGATTTGCATCTCCCTGATGATTAGTGATGTGGAGCATTTTTTCATATGTCTTTTAGCCATTTGTATTTCTTCTTTGTCAAAGTGTCTGTCCATTTCTTCTCCCCAATTTTTGATGTGATTAGATGTTTTTGTCTTGTAAAGTTCTGTCAGTGCCTTGTATATTTTGAAGATGATTCCCTTATCTGATGGGTATTGGGGGAATAGTTTCTCCCACTCAGTGGGGGGCTCTTCTATTCTGGGCCCTATTTCTTTTCAGGTGCAGAAAGTTCTCAGCTTAATATATTCCCATTTGTTAATCTCTGCTTTCACTTGCTTGGAAAGTGCAGTTTCCTCCTTGAAGATGCCTTTAGTCTCAATGTCCTCGAGTGTTTTACCTATGTGTTGTTCTATATATCTTATGGTTTCAGGTCTGATATCGAGGTCTTTCATCCATTTGGATTTAACCTTTGGACATGATGTTAGCTGGGGTCTAAGTTCAATTTTTTGCAAGTGGCAAGCCAGTTGTGCCAACACCACTTGTTGAACAGGCTTTCTTTGCTCCATTTAGGATTTCTTGCTCCTTTATCAAAAATTAGATGATTGTATGTCTGGGGAACATTCTCTGAGTATTCAAGCCTATTCCACTGATCTGAGGGCCTGTCTTTATTCTAATAACATGCTGTTTTGAAAACTATTGCTTTGTAGTACAGTTTAAAGTTGAGGGAAGTAATTCTACCCATATTCTTTTTCCCAATGATTGCTTTAGCTATTCTAGGGTGTTTATTGTTCCAAATAAATTTAAAAAGTGCCTGATCCACTTCTTTGAAGAATGTCATGGGTATCTTTAGAGGGATCACATTAAATCTGTACAATGCTTTGGGGAGTACTGCCATTTTAATTATGTTAATCCTGCCAATCTATGAGAAGGATATGTGCTTCCATTTTCACATGTCCTCTCTTATTTCCTGGAGCAGAGTTTTATAGTTTTATTTGTATAGGTCCTTCATATTTTTAGGCAAGTTGATTCCAAGATATTTGACCTTTTGTGGCACTATTGTGAATGGGGTTCTTTTCTTAATTTCCATGTCTTCCTTATTACTTTTGGTTTATAGAAAGGCCATTGATTTTTCTGTGTTTTGTAACCTGCCATCTTGCTATATGAGTCTATTGTTTCTAGAAGCTTTTTCATAGAGACTTTAGGGTATTCCAGGTAGAGTATCATGTCATCTGCAAACAGTGAGAGCTTGACGTGTTCCTTTCCTATCTGGATTCCCTTGATACCTTTTTCTTGCCTAATCGCTATAGCAAGTACTTCCAGTATGTTGAAAAGGAGTGGTGAGAGAGTGTGCCAGAATTTAGAGAAAAGGCTTTTAGTTTTTCTCCATTGAGGACAATATTTGCCTCTGGCTTGTGATAGATGGCCTTAACAATATTGAGAAAGGTTCCTTCCATTCCCATCTTGCTGGGAGTTTTGAGCAAGAATGGGTGTTGGACCTCATCAAATGCTTTCTCTGCATCTATTTATATGATCATGTGATTTCTATTTTTCTTATTGTTGATATTGTGTATTATGTTGATAGATTTATGGATGTTAAACCAGCCTTGCATTCCTGGGGTGAAACTTACTTGATCATAGTGGATGATCTTTTTAATAAGGCATTGAATCCTATTTGCCAGGATTTTGTTGATGATCTTCGCATCTGTATTCATCAGCAATAATGGTCTGTAATTTTCTTTTTTGGTAGCACCTCTGTCTGGTTTACATACCAAGGTGATGTTGGCTTCATAAAAGCTATTTGGAAGTGTTCCTGCTTTTTCGATTTCATGAAATAGTCTAACCAGGAGTGGTAGTAGTTCCTCTTGAAAATTTTGAAAGAATTCATTAGTAAATCCATCTGGGTCTGAGCTTTTGTTTTTGGGCAGATATTTGAGTACTGTCTTAATTTCCTCAATAGTGATGGGTGTGTTTAAATATGTTACATCCTCTTCATTTAACCTTGGAAGATTATAAGAGTCCAAAAATTTATCCAGGTTCTCATTTTTAATGGTGTAGAGTTTCTCAAAGTAGTTTCTGATTACCCTTTGGATCTCTACCATATCAGTAGTGATCTCTCCTTTTTCATTCCTAATACGAGTTATCAAGTTTCTCTCTCTCTCTCTTTGTTAGTTTTGCCAGTGGTCTATCAACCTTGTTTATTTTTTCAAAGAACCAACTCCTGCTTTTGTTGATCTTTTGGACTGTTTTTCGGGTTTCTACTTCATTGATTTCTGCTCTCAGCTTTGTTATTTCCTTCTGTCTCCCTATTTTGGGGTTCTTTTGTTGAGTACTTTCTAATTCTATGCGCTGCATCATTAAGATATTCAGGTATGCCCCTTCTTCTTTCCTGATGTGTGCTTGCAAAGCTTAAATTTTTCTCTCAGTACGGCTTCTGCTATGTCCCTTAGGTTCTGATAGTTTGTGTCTCCCTTGTCATTTGTTTCTAGGAAGGTTTTGATTTCCTCTTTGATTTTATCTCGGTTATTCAGTGTTAGGGTATTTAACTTCCAGGTATTAAAGTTTTTCTTCTGTGTCCCTTTGTAGTTCACATATAATTTCAGAGCCTTGTGGTCAGCAAAGTTAGCCTGCAAAATTTCTATTTTCTTGATATTATGGAGGTATGTTTTATGTGCTAGCATGTAGTCTATCCTGGAGAATGTTCCATGTACATTAGAGAAGAATATGTATCCAGGCTTCCGGGGGTAGAGTGTCCTGTATATATCTACTAGGCCTCTTTCTTCCATTTCTCTTTTCAGGTCTAGTATATTCTTGTTGGGTTTCAGTCTGGTTGACCTGTCAAGTGTTGACAATGCAGTGTTGAGGTCTCCCAAAATTATTGTGTTGTTATTGATATTATTTTTCAGATTTGTCAACAATTTTATTAAATATTTTGCTGGCCCTTCATTTGGTGCATATATGTTTAGAAGAGTGATTTCTTCCTCTGTACGTATCCCTTGATTAATACAAAATGTCCATCTTTGTCCCTTACAACTTTCCTAATTATAAAGTTTGCATCATCTGATATGACTATGGCCACTCCAGCTTTTTTGTGGGTATTGTTTGCTTGGATAATTTTCCTCCAGCCTTTTATTTTGAGTCTATATTTGTTCTGACTATCCAGGTGCATTTCTTGTAGGCAGCAGAAGGTTGGATTGAGTTTTTTGATTAATTTAGCCACTCTTTGTCTCTTAACTGGTGCATTCAGTCCGTTGACATTGAGAGAAAAAATTGTCCTGGGCGTGAGTGCCATCTTTATATGAAAGTTTGGTGTGTCTGTTGGTCAGTCTTGTTTTAATAGGCTGTTCAGTTTTTCTTTTAAGAATGGTTTTGAGTCTTTAAAGTTTCTGAGCTGTTGTTTGTCTGATAAACCATGTATTATTCCTTCAAACCTGAAAGTGAGTTTTGCTGGGTGCAGTATTCTAGGCGAAGCATTTATTTCATTGAGTTTTGTCACTATGTCCCACCACTGCCTGCAGTAAATCTCAAGGATGTTTCCTTGAATGTAATTTCTCTTTTTGATCTTGCTGCTCTCAGAATTCTGTCTCTCTCTGTAGGATTCGTCATTGTGACTAGGATGTGTCTTGGGTGTTTTTTCTGGGGTCTCTTTTAGTTGGTACTCTTTGCGCTTTCAGGATTTGATCACATGCATTCTTTAGCTCTGGTAGTTTCTCTTTAATGATGTTCTTGACTATTGATTCTTCCTGGAGATTTTCTTCCTGGGTCTCTAGGACTCCAATGATTCTTAAGTTGTTTCTGTTGAGCTTATCATAGACTTCTATTTTTATCTGTTCCCATTCTTTGAGTAATTTTCCCATTGTTTGATCATTTGCTTTAAGGCTTTTTTCCAATTTCTTCTGCTATGTGGAATTGTTATTCATCTCATCTTCCAGTGTACTAATTCTATCCTCAGCTGCTGTTAACCCGTGGGAAAGCTCAACCATGTTTTTCTTCAATTCAGCTACTGAGTTTTTCAGACCTGATATTTGACCTGAAATTTCAGTTTGGAGTTTTCTGATTTCTATCTTCATATTCTCTTGATTCTTATTAGTGTTCTCTTCTATACTTTCTTTGAGTTCTTTGAACATCTTCCATATTGCGACTCTAAACTCCTTATCTGAGAGACTGACTAGTTGGTTGGTCATGTTCAAGTCATCAGAGTTGCCATCGTCATTCTTTATGTCTGGCACTGGCCTGCGTTGTTTCCCCATCATCACATTTGTATTGTGGGTTTTTCTACGTGTTGTGGTTGTATTCATTGGCTAAATGATGTGCATGGTAGCGAAGCGAAGTGGAGCAGCTGTGCTCCTCTTGCTCCTCCCTTTCTGGGAGTGTAAACTCACCTCCAGGGAAGGCAAGCCATCCTCAGATGATCCACACACAGGATGAAATCAGGCCGAAAATCGAGCACAACACAGAAGACAGGCAGATAGGGGTGCTGGCATCTGAGTTCCAGCAGAGTTCAGCGGCTTCCCCTTTCTGGGTTTATAAACTCACCTCCAAGGAAGGCGAGCCATCCACAGATGAGCCACACACAGGATAAAATCAGGACAAAAATGTAGCATAGCACAGAAGACAGGCAGATAGGTGTGCTGGAATATGAGTTCCCAGAAACCCTTTAGAACTTTAATCCTAGTCTAAAATGGGTAATCCCCTCAGATTGTTGGGGCTTCCCATCCTCTTACTGACAAAGGTTAAAGAGCTTGAAGCCTCCAAAACCTTCACTGTGGTCTCCAGGGTCACCCAGAATATTGACATTCACCTCTGAAGCAGGCAGGATCACTGGCACGAACGCTGATGAAATCCAGTCTCAGGCAGCTGAAAACAGCATGACCCAAGATGGCTTCTGCACCCTTATGACTCCTGGCAGAAACCAAATGGAATCAGTGTGTGTATGTCCTGACCCACCTCTGACGCAGGTAGGATCGCTGGGATAAAATCCAGTCTCAGGCAGCTCTGAAGCAGGCAGAATCACCAGCAGGAACGCTGATGAAATCCAGTCTCAGGCAGCTCTGAAGCAGGCAGGATCACAGGCAGGAATGCCAAATACGACCCCCTTTTACTTCATGATTGATTAAGTAAAGGTGTTTGACTATTTTTCTCATCATTATTTGGGTTAGAGATTTGTCTTGGACAATTTCATTATAATTATCTTGCCATGACAATAACAACTGTGTCTTAAAATGTTATTGTTATGGCTATCTGAGCTTTAAATATGCTTTAAGGCAAACCACACTATTTTAGTATTCATGAAAATCACTATGATAAGAGATCGGAAGGAGTCAAGCATGAGTTTGAAGATATTTGTAACTAGCAAGGAAGCTCACCAATCAAACCCTTGTCAGAAGTGAACAAACATGCACACACATATACCAGCTGAGATCTGAGCACTTCCATGTTCATGCATACTGTGTAGGCTCTCTATTCCCAACAGATTCTTGTGGTGATTGCACCACACAGTTTTAACTTAACTGATTTTCCCAAAGTGTTCTTCTTTGTGTGGTTCTCCAATAGATATGGATATGGGGGAGATTTGCTTGAGCTTTGGAAATGAAAGAACAGTTTGATCTATGTTTGGAAGGCAATTTATGGCTGCCTAATGCCTTGGGACCTCAATACCTTCTCTCTCAATTATTGAATCTCCTGAATTTTAGGGTTCATCTACACCTTTCATCTTATTCCACTGTCATCAGGCTTCTTCCTTCAAGGTCTCCAAGTCCTTGGTCAAGAATCCATCAGTTTTCAGAGTCCAAGTGACAGGTACTATTTTATTTATAGGTCAGGGCACTATTGAGGTTAGAAATGAGGAAGACAAGAAAGCACAGTTATTTGTCTTTATGGAAATTTGAGTGGTTTGGACTTTCTCCACTGGTATTTCCATTTGAGAGCCCAGCTAATTTCTAAATTATCTAAGACTATTCAACACCAAATACAAAATTGGTCTTGCCTAGATTTCTTAACCAACCTCCACAATTATTCTGCCTGACTTCTGACCTCGGATATTCTTCCACTATATTAAATAGCACACTAAGCAAAGAAAATACAAGCTGTGGTTTATATATTTTCATCAATAATTGATCACAATTTATTTTACAATTTTTCAGTTAAAGTACCATGAGAAACACAATAACTGGTCACATTTTATTTTACAATTTTTGAATTAAAATACCATGAGATACACAGTAACAAAGTTGTTTATCATTGAATTTCAGTTAGAACTCTTTCGAAAGCCATGAACAAAAGATAAATGAAAAATGAATTGAAGGCTTTGATAACAGAACTGAATCCATATGGTACTTAGAGGGAATGAAGGCAGAATTTCTCAGGACATAGAAACTAAAGGCATCTTCAAAGATAAAACATGACTAACCAAGTAAGTGGAAACAAAGATGAACTAATGGGACCACTCTTTATTTAATCCTGGTCCATTCATCACTTCATGATGATGGTAGGTTTTCTTATTCTACTATTGTGATAAGCAGCTTTTAAGCCATTGAATTTTCTCATTGATTTCTATTAAACATTATTTTTCTACATGTGACTGGTATCAAAGCCCAAAGTTTTATGATACTCAAGTTAAGAATAAATATATATTCTCATCTCCTTGGATTTCCTATGGTCTTATAAATACAGGGCAACAGCATTACTTTTTTCTATCCTCTTACTCATTTTTAACCTTCTATCTCATTACATGTGTCAATAAAGTTAAAAGCAGTATTTGCCTCTCACCTTCTTTCTTCTTTCCTCAAAGAATCATAAAACCCTTTACTCCACAGTCTGCCTGCTATTTAACTCTCTATCTTAGTCCAAGTTTCCACTTTTCTATATTCCTAATTACTCTTAAGAGGCAAAACCCACATCTGAGATATAAATGAAGCAAAATTCTCATGTTTGCCCAAAAAATTTCCTCAATTATACATCTTGTCCACATAAAGGGAAAAGTGTGGTTGAGAATACATAACTGTATAATTAAGAGTTTATTTTAATGGGAAGTAGGAAAAAGCCACATGCCAACAATATTTGAAGGAAATGGAGATAATTTATATTCTGTGATTTAATTTGTGTTGTCCATTTTCTTTAACACACTTGGTCAATAGTAACTTTATACCTCCCTTCACATTTAAGCAAAATCATAATCTATGCTTGTCACATTATGTTTTCCATTTCAATTTAAATTCCACTTTACTGACTTCCTTTCTCAGTTCATCTATACCCTAGCCCCTACTTCTGGCTATTTCTATGCATCTGGTAGCCAAAGATCATGCTAGTGATCATATTCTCACAAACAATAAATAATAATACCAAGTTTAGGTTTAATTCCAAATTTATTAATTTTTAATCTATGCATCACTGGAATTTTTTATATTGTACAGAGAGGATTCTAGATAAATTTTCATTTTTATTCAGTAATTATGTCTTACAAAATAGTTATTCCAAAGGCTCCTCCAGTTTTTTATTCTTTTGCCCAAGAGTTATGTATTATAAAGTTCTTTTCTTCATTATTACTTTCTTTATTATGCCTTCTTTTCCGTTATTAGCATTTATATTCTTTCTGTCACATTTCTATATTATACTTTCCTATTTTTTCTTTTTCTGTTTTTATGAGAAAGACATGTCTATAAATGTTGGTTCTTAGAAGTCACTAACAACAGAAAGAGCTGTTTACTCTCTTTCCTTCTGAAATTATTACTAATCAAATAGTAATTCTGTAATTAATCAAGAGAAAGACTGGAGCATCAGATAAGTATCCAATTCTCCATCTAGCAAATCCACAAATGTAAAAAATATGTTATATCATTTTTCACTGAAAATCTAAACTTTCATTATGTTTTATTTTGTTCTCAAATATCCAAGTAAACACACACATATATTTATTTATTTATTTATTTGGTTTTTGAGCCACACCCGTTGACGCTCAGGGGTTACTCCTGGTTATGTGCTCAGAAGTCGCTCCTGGCTTGGGGGACCATATGGGACTCTGGGGATCCAACCGCAGTCCATCCTAGGTTAGCGCTGGCAAGGCAGAACTTTACCTCTAGTGCCACCGCGCCGGCCCCAACACATAAATATATATTTATATGTAAGCAATATTTTATCCTATACTTCAAAGTTGCACTTTTATATTATTAACACTCCTATAGTAAAATTTATTCTCAGTAATTTATTTTATTATAAAGTTCAATTGTAGTTCCTTAGTTAAATTAGAAAATGAAGAGCAAGTTAGATTTAAACAACCAAGACTTGGAATAACACAATTAATTTAAAAGTATCATACCATTTAAAATATCAATGGATAAATCATCTTGAACTAAAGGTTAAATTTTTCATGTGTATGAGAATACTCATATTCTTATTTGATGAGCAAATATGGGACTTTCAGTAGAGAAAATAAATTACATCACAATTTCTAGTAGGCATAAAAGATTAATATTTAAAATATCTAATTAATATATACCAATAATTGCTGTAGTAACAATCCAATCAGGTAAGTTAATGACCATAATTATAACTTTAGATATGTATAATTATCTCATTAAGAAAAAAAGAAAAAAATTAGAATTTGCAAAGTTAAAAATGTAGCAAATAGTACATCACAGATTTAATGATACTCTGGCATAAGAAAATAATTGGAAAACATTTTTTTCAAAATTTTTTTGGGGGCCACCCTGGCATTACTCAGGGGTTACTCCTGGCTGTCTGCTCAGAAATAGCTCCTGGCAGGAACCGGGGACCATATGGGACACCAGGATTCGAACCAACCACCTTTGGTCCTGGATCGTCTGCTTGCAAGGCAAACACTGCTGTGCTATCTCTCCGGGCCCACATTTTTTTCAATTTTCATGGAATTTTAAAACACACTGTTGAAAATTTATTTTTAATGCTGTATAAAATTGGGACTAGTGCAGTGATGCAAGGGGTGAGGCATCTACCTTGCCCGTGCTAGCCTAGGATAGACCACGGTTCCATCCCCCATGTGGTCCCCCAAGTCAGGAGAAATTTCTGAGTGCATAGCCAGGAGTAACCCTAGAGAGTCACCAGGTGTGGCCCAAAAACAAAAACAAAAACAACAAAAAAACCTTTGAAACAATGAATGAAATATATTATAGTTATCATAGTTCAATATAAATTCATGAACATACCTGCATATTAAAATGTTCTAAACATATTCACATGACTACAAACTTGATGAAAAGTACACATAAAACCTAGAGGTATCAATCAATTATTGCTGAATTATACAGAATTATTAAGTAAGGATGAATGAATAATTTGGGGGCCATTTTCACAATGAAAATTTGAATTTTTTTCAACTAATGTTCAAATGGAACATTTAAATTTAAAAGTCAATTTAGCAAATTAGCAAACTTACCCAACACAGGCTTTATTGAATCATTGCTCATGTATGCAACTTATTTATAGTAGGTACTAAAACACAGGGTAGAAAGGTAGAGTTTATGTGATGCCTTCCTTTTCTTTCTTCCCTCCCACCTTCCTTTCTTTTTCTTCCTTTCTTTCTTTCTCTCTCTCTGTTTCTTTCTTTCTTCCTTTCTTTCTTTCTCTCTCTCTGTTTCTTTCTTTCTCTCTCTCTGCTTCTTTCTTTCTTTCTTTCTTTCTTTCTTTCTTTCTTTCTTTTTCTTTCTTTCTTTCTTTCTTTCTTTTTATTTCTTTCTTTTTCTTTCTTTCTTCTTTCTTTTGTTCTTTCTTTCTTTCTCTCTCTTTCTCTTTCTTCTTTCTTTTCTCTTTTTCTTTATTTTTTCTCTTTTTTTCTTTCTTTTCTTTTTCTTTCTTTTGTTCTTTCTTCTTTTTTCTTTCTTTCTTTTCTTTCTTTCTTTCATTTCTTTCTTTCTTTTCCTTCTTTAATTTTTTCTTCCTTTCTTTCAAAAAGGTAGAGTATGTAATTTTTATGAAACATCACAAATTTCCTTCTTTCCTTCTTCCTTCCTTCCTTTTTTCCTCCCTCCTTCATTTCCTTCTTCCTTTCTTTTCTTTCTTTTCTTTCTTTCTTGCTCTCTCTTTGCTTTCTTTCTTTTTATTCCTTCCTTTCTTTATTCTTTTTCATTTTTCTTTTTTCCTCTTGCTCTTTCTTCATTCTTTCTTCCTTTGTTTTTTTCTTTCATTCTCTTTTTTCTTTCTCTTGCTCTTTCTTTCTTCTTCTTTTGCTTCCTCCTCTCTTTTCTTCCTTCCTTTCTCACTCTCTTCCTTCCTTCCTTCTTTCCTTCCTTCCTTCCTTCTTTCTTTCTTTCTTTTTCTCTTTTATTTATTTTTTGTCTCATTTTCTTTCTTTTTTCTTTTACTTTTTTCAAAATGTATTTATATATACAGAAATATTTTTATGATTTTGTTTATAGAAGTTTATGGAAAAAGGAACTTAAATACTTTAGACTCTATTATAGTGCCTGGTATAAGAATGCTTAAGAATTTTCAAGTTAAGTGTATCTGAATAAAGACACTAATGGTTATGTTTGAGAGAAGTTTATGAATAAATTTTGTTATATATATAAAACAAAGATTTAAAAAAGCTTATTGTTTTAAGAATATGTATGCACAATTTGATCTTTGATAGTGTTTTTCTTTTTTATTAATATCTTTATTTAAACACCTTGATTACAAATATGATTATAGTTGAGTTTCAGTCATGTAAAGAACACCTTCCTTCACCAGTACAACATTCCCATCACCAATGTCCTGAATCTCCCTTTTCCCCCATAGAGCTTCTGTACATTACAAAACTGTTCCTCCTTACTCAAGATCCCATGAGTCTTTCTTTTGGAACAAATGTGAACTGAGACATTGAGAAAAGCTTTGGATTATCCTAGCTGTAACTCAAACAGGATGAAATAAAAATCACATGTGATATGATCAGAAAGTACAGATCAATACTCAGATGGGTTTACAAACAAACCTTCATTTTATATGTATCTCTGACTGAAGCATCTTACTAGTAGAGAAACAAGAATGCAGTAGAGAGACTATCAAACTGTAAAATGAAAAATAAGTGTTTTAGGAAAATTTAAGAGAATTTATTGAACAAAAACAATTTAACATTTCTTATAAAATAAAAAGTGATAAAACTAAACTAAGTTAAATATACACTGGAATATTTTTATATAGAATATGTTTCTGGGCAAAGCAGTTGTGCATAATTTAGGACATTTTGCATGTGGCTTATTCATTTTTAACCCAAGGAACCCTATGATCATATCCCCATCAGAATGAAATTTTAGCTTAAATTCAAGAGTAAGCTCTGAGTACCATGAGATATGGTTCTAACCCAATGCAATAACAAAAGTAAATAAGTAAAAATATTTTGTAACCAAATATATGAAATAACAATGAGAGGTTTGTGTTCTTTTCTATTTTTGTGGGGGTGGGGGAATTACACAATGGTGCTCATGGGCTATTTTTGGTTGTCTGTGGTCAGGAGGGAATCATTGGGGTGTTCAGGGGACCAAATGTGGGACATATATTCAAATACCTCTATGCTTTATACATTACCTGTTAGATGATCACTCCAACTGATAGGCATTATAACATATGCAATTTTCTTTAATATTAGGATTAGATAAAAAAATTGAAAGACAAATAAATTGCTAACAGTAAGACTGTATTGTGGCAGGTAAAGGAAATTTGGAAATTTTTTTTTGAATTTTGCATTGCAAAATTTGGTATATTATTACTCATAACTATAAATATACCCTCCAAAAGTCTTAAAATATCATTACTAAGCTGTGGCTAATATGGCCATGGGATCTCCAACTGCATGCTAGAGCAAACTGGAGAGTCTTTGACAGAGCAGGTCACCAGTACTTGTAGCTGCCACTTCCTGTCCTATAAAATAAAAAAAATTAGTAAAATTAAAATGATTATCATTACTAAATTGGCATAAAAAGATATGATGTGTCAATAGGTGAAGAAGTTTTTCCAGGTAGAGGAAATGGTCATACTAAAGAACCAAACAATAGTAAGACAGGCCATTTTTAAAGGATTCTCTAGTTCAATATTAGTGTCCTCGTGGAAAGAAGTGAAAATGGAATCTTGAAGGTAAGTTAGAGGGCATTAATTACAAAAGTTCAGTGCCAAGGTGAAGAGTATAAATGCAACATAAATGGAAATGGAAATGAAAGAAAATGTGAAAATGCATTTTTCTGAGTTCTCTGAATTGTTCTAGAAAGTGGCTGAATGCAGGAAGAATTTTTGGAAGCTTTGACTTACAGCTCACTGTTTTAAAGTACTCAAAGTTGACTACTAGGACTTGTCACTAGTATGGGTTGAGGCAGTAGTATTATGGAGGGTGGGTTTATGGCCTATAAGGTCTGGGTTAATTCTGAGGGGTGTCAGAATTGACCTCAATTATATGACATAGTTTTTGTCACAGAATTATTATTTGAGAAAGTAAACATTGCACGTCTACTGACACTAGAGTGAGCCTGAAAGTAAAGGAACACTAGTAGTTAACTGAAAGTATAGGAAAACATGATTTTTCAAAACATCTTCCTCATGTCTCTTAAAAAAAGTGTTTAAAATGTAATAGGGAAAAATGAGATTATGTTGTATATTTATTCATTGTTATTCTCTAAATGTACTTCTCTTTCTGTTCCTAGGAAAAGGAAACTAGAACACTAGTTTGGTTTTATTTTGGTAAGTCTTGGGGGCCACCTTGGTCATGCTCAGGGCTTATTCCTGCTCTGTGTTCAAAGGGGCACCACCAAATTCAGTGCCTAGCATCAAATCTGGGAGTCAGCTGCATGCAAAGTATTAGGTAGTATATACTACTATTATACTAATATACTATTGTATATTGTACTATTGTATATTATATTAGTATAATATACTATTGTTTCCCCATTAAAGTAAACATGCCTCTTTCCTCTCTTGCCTATACCTACCTATGATGGGATAACCTATACCTAGACTTCACTTACTTTGGTATAGTCATGTGATATCCCTTGGCCAACAGTGTGAAAGGTTGTACTCGTTCCATGTTCAAGGCTATGAAATTTTATAAAAGTTAAGAATATATTATAAGAATTTATGTCTCCACCAATGATTTACAGTCCTTTACCACAGAATGAGCAAGTCCTATTTCAGATATATTTAACTTGTATAGTAAAGAAAAGGCCCAGAAGAGAACTGAAACTTGTTCCACCTATAACAGGAAATGGATCCTTAATTTTTCAAGCCACTAAAATTTCTGGAATTTTTATTACATAACCTACTTCAACCTGATGAATTAAAGTGAATTATCATGATTTATGTAAAAAGAAAGATATATATGTCTTTGTTCTTTCCTAAATTTCTATCTTGCTTTATGGAAGTCACTTCTGCCTGCAGCAACTTGCACGCAGGTCACACCAAACTGAATTGATTACTTGGAAAGTATATATCAAGTTGAAAAGCATGAGTTTATTATTTTCCTGTTTGGGGCATTTGGGGATAAATTTCAAACCATCTGAGCCTTCGCTTAAGTATCCATTTTGAAAAATGGTAATAATGCTACACACTTTCTAGAGTCACTTTGAAGCTAATGCTCTAATCTTTATTTTGCAGATAAGGCAACTATGCCTTAATTTCATAATGCTATTTAACTCGTTTTGATATCATAAACATAGCAACACATCATGAGGAAATGTGTTTTTCAGTTTACCTTATTTTATTACAAATAACATAAGACAATACATGAAATTTAAAGACTAGGCTACAGATTTTTGAGTTGGATAAATTACATCTAAATACATTCCTACTCTCAACTAGCAAAAAAAAAAATTAAGAGAAAACAAGATGCAGGTAAAATATTTGGCAGGTTTTTGTTATAGACTTCACAATTCTGTCTGGATGAAGTTATGATGGCGTTTGTAGCCAAGTAAATGGCTTCCACATTTGCTCAGATATGGATAATTTATTTAGATGGGTGTCAGAACTTTTATACAGTTTTCTCAAATCTTACTTCCTTTGGTAAAAACAGTGACTAATGATAAAATCTTTTGTTAGGTCAAAGCTTGCCATGTGGTAAGAATTAATTTCTACCCAGAACAGTGTCATTGTCAAGTCATTTTTAAGACTTATCACTGTTCACGAGGGCAAAGTTTGACTTCCTGAAAACCGTGTCAGAGGCTCACAATTGACTGAGTATGTAAGGTAGAACAATTTTTACAGAAGTGTATCTGGAATAAAACAGAATTATAAAGTGGACTGAAGTAAAAGTACAGACAAGCAGATCATAAAACTATATGAAATAGTATTATGAACAGTAAGGTGATAGAAAACCTTTATGGTTTAGCTCTGATAAATATCATAAATTGAAGATAATCTAATTAAAGATAAATCTACTCTAATGTAATTAATTAAATTATTGAAGCCATTTAGCAGTATTGTAATACAAATAAATGAATTCTTGTCATTGAATTAGTATATCCTTGTATTAGCATTAATTATATCATGATTGTTATACTTCGTAGACACACAGATGTGCCTTGATGTTTGTATTTATGCCTGGATATATACATATCTAGTCACTTATTTTTGTGAGATGTTCTATAAGATCATACAAATGCTTACTATGATCATTAATTTTTATATCTGAACAAATTTAGGTTAGAAAAATAGCTGGCTTTTCTAGAATTACTAGTCCAAAGTTACAAAACTAGAATTATGATAGACTACTTATCTAGAGTTTAATTTGAAGAAAATATAAGATCTATTTAAGTTTGTGTGAACATTAAGTCTTCATAAGGGAATACTTATAATTGTGAGGGTAGAGATTAGATATTAGCAGGCTGGTGGATATCATAGATCTATCATTACCTATAATGACATCTGCTACCTGTAATATTCTATGTCCTTGAGAGAAAAGAATGGTTCCTTTCTCATCCCTATTGAGGAAAATTAATAGGACTTTTTTTAAATGGTCTAAAAAGTGATAATGTGAAAAAATACAGCAGTTTCACAAACAATCAAATTATCACGATGCTGAAGATAAAATATATTGTTTCTTTATCCTTTATATATACCAAAAATTCTTTTAATTAAATAAAGAAAGAAAAAAAGCAATTCAATTTAAACAATTTTAGTATAACAAGACATATGTCATGCAACAAATGGAGAAGGAAGCTGTCAGAATATATTCTCCAACAATAAACCAAATCTTATAGAAAAAATTTTTATAGAAAATGACCCTTTATTTGACCCTATAAAATACAATTTATAATACAGTAGTGACTCAAAAACCTATATCCTATGTATTTTCTAATTCTATTGAAAAACATAGGGTGTAAAAATTGCTCTCTTTCCAATGAAAATTCTGTATAATGTAAGTAAAGGCAATTGTACAGAGCAAATTATCAAAGGACAAAGAATTTCAATTTGATGAATAGGGCCAGAGCATTTGCACAGTGGAGAGAGTGTTTACCTTGCACAGAGCTGAGTTGACCCCGGTTTGTTTCCCCAATCCCTGGCATCCTATATTGTCCCCTGACCACCACTAGGAGTAATTTCTGAGCACAGAGCCAGGAATAACACCTGAGCAACACCAGGTGTGGCTCCAAAACAAACAGAACTTATTTTAAAAATATTTAAGAAAACATTCTTTTCATTACATAGATGATTAATATTTGTCATATGATCAAAATCAGAACTAGAAAACTTGGAAATAATAATTTTATATCATAAAGAAAACATAGGAAGATTGAGGCTATCATTTAGGTTTTATTTTATTTTATTTTATTTAATTAAACCTAACAGTTTTATTTTTTGGTACTTGTAAGCAATGTAATTATCAAAGTTAAAACATAAAAATTTAAAAGATGATGGAAATTAATATTTGGACATTTGAAAGGCAATGGTCAGAATGCTATTTAATGTATTTAACTTTTAGCTTAATTGTATTATTGTTTTGATTACCATAACAAAATAAAGTTAAATAGGTGCTACATGCCTTTGCTCTTAAGAATTCCAAATTTCCTTGGGACAAGAGATATTGCAGAGTAAATACCATACCTATAACATGACCTACCTTAATTTGATTCCAAAAAATCACATATAAATCAAGGACTGCCAGGGGTAACCTCTAAGCATAGAGACAATAGTAAACCCTGGTCCAGGCCTGGTATAGCTCAAAAACAAACAAAAAATTATCTTTGAAATATTTTCAATAAAGTTTCCTCTAATGAACCTATGAAAGATATTCTCCTCCCATATGAAACACTTTTTTTTGTGTGTGTGTGTGTGTGTGGTTTTTGGGTCACACCCGGCAGTGCTCAGGGGTTATTCCTAGCTCCAGGCTCAGAAATTGCTCCTGGTGGGCACGGGGGGGGGGGGGGGGGGGGGACCATATGGGACACCAGGATTTGAACCGATGACCTCCTGCATGAAAGGCAACCGCCTTACCTCCATGCTATCTCTCCCGCCCCACTTTTTTTTTTTTTTAAACAGGATGGCTTTGGCTAAAATCCAGAATTCCAACCTGGACTTTCTTTCATAAGTGATCATTGACTCACTGTCTAACTTCTATGCTTGTCATCAGTTTTTCTGAATAATGGAATAATTGTTACATGTCAAAAATGAGTTAAGAGGATTAGTAAAAGTTGTAACATCACCCACTACTATCCAAAGCAAATACTTTAGATTTTTTTACCTTCATTTAAAAACATTTTCCTTTAAATTAATAATCAATTTTAATGCTATATATTGAAAAATATATATTGAAAAACCTGCTATATTATTAGTGTTGCTTTGCAACAAACTGCTCCAAAACTTACTTTTAAAAATGACTATTACACCTGGTGTTGACTCCATCTAGTAATGAATTTTGACTCAAGTAAGGGCCAGTGTGGGATTCATATTCAATGAAGACTAGGTAGAAAATAATTATTACAAATTCCAGACTGAATTTGTTAAGCTTCAGGAATCCTTAGTATTATCTTCCTTCTTCATTATTCTGGACTTGTTTCTAGTTGAATATAAGGCAGTTGAATTTTTTGAGTGCATAGGTAGTAACCTATCATATCATTTATAGATGACTTCTGGTATTGGTACTATCTCACTTTCAACTTACACCTAAAGGCAAGTTATACAGCATTTTAGACACTCTACAATAGGCTGAAAATACAAAAGCCTGAAACCAATAGAAAGGACAGAGAGGCTATCTTTAGAGGCATTGCTCCAGGCCATTT
Source organism: Suncus etruscus (assembly GCF_024139225.1). NCBI lineage: Eukaryota > Metazoa > Chordata > Mammalia > Eulipotyphla > Soricidae > Suncus > Suncus etruscus. The sequence continues at coordinate 15,183,049 of NC_064863.1, read as the reverse complement.
TAGATCTCTATATTGTGTTGCAAAGGTTTTCATAACAAATAACACATATAGTTGGCTTGAAAAGAGAACTCTATATTGTCAAATTTATGGAGGCTTGAGGTGAAAAGCAAGGTGTTAGGAGAGTGAGTTACTTCTCAAGGCTAAGAAAGATCAATTTGCTCCAAGCCTTTAGCTCAGGTCTGTTTTTTCTAGTAGTCCTTGGTGTTTGACTTGTGGAGACTATTAGTCTTCTCACTCATCCTCATGGGGCATTCTCTGTGTGCATATAAGACTCCATGTTTTCTTTTTTTTAAAGGACACTGGTCAAAGTGAATGAGAGCCAACCCCATGAGCTCATAACTACTGAGTTATCTGCAAAAAATTTACATTCAGAGGTGATGGGCCTTAGGATTTCAACATATCAATTTTAAAAAGATATATTTCCAGCCATAATAGTTTTAAGATTCGCTTAATAGATCACAGAGTGTTTATAGTTTCCTCTACATCTCTTTTACTTTCTATAACAGTGACTTTCATTTTTTTAATTTGTCTCAAATAGATCTCGAAGTTCTACAATTACTCTTGATACAGAGTGAGTATTTAATAACTATGCATTGAGTAGAAGATTACAATGATAAGTTGCCAATAAATTGCCTAATGCATAGCTATTATTTCTTATATTAATACCTACTTTCACAGTGTTCTCTGCAATCCTCAGAAAACATCTTTTAGTACATTTTAGAAAATATTCAAAACATCATACTGTGAAATTTAAAATGCTAAAATGTGGATATCTATATAAATGCATTGTTTAAAGTTCTGATAATTGTACTAATACTTAATGTTTGAGGAAGAATCCAAAAATTTTATATAAACATTGATTTTTTTTTATTTTTAACCTACATAAATTGTCACTGACAGATTCACCAAATACCAATTAAGATGTTTTTTGGTTATTTTCTAAATTTAAATGGATTTAAAAAATATGAAAATGAGATGTGCATATATATATATTTGATTTATTTATTTAAATATATTTATTTATATTTATGTTTTGTCCTATCCTTGGTCATGCTCAGGGCTTACTACTAGTTTGGTACTCAGACCATAGCTCATGGTGCCCATGGGAAGCAGATATTGTACTGGAAATTCTTCTTTTTTTTTTAATCCTTGATCTTTTTTTTCGTTTTGTTTGTTTTGGTTTTGGGCCACATACAGTGAGCTCAGGGGTTACTCATGGCTATGCTCTCAGAAATCGCTCCTGGCTCTAGGGACCATAGGGGATGCTGGAGAGCAAATTTCGGTCTGTCCTGGGTCAGCTGTGTGCAAGGCAAACTCCTACCACTGTGCTATCACTCCAGCCCCTACTGAAAATTCTAACCCACGTTTATTTTCTTCTAGGGCCTGAACTATCTTATCCTCTTCAGAGATTGCTTTATTTTTAACTACCGTATTTGCCAGCGTATAAGACTACCCCCTAATTTTGAAGTTAAAACATAGGTTTAGGCATATATTCGCTGTATCAGACAGAACTTTCCTGTGCTGCAACTGTATGTACCACAGGGAGCCAATCACAACAAGCAAAGGTTCAAAGGTTCTACTGTAATAGACTTCCTCTCTGACTCTGGCCAATCTGAACAGGCTTTTGACAGTGTAGATTCGGGTCCAGAACATTGTCTAATTTGCATGCTTAAAAAGCCTGCTTGGATTGGCTGAGTGAGAGAGACGGTCTGAGTAGCCTGGCAGTGATTGGTGCAGGATTGAGTTGGAAAATTCGTTTTGTGGCAATATTCAGACAATTTGTTTTACAATTTTTGTTTAGCGGCATATTGAAACATTTTTTGGGATATACTCAGCGTATAAGACAACCCCCAATTTTCGGTTGAGGTTTTTTGTTTCAAAAGTCATCTTATATGCCGGAAAATACAGTATATTTAAGTGTTGCGCAATATTTTGAAAGTGAAATTTGCTACCTATATTATTTTTTTATCTTACATATCTTGGGCTAGAATAAGTGACTATGGATCATTACTCTGGCCTTCAAAGTGTCTCTATTTACCTCCAACGTATCCTCCTCCATTCAGTGGTTATATTACAATAGAAATATCCTAAGGTACTTATGCCCAGAACTAAAATTCAGGAGCAACCCAGCCTTTTGGTTTCCACACAGAAGCTTAGCTAAAGGATTAGTGGTTATAAGCCAGTTTCTCTCACTTAAATATGATTTAGGTCACTGACCTACAGAATAGCAGTAAGACTAAAACTCTTCCATATTAACTCCATATGCTACCATTCAGAGCCACAAGTGCTAATGGCAATTTTTGCAGCTGAAATTCACACAGCCTAAAATAAAAAAAAAAAATGTAGGCAGTTCATCTACTAGCTGCTGAATAAGAGAAGGCCTTCATCAGATCTGTCTCCAATTCAGACGTTCAAGGTCCCCAGAGAGTGCCAAGTCATAAGGATGTGCAGTATAAATTAAAGTTAAAATAGTGTCCAAAAGAGACCATATGTCTGAACAGACTGCATTTGCCTTGATGGGCTGGGGGCAATGTATGTGTTAAGACCTATCAGTCTAACTTGTCATAAAATTGAATTAGGACCGGAAGGAAGATGAACATTTTAGTCAAGAGAGCTAGGGAGCTTAACAGATATCTTCCTGAACATGAATAGTGTTAAACACTTTTTAACAATTCCTTTCCTTCCCCTGAAATAGAGTGAAAATATTGAATACAGGCCTGGGGAGCTAGCTCAAAGGACTGAAATACAAGTGAACCTATTTTTGAAAGTAGATGTAAATGGTTACTTATGCAATGATGAGAGCAAGCCCCAGCACCAAACTAGGAATGACCAAATGTAGAAAAGTCTTTCATAAGAAAATCTGTATTTTATATTTTTATAACCCTATCACATTAAAATCTTGCATAACAATCAATATTAATATTTAACTTTCCCTCATTTTGCTTTCTCGATGAATACCTTTATCAGCTAAATGTAATTTTTTTCATAGTTTTGAACTTATATTTACATTAGAAATAAGGAAAATTAGGTTGTAGAATGTTTTCATCTTGTAAAAACAGAAATAATGATCATAAAATATACTTAATCTAGGGGCTGAAGTGATGGCGCAGAGCGGTAAGGTATCTATCTGCCTTGCCAGCGCTAGCCTAGGACAGATCCCCTAAGCCAGGAGCAATTTCTGAGTGCATAGCCAGGAGTCACCCCTAAGAGTCACAGGGTGTGGCCCAAACACAATAAATAAATAAATAAATAAATAAATAAATAAATAAATAAATAAATAAAAAGATATACTTAATCTATAGAGCACGATAGAAATGAGTGGATAACAAAAATAAATTCAACTGCGTTTGCATATGTATTGTTAAGAACATCGAAAACAAGATAGGTAGGTAATGTTTCTAAGAGAAGATGAAAGTATATATGTAAATATCTGAAACTGTAGAAAGAAGGGCAAGGAAAGAAACAATTTAAATAATACCAAATTGAGATGATTATAGTTCAGTAAACTCTGGTCACAAAGAGAAAGTGATTGTATTCTGGACCTATTTTAAATGCAGAATGAATGTGATTAGTATCTATGTTAAATGTAGTGTGTAATGGAGATTCGGACATAAACCCAAGGGTTAAAGTACAATTTACAATTAATTTAGACAAATAAGGAATAATAGAGGAAGAGTTGAAACAGAACAAGCTTAGAAAGGAAAAAATTTAGAATTCAATTTTGTACCTTACGTTTCAACTGTCGATTAAATATTCACATAGAGAAATTAATATAAGCAGTTCAAGCATAAATTTGAAATTCTGGATAGTTTCAAGCTGCATTAATTATAGGCTTGTAGGTTGATTAAAAATTACATATAGACAGATTATATTACAGCCAAAGAAGTAGGAGTCTTTATTATGACTGGTATATATAAAGAATAGTTTTTAATTATTTTCCTGAATTTTTCAAATAATCTTGTAAACTGTTGACAACTTTCAATGCTTTCAAATTTTTCTTGAGGCACCATGATTTACAATACTGCAAATTATAGAATTTCATGCATCTAATATTCCATCACTACACTCTATACATATTGCTTACTTCACTCAATTGTCCAATAAAGGTGATTGGATAAAAAAAAATCTATGGCAGATAGACACAATGGAATACTATTTAAACTCATGCAATTTATTCTGTTGTTGTTTTGGGGATCACATCTGGTGATGCTCAGAAGTTATTCCTTACTCTGTGCTCAGAAATCACTACTGGCAGTCTCAGGGAAAGGGAAACATGGGATGCCAGAGATTGAACCTGGGTCTGTTTCAGGTAGATAATGTGCAAGGCAAATGCCCTACTGCTGTGCTATCGCTCAGACCCCTCATGCATTTTTTTTATAAAAGTAAAAATGGATATTTAAAGAATATGACATAGGAATTAGTGTCCTCAATGTAGTAATGAAACCAAGATTATATATCATAGGAAGTCAATAAAATAGTAACTAAAGCTTGTCTCTGAAACTTCTAATAGATCAAGTAAAATCAATGCTAAAAACTGGTCACCTTTTCTTTTCTTTCTCTTTTTCTTTTTTTTGGTTTTTGGTCACACCTGGCAGCTCTCAGGAGTTACTCTGCTCTGAGAAGTCGCTCCTGGCAAGCCCAAAGACTGTATGGAATGCCGGGGTTCGTCTTGTGTTGACTGCATACAAGGCAAATGCCTTACCGCTGTGCTATCACTCAGGCCCTTGGTCACCATTTTTATAAATACTAATTTTGGAATAATAAAAGTAAAAATCTTGACTTCATAGTCAATGTCTTCTAGAAAAATTAGGAAAGGTAAACCAATAACAGTATAATCAATTCAAGAAAATATAGTGTTGAAAGAAATATCCAAGAAGAATATTAATGGCGAAATACCTGAACACTAATAAACTAGTATGATAGTGTTATAATGGTGGATATAGAGGTGAGCTATTAATGTTTATTTTGTGTGTGTGAGAGGAAGTTAGTTTTTTGTAAAACTTGGTATAATCAATACATCATTATTCTGATTGGTGGGTAAATGTTGTGGGAGCTTATAGATATTGTCTATTGTGTCTTAGAATGATCTAGGTTCATAAATCAATTATCTGTCATAAAAGGGGAGGAAGTTTTAGAAGTTTAAGGATAAACATTAGTGTAATTAAAAATAGCTAAAATGCACCAGAGACTATGATTTTATTCATATCATACTAATGTATAAAATGCCATTAAATCACATATAGATGAATATTAATACTTCATCACTGATTATTATTACTATAAGTGAAAAATATAACTAGAAAAAAATTATCTAATACTTAAATGTATCAATGAAATGAAGAGATAACCAAGATGGTATATATCAGTGTTCAGAGTGCAGTTACTTCCTTCTAATGTCATTTTATTTTTCTCTTCTTAAAATGAATTTCTTAAATTATTAGAAAGATACCATTTTTAAAGTTGATACTTTCAGTATAATTATGGAAAATGATGTGATTAAATTATTTTTTTCTTCTAGTGTAAGAGCTATTTGTAGAGCTCATTATTGTACGCCTTTCAAACCAAATATATGTTTCCTAAATCTGAAAACATGAAAGCAGTCATTTCATTTCTTGGCTTTTTACCAAAACCTTCAGTGATCCAGCAAAGGAAAAGTAAAAACACATTTGCAGAATCAGAATTTGACTTTTAAAAGTGAGACTTAAACTCTGTGAGTACATAATCACTATAAAGTGACAAAAAAATGTCATGATACATGGATATCTAATTTTGGGAAAATGGTACAATCAGCAGTTGTACAATGATATGGTACAATACTGCTCTAGTGGAAACCATCAAAGAAAAATACTGCGTACAAAATTGTCTAAATTATCAAAAAATTGAATTAAAATATCTCATAAAAATCATAGATTTTTGTTTCACCATAGCTCTATGAAAAATAACAGGTTATTAAGCCAAAAAACAATGTATAAAAGAATCAAAAGGCTATCCTACTACAAAATAAATTAATTGATAGGGGTAAAATAGGCATCTCTTATAGATCTTATTCCACCCTAGCATGAAACATCAGAGTGTTGTACTTAGGCATCATACATTTTAAAAATAATCTGAATTAGGAAATGTAAACTTAAGCATAAACTTCACCAACCATTGCAATATTCTTGTGCCCTCAAATTGTATGTCATAATGCATTTTAAAAAATGAATAGAGGGGCCTGAGCATTAGCACAGTAGTAAGGCATTTGCCTTGCTAATGGTCAACCCGAGACAGACCCAGGTTTGTTCCTTGATATTCCGCATAGTCCTTAGAGCCTGCCAGGAGCGATTTCTGAACACAGAATAAGTAGTAACCCCTAAACACCACTGGGTATGTCCCACCTCCCAATAAAAAAAGATGAAATAGAAATGTGTACTTTTGAGAGTATTCAGACTAAACTTCTAAGCATTTAAGCAAATGTAGTCAGATTTGGAAAAAATATTGAATTTAAAGGGATATCACTTAGATATAATACAATAGATGATATAGATATAACATAGATATATAGATATAATATAATAGATTAATATAATAGATATAATATAGATGTAATAGATGATTGCTAGATAGATACACACAATCTAAAGTGTCAGCAGATACTATAGCATGTTAGAAAAACTATTTGAATAAAACATATCAATAGTATATTCTGAACATTTATAATCTTACTAATATTGTACTGTCATAATTCTATGATATATTCAGAAAATATTCCATGAGTTTTTATAATGTTTTATATTCTAGGCACTGGAATAGGAAAATGTGAATGTACATAAATTTTTCTCTCATGGAATTTAACTGAATCAATATTAATTACTCTCATGGAATTTAACTGAATTAATATGCATTAATAAGTGATATACTTACAGAGTTTACCTAAACACAATAAAGAATACCTGTTGGGCTAGGGCAATCATACAGCAGATAGAGTATTTGCTTTGCATGTGGATAACCCTGTTTTGGTCCTCACCATTGCATATGGTCTCCGAGCCTGTAAGGAATGATTCCTGAGCACAAAGCTGGGAGAAAGCATTGAGAAATGTCAGGTGTGTTTCCCAAACAAACTAAAGCAAAGATGATTCAGATTATAAGGCCGGTAGGCAAGTAGGTCTATTGCCTTGCAAGTGGGTAGCCCAAGTTTCCTTCCTGGCTCCATATATATTTATTCCTTGAGCACAGAGCCAGGAGTAAGTACTGAACACAGACTTGGGCTCAGCAGTGAGTGGCCCAAAATCCAAAATGAAAAACAACAGCAACAACAATAAATTATGATTCGGTTTTATAGACCAGTCTCTAGCAGATATTTCTCTAATACTTTGAGACAAATACTTTGGTATTAAATATTCAGACTTTCTTTATAGCGATTGTAGCCTAGTAAACCAGGACCAACAATGGTTGATTCTATCATTTGTCTACTTCTGTAGGCTGATAGTCATATCTGACCATAACCTTAATTGCTTTTTTGGCCATAGTACAGAGGGAAGGGTACTTGCTTGGATGTAGCCAACCCTGTGTCTGTCCTTAGTATAAAATATGGTCTCTCAAGTCCCACCATATTCCCACCAGGTGAGGAGTAGTTCCTGAGCATGAAAATATCTATCTATCTATCTATCTATCTATCTATCTATCTATCTATCTATCTATCTATCTATCTATCTATCTATCTATCTATCTATCATCGACTTATCTATCTATGCACATATCCACCTATCATCTATCTATCATCTATCTATCCATCTATCTTTCTACCATTTTCTGTTCATTAATATTTAAAGTACTTTCAAATTACAAGTATTTATAGGTGTTTCTTTTTCTTTATTTTCTTGGTTTTTGGTTGCTGAGGTGTAGCATTCTGGGTGCCTGTCCTTTGTGAGATAGATATATTCAGTATTTTTCTCTCAGTCTGTGGCCATTCCTGTTCTTTTCCATGTAATTTGTTTCATTGAGCAAATGTTTGAAAATGTTTAATTTTTGAGTTAAGCATGTCAATTTTTTGTATTTTAAAACATTTATTTGTGGTATTCCTTTATTCTATTTTAATTTGCTTTAAAATCATGTATGTAGAAAATCAAATTAAAAAAAATGATTGTGGTTCTGTTGTGAGCTCTAGCTATGTCATTAATCTATTTACTGAGTCTTATATCACTACAGTATGTTTTGACCATATGGCTTTACTGAAACTCTCAAATAGGTAGTTTAAATTATCTGTGCTTTTGTGAGATAGCTGAGTGTAAGCCATGTAGTTTATATTTCATATAGAGTTCCAGAATCAGTTTGTGAATGTCTTTTAAACAAACCATCTTTATGTTCTATTTGAAATTATATTTAATTCTTAAATCAGTTTATTATAAAATATAACATAGCAATTATAGTGAGCATTTAAACTGTGAAGTTTATTCTCAAGTTAATTTTAAATATATCAACATATTATAGAAATATCAACCTTGATTTCTGACATATACACCTAATAATTAAAGAACTATAGTTATGGCTTAAGAGTATATTAATTTATAAACTATTCGAGTTCATGAGACATTTCTTCATCTTTTTATTACATTGATATTTCACCTAGATTTTTGCAAAACTTTTGGGTAAGGAGATAAATTCACGGTTCTAAATTAATCTTATTATTTTGATCTTACATAATTTTTAATCACTCATTTTGTTATTTTGTTAATTTTCTAAGTATACCAAAAATGGATGTTATAGTGTTTTACAAGAATCTATACATTTATCTGTGTACAGTGCAGATAACTTTTTGTTTTGTTTTGTTTTTTGGGCCACACCCGGCAGTACTCAGGGGTCACTCCTGGCTGTCTGCTCAGAAATAGCTCCTGGCAGGCACAGGGGACCATATGGGGCACCCGGATTCGAACCAACCACCTATGGTTCTGGATAGGCTGCTTGCAAGGCAAACGCTGCTATGCTATCTCTCCAGGCCCGCAGATAACTTTTTAAATATCTTTAGATACTTAAAAATACCTTCTAAAGTCTATATTATTTATTTATTTGTCTAATTTTGACACTCTTAATTTTCATCAAATCATTTGTTCTACTTTTATAAAGTTTTTAACATAAATCTAAAATTTGTAATCGTTTTAATATTTATGTATTATATGTAAAGTTTATTTTGTCTATGGTATAACAAAGAGGTCTATTTTTCAATAAAAAATCAATGCTTTTCAACCATTTATTGAGTTATATATTTTTTCCATTAGTTGTATTAAAACCTCTGTATTATATAAATAATGTAATTATGAGTTTCTGGGGATTTTGTTGTTGTTATGTTTGTTTTTGTTTTTTGGGCCATTCCTGGTGATGCTCAGGGGCTACTCCTGACTAACATCTCAGAAATTGCTTCTGGCTTGGGGGACCATATGGGATGCTGGGGTTAGAACCAAGATCCCTCCTAAGTCAGCTGCATGCAAGGTAAATGCCCTACCACTGAGCCACCACACCAGCCCTGATTATGAGTTTCTTATGTGTTCTAGTGATACACTCATCTTTTATTGTCTTTAAATCATGTTTTTAAATTAAGACCTTAGTATAATTTAAAAATAGTTTTGATGCATGAGAACACCCATTTTTCAACTTTGTTTTTCTTCAAATTCATCTGTCTTAACCCTTTACTATATAATAAAAATAGGATTCACTTTCAAACTATAATAATTTTTAGAATTATTGTAATTTATATTGTAACATTTTCTCTGTTAATTGGGTGTTATTGAATGTCTCTATTGTGTTAATAGTGCTATTATTCAGGGACATTCTTAATTTGACTTAATTTTTGTTTGTACTTATAATAATTTTACTATATTTGTAACATATTCTTCCTTTTATTATATTTTCTTAGGTTCACTGAGTTATCTTCTGATAATTTTGCTTTTGCTTTTATTTTTTGGGCAACACCCAGTGATGCTCACGGGTTACTCCTGGCTATGTGCCCAGAAATTGCTCCTGGCTTGGGGGATCATATGGGACGCTGGGGATAGAGCCAGCTAGGCAACACCAGCTAGGTAGAAGCCTTACTGCTCCATGCCACCATTCTGGCCCATGATAATTCTTAATATCTTTTATGATTTTCTCTACTTTTACCATCTAATGGTTAATAGAACTTAGAAATAACATTGATCTAAATACAATTATCAGTAGAATATTTACTATTATCTTACTATTTTTATTTATTTATTTATAGTTTGGGGTATTTTGGGTGGGATCACACATAGCAGCACTCACAGGTTATTCCTGGTGCTGGTGTTTATTTTTTAAATGAATTAAGTCTCATTTTGAATGTTAACTACCAGTTATTATGTAAGATTTTATGTTTTTTAGTGATTCTGATAATTATTCAATAACAAAGATGATGGTGAATAATTTTTATTTTTATGAAGTGTGTGTGTGTTTGTATAGCACTGGGCCACACCTGAAAGTGCTAAGGGATTATTTTTGACTGTGTTCAATCTTGGCAGTCCTTATAGATAATATATAAATATAGTATATATAAATGTAATATATATCCCATTATCATATATCTCTAATGGAATATATGATACTGGTATCAACCTAAAAATGTCAACTGTGTGCAAGACAAATGCCTTAACTCTTGTACTATCTTTCTAGCCTTTTCTCCATATTTTTTAATAAAGCTACTTTCAAACTATTTAACTAAAACATATTTCTCGTGAGAGAGACTCTATGTGCAAATTTAAGAAGATACTTGCAGTATTAAATGGTTTGCTAAAATGTTTATGACATATTTCCAATATGAGCAATGATTGATCATACACAATATCAAGTTACTAACAGAGAGTATTGTCAACTCAAAAAGACTGTGCTCCATTAAATATAATGATTATTTTAATATGATATTGAATATATATTGTTTCTGATGTCTACGTACTTTATCTTTTCCTAGTGAGTTGGGTCTCTTCCATTGTGGCATTATACATGTGTCACTAATTTTAAATTTAATACAGTACATAAAGTGTTTATAAGAACTGTATGTGTTTCTGAGGGTTTATATACTTAATCAAAGTATTTTATGATCTTTTGAACAGATATTTATTTAAGCAAGGGTTTAAAAGTTTTAGGAAGTGTTAAGTGACTAAACCATATGTAAGATTTCAGAACTACTCTGGAAAGAAAGAGAATGAAAGATAAAATGATTATGACACCAAACTGCAGCTCTGTGGGCTAGGTTTTGGTAGAAAAGACAGCATCAGAGACTATACTCAAAACAAACAAAATTGCACACATTAAAATGTAAGGTTTGCAAGATACCCAGAAACAGAAATTAATACCTAGAAAAAAATGTAATGACAACAGCTAACTTTAATCAGAGAAGCATGAGTGATGGTGAACGGAACCAGGTGCTTTATGAAGTGCATATCAAGTACTGCGAGTTTTAAAAACTCTGACATTAATCTCTGTTTTTTAGTATTCCCCCAGAGGTCCTCACTTTTATTTTTAAATATCCTTAGGCTCAGGAAATATGTAAATGTACCCTTCAGTCCTGGAGATACATGATTAGGCATGGTCACATGACGATGATGCATAAATGGAATGATAGCTCATGGAACCAGCAAAATGTTCCTTTGCATGTACACCAGGCATGAGCTTATGGCAATGGTAGTCATGATTCATTTATCATGAAAGGTGTTTATCATTATCAGTCTTTTTTATCTCTTTATGTGTCTTTCTTTGGGAAGTGGGATTGGGAGCTCACCCAGAAGTATTCTGGTATCAATACAGTGCTCGAGGAACACAGGGATAGACTGGAAGTTGGCTGCATGCAACGCAGGCACCCTACTTCTACTGTTTCTCTGGTGCCTGCCTCTTTCTTTAACATTAGATCTTTCATTCTTTATCTCAGTTTTCAGCTCTATCATGTACATGAATTAAATGATAAAAATTAACTAGGAATATTTGTTAGAATAGCTATGCCTACCAATGATAGACTGTATATTTTAAAAGTTGTCATCTGAGGCCAAAGAGATAGCATGGAGGTAAGGCGTTTGCCTTGCATGCAGAAGAACAGTTGTTCGAATCTTGGCATTCCATATGGTCCCCTGAGCCTGCCAGTAGCAATTTCTGAGCAGAGAGCCAGGAGTAGCCCCTGAGCACAGCGCTGCCGGGTGTAACCCAAAAGACAAAAAAAAAAAAAATTGTCATCTAAGCTAATTAAAATTTCTCAAATATTCAAAAGTAGCCTTGGACGCCATACAAAAATAAAATTGATATTCCTTATGTTTAACTAAGAATTAAGCTGTAAAAACTCCAAATTCATTAACTTAGAATTTGATTAATTTATCTGTGTCATCCTAATAGTAACAGTTTAAATGTTTCGTCTTTGGTTGAACTTTTACCCCCAACATATAAAAATCAATATAAATGAATCATTGAGTTGATATTAAAAGTACATATATAACTTTTAGGAAATATATTGCTATTTATTGTGCTACTAACAATTTAATTTATATAAAAATTAAAAAACCACATTCTAATAAACTTACAAATCTGAACCAAAATTTTGATAGTTATCTGTTCAAAAAAATTGTTCACTTTATCGGTCTAATGAATATTTAGTGGAAACAAAAAATCATCAGACTTGAACACCAAACCCATAGTCAATGACAACAGAATCGATACCCAATTTACAACAAGCTGTACAAGTGGGGGACAGTTGCACTAGCACTATGAGGGTAAGAAGGGAGATATGGATGCAAACTGGGAACCAGGATGGAGGACGACAACACTAGTGGGGGTGGAAATGCCCCTCATTTATTATCAATATGTGCCTGAAATATTTCTGTGAAACAATTATAATCCACTTTGACCATTATAAAAAATTAAAAAAAAAAGTCTTACTCCAAAGTGGGGAAAAAATAGCATTTGGGGCTGAAGAGATAGTACAGCAGTTAAAGCATATGCCTTGCACATGACATATCCAAGTTTGATCCTGGCACCAATATTTTCCCCTGAGCCCTGCAAGGAATGATCCCTGAGTACAAAGCCAAGAGTAATCCCTAAGTACAGATGGGCGTGGCCAAAAATCAGGGTTTTCCAAAGATTTTGTTTCTATTGGGGGTGGCATACCCAAAGATGCTGAGTAGTTACTCCTGGCTCTGCACTCAGAAATCTCTCCTGGCAGGCTCAGGGGACCATATGGGATGCAGGGAATCTAACCCAGGTAGTTCCTGGGTCTGCTTGCAAGGCAAATGCTATCACTCCAACCAGCAAAGATCTTTATATACAAATTTACCACTAAAAGAAGGAATGAAAGGGATATGCAGGTATCTTGTGAACCTATGACTTTTTTTTGCATGATCCCATTCAATATATGAAATACCATTAGATAATAACTGAATTATTTCAAAATATTTATCTTACCAAAAAATAAGAATTGGGTGATTTTAATTATATTAAACATTTGATGAAGTTCACAAAACTGACATTAAAATCCTAGGTTATTGGAGTCCTTTTACTAGCCATATTCCTATATCCAGAGTTGAGCTAATTGGGCAAAAGAGACAGTAGGCAGAAGCTTGCAACTAAGAAATTGAAGACCCAATATTTGAAGCTGATTTTGTCTAAGTCTTACTTCAAAAATGTGGCTAATTCAGGAAATAAGATTTTTAAAGAAATTACTAAATTATAATAAATTAAGGGGTCCCAAATTCAAGATAGCAGATAATTAAAAAAAAAAGACATATCAGAGCACATGCATGCAAGAGGGGAATATTGGGTAGATGAAAAGAAATACTGTATATTAAGTCAAGAACAGAGAAATCAACATGTCAGCTCCTAGATATTGTAACCTTCAAGACTGTAAGAAAATTCATGTTTTCTACTAACCCATTCTGTCCCATAGTGTGAATAGCATGAGAAAATACATAAACTTTAGAGTAATTAAGATTCTTTTTATGGCCATTGTGAAAGATTGCTCATAAAAATGAATTGCTATCATTAACAGTATTATGAATTCCATTATCTTAATTAAATTAATTAAAATGGATTAGTGAATTGCAAACAATGAGTTAAGAAAGAAATTAATAAAAAAATAAAAAGGTGCCAGAGTGGTGACACAAGCAGTAGAGCACCTGCCTTGCATGCACTAATCTAGGATGCACTGCAGTTTGATCCCCTGGTATCCCATATGGTCCTCCAAGCCAAGAGTGATTTCTGAGTTCATAGCCAGGAATAAACTCTGAGCATCACCAGGTGTGGCCCCAAAACCAAAAAAAAAAAAAAAGAAAAAAGAAAAATGTTATTGCAAAGAAAATATTCTTCAAAATTAGAAACATGTTTGCAGTTGGGCCTCAGTCATAAGCACAGTCTCCTTCACCTGTGTAACATTTCCACCACCAATGGCCCCTTATCCCTCTCCCCCAACCCCTGACTGTATTTGAGATAGATATTATACTTCTCTCACTTATTGCCATTGTTATGATAGTTTTTAGTATATTTATTTCTCTAACTGTACTCATGACCCTTTGTGGTAAGCTTCATATCACGAGCCAGTTCTTTCATCCCTCATCTCTATTGCCTCTAGGCATTATTACAATAATGTCTTTTATTTTTCATAAAACCCATAAATGAGTGAGACTATTCTTTGTTTATATCTCTCCCTCAGACTTATTTCACTCAGCATAATAGTTTACATGTCCATCCATGTATAGGAAAATTTCATGACTTCATCTTTTCTGATGGCTGCATAGTATTCCATTGTGTAGATGTACCTTTACCTAATCATCTGTTGTTAAGCATCTGGGTTGTTTCCAGATTCTAACTATTGTAATAGCACTGCAATGTCTCCAGAAAATAATCAATGAATCTTTGAAAAGGGGCAAGAGTTGCAAAATGGAGCAAGGAAAAACTCTTCAGCAAGTTGTATTGGGAAAACTGGACAACCAAATGCAAAATGGCGAAATCAAACTTCCATTTAATACCATTCACAAAGGTCAAATCCAAATGAATTAAAGACCTTAATATCAGACCCAAATCCATAAGGTATGGAACAACTCGTAGGTAAAACATCCATGACATTGAGATTAAAGGCACCTTCAAGGAGGAAATATCACTCTCCAAACAAGTGGAAGTCGAGATAAATGGATGGGACTATATTGAGCTGAGAAATTTCAGCACATCAAACGAAATAGTGACTAAGCTATAAAGGCCACCCAGAGAATGGAAGAAACTATACACCCAATACCCTTCAAATAAGGGATTAATATCAAAGATATACAAGGTACTACAGAATTTAACAAGAAAAATAATCTTACCCCATCAAAAATGGGGAGAAGAAATGAATAGACACTTTCTCAAAGAAGAAATACAAATGTACAAAAGGCACATGAAAAAATGCTCCACATCACTAATCATCAGGGAAATGCAAATCAAAACAACAATGAGGTACCATCTCACACCACAGAGACTGGCACACATCACAAAGAACAAGAACAATCAGTGCTGGTGAGGATGTGGAAAGAAAGGAACTCTTATTCACTGCTAGTGGGAATGCTGTCTAGTCTAGCCTTTATGAAAAACAATATGGAGATTCCTCAAAAACCTGGACATTGAGTTCCTATATGATCCAGCTATACCACTCCAAGGAATATACCCTAGGAACACAAAAAACACAATATAAAAATGTTTTCTGCATGCCTATATTTCTTGCATTGTTATTTAAAATAGCCAGAAATTTCTTCTCATTGTGTGGGGATAGCTGTCTTCCTCTGGAGTCACTTCTCTAATTCCTACTCTCAGCATCTTGTTCCCACTTCCAGCATCACTGAAGACTGATTAGAACAGCATAACTTATTGTGAGCAGAGCCAAGTTATTTACAGGAGTTACATATCTGGCAGTGTAGATCTTAAGGGGCATTGGTGGTGGGAATTCACCAGTTTCACTGGTGAAAGGGGGGTACTCTGTTTATGATTGAAACCCAACTATGAACATGCTTGTCATTATGGTGCTTAAATAATATAATAATAAAATTAAATAAATAAAATAAATTTCAATATCTGGACCTATATTTGCTAAGCATTTTCTAGAGAGCCTTGCTTTTCTTTTTAATGGCTCCTATTGTCTAGAAAAATGTACATATGCTCACCATTCTTGGGAAAGCTTGGTCAGGCATAATTACATAATGATAAAATGAAAAACATAGTAGGAAGTGAGAGTAGATCTAGTAATACAATCCCCCCACATTGCATCTAATAGATGATGCACATTCTTAGACACTAGAATGGAAAATATTTCTTCAGACTTTAAGTGCTAGCTCCAATCATGCTTGATTATTTCACCTGCTCATTTTTTATTTTATAGCTTTCATCTCATTTAATACATATCAAATCTTATTATTATATATTTTTATTTTATCTTCCCAACTTTACACCACCAACTGGAGTGTTTTTCTCAAGGTGGATAAGTAAGCAAGTGTAGAGATGCATGTTATTAATAGAATAGGATCCTTTTATAAAATATAATTACCATTAGATGTACAAAGCAGTAATAAAAACACATGTATAAAGGAGGGGGATTTCATAAAATCATTATCATGAGACTCACTTTTGCTGATTAGACATTTTTGTTTTAACTTCATTTATATATTTTAATATTCACAGAAGTATTTGGGTATATGACCAATATTTTAAGAATTATTTATTTTGAGAATGTATTTAATATTTCAAAATAATGTACTCTATATCTATATCTTTAGGTAGATAGAAAATAAAGTTTGATAAGTGGAAAGCACAGACCTTATTCTAAATATTTTACAAACATTTAAATTAAAACATTTTGTAATATAAATCTATTTTGTGTAAACACTATTTACTTAGTGTTGGATAAACAACTTAAGATAGCCTTCATAAAGATACCCTCATAATAAAGCACAAATATATTACCATTAAATATTCGCAAAATGTTTTAAAAGATGATATGACACAAAATAGAAGTGTATAATGAATATTTTCTCATAGTTTATCAAGTTATTAGATTAATACAGTGGGGAAAAGTATCCATTCACTAT
Source organism: Suncus etruscus (assembly GCF_024139225.1). NCBI lineage: Eukaryota > Metazoa > Chordata > Mammalia > Eulipotyphla > Soricidae > Suncus > Suncus etruscus. The sequence continues at coordinate 15,165,980 of NC_064863.1, read as the reverse complement.
GGAAATTAAAAACAAATAATTTTACCACTGACTATATTTCTTTTATATAAAGAAATATCATGTAGAAAAACAAAAACTGATCATTGGGATATAATTTAATTAAATTCAATTGATTGAGAACTGATGCTAAAAAAACATGTGGTTTATTCTAAGATGATTTTATAAATTTAAATAAATTCAAAATGCACAGAAAATGGCTTAAGGCTATCTATTTTACTACTTAAGAAAATGAATCCACATTTAAATTCAAACATGTATGCTGTTTTTAATTTGGCCATCCATACAATGGGGACTTAGTAGCTTTTATTCAAAATTATTTTGGAAATTGAAGGAGGCAACACATGCAATGGTTTGGCAGAATGCTGGAAAATAGAAAATACTCCAATAGCATAAACAGCAACCATGAAAGACTCATCTGCCTTTTCTCTGTAACATATATTTTAAACTTTGCAAAATTTGTAAGTTGGAAAATTAAATCAATTTACATCTGAAAAAAAAAACTAAAGAAAATTCAAGGTAGGACATTTACTTAAAGCTCTAAAACGAAGTTGCCTATTAAGCATTTCATAAAACAGTATTACTAAAATATTTTATGTACAAATGCATTCATATGTTCAATTTATATCAATCCTTTATTTTTGTACTCTCCTGTTCAATAATTATGGGCATCTATATTGAAAGAAGTATTTTATGTTGGGGATTCAAATTCTTTTTTTTTTTTTTGAGACTGATTGGAATTGGTGGTCATTTCACCCCTCTCTTATAGGACTCATGGTTTTGGGGCCACACCTGTTGATGCTCAAAGATTACTCCTGGCTATGAGCTCTGAAATCGCTCCTGACTTGGGAACCATATGGGACTTCGGGGTACTGAACCATGGTCTATCCTAGGCTATTGCAGGCAAGGTAGATGCCTTACAGCTTGAACCACAGCTCATGCCCCAGAGATTCAAATTCTTTCAGAAATATTAACTAGGAAATTCATAATGCGAATAAACAAATCAATGGTCAGTGTCCAAGGAGATAGAACAGCATGTAATGCTCTGGCCTTGAATGCAACCAACACTTTAGATCCCTGAAGTAGATTTGATCCCAAACCAAACAAACACAAAACAAACTTAAGCATGATGACCACATTGATGATGAAAAAAATTTCATGACACCAAAATATATTTTCAGTATCCCACACTCCAACACAAAGTACCAGAAATGAGTGAAATGAAAATGAGGGCAAAAAAAAAAGTTCTATTTTTAATACTGGCTGAAGTTGTACAAAGGGTCTCTTTGTTGCGAATTCAAGGGTTTTAATTGTCTTTGATTTACTTTCCCTGACCTGGAATAAACATGGACTAGATAAATCTTTTATGTTTAGACCTAAATTGGGGTTCCGTAGCTTGCCAATTATAGGTGGATATAACACAAATTGAGTATAGAAAAATAAAGTTGACACTTCAACACTGATGAGAAAATAAAAGTAAAATATCAAAATGTGATTAACATCAATAGACTAGATCAGAAATACATACCATGAGATTACTTGCCTTACTAATTTTCAACTCAAGACTCTTTGGCTTTCTCTGTGATCATTTGATAATGTGCAGTCACTGGATACCTTAGAATAAAGGTACTGGGATGTAGAGAAACGAGACCAGATATGCTGCTCCACACCCAAAAATACACAGGCTCTCACCACTAGAAAAAAATTCACCAAAAGGTCAGAAATGCTTCAGTAAAGAAACAATGATTTAAATCCTCAAATTTCCACTGCTCATTCTTGAAAAATATTATCATGACTTTATTCCTAACTTAAATAAACCAGAAGAATTATAACAGGGACATATATTAGAATTATCCAAGATATCTAAGTGTTGGCTAAGTTATGATTCTCAGATATTTGTTTACTGAATTTATCCAAGATATCATAAAACCTCAGAATTATGCAGCTTAGAGCTATCTCTGACTTAAACTAAACTGGATATCTGTGTGAAATAGATTTCTGAGCATTGATTTTTTTTATGCTATTACAATTTAAGAATCCCTTTTCTTTTTCAGGACTTCTACTTCCATATGTGCCTTGAAAGTTAATTGTATTAAAACCTGCAGTTCAGGGGTCAGCAAAGGTACATTCTTGCATACATAAGAAACTAAGTTCAATGCCCTGTAACATATAACCTCACCCTACCATATAACCTCCCGGCACCTCTGGTGTTCCCATCACCATGCGTCCAAAATAAGATCTCAAAGGAAGATTCAAGTATTGTTTGTTTGCAGGTGTAGAGGGTATACACTTGGCAGTACCCAGGGTTTACTTCTGGTATTTTGCTCAGAGATAACTCCTGATAACTCCTGACCAGCTCAGGGGACCTCATAGAGAACCTGGAGTTGAACCTGGGTCAGCTGTTTGCGAAGGGAGCATCTTACCCACTGCACTCTCTCTCTCTCTCTCTCTCTCTCTCTCTCTCTCTCTCTCTCTCTCTCTCTCTCTCTCTCTCTCTCTCTCTCTCTCTCTCTCTCTCTCTCTCTCTCTCTCTCTCTCTCTCTATCTCTCTCTGTCTCTCTCTGGCCCTAGATTCTAGCACTAAACATTGTGTCCTTGGAAAAGTATCATCTGACTAACCTGTGCACTCACCAAGCACTGTTAAAGTGGCATATGAACATACACAAAGAAAGAAATAAACCAAAATTTTAATTAAAGCTTTGACGCTCTTCATTTGCTGCACACATACCTGTTTGCATACTCTTATTAAACAAAAAGATCCCCAGATTTCGATCTGCCATATTAGAAAGGGTAATATGAAAATCAACTCACTTAGACTGAGAGAAATATGTTTCATGCTTCAGTCTAGAATGCAGAAAATTAGTGTTCAGTTATGCACAAACTCCAACTTTTAATTAAAGTACTTTCTATTGGTCTGTTAGTACCATGGCAGGAAGGGAAGAATGAAGCTCCAAAGAGACATTTGGCTTTCTTGCTTTCTGTGTTATCTTTATAAGACCTCAGCTGCTTGATAAAACTTCTAATAAGAACTTTAGGGAAAATCTGTAATGCTATATGGTACTCGTTGGATTTTATGGTGAGAGGCATGCTGATTCATTAACAGCATGTACCAGCATTTACACAGGACAATTTGCTTTAATAGCAGACATTATTTTAGAAAGGGAAATGCGCTATGGAGTTTTATGATAAGTAGATACTTTTATGTGTGTAAATAAGCAGTAATTATCATTAACTTGTTAAAGACTGTGAATTACTAGGTGACACCTGTGTATTCCAATTCCATTACCATAATTAATATACAAATAAACAAACACACTGATTTCTGTCGGATAGCTTCTCTCTCCTAAAACATAAATGCATCATGTATAAGGCTTTATTTCCATGTAGTCCATCAAGTCTGTACTTTTGTAGGTGTGTATGGATTTCAGCTCTGTAAGTTATTTTGCTTTCTTGTTTTCATGTTTTATCTTCTTAACAAGAAGAAAAAGACACAGTAATAATATTATTAATTTTTATATATCTATTTAACCTCCTTAATTCAGAACATTCCACTCTCAAAAATCACTTCACAGAAGGCAAAGGGGTTTAATTGTGCTACAGTATGTCTTATACTTGTGAGATTGAGTTCTCTTAAGATACATGTTAAAGTACATGGTAGGACATGAGAGTCAAAGTCCAGTTTAGTCTCATGCATACCCCTTTAAATATTTATGAAATATCAGTCAAAATATATATATATGTATATATATGTATATATATACATATATATATATCAGTCTATTTCTGGAATCTGTAATTAGTGTTCTCTAGTTGCTTTCTCTGAAACCAAGACAATACTTCCTGATTAATGTAGCTTAATATCATTTGATATATTACAGCTCTTTATAGAAACCCATGGAAGTATTCAAACTAGTTTCATGTCAACTTACTCTTCCAGATTCTTTGCATTTCCATATGACCCAGAATTATTTTCTGTGAAACGTAATTCTGAATCTTTGAAAGAGTATGGAATTTATAAAAATGACTTGGGCATCATAGTCATTTAAATGTTATTTTGCAATATATTAATATAGTATACTATTTTTGTCTTTCTATAATTAACTCCACCTGTGTTTCATAATTTTCAACATATACTTCTTTTACTTAAGTTTCGATTCTATATTAAATAATTAGGTAAATAGTGTATTTATTTTATATAATTTATTTATTTTTTCCAAGGCAGGTGATCAAATGCAAAGTGCTGCCTGTATGTCATGAGGTATATACAACCAATCTACATTTTGGGATACTAATGGCATAATTTGTCTCAATCGAATTTTTATTTGAGGTTAATAATATCAATTTGTGATAGTTTGATACAAATATATTACATTTTTAGAAATTTATTTTAGTATGTTTCTTTCATATCTTAACTTCCTTCATAAATTATTATTTTCAGTAATCTCCTTGGGTAGATGAGCATGTTAACAGCAAATAAAGATTTTATGTCCTTTTCAATATGGAAATATGTCTACCACAGAGTAGATATGTAGAAAAATATGAATTTAAGTGATGAGACCATATTGTTCTATATTCTCAATATATAATAAGGTAAATTTAGAATTTTCTTTGTAAAATCTTTTCCTTAGTTTAAGTAATCCTACTGTACCTCTAATTAATTATAATTTATTAAAATCAGAAATATGTATCATTTAAAAATTAAATTTAGACAGTTGAAAATAATAATGGCTTACTTCTTTTCACAAATTAGTTTGGTTGAGTTGGGAGGACTATTGAGCAATTTTAAGAACAACTTCTATCAGTTGTGATGAACTTTCCCTATCATTTTATTTTATATTTTATATTATTTTATTTTGGTTTTGGGGTCACATCCGGCAGCTTTTAGGGGTTACTCCTGGTTCTACGCTGAGAAATTGAACATAGCAAGCTCAGGGGACCATATGGGATGTTGGGATTCAAACCACTGTCTTTTTGTTTGCCAGGCAAACGCCATACCTCCATGCTATCTCTCGGGCCCTATCATTTGATTTTATTTATTGAGATAGTGAGTTTACTTCCTCAGTGACAATTGTCTTGTAGCATCACATTTCAAAAGCAGTGGAAGAACTCTGGCATCATTTTAGCAATGATATTCAACCTATTCATGAGGAGTCCTCCACACTGCTGAATGAATTGCTTTCATAAATTTTTCTCTTTTTTTAACTAGCTTTCCAGGGGTGTGTTGTCATGAGTTGTTCCACCATGTGTCCTGTGTATGTTCAATCTCCTTAGTTGAATCATCCAGTAGTATGTGTTTCTTTGAGCATAAGATACTAGTACAAAAGTGTGTAAGAAACATGAAGCTGGAGGAACTTAAAAGACAAAATTAAATATTAAATGAACAATCTCATGTTCAAAGCAAAACTATCCTTTTTTTTAAATCAAGAAGCATATATTTATAAAGTACAAAGTAGGAAAAAACAGCATCAATTTCATCTTGTTATATATTAGATATGTTTACTTGTTATCCCTCTCCACTGTTTATTAAATCTTATGATATGAGTACCAAGTTTAATGAGCAATTTGCCTTCAGAAGTAAACCTCATGATTCTGATGTTATCATTATACTGAATACGGCACCACTATCTAGATTTAGGTCTATTATACTCTGATATTTTCAAGCCAGGGGAAAGAATATACTCTTCTGGAAGTCAGTGAATATGATGGTTACAAACACTTAACAATGATTAGCAGTGATAACTATGACTTTGATATGAGATGTTCAAGTTTTTGTTTGGAAGTTGAACAAATTGAACTTTCCTAAGATTGATGAGATGAGGAGACATACTTCCCTATGGACATACTAAGATTGAAAATTAAATAAGTCAAAGACAGCATAAGACTTGGGATCTGCAGATACCATTAATTAGCAGATGAACAGCTTAGCATTCTAATTCAAAAAGAATTTTGATTCGGAGAAAGTGATACTGGATATGTTGACTTTGATCTCACAGAAAGCTAGAAGTCTCTGTAGGTTTCAGTTACACATATGTAGAAAATAGTAAAAGAAGCCACATCATTCATTCTCCTAAATATAAAATCTGACTCCACACTCCAAATACTTAACTTCAAAAAGAACAGTGTGTTCTATATTTTGTCTATAATTAGAGAGGTGTTTTCAGATCATAAGATAGAAGTTGTTATTACAAGAGATTATAAAATGATTAAGAAAAGCTATCTCTATAATATATAATTTAATTTAATTTTAGCATACAATATTAGAATAAATAAGCATACAGTAGGAAGTCTCTAGGGAAATCAATCATAGATCAGAGAAACTATTGAAGACATAGGACTCTAAAATCACTTGCATAAATTATATGAGTATGGGCTGGAGAGATAGCATGGAGGTAGAGCGTTTGCCTTGCATATAGAAGGACAGTGGTTAGAATCCCGGTATCCCATATGGTCCCCCGAGCCTGCCGGGAGTGATTTCTGAGCATAGAGCCAGGAGTAACTCCTGAGCGCTACCGGGTGTGACCCCCTCCCCAAAAAAGAACAAAAAAAATATATGTGTATGCTTCACATATGTAAAAATACATGAAAAAAGAAATTCGCATTTTTGTATATCTGTATATATTTGCCTATTTGTATATATATGCAGGCATTACTGTCAACATATGCAATAATATCTAATACATTTATGATGGATATCATTAACATGTAAATGTGTGAAGAATGTATATACTTTGAGATGGCCAAGTTTAATTTTATCCTAAAAATATTGTTAGCAGGCTATCAAATAATGAAAAACTATATATCCTCATCTTAAGTATAAATGATTTTACATTCATAAAACACCGAGAGTATTTCCAAAATGTTGTACTTAACCTCTAACTTAACAATTCCCATATATTTCTGCATATAAATATATATATAAAATATTAGTAACATTATTTAACTTACACTCTAAATATGTTTTAATTATTATGTAACATTTATATTAAGAGGCAACTCATATGAATTTCTTGTGTTTGCCTCTTACTCAGCAAAAAAATTGTATTATCTATGAACATTTTAATGACTTAGTTTCATGCTATTCATAAAATATATAACAATTAGATAAAGGGATAGGAAGCATGTCACCTGTAGAATAGTTGAGTCAGAAATATTAGTCTGAATATTAGCATAATAAGAGAAGAGCTTGGATAATCATGCACTATTTTCCACAATGTTCATTTTAAACAAGCCCTGCTTATACATTTTACTGGTCCACAAACACATATTTCTAGGCTCAGATTTATATTTTATGATTTTGGATGTTGAGTTTTGTGCAATATACTGTTACAAATCTTTGTATTCCACATGTAAAAAATCTTAATGAAGTTACTCTTTGAGAGAGAAAATATAGGTATCATATAAAACTATATGCATATATATGATGCAGATGTTGGTTTAAGTGTATACATGCATATGGACTGACATTTGTGAGTGTGTGTATAGAATTATGGATATATACATAAATGAACTATCATGATGTTTATAAAAACTACTTGATACAGTGAATTAACAAATAAGCATACAGCTCTACAAAGGAATGTTTTTAGTGTTCTGCACAAAGCAAGGAGTAAGCAAAAGTAATCCCCTTTAAACACTTGGAGTTTAATTAGTGTAACAGAATAACAACAAATAAGATAGCCCACATTAATATTTAATTATCAAATGAAGAGATAAATACATAACAGATCAACCAAAGTTAATGTAAATCTTATCAAGTAATGCTTTAAGAATCAGACATAGATTTAGAGTTTCATGATAACATCAATTGGAATAATTTTGAATTTTTATGTTTAATTTGGTATAATTTTAATGACTCATTAAAAGGTAATTGCATAAACAAGATAGAAAAAAGCATTTGGGAACTTGGTACAGAGGAGCATTTTCAATGACAACAAAAGGAGCATACAGAAAATACACTTGAAGAAAGGTAGATTAACTGAGTAAAAAATAAGCAACCAGGAGCCTTCTAACAATATAGGCTTTGAAGCAAGGATACCATGCAATAAACAGATAATATAGAAATACATCAGTTCTAGATACCTGTGTATATCTTTTATCGAGATTTGACAAAGATTTATCGGAGACAGAAAATCTTTAACCAAGGTCTGTACATGATGAATTGTGAAGATACCGCAGTGATTTTATTGAGAATTTATGAGATTCTGAACTAGGTTATAGAATTAGAGATATTATATATAGGATAAAATTTTGAGAGGTGCTGGGAGTGGAGTCATTAGTTATGACAAAGTTTGTATAAGTGCTGTTTGTTTGCTGCAGTGAGATATATACTGGGAAAGGCTGGGACCATTTGTCTACGAGGCATCACCAGCTATCTCTCAGTCTCCAGTTATCTCTGTCATTAGCTTGCAGTGGACATAATACACAAGAGGCAGATGCTATCAATCACTCGGTGACTTTTAATGTGGCATCCACCTAAAACTTTGGCATGGCACTTCTTCATTAACGGTAATGCAAACCTCAATGTCAAAAGAGAGAGAAGAGACAGAGACAGAGAGAGAGAAAGAGAGAGAGAGGCAGAGAGAGAGAGAGACAGAGAGAGAGAGAGAGAGAAGTAAAATGCCTGCCTCAGAGGCAGGCAGTGGAGAGTGGGTGCTAGGGAAGAGGGTATTAGGGAGGGTGAGAAGGAAACTAGGGACATTAGTGTCAGGAAATGCACACTGGAGATGACTGTTGTACATTGTATGACCATAACTCAATCATAAACAACTTTATCTGTTGGGGGGGGGGAACCGTATTATAACCACAGTGTTCAAAAAATATCTAAAAAATAACTTTGCAGGAAGGAGACCACATGGCATCCCAAGTGACTGTTCCTATGACAACTGGGAATCCAATATGGCTTCCACTAGCCAGCATCACCACCAATGATGCCTGTATGTGACTTTGATTTCTCTTAAAGCATATTGTTTTTTAGTCTCCTATCCAAGCATTGTTAGTCTAGAATTCTGAAAAGGGAGTGAAAGATAATCAGTACAACCACATTCTCTTTTCCCAGGTAAATTTCCACGCCTTACAAATGTTTTACTGACTGGTTCATGTTCTGAAATAGATTTCTTGAGCTGGTTTGATTGTGTGATCATAGTAGGCATATAGTTCTACCTTCAGTCCATCAGAAAGCACACTATCTGTGCTTTGTTTATTGGGATTTCAAAAATGTTCGTAATTGGTGTGAGTGATTTGTTGCAAATTGATAGTTTTGCAGTGATCACAGGAAGAGCCAGACACAGATCGTTTTTCTTTCTAAGGGGTGGGCTACACCTGGTGACGCTCAGAGGTTACTCCTGGCTATGTGCTCAGAAATTGCTTCTGGCTTGGGGGCCCATATGAGTTGCTGGGGATCAAATCGCAGTCCGTCCTTGGTCAGCTGTGTGCAAGGCAAATGCCCTACCGCTTGTGCCACCACTTCTTGTGCCCCCAGATCTTTCTTATTCAGTCCTCCAGTCTATTCTGACAATTACAATTTAAAGTTTATTTAGATAGATGTGTATGGAAGAACAGTCCAAATGAAGTACAGCCAAAAGAGATTTGTCTAAATTATAAAAATATGACCCAAAACAATAAGAGCTTAAATAATTTTATTTGCATTTAATGATGCACATAAGATATTGCAATATGGGGCTGGAGGGATTGCAGAGCAAGTAGGGTGTTTACATTGGACTTTACTCAACCTTATTTGATCCCCGCATCCATACAGTCTCCTGACCCCTGACAGTAGTGATTCCTGAGTACACAGCCACAAATAAGCCCTGAGCACCACTGGGTATGATCCCCAAACAAAAATATAATTAAAGTATGCAAAAACTGTGTAAAACAAGGTTGGACACATCAGAGAAATGCTACCCTGAAAGCCCTAAACAATGAAATTTGCTTGTATCTGTCTTTTAGATTGAAGGATTATGTAGTCGATACCTGATGTCTGGTATATGGTGAGGCAGCAGCAAGTTCAAAACAAAAGCATTCGTAACATTGTTAGCTATGAATCTTCAGCAAAAGCTGAGGGGACTGGGTTCCAACCAGAAATACTCAATAATCACTCATGACTCTGTGCTCAGGACTCATGGCTTTGTGCTCAAGAATCCCTCTGGATGGTACTTAGAGACTGCATGGAGCCAGGGCAAGCAGTGAGCAAGGAAAGTTCCTTAATCCTTATACTATCTCCTTGCCATTGAAGATAATTTTAATTGGGAAAAATTGGAAGAGATATCTGGGAGGAAAATTCTAAACATGAGAAGCTTTGTTTTACTAGCTATTTTCTTTCATGTTAATGGACTTTGTGAGCTACAATGCAGAAAATGTTTCCTGCTTAGTTTTTTTGTAGTATGTTTATGTTCCCTGGACACTGACCAGTCATAGAACTATGTTAAAAATAGGTTCACACTCAGAATATATGGAGTAAATTCATATTTTGTAATCCAGCTTCAACCCTATATACATATCACATATTTTATTATGTTCCAATTCTTTTTCTTCCCTTTTCCTCCATGATTATTTTTACCCTTTTTCTTTCCTTTAGTTGTTGTTGTGATAATCTGGGGTTATTCACTTGGTTGTGAATACACACATCATTGAAAAAAAATCACATATAACAAGACTGCTAGAATCCTAGATATTTATACAGGATGGTCCCAGAAAGCTAACCTGGAGCACCATGCCTATCCTGTACTTTTGTTTTCCTTATAAACTGTTCCTATAATTGTTTTCCTTATACAATAAATAAACATTTATTGTGTTTTTCCTTATAAAGTTGTTTTTGAATAAGTAAATTCTGTGTGTTAAATACAGTGTTTACAACTGTTTTGCATTTTTTCTTACCAATGATATAAATTATAACTATAAATAGTATAGTATTATTAAGTGTGTACTCTCTCTACATAATGTTCATATGCACTGAATGCTGTAAAATGACCCTGAACTCTTTCGTGTATGTTTCTTAAATGAGAAAACACATCCTTGGAAAGGTTAAGAAGATTATGCAAGACAGCAGACATAGAGAACTCAGGTATGGCCAATTCCGAAAGGACCCTCCCTTTGAAGGTGATCAGGTACTATTGAGCATGTTATTTTGGCTTTTTTTTTTTTTAGTCCATGCTATAGAGTGCCTTCAAATTAAAGCCCTGAACATCACATGTAACCCATAATTAGCTATACACAAAACCCAAGATATTTGGGCACTCCTAATATGCATTCCCCTGCTTTGATCATTAAGTCTCAAAGCCATGCCAAGCCTACCCCTGATTGCATGGCATGCTGCCCTTAGTAGCTTTTATTTTTGTCTTTATGCAAATAAACAAATGCCTGGAACAAGACAGCAAATCAGAGATGAAAGTCTGTTTATAAGAATGCACAAACAACTTGTTTAGCCTTGTTCCTATCATTTCTCTGCAAATGCTTCACAGAGAGAAACAATGACATTGAATGGGATTAATTTAGGCAGAATATCAGAAATAACAAGACAAATGGCTTTGCAGAATAAACTTGGGTAATAAAATCCTGAAAAATCTAACACTTGATTTGATCTAAACCAAATTAGTAGCGAGTAGTCACTGAGCTTACAGATATCTAACTTTTCATTGAGCAGAGTAGAGATTCTTTCTGTAATTACACAGCAAAGTAGCTGCTGTGAGGATTCAATATCACAAATAATGAAACAGAGAGAGGATAAGTTCTTACAGTCCCGCACATCATGTGGCATGGAAACAGCATTGAGAAAACTCAAGTCAGACATACTCAATTTGTAATTATGGTATCCTTATTGTGGGAATTATTTGTACTCTACAAAAAGCATTAAAGAAATACTGTTTCAGGATAAATTATTATTTCAGGATCTACTGTATGTACCACCTCACCTATACTAAATTTTATGTCTAGCTTTAAATAATTTTATAATATTCCTGCTTTCTCAACCCTAAAATACAATAGTAAACCTATGATTTCATTGAGCTAATTTCTTTTCTACAGATGTTAATAAATGTGATTAAGAAGAAGGTTGTTTTTAGATACTTGGTATATCGTATAAATTTATATTCAATGTTTAGATAAGATACTTCTAATTAATTATTTATTGAAAAGAGTTAACTCTAGTTTCTTTTAGTTTTCAAATTATCCATAAGCATATCCTTGTGTGTTTATAATGTATTGATTGCTTTCACCATCATCCATTAGATTCTTTCCATGGGGCGCAGCTGCCCTGCTGTGGAGAGGAATAGACTGTATGCATAGAACCAGAAGAGTATTTTCACACTTTACTTGTGTTGCAAAATCAAAAAAGAACACTTATTTTCACAGAGATTAATTTAGTGTGTAAACTAATTGAGTCAATGAATCATGCAGCAGAAAACTCTAGACTTATTTTAGGTGGTTTTACAATGTTCTCTATCTCTTTCTCCATCCTATCCCCTTTCTCTCTAACTTACTTTCTCTTACTTTCTCAGTCCTCCACATCCTGCTATTACTCTGCTGCCTCTCATATAATTCTTAGTACGGTTACTATCTACTACCACACCACTTCAACATACAGATTAAAAATAAAAGCTAAAACCAAAAACCAAAAATCACTTGGGCACTAGCTAAAGGTGAAGAAAGATCCAGGATTTTTGCCTTACATTTCCCATTGTATCATTGAAGGCTACCCTAGGTCCAGAATTTTGATTTGTAGAGCTCATGCTTTCCTTAATGTGAATGTTGAAGGTAGCTTCCACTTATATTCAATTGAAAGCACCTGATTTGTACTTCTGATGTATTGACCAAAACTAATGACTCTGACATGGTTATGGGGAGAAAGTTCTATGCTTGCCATGTTGTTTCAAGATGTATAGTCATGAAAAAATGACAAGCTCTGTATAAGTTTTAGTTTTATTATCTAGAATAGGATACTTACCCTGGGTTATTGTGGGAATTAAACAAAAGTTCAGATGCCAAACACCTTGTGCTGAAACAATTGTTCAATAAATGGACATCATCTTTAAAGGAAAGAAAGCAATTTCATCACCATTAACCTCTTCAGAGTAATTTCCAGACATTTCAATTACTGGGGTATTTTTTTTTTGGCACCAAGGTATGTATACTTTATTGTATTTTCTCCTACATGTATTTTTGAAAACTAAGCTTATTTTGCTTTCTCTATGAATTTTTTCTCTCCTTTGCTGAAGCACTTAGAGCACTCAAAACATTATACTTTTGAGTAAAGAGTTGATAAATCACTGTTTGTTTTACACACAAACTTATGAGAACACTGCATATAAGAGCAGTGCAAATACTATAGAGCTCATCAGAAAAAATGTACTGTTTATCTACAGTTGTTCATTAACTTCAAGTTTATACAGCAATCATGTGCAGAAATTACTATTGTTCGCTTACAAATTCTTGGCCATCATAAGATTATACAGAAGGAAAAAGAAGGGAAAATCATATCGATTTTTAGGGATAGCTGTGAGCTGGTGTATATATTGTGGCATATTTTGCACTTGTTAATTCAGAGAAATAACTCTTTACTGACAAACATTTAGCAGATTCTTTTTGGCCTACAGGCATTCTAGAGTGGCAAATTTTTGTCCTGATTTAAATCAAATAGGCAACTACACGAGAAATAATTATATATCAGTTAATTATTCATTTTAGTATGGTTAATTCTGTTATTTTTATCCTTAATCAGAAAAGTAAAAATATTTGTATTATATTGTGCTAGAGCACATAAATGATAGGCTATTAGAATACAGGATATTTCAAGGCTAGTGAGGGATAAAATGTATTCTCTGCCCTGAGGTGCACAATATTGAGGCTCTATGATCTCGTCGTCACTCTTGGTCACAATAATCTGTTGCTTGTCTCCATATTTCTTTGCTTGCTTACTTCAAGTCTGGAGAAGCCTCTGTTCTCTTGGCCACATACTTTCCCTCTTTCTCTCCTTTCACATACTTCTAATTTTATTCAGTAAAAAACTACATTCAAGGACTAGAGCAATAGCATAGAGGTTAGTGTATTTGCCTTGCATGTGGCCATTCTAGGTTTGATTCCTGACATACCAAATGATCCCCTGAGTCTGACAGGAGCTATTTCTGAGGGCAGAACCAGGAGTAAACTCTGAATGCCACTGGTTGTGGCCCCGAAAACAAAAAATGAACCAAAAATCAACACAACAATCCCATTACATTTATTGATTTACAAAAAGAAAAAACATAATCTTAATACCATCCAACATATATCTATTTAGTATTTGTTGAAGAGGTGCTTTATTTTGAATCCAAGTACAATCTTATATAAACTTAAATGCCATTCTACAATGAAAGTTATATATTAAGTATTTTAAGGATTATTTTAAGAATTATTCTGAAAACATTAAAATATATCAGAAATAATTTATATGTTCTTTGGCATAGTCATACTTACTCTATTACTATTATTTTAAACATTTTATGGTTTGTAAAAATAATTAAATATAGCATTATCAAATTTAGAAACTTTACTTCTGCAATTTAAAAAAAATCGCCAATATTTAACCTACATATTACTTAAAAGTAATAAATTGAGTACAAATAAAATATTTAAAAATATAAATGTTGGCATTTAAACAAAATCAGAGGAGAGATTTTAACTTTGTATATTTTCCAAAGGAGTCAATAATAAAAAAATGTTGAACAGTCATTTATGTTCTTAACTTGCTCTTATTTTTTCTAGCTTCAACATTTTCTTACAAGTTATTGTTGTAGGTCAGCCATTCTTTTTTTTGTTTTGTTTTGTTTTGTTTTTGGGTCATACCTGGCATCACTCAGGGGTTACTCCTGGCTCTATGCTCAGAAATCGCTCCTGGCAGGCTCAGGGGACCATATGGGATGCCGGGATTTGAACCACCCACCTTCTGCATGCAAGGCAAATGCTTTACCTCCATGCTATCTCTCTAGCCCAAGTTATTGTTATAGACTAAACCAACCCAGAAACTCTAAAATCAGATTGCCTGAGTATCCAAATCCCTGCTCTAACGCTAACAGCTGTGCTTCACTGGATATGCTATTTAAATTTATTTAGTGAATATCTTAATATTATATGTATCACAATACTTCCAAGAAGATTGAAAGACAATGAAAGTAAAAGGCCTAGAACATTACTTGGAACAAAGAAAAGTATTATGTAGGGAAGAGAATTATGAAAGAATGAAGAAACTAATGAAGTGTTATGTATGAGTGTAGAAATTCGATGATTCTGGGCCCAGAGAGATAGTACAGTTGGTAGGATAATTTCCTTGCATGCAGAATACTGGGCATCACATATGTTCCCCTCAGTATCACCAGGAATGATCCCTATGTGCAGATCCAGGAGGAACCCTGAGCATCACTGGATGTGACCCCAAATCAGAAACAAAGAAACAAAAAAATAAACAAAATTAAAATTATTAAGAAATAAAAGATGTGTAACAGCCAACTAAAAGAGCTTTCCAGCAAATAGAGCAAAATGGAAAAACATTATATCAAAAGAAACAAACTTCCAACCATGAAATAAATGAATAATGAATAAATAAATAATGAAAATATAAATAAATGAATCATGCATATATAAAAATATCTCTATGATACCATCAAACCTTAGACTATTGATTCTAGTCTTTGTCCTTACAACATTGATATTATGAGTTATTATATTCAGTGAAAAATATTCATAGGCAATGTGTTTGGAAATGTTACACCAGTTTCTAAACAAATACTTACTACATATATAAGTTCTAAAAGAAGCTTTAGAAAAATTTAGAAAACTTTAAAAAAATTAAAAAGAATTCTTTAAGATACATTGAAATTTATTTGACCATCAAATGTCCATGGCAGAATGCCTTTTAAAAGAGATATCTATTATTTTTTTTGTGAAGTGTATGCTATGTTTTTCTACTGAATGTTGGTTACTTTGGTGCAGATGAGATGGAGCAAATTTTAGATTTTTTATTCTTCAATTGGTATCATGTCAGAAACTCAAAAGTCATAATATCTGATAGAGTAATCTCTTTTTTAGTATTTTAAACTTTATTTAGTAATCGATTGATTGGTTATTGGGCCACAGGCTTTATTCCTGGCTCTGCACTCAGAAATCACCCCTGGCAGGCTGGGGGACCATAAAGGGACTGGAAGTTGACCAGGTCCCTCCTGCATCGAATTGCCCTACCGCTGTGCCTTGATAGAGTAATTTATAATATTGATTGGATCAATCTCAAAATTCTTTATTCATAAAAGAAGAGGAAAATCAAACAACCTTTGTCATACATATGTAAAAGAAACATAATTTTATTTTGAAAGCAGTCTCAACATTTTCATGCATTTACCATAGGTGCTTCTCCTTAATAAGCAGCCTCATACCAGTCAGTGTATCATGCTCCAGCATCAAAATTAGTGATGTAAGTGGCACACATACATTATATCTGTTCATTTCTTATTTGCGTTCATTTATGTCTTGTCACCAGAAATACATTATGAGAATACTTTGCAATGATTAGTTTAATCTGAGGCATATGAATGAAATTTTAACAATATATTTACTAATTGGCTAGAGTTTCAGCCAAAAAATTACTATAGTATTAAGACTTTAAAGCAGTAGAAAGTTCTGGCCTCATAGTTCTGGGCATTAGATATCCACAATCAATATGACAGCAAACCCATTTCCTTCTGAAGATACTAAAATGAATCCTCTGTTATTGGTGCCAGTCCCAGGTATTCCCTTTTTTGTGAAGTTGCTTTAAATCTCTTCTCTGATTTGACACAGTGGTCTTTTCTGGGGAAAATTATCTGGTCCCTCTCTTGTGATTAAGAAAATTGTTATCAGTTAAGTCCCACCCTAACTCCAGAAAACATTCATCTCCAAAGCTCATTAAATGTTCAAAGACTTGATATCTTCAGAAATAAATAATGTCAAATTCGAAGGTTAAAGGAGTAATTGAGCAGCAATGGAAAATATCACTACTTAATTCTCTATAATATTTTCTGAAAAGTCTGTCATTAATTTCTGATCTTTGTAAAGATAACCAGTTAAGATGTTTTAAATGTTATTTCATTGAAACAATTACGATTTACAAAGTCCTTCATAGTTGGGTTTCAGACAGATAGTGAATAAGGGCCAATCCCACCACCAAGGTCAACATTCTTCCACCATATTTCCAAATGCATCACAAACATCCCCTCTGCCATCCAGCCTGCTGGTATAACAGGTTCACTTGTTTTTTTTTTTACTTTTATTTTAATTAAATGATTTTTTTTGACCAAAGTAAATTACAAATCTTTCACAGTAATATTTTAGGTACATAGTGACATTTAATCAGGCCTCATTTTAAGTTTAGATTGTCAAAGTTTGGATCCCATGATTCCATTGTTGTTTCCTTTGACTTAGATATAGGATATTTAGTTCTGCTTTTTTCCCAGTTTCTTTTTTTTTTTTTCTTATTTAAGCACCATTGTTATAAGCTTGCTCTTAATTACATTTCATCCATAAAATGTCCACTCTCCTTCATCAGTGCAACTTTCTCACCTCTAATGCACCTGAGACCACTTGGCCCCTGGGGCCCTTTCTTTCATATTTGTGTTTCTGTATATACTGACATATATATATATATATATGTCAGTAGGTAGGAAAAGTTAAACTCATCTTCAGACTAGGAAGAACAGAGAACACATTTTGGCATGTAATTTTATTAACTTTGGGAATATTTTAAATAATTTTGATTCTAAATTTGATATATATATATATGATATATATATATATATATATATGAAGGACTATTATTTATGTTCACTAAAAAACAATAGTGGTTGTCATGATAGTATCTTGAAACTGACAGAAAATTGACATCCACCACTTTCCAAAAAGTAACAATGAACTAGAAGAAACAATAATAAGGGTTGGTATTAAATTTTGAGAATTTGGGGAATTTAGTGCCTTCATCAAGCATTTCTTTGCTCTCTTTTAACTTACACACACAAGCACTCACAACAAACTCTATTACATAAATTTAAATTACATAGAAGAACATTTATTATATTGTTGTGAGTCTAAAATGTCCATAGTCAATCATGATATATGACACTGAAAAATATTAAAATTAATCCAATCTGTGTAGTCCCAATGGCAGCCCAGAATTTAGACAATCTTCAATAGTCCATATGTTCTCATTTGAGAATATCGGGTTTCATTTTTATTAGAAAATAAAATGCTTTTAATTAGAAGTAAATTACCATACAAACAAATATAAATTTCCTTCTATTTTAAAAGCAACCTGATGTTCACAAATAAATATGGCATTAACCAAATGTGAAGGTGTTGAAAGAGAAGCTTATTTCTAATGCATTACATATATCTTGAATTTAAAATATCCAACAACAGCCAAACATTAGACTAAAAATACTGGGTGGTCTTACAGTCAAAATCTGTACTCATCACTTTCATATAAGGAACCATCATGTTTAAGCTCGCAATGCTAAATGTACTAACAAATCACATATAGCTTGAAATTTTTAGGATCTACATATAGTTTATACCTCTATTGTTCTTTCCTGCTGCATAAAAAACCTAGAAAACCGGTTAGGGTATTTGAAAATATTCTTGTGAATGACAATCAACAAGTAACATATGATGGAAAGAATATTTTTGGGCCCTGACAAAAAAAGAACTTAGGGAAACCAAGCAGATTTGAATTTGAGAGACAATTCACAGGAGAGGAAGGAACTATTTCAAAGAAAGTGTCTTAGACACTTACAGGGACCTCTTCAATGGTTTAATTATAAACTGCACTTAAGTAAAGAAGTGCCACAAGGTTGGGTAAAATTAATCAATTTACCAAACACTAAGCAGAAGCTACCATTGAAATTGTCCCAGGACATTTCTAGGAATGAAAAGCCCTTAAATTAAAACATGTAGTGGTGTAAAGAATTCATTCAGGCCTGAAAAATTAAGAGGAAATTTCAAATGGCCATACCATTGGAGAAGTCCATACAAATAGACACCACAGACATAAAACATGATAATATTTTATTTAAGTTTAAAAAGCTCTGAAAAAGGTTTAATGTTGATTTTCAAATATTCCATGCTTTGCAGGTATATACCTATTTTTTTCAGTTCTAGGATGTTCTGGGAACTTGTATTTCAAATAATAATATGTCTCATGAATATTTTATTTGAATGAGTTCCTCATCTGTTTTATCAATTTAATTTAAAAAAATAAAGGTCCATTTTTATGGGATATTTTACATTTCAAATTCTGATATTTTCTCAGGATGAAATGTAAATAAATTATTTTCGATTGAAATACAGAAAATAAGTTATATCACTTGCTCAGTGCATAATAGAAAGCAAAATTTTAACTTGTTTCCATAGTGGTCATGATGATTTTGATAATATTGTTCATTATGGTTTCTGTCGATTGCCTGTATGGCATAGCTGCTATCCACATTATTGAAATAAATAATTCTTGAAGATCAAAAGATTTTTTGTAATTATCTTCTTTCTCAAAAACCTTTCCCAAGCATATTTTAGCCTCAGATAATGAATTCTAATTTTTCATGATTTCCATATTAATTGACACTACAACTCTAAGAAGTATTCCAATCTCCCACATTTATTTTTATGTTCATTTATTTCTCATGCAAGCATAGGCTCATAGTTTTTTCATGAGTTTTAATTATTATAAGAATCAACTCAATACTTATTAGCCTGAAAAATAGTTTTCTCTTAGATATTTTTAGAAAGATATTTTCACCATATTTCTTATTCAATACTAAAACTTCGAACACTCACACACTTGAGAAGTTTAAATAAAATACCATTACATTATTTCCTGACCTACATTGAATTCAAGAGGTCGACTATAACTTTTTCTGCTGTTAAAGTTTATGAATTTTATCATTTTCCATGTTTTTAAAAACTTTTATTTGAAAATATTTTGACCACCTTTTACCAAGCAAATTACATTTATTATGAAGTTATATCAGTTTATATACCATTTAAATCAATTCATGAAGTAATTCTCTTAGTAATGGTGACTGGATTATTGAACTATGAAGAACTCACATACAGTCAAATCTATATAGATTTGTACCAAATACCAATTTAGCTATCCAGTCACATAATTTTCCAGTTCTCACTTATTTTTATTCATCATTTAATCAAAACTAGAAACTAGAAAAATAAGCTTCTTAAAATTATCTTTCATATATATTAAATGTAAATGAAGAAATAAATTTTTTCCAAATAACAAAAGTATTGGTTAATTTTTCTGGGCTAAATACAGGTTTAAGATCAGGCAAATGAAGCTAATATGTTATTATTTCCACGACCCAAAATGCTATAATAAAACTGTACTGGAGAATGGGGAGGAGGGTGGGCAGATATCTGGCTTCTGGTTTCCTCTCTGATTCTAGAGGCCAGCTCTTGCCAGGTATGGGGTTTGGGGAGGCCCCATGTTGGAGGCCTTCTTCCTAGCCTGGGGAGTGCTGGGAGGCTTGGCAGGCCCCCAGTCTTTCCCCCTTTTTCTCCCCTGGACTCCAGGCCCAGATTGCCAGAAGTGGGTTCAGGTGGACTCTTAACAGTCCTCAGGCTTCCCCCGTCCCTCTGTACTCCAGGGGGGAGGTGCA
Source organism: Suncus etruscus (assembly GCF_024139225.1). Lineage (NCBI taxonomy): Eukaryota > Metazoa > Chordata > Mammalia > Eulipotyphla > Soricidae > Suncus > Suncus etruscus. The sequence continues at coordinate 15,145,329 of NC_064863.1, read as the reverse complement.
TGGGGAGGAGGGCGGGCAGATATCTGGCTTCTGGTTTCCTCTTTGATTCTGGAGGCCAGCTCTTGCCAGGTATGGGGTTTGGGGAGGCCCCATGCCGGAGGACTTCTCCCTAGCCAGGGGAGTGTTGGGAGGCTTGGCAGGCCCCCAGCCAACCCCTCTTTCTCCCCTGGACTCCAGGCTTCCCTGGGCACCAGTCCAGGTGGACTCTATAGGAGTCATCAGGATTTCCCCCTACCTCTCCCTACACTAATGGGAATGTACTTTGGTAGGAGAATGGACCATTGCAGCACTGGTTTATGTTGGGACAGTCACTGGAAATTTTTTCTCCTTGGTCTCCATTTCCAAAACCATGCAGGGGCTAGTGTCCCCACGTGTACAATATATATTGATAGTAGTATATGCATATAGTTTATATATGCATAATATCCATCTTGTATTGTGACCTTGATACTGCCCCACAAAGCTCATTTCTAATCTTTTACTGCCTCAGTCCCAATCATTAGTTCCCCCCATTTACCCATGTAGGTGCAGCTCATGACATAAAGTTCATCACATAGAGTGATGAGTGCAGTTAGAGCAACAACTACTGTGAGAACTATCCTAACAATGTGAATGAATGAGAGAAATAGAAAGCCTGTCTCAAGTACAGGTGTGAATGGGGTGGGGAGGAGGGAGATCTGGGAAATTGGTGGTGGTAATCTTGCACTGGTGAAGGGGGGTGTTCTTTACATGACTGTAATCATACAACTACATATTTGTAATCACGGTGTTTAAATAAAGATAATTAAAAAAAACTTCTCTTGTGAATTTTGCTTAAATATACTTTATGTATTAATTATTAGATTCACTGACACTTGGAGAAAACTAATTAGTGAAACAAAGTTTTCTGGTTCAACCTATGAAGGGTAAGAAACATTCATTTAAAATAAAATAAATAAAAATAAATGAAATTAAAATTAATCAAAAATAAAACTGAACTAATGAATACAGTTTTCTAGTATTTCAGGATATATCACCCTCTGACAAATAGTCGTTCCAAAAATAAAATAATCACTGGCTTACTAGTTACAACAAACTAAAATCCTGGGAGAAAAAAAGGCTTTAAAATGTACTCTATCTACAGAATAATTACATCTTTATACAGTTTGTAGCTATCAAATTTTATAGAGTCTATCTATAAACATATGAGAAGCTTTTGATTGTATCAAAAGTTTAGATAACTGAGCTTTTTTGATAAACTTGATGCAAAGAATGTCACAACTTGATCATTATATATACATGTGAATTGATGAAAAATTGAGATTATTCATTGATGACAGGACAAAATTAGCTTTTCAGACTTCCTGTGCCATTATTTTAGACTACAACAGTCATAATTATTTTCACACAGATTCAAAATTTATTAAAAATGTATCCCAAAATTTAAAATATTGCATTTTTAACAGAAAGATGCCAGATATTTACAGAAAAATACAGGAGACAAAGCTCTTGTCTAGATGCCAGATATTTACAGAAAAATACAGGAGACAAAGCTCTTGTCTAGAATTGATGAAAAATTGAGATTATTCATTGATGACAGGACAAAATTAGCTTTTCAGACTTCCTGTGCCATTATTTTAGACTACAACAGTCATAATTATTTTCACACAGATTCAAAATTTATTAAAAATGTATCCCAAAATTTAAAATATTGCATTTTTAACAGAAAGATGCCAGATATTTACAGAAAAATACAGGAGACAAAGCTCTTGTCTAGTATGTGGCCACTTTGGAAAAACCTGATTTTTTTCTCAGGCATCACATAGGAGGATTATACCAGTAGGAGTAAGTAAGTTAAGTACCCTGACTGCACAGCCAAGAGGAAGCCATGAACACCACTGAGGTTATCCTTCAAATAAATACATATAGTATTTTATCATAAAATGATACAAATTATCTTTAAAGGTTTATGAGAATTAGTAATATGATTATTCTGATGAATGACAAATTTGAACAATTTGCTTTTTCCTTCTGATACTAAAGACAACTACCACTGACTGTGAATTGGAAATAATAAATTTGAGATGTAAATCCTCAAGAAACCTAACACAGCTTCTATTAGAGACTTGTCTTGTTTACTAATAGAAAATGATGAGATGTCAAGGAATTTTCAATACAAAAATGATATAAGCACAGATTGACTCATTTATAATAAACAAACATAATCTATTACTAAATCAATTTTATTCTGGTATTTATATTTCTCTAAATTTACTTCAATCATTATCTCTAGCATGGCTACACTTGATGTCTATCTGGAAATAAAAGAAAACATTGCAGTTAGATGCTTTGAAAACCTGTTGGAACAACTAAGGACAAATGATTCATGGCAAAATATGGTCTTCATTAACTGGTACTGCTCCATATTTTAAATGATTAAATGTACTCCTTTTTATGATAGTACTTTTATTTACATGGAATTATATATTTAGGACTATTTAGCATATGATTCTTTGATTTACAAGTTACCATTTAAATACTCCATATAGTGAAAAGTGTTTTTGTATATTGCTTATTATATTTTATAGAATAATGAAAATATAACAAGTCAAGTAGAAAAAATAACAGAATAATCACAACTTTTCAAATATCTTAATTAGTTGTTTACTGAGTGGTTTTAATTAAATTGGTTAAAATATTTGGTCTTCAATTCTGCAAGTTATCACTTCAATATGTTATGTTGTGCCTCTATTGTGTGGACTAGTATTTAAAATTACATTTTTCTAGTGTATTGAACATCACTAGTAACAAGTTCATTCTAAAAGATTAAATTTATTTTTCTTGACAGCTGCATACTATTCCATTGTGTATATACATGGATGGACATGGAAACTATGATGCTGAGTAAAATGAGTCAGAGGGAGAGAAACACAGAATAGTCTCACTCATCTATGGGATTTAAGAAAAATAAAGGACAGTATAGTAATAATACTCAGAGACAATAGGAATGAGGTTTGAAAGGATCAGCCCATGATAAGATACTTACCGCAAAGCTTGGTGAGTGTAGTTTGAGAAATAACTAAACCAATAACTATCATGACAATGGTAGTGAGTGAGAGACATAAAATACCTGTCTCAAAGACAGGCAAGGGTGGGAGAGGAGAGATATGGAAGGTATTGGTGGTGGGAAGGTTGCATTGGTGAAGGGGAGTATACGTTTTATGACTGAAGCCTAACTACAAATATATTTGTAAACAGGGTTCTTAAAGATATTAATTTTAAGAAGTAAATAAAAATTAAATTTAGAGAATTCTATAATCACATGCTATTTTAGCTCTCTTTATGTTTGTATGACAGTATCTTTAGCAATAATTTCACATTTTATTATTTTATATTTGAAATAAAAGTCTTATCTACAATTACTATACAGTTAAACTTGGTTATTTTTATTTTTAATGAATTTCTATCTTTAATTTAAAATTTAATATAATTATTTGCGAGGCAAATTTTATTCCATCATTTTTTGTGTGTATTATGCTTATTTTGTTCTCTATTCCTTCGTTACTGTTTCATTTTGGGAAAAGCAAACATAATCAATGCATTTGCCCTTCTTCTCTTACTATGATGATTCATTTAATTTTGTGAGTTTTAATAAATTTGTAATTTATAGTTTAGTTTACAGCCATTACATTTGGATTAATGCAACTTTATCTTATTTATTTGTCCATTATGAGAGAAAGATTTCTGTTTAGGGTGATTTTTTGTGAGTGTAGAAGTTAAATTTGGCCCCATTCAGCAAAGCTTAAGGACGTTTCCTGATTCTGTGTCCGTTAATAATTCTGGGTGGTCTTTGGAAGGTCCTGTGGTGTGGAGAATCAGATACAGGTTGGCTACCTGCAAGAAAAATTGTGCTATCTCTCTGACCCCAATTTAGAATACCATTTAAATCTGCAATTTATGATAATCACTTTTAAATAGTTTCCATTCCAATATTTGCACAAACTACTTAAATTCATATACAGAAGTATCCTATTTTATGACTAGATAAACTTCTCCATGTTTCTAATATGCACAGTCAAGTGCTACATATTTTGAACCAAATTAGATATTTATGACTTCTTTAAAGAGATAGTGATTGATGTCTCAAAAGCAAGAAATAGTAAAAGATATTTGAAAAATATCCAGATGCTATCATATAGGCACAATGAGTATGAATTTTTTTATTACAGGTTTCAATGTATTAAATTTACCTTTTATATAATTTAGGAAATTGTTATGGCTGAAGAGCTAGTACAGCAGTTAAGGTGTTTGTCTTCAATGTTGCTAGTTTAGTTTAGTTTCAATCCAATATCTCCTATTGTACCCTGAGAATAAAAAGGAGTAATTCCAGAGTACCAGGAATAAACCCTGAGCACAGCTTGGTATAATAATTAATTAATTAATTAATAATTCTACTCTATGCTCAAGACAATATATTAACATGTAAAATACATAACATATGTAAAGAAAATAAAGGTGACTGGAATATTAGCACAGTAGGGAGGACATTTGCCTTTCACGTAGCCAACTTGGGTTCAATCCCCAGCGTCCTACATGATCCTCTAAGCTCACCAGAAGTTATTTCTGTGTGCAGAGCCAAGAGTTAGCCCTGAGCACTGATTGGTGTGTCCTCCACCTCCAAAATAATAAAAAACTGAAAAGCTTCTAATATTAGATGCAACTTTTCCTATATCAAAATTTATAAAACATTTAGTAGTAGCTGTAAATGAAATAAATATACAGAGTGAGGAAAATAGAACCGTGGAAAGAATGTATTATTCCATTATTAAAACTTATTTTTACAACTTTTAATCCAGGATAATGTGTTTATTTTGTATTTGTATTCTTTTTTTCCCTTTGGTTTTTCATTCACTTAAGTTGTCAAATTATTTTAGAACTGAGAATAATATGTTTGTCAAAAGTAGTATACACATTCATAGGGGCACAAACCTTAGTCTATTTGATTATATAAAAATGAAGTGTTTTTGTATTTATGATAAAATGCCTCTTCCCACGTTTAAGAAAAATAAAACAAAATTTATGTTGAATATTAAATATCTCATGTAGAGAAGCTAGTTGATGGGATAAGGAGAGAGGGCTATAAAGCATAAGGATTGCATTTCCATGAATAAATATCTTGGTTTAAAAGTTTTTAATTAATGAAGGATCATGCTTAGATTACATTGTTATATTTTACCAAGATATAAAGTTCGGTAAAAATAACTTGATAAAACATAAATGTGAGTTTTTGTTTAATTTGCTTTGGTTTGGGGCCATATACAGTCAGGGAATATTCCTGTCAAGGATCAGAACTGTTGGTGTTTGGGGGACCTGTTGGTGTTTGGGGGACCATGCGGGATGCTAAGGATTAAACCAATGTCAACTATATTCAAACCGAGTATCTTAGCAATTGTATTGTTTTTCCAGTCCCAGAATTCAGTTTTTATAATAGAACATGGAAAATAATTTTATTGTTCAAGATAATGCATCTCTACATTTTTTTCCCAAAAGCTCAACTACATTTCAGGTCTGGATATCAAAGAATTCCACCATGTAGCTCAGAGCCTGTCACATAGTTGTTAATATTTCTATTAAATAAAAATATGAGGGGCATTTTTGTCTTTTATAATTTATATAGCATCTTAAGAACAAAAATATGATTTTCAATTAATATGAATTTTAACTACCCTTCTTTATTGTGTTTTGGTTTTGAATTGATTCAGGGGCACACAGGCATTTCTCAAGATTTATTTATGGCTTAGTTCTCAACAGTTGTTAATAGTGAGGTTTGGGGGACCATATTGTGTGCCTGGGATCAAATCAAATGGGGCTTTATTCAAGCCAACTGCTTTATCAGCTATACAATCTCTGATCCTTTAACTGTCATATTTATATTATATTTTTAAATTAAGTCTGCGGTATTGTACACTATTTACTATGGTTAACAAACATAGCCTGCAGATATATAAATATCTTAGAAGTGATTTTAATAGAAACACTGAATTTAATATACAACTGATAAAATATTGAAAACATCAGAGCATCTAAAAACAGTTCTTGAAGTTATAAGCAAAGGGTTATAAAGTTGTATGAGAAATCAACAAAATATTTGCTGTAGAATTTAGCTAACCTGCATTATTTTTATAGACCAGGAGGCAATATTGATAGTTTTGAAGTTCTTAAGTCAGTGGTCACACTTGTGATTACTTTCTTGACCTATTTTTCAGGTGGTTGCCACATGTTTGGCTTCAATATATACATATTTTTGAATTTACCTCTCTGGAATATCAATCATTTTGTAATGAAAAAATTTTCTCCTAGAACATATGCTTGCTCCATTGAATTATCAGAAACCTATTCATAAAAATGTAAAATATACTATGAATATATAGAAAATATTGCAAATGAGTAGAGGTAGAATTTGAGGCATTGAACTTAAAGTAAATATTTTGGAGTACTACTATTCATCCTATAATGCAAATATCTGGACTATTTTAGAGTAATCTGCAGGCATGTTACCATTATTTGGAAATTGTATTTGATCTCCTTTATTTAATTTAGAAAAATTTACCTTGAATATCACAAGATGTACACTAACCGAGTCTAAAATAAAATTCTCAGAAGTCTTTAAATTTTCAATTCCTCTTAAATTCCTATTTTGAGGATAAGATAGCTTTTATTTTATTTCAATTATTTTATTGCCTACCATGGCACTCTTCAATGCTCCACCCAAAGGAGATTGCACTGTGGGAGCCCAAGGTATGCTGGGATATCCTGGGATAACAGTAGATTCGTGGCAGTGTTGTTGACAAAACTTGGGCCACAGTGCTTATTTGTTTGGGTTTGGTGTCATCCCCTGTGGTGCTCAGGACTTATGGCTCAGTGCTCAGGGGTCACTCATATGGGGCTGTTTTCCATAGGTCATAGGACCCTATTCAGAGTTGGGAAATGAACATAAGGGGTTTCATGCAAGGCCAGTGTCTTACTCAGGGTAGAATGCCCCTTGTTGAAACTAACAATTATATGTAAGATTCAATTTTGGCATACTTAAAAGTTTGGAAAATAATTATAGTTACATTTTGTCCCATTTAGTGTATCATTAAAAACAAAAGACATTGTCTATATTTCCCTCCACTCCAAACCATCAGGAATGATGTGAAGACAGAACCAGTAATAACCAAGAGTACCAATGACTGTGACTCTAAAACCTAAATCAATGAACCCAACTATCTTTGTAGCTGAAAGATATTATCCATTGCATCATTCCTTCTATAATTTTTGGTTGGCATCCTACTGTGAAAAGATTTGTCATTTCTTTCCTTTTTTTCTTTACATTTTTGCATGAGCACATGACTTTTATAAACCATATTTCCATGATTTTTGATGTTCCAGTGACTCATACCTGGATGTTAAAATTCTATACAAACTATCTCCACTTTGATCAAAAAACTTCTTTAAAAAATGATGAGAAATCCAATTAAATACTTCTAGCATGGGAATATTGAGTCAATGGGAATTTACAATTAAAATGTTTGAACTGGAAAATAAAAGTTTTGGGATGTTCAAAGCATAATAAAACCTAGAGTTAAAGCAACAATTCAAGGAAGAAAAAAAATTTTTGTGAGAACTGAAGAGGTAAACAGATAAGCAGGGGCAAAAAGGGAAGAATTTTTATTATCTTTGAAGTGAAAAGGCAATGTAAACATTTAAGTACTTGTAAAATATGATTTCTTTTCTCAAAGATTTCCAGGCTATCCTTTAGAAGAGATACTAATATGAGTAAGAGTGAACAACATGGTTTATTACAATGTTCTGAAATGTGTCTTTGTTGTTGTTGTTGTTGTGGGGTCTACATCCTGTTGTACCTAGCTTTACCTCTCGCTTTGTGCTCAGGGATTACACGTCATGTAAATTTGGGAACCACATATATAGTGCAAGGCACTTGAATCCAGGCTGGCATATGCAAAACTCGAGTCTTAGTCTCCAAATGATTTCTTAGCCTCTGGAAAGTGACTTTAGTGGCTTGAAGAAAGAGAGTAGCAGTGAAAGGTAAAACAATGTAATGTAATAAATAAATAAGGACAGAACTAAATATCCAAGCCAAACTCAATGATAATAGAATCAATAAACTTTAGCCATCTAAACTCCAAGGGCCCTGTTACACTGTCAGGCCAGGGGGCAAAGGGTGTAGTTTAGTATGCACTCTGGGGCCATTGGTGGAGGGAGGTCAACATTGGTGGAAGGAATGGCCCTGATGCATTGTATATCTGAAATTCAACTGTGAAGGACTCTGTAGATCACAATTGTTTCAGTCAAATAAAATTAAAAAAAAATGAAATGTGGAGTTGTAGATTGAATAATAGAGGTGTATGGTAAAGGGGAAACCAAGTGTAAGTTCTGAAAATTAGACCTAAGTTATGTGATTTTGCCAAGAATAAAATGTGACTTATTTAGGAAGGAATTGGCTGTTTCTGTGAAAAGAGAGGTTTGGATAGGTTTATTTTTTTAAGTAACTTGAAAATGGTGTGGACTCTGAAGCTCAAAGAAATAATAAATTACGTACAATTATAAATTCTGGATGGAAACAATGAAAACTTAAACATATTTAAAGTAGAGGGATAGGTTGTACATAAGAAGCTAAAGGGCTTCTGAAAAAAATTATTCAACATTTGTTTCATCTGTTATACTACAGAAATTTAATTGTCACTAAAAGTCTCATTGTTGCCATTTACTCGACAAGTTAATTCTTAAGAGAATAAAAATAATTTGTTTTTAGTTAATATAAATGTCTAGTTAAAAGTAAAATAATCAATAAAAGTTTTTACTTGGTTAAAGAACTTAGTTTATAATGATCTGAATAAGCAATAATGTTTTTACATTATTTTAAAATTATTTTTATTTTATTTTACTTAAAATTATTTTCATTATTTAAAAAATAGAAACTAGGGCTGGAACAATAATACAGTGGGTATTGTGCTTGCCTTGCACACAGCTAACCCACATTCAATGTTAGGCACCCCATATCTTTTCCTTTGTGCCCCAGAAGTAACCCCTGAGCATTGCCAGGTTTGGTCTGAAGAGCAGAAATGAAATAGAAAAAAAAAAAAAACATTTTTACCTAGCAAGACAGTTAGCAAAGACATAGAGGCAAAAATTATGAATTCTAAGCTGTACAAATAATACAGAAGATAAGATGTTTGTTCTACACCTTTTTCAGGTTCCTAGCACCAAGCATGTTTCCTTCACAATGCCAGGAATGATCCCTTTTCACACAGCCCTAAGACTGCTGGATATGGGCCCACTCTAAACCAAACTCAGCGCCAATATACCAGTATTGGTATATTCAATGCTTGGCCTTGTCATTGCCTGTTTCACGAGCGTTATTAATTATTACAGATGTTATTTTTCCCTAAAATAAGACATCTGAAAAGCTTCTAGAATAGCCACAGACTATAAGAAGATTGTAGGAAATATCTATCAAATGCAAAGGTTTACATAAATACAAGGAAGTTTTAGTTAACAATTTAAAGAAAAACAGGTATAATTCCAACAGCAGGTATGCAAAGAAAGATGTGTGGTTCTTTGATTTTCTGTAGTTCTCTTTCAGCTTCTTGATTGTTCTGTAGCAACCATTGGGTAGAACCCCAGGCCAGATCTCTAGGGACAAACTAGTCTGGACTGATCTGGACTAATCCATCCTGAACTCAGTCTATAGCAAACCACTGAAAGAAAAACACTCCAGCCCCAGCCTGAAAGCTAAGCTATGCAGTTCTGCTCTGTGTGACATTGCTCTTCCCTCCTGCCAGATTTTGCTTCCTCTTCCTCCTTTCCACAGGTGTGAATCCATAATGAATGTCTCACTTGCTAAACTGTTCTCAACATCTGCTTCCAAAGAGCTAAAACCTGGGGCAGTCAGTTCATTTGAATTTCTAAACAGGGCTTTGAGGTTTTATTTATCTTCATCTCCATTGTTGTTGGGTTGCTTCTTATCCCTTGTAATAAACCTAATCCCATTGGCCTAGTCATCATTGTAACCTGATTCTAAGGCAGAAAAACAATAAGGAGCAAAGAAGGAGAAAAACACTTTGGGATGCTGTTTCACATCCTGCTCTCTTCCTTTCCTGCACTCTGGGAGTTTGGGCTAAAAATATGACTTTTCTTTATGAAATGTCTGAGATAATTAGGAACACGTGAAAAAGAAATGAAAATTAAAAAAATCAGACACACACACACACACACACACACACACACACACACACGTGGTCCCCTGTGTTACTTCCAGCCTCAATACCAAATCTTAGATTGAAGTCAAATTCTGATAATTTCACCAAAAAGTTGTCCTTAATAATATATGAATAGCTTACCTCTGACAAGAGCAAAATTTCAACATCCATGATATCAGTCTAAAAAGTTCCTGCAGAAATACGGGCATAACGATTCCCTTTTACTTTATCATATAAATCTAAGAACCTTTGGCTGATTTCTGCTTTCTAGGCTAATAAATGTTCCAGTAGAGGTAATGCAGTGCCCTCAAGATATCTTACCTAAGGGGAAGAGTATAACAGTGACTCCTAATGTGCCCACAGTTGAATGAGTTATCCAATGACTAATTCAAAATATGGCAGCCATATTTTGACAAGTGAGAAGTTAATACACTCCCTTAAATAAAATAAACATTCTAAAATGCATTGCCAACTTTGTTTCCTCTTAAATACTCTCTATTGCTCATGGTCTCTAATAGACTCAATATTTGGAAGATCAATGAAAAGAATAATGTTTCAGGCTATTTGCTTTAGCATAAGCAATACCAGGACTACTTTCCTTTCATAATAGTCAGGAAGTTATTAATTGTAATCCTTTTATTTCATGTGACTGTAGCTTTCCAATTAACTTATTAAAAGTGGATTTGGTTTTAATTTTTTTTGTTTGTTTGTTTTTTTTTGGGCCACACCCGGTAACGCTCAGGGGTTACTCCTGGCTATGCGCTCAGAAGTCGCTCCTGGCTTGGGGGACCATGTGGGACGCCGGGGGATCGAACTGCAGTCCGTCTCCTAGGCTAGCGCAGGTAAGGCAGGCACCTTACCTCCAGCGCCACCGCCCGGCCCCTGGTTTTAATTTTTTAATGAAATAATTTTGCCATGGAATAAACACTCTGTGTTTATTATAGTCAACTTGAGGAGTTTAGAGATAATTATACACCCATAGAACCATCACCAAGGGGGAGAAGTAATAATATAGTGAGTAGAGTTCTTGCCTTGAATGCAGATGAGACAGGTTTCTATCCTGATATCCTATATTGTCCCTTGAGTTTCATTAAAATGATCTATGTCCATAAAGAAAGGAGTAAACCTTGACACAGCCAGCTATGTCCCCTTCATTTCAAAAAATAAAATAAAATGAAATAAAACCCACCACAATATAACATAGATACAAATCGTCTACTCAACTTTTTCCCCAAAATCCTATAATAGTTGTATTAAAAATTTTTAGAAGAATATTTACATATGAGTCATTTTAAATGTAAATTATACTATGGTTAAATTACAATGCTTGGTAGATTTCCAAGATTTACTATTTAGATTAGATAAAACTTAGTAAATGAACTTTTTTTACTTCATTTTATTTCCTTCTGTCCCACCACCCCTATCAACTTTCAACTTAGCATTTGGCAATTTTAGATTTCTAAGATAAGAAGTCTGGAGGATTCATTGTCTTGCATCTGTCTTATTGAATTATCCTAGCTTATCCTATGCCAATATATGTGGTAGGATGTCTTTCAAAATGCACACCTAAGAAATACTGCATATTTAGTGCCAAAGCACAGCAATAAAGCAAAGATTATCATAAGTAGATATCATAAATTGTTTATCCAATGCACAAAATGTTATTTGTATGCTTTTATGCTATTACAGTCTATTAAACATGCACTTGCATATTTATGAAACTGTTACACAATAATTTAAAATAATTTACTCCTAGAAAAATTCTAACCTATCATTTGAGTCTTCAGCAAGATGTAAACTTTTTGCTTCTGGTGAATCTACTGAAAAATAGTATCTGTACAAGTACAAGAAAGTAATGTGCAATAAAAAAGATATTACTGTAGTTCTTTTCTATGCATGCTATATTATCTTTATTCATCCATTGATGGGTATTTCAGTTATGTCATTGTCTTTATTTTAGTGAATGACCAAATAGGGAAGAATAAAGTACAAATGAATTTAAATGGTTTAACTATGTCTGCCTTTCTTTGAACACAAAACTGATTTGTGACCAGCTCTATATTAAAAACAGATACAAGGCTTCTTCACTTCTTCCATTTTTGTAGGCTATTCCTCACTACTTCCTCTTAACCTTAATTTCAGTTGCATTCATCCTGCCTCAAAGGCAGACAAATTAACTATATCTTCAATTGCCCACCAATAAATCACCTTACTCTATATCCAGGCTTAAGAATAAATATTCAAAATTAATCATCTGACATCTATTGTCCCATCTCCTAATTCCTGTAAGTGGAAACGTTATAAAGATAAGGTAGTGGATCTCAGAGAATCTATTATGTAAGTTCCACTCATCCATATTACTTTAATTACTTTGTTTTGCTTTTCTCACACCACTCCCTTTTGACAAGTTGCACTTCACTTCATGACTTCCTGAATCAATGTGTTTTGGTATCACATCTCCTCACACTTTACTCACCACAGGGTGGCTTCCATTGAGAGGAAGGAGGATGGGATGAAAAACAAGAGAACAAAACAAAGCACTAATGAAGGCATCATTTCTCAGAGATTGCATAGGTGGGATTATGGTCCTAATATCCTGGTGTTAAATGCACATTTCTACTTCAACATTTGCCAACCAGTCTTTGAAGAATTTTATTTTTAATCCTGTGTATCCAGGACTGTTATCTACACCTTTTCAGATTCTGAACCCTAATGTTTACATGCCCATTAGGTAAGTTCTTTGCATGTGTAGGCATTTATACTTTGTAAACTCTCAAGTTCCACCATGTAAACTATACTGTGGTATCTTTTATGTCTGGTAATAAATATTCTGTTTATTCTTTTTAAATATTCTCTATTTTTACACAATTGCATAAAATTAAGGAAGCTTTTAGTTCTGTTCATTAAAACATTTTATATTGGCTACTAGCTCATTTTCTTTTTAGTCATCTTGATACAATAGATGTTCCATGATGACTTTCTAACCATTTTACAATTCTAGTCTCAGCTTTGTCATTTTGCTTTTCTAAGATTATTTCCCATATTCATTTATCACTTTGATTTGTTTGCAGTTAGGACATTTTTAGAAGGGTATATTGCTTTGAGCAAAATTTTTGTATAACAATAACCCTTCTAAAATTAGCTTAAACTATGCCTCCTTGTTTAAACTCATTTCAAATCATTTTTCTTTCTTATAAACAAAGCATACAAGGTGAAAAATATATTCATAACGTATATATGTGGTATAGATACCATAACATATTTTAATATTCCTTATATTTTGCTTGTATCTAATGAAGTGTTAGGATCAAAGGATTAAATGTAGTTCATCTAATTTTATTAACAAGCAGGAATCGAGAAGCTATTATTCAGTTTCTCTTTTACAAGAATCTAGGGATTCAAAGATAAAATACTGTTCCTATCTAATAAACCTGAAGCTCTGTAGATAAGAGAGAAGTACCGGGCATTTATTGCAATCAACTACCACAAGAAAGTCGAATATTGGTGAGTTTTAGCAGCAGTAAAGGGTAAATATAGTCTCACATTCCGAAGTTTATTACAACCTATCCACCCATCTCATTTTGCCTGTCAAAATATATGTTACTGAATGAAAAAAAAAAGACCTGATCATTTCTATATAAATTGTCATTTCAATATGCTCTTAAGTTTCTCAATGCTACTTTTCTTCTGATTTGCAATGACTAGGTAGCCACATCATTTCAATGGAGAGCTCATTGTTTGAGAGGGTATAATCTTTAATGCCTTCCCCAGGATTGGCCTAATCCTTGCTAGCCTTCTCTTGTGCTCTTTGGTGAGATATATGACCCCAAGGATACAAGAAGTAAAATGGAAGCCCATTTTACTATTTTATGATGAGAAGTAAATAATGTTGAATGTGTTTCATATTCATCTGCCTAATTCCCTTATGTTTCCATCATTTGGCCATGGGGAATTTCTTTCACAGGAAAAACCTGTTCCCTGGCTTCACAAACACTGTCTAGCTCCAAGACCCTTTTGACCTCGGCAGTCTGTTCCACTGCTGCTATCATAGTGTTTTCTAGAAAGAAAATCACATTCTGGTATATTCTTTGGCTGTTTCATGCGTAAGCTTCTAATTATCCTATAATGGAAATTATACATGTATATTAGGGGATTAAAGACCTCACTCAAGCATCATCTGTTTCTTTTCTGTTGTCTTGTCAGCCTAACAAAACCTGCTTTAGAGTATGAAGTTCGTGCTAATTAGATTTCATCCAAGAGTCTCAGGATATTGCTAGTTCAGTTTCATTGACTTGTTTGTGATAATGTTGGAGCAGCTATGTATTCTATAATCCAAAGCCTCATCTAGCTACCACTACAGTATATATGAAATTTCCAAAATGACATTCTCTTTTCTAAGAGGTTTTGAAAAATGATCAACTTCAGCTTTCATGCTATCTCTGCTATTTGATGATTTTCTATATTAGAATGCTTTTTAGAGGATATACACTGCTCTGTGAAAGACAAGTCCTTTATATTTCAGTTACCTGGAATATATTAACAACAACAAATAACCTTAGAAAATTCAGTTGCATGATGCTGAATATTCTTTGGCAGATTTTCCCCGTGATGAATACATGTGAATTCGTTACTTTATTGGCAGGTTATTAAAAGCAATGTAATTTGTAGCTTAGACATGCCTTTCATTGTGGATTTGGGAACAGCATGCAATGAGGTAAGCAGTTTATTTTGAAGCTTTAACAGACTTTATTAAGCATTCTGAAGACTGATTTCTTTCATACCCATGATAATAAATTCGCTTTCTCATGCAGTGAATTCACATGAGATTCATAGCCTCCCCATAAAACTTGCAGTAAATGTTTAACCTCAGATTTCAAATGCTATGATAACTTTTATGATAATAAATGTTATCCCTGTGGGATTGTGAATTTGGTGACCATATATATTTCTTTGGTTAGAGATACCTTGCCTCCCACATACAATATATGAAAAGTGTTTTAGTTTTTCATATGGGTAAAATATTTAATTACCTAAAATCATTTTATTTTAACTGTATTTTAAAATACAAATATATATTCTGATTTTTATGTATAAGAGTAAAGTTTTAATTAGTACCAGTGAGATTAACTCTTTATAGCAAATTATAGTTTGAAAAGTTTAAGAGTATAGGAGCAGAAGTGATAGCACATTGGGTAAGGTGTTTGCCTTACATTCAGCTAACTTGGGTTAGATCCTCAGTACTCACTGGGCTCTTAAACTTGCAGGAATATTTTCTGAGTACAGGGTGAGAAATAATCCCTAAGGGTCACTGGGTGTGACTACAGAAAAAAAACACAAATATTTCTTGTACAGTCTTTGCTCACTCTAATTAAGTCGGTGTAAATTTTATAATAAAATATTTTAACATATGTTGAATGGTCTGAACATTGAAGAATACCTTTATTTGACAGAAAGCTTATTTTTTATTTTTAAGGGTATATCATAATTCTGGTTTCTTTTATAAAATATGAAGTGTCGGCACAAGTGTTGCTCAGGTACATGGTACATAAATACATGTCTCATACATTTCTCCTTTTAAGACATGGAATTTCTTACTTCAGCTCTGTGACATGTACTGGGACTCAATCTTTCTACCTTTGAAGATGCCAGAATCTTGAGCCTCTCTCTCTTCCCTTTCTCTCTCTCTCTATCTCCCCCTCTCTTTTTTTTCTCTCTCTCTCCCTCTCCTTCTCATTCATTCACTCTTATGCATTCCTGAAGATTTCTAAATAAAATCTCGTTTTTATTTAAAAATAATATATTTGGTGCAGTTTGGCTATGTTTCTTAGAGAATGACAACAAAAATACCTGTGCTGTATTTTTACCCAGTACAATAATTCCGCATGGCCTATATTAAAGAAAATGACTTTAATTTTTGTGAAATACAAAAGAAACTCTGAATCCTGGTATTGTTCTTGAAATCTAAAAAACAACTACCCTGGAATTTAATTCATGGAGAAAGCCAATTTAGAATTAAGAATATTAAAATGTAAGAAGTAAAATTGGATTCAAAATATGCCTTGAATATTTAATCTGTGAAGGAAAGTGTTGTGAGTTAAAAGATTAATATGATTCATTTTCTGTCAGAATGGCCTAAGTAATAACAGGAACAGCATTTTATTAGAACACACGGAGCAAAATAACCAATAAAACAGTGCAGAGAAGTTTTTTATTTATCCTCCTCTCATTCTTTGTCTAATGTTGATTGCCAAAGAATTTTGTGTATCAGACCTCGTCAGACACAGTCTGTTTGCTTGCAACCTGCTTACCCCCAGGATTGACTGTGACAGAAGAAAAAGAGAATGCAGTAGTGTCTTGCACTATGACTAAATACTTTGGTTCAGAGATGACCTGCATCATTTCTGACTCTAGTGACCCAGTGAAAATGATTCTTTGGCTATTCCTAACTTAGCAGGAATAGGAATGTAAAATTTTCTCGTGAAGACCAAAGGAGAAACGAATCCAGAGAGCACTGGTAATTTCTGCTGTAGACACAATAGGTTCCCATCTTGAAGGCGAATCAATAGAGGCATACATGGGTGTAAAAATAATGGGTAAATATTTAATGTACTGATACAACTTGAATGATATGAAGAGGTACCAGGAGACATTTTCTTTTGAACATAAGGCTCTAAAATATCATTTTACTATAAAAGGAAGTTAAGGTACATGTAAGATGAAAATAAATATACTTAAGTTTTCATGGATTCATCATTATCTCAAGGAATGCATATAGGTAAAGATACAAACATACAAGACATAAGTTTGATAAGTATAAAAACATACAATTATTTCTATCTCTACCATTCCAAGCTCTTTTTTTTAAACATTGGTCTCTGTCCTAACTAGTATCAGTGGTTAGAATTTGAGATCCCATTTGACATATTATTGTTATTGTTTTTACAAATGCCTGTAATTTATTAATTATGTTTTATGTTCTAGTGACAAGGCATACTGCTTTTTATTATTTATTATTATGCATTTATTTCTTACTATACAAGACTGAAAATATATGTATGTCTTAAGATACAATTTACAGTCATAAAATGTTCATCTCATATAGCATTTTAGATGAATTAATATGTCAATAAATTATAGCAAATATCAAAAACATAAAATGTCATGCATGTCCAACTTCATATTCATAAGCCCAGATGCACATCTATTGAAGCTCTGCTTGATCCTTATGTTTATAGTTGAAAAGTATTACCCAGCTACGATCTCTGAGCTCTGCGCAGAGAAGAGCAGTTACTCTTGACTTTCAATATAGATGGCAGCAATATCTACACACAAACACTCCCATATCCTCAGATTCATCTCCATGACTACTGATAGCCCTACTCAACACATGTCAGTCTATTCACAGGTATGATTCCTGTCACTTTATACAAATAGGCTGGAAGGAAATGAAGCAACTCTCAGCCGAAGTCATCAAAGTTTCCTTCATTTATTTTGAATTTTTCATTTAAACCATTGTGATTTACAAAGTGACTTGAAGTTGGATTTTAGACATACACTGTTTCAGGATTAATTACACCACTTCTGCCAACTCCCTCAACCAATGTTTTCAGAGTTCATCCCATGAAACCTCTCCCCCTTCCCCAGCCTGACGTCCTAAAGGCACCTTTTTTTCATTTGATTGTTAAAGGGTGGGTCTCATGATTTCATTATTTTTGTCTCAAGCTTGGATATTTAGTTCTGTCCTTTCTTAATACCACAAATGCCCCTGAGATCCTTTGGTCCCTTTCTCATTATTTTATGTGTCTTTATCCTCTTAATTTATTTCCTTTTCCTCACTATATTCTGAGACCTAGTATGTTTTTGGCAACCCCATTTAAACCATTGCATTTCTTCATGCATTTATTCTAAATTCCATATCTAAGTAATATCACATTGTATTTATCCTTCTGGTTTACTTCATTTAGCATGATATCTTCCAGCTCTACCCATGTTGCAGAAAATTGCATAATTTATTATTCTTTACAGATATGTAGCAAAAGTCTTCCTCTTAAATTTTTTTTAAATTCTTTTTACTAATACTAAATTTTACATTTGTAGGAATTATTTAAGTTATGGTCATTATATTTATTATTATAAAATTATATATTGCTTGGTTACATGATGCCCAGAAGCATACCACCCAAATCTTGCCTCTTGAGAAATAGACTTTCGTACTTTCATGCTGGGATTTGTGTCAGTGCTCTTTCTGTCTTTGGAGGTGCCCACTCTCTCGTTTGAGTGCTTATTTTCTTATCTTTTCCCCCTTCCTCAGACTGTTTTTATTTCAAAAATTAAAAAAAATACATTAAGATAGAATAACTCATCATATTATTTAAATTTAGTATTTACCCCTAGAAAAGAAATTTAGAGTTTTCTAAAATAAAATTTTCAAATTATTTACAATTTTTGGAAAATTGGAGATTAATTTTGTTCATCTATATGTGTGTAGGAGTCACCACCTCAAAAATATATCCTCCCCTATATGTGGTTTAATAAATAAACATGGTAAGGAAAATAAACATGTTCTTAGTCATAGGGACTAAATTTGTCTATAGAAGTAAGTTTACATGGGATAAACAATTGGGACTTAGGTCTGGTGTGTATGATGTTTGTATGAAGAGCAGCATTGTAAGTATTGTAAATACTGAAAACTCATTAAAAAAGGATGTAAGATTAAAGAATACTCAAAAATTGTATAAGTATTTGTGGCCACAACTTTATGTTTTATTTATTTTCTGGAAAACAAGCTACTCAGATTATGTGAAATTTTTTTTGGTGTTTTGTTTTCCGGCCACACCCAATGATGCTCTGGAGTTACTCCTGACTCTGCACTCAGAAATCGCTCCTGGCTTGGGGAACATATGAGACACAGGAAAATCTAACCAAAGTCCATCCTAAGTCAGCTGCATGGTAGGCAAACGCTATACTGCTGTATCACTACTCCGGTCCCTAGATTATGTGAATTTTAACCTGAATTTTATCTAACTTTTCCCAATCAATATAAAAACTGATTTTTCTTTTTTAAGATATGCACTTTTCTGTTTTATGATCTCAATTGGAAACACATATAAATGTAAGAAAATTGATTTTCACTGTTGAGTAGAGGATATGAACTATCTACAGATGTTCAGTGCCTCTGACCATCTGAAGCAAAGGAACAAAGCAGGAATATGAAGAATGTTGAACAATACTATGGACAGCAACACTAGTTAACCCAAAGAAATTTCCGCTCATTTGATCAGTAAGAAAATACAGCAAAGATTCAGAGAAATAAAATCACTGACAACTATCATGACAATGGAAGTGAGTGAAAGAAATAGAATGCCTGTCTCACATATGGACATGTGTATGGGGGAGGAGGGAGATGGGGTCATTGGTGCTGGGAATGTTGCACTAGTGAAAGGGGGTGTCCTTTTTTTATAACTGAAATCCAACTACAAACATGTTTGTAATCATAATGATTAATAAAGATATTAATTAAAATATATAGAGCAAAATAAATCATGGATATTCACCTTGATGGTGGGTAAAATAAGATCATGAAATTACCTATCTAATTTTGTGTGTGTCTATCTCTATCTCTCTAGCTCTGTCTCTATTTCTCTCTCTTCCTTCAGGAGTAACATATAGAATAGAATGATTAAAAGAGAAAGTGAGATTAGCAAAACCAATGCAATCTCTTGCACTTTTAAGTTTCAATTATGTTCCTCCAAACTCCAGAAATCTACGCCTTTTGACTCCTAAAATGTTCGATGTTTATGAAACTTGAAACATTAATATCCATTAAGAGGCAATTTTCTTTGAAAGTAGAAGTCATTATTAGGCACTTAAAATCATCTTTAACCTTCCTAAGGAAGACTTAGATGAGAAAAGTTTAAAATGGCACAGAGCATAGAAAGAGAAATCAGAAAGACAAATGCTAATAACAGAAAGAAGAAAAGAAATTGCGAACAAACTATCAGTCCCTATAGAAAAAAGTTGGTGAAAGTTAGAAAATGAATATTCCAATACAAACTTTGCTAATATTTAGCTACATTAAATTTAATTGAAGCACGAAACTGTCAATTCTGACTTGATATTAAATATTAAGTATCTGGCATAAACCAACTATTTGCAGATAGTTTATTATGTTCAGATAATGATTGTTACTCTCCTTATCACTTAAATATTATAATTATGAATCCCGTACTTATAAAGATGGGAATTTGGAGGTTTTTTGGTACCTCTGTGTGTGATTACTATCTTAATTATTATTGGTTTCTTCTTATTATTTTATCAATTGTCTCTTTTGAGTTAATGTATAATATAGTGATCCATATCTTTTCTCAGCAATGACATTTTATTTTTCTATAAATTTGGGTCTCTTTGTAGAGCTCTTTAGTCTCAAAGATTTAGGCTTGTAGACCATCTATGATAAACTCAACAAAGTGATAATGTATACAGATTATTCTGAATTATGTTTTTTTGGTTTTGTTTCTTTGTTTCTTTTGGAGCCACACGCAGTGGTGCTTAGGGGTTACTCCTGACTTTTTGCTCAAAAATTTCACTTGACAGTCTTAGGAGACCATATGGAATGCTGAGGATGGAGCTACATGCAAGGCAAATGCCTAACCTGCTGTGCTCTGACGCCGCACAATGTTTAGAACTATGGTAATGAACATGTTTTGATTTGTTTTTGTATTTTATTTGCATAATTTAAAAAATAGATAAATATTAATCTTGATTGCCATGAAAGAATGTTGGCTCCTGTATATTCTCAGACATTAAATTACATTGCATATAACTTTGCTATTTCTGATCACTTCATTTTACTGTCCCAAACTTCCATAATCTGAACTCAGTCACAGCCTGTGGGCATTAGATCTTCCTATCACTTTTTTTGCGAAACTTATGGTTTTTTTTTTTTTGTTTGTTTGTTTTTTGTATTTTATGTTTCGGTTTTTTAACATATTCAGAAGTACTCAGGGCTTACTTCCAGCTCTGTGCTCAAAGATGACTTTTGGAAATCATGTAGGATAATATGTGGTGCTGAGAATTGAACCCAGGTCAGCTGCATACAAGGAAAGAACCTTACCTGCTGTGCATAATCTCAGCATCATTGTAGAACTTTGTTTCTATGAATAAGACTATAAAATTTATGTATTATTTGCATTGCTGGATTCTGACTTTAACTCACTACCACAAATTGAAAGCTAAAGTAACTCATGTTGGATAATTAATAGATTGATTCCTTCCTGTTTCTACAATATCTGTTGTTAATTAAATGGATAAATATGCATAGCTTTGATTTATTTTTATCCTCAGATATTACATATAAATAAAAGAGAACATATCCCTGATAACTATGAGTTTACTATCATATTTTGTGCAAAGATTTTATCAATGCCAAAGTAGCTTTTTCTTATACTAATGCAAAAACAATAACTCAGCTTAATCTACCTAACTCTGATTTCAAGATCACTACCTAACCTATGACTTCCTGGTCCTCGTGTTGGGAGCATAATGGTCCAAAAGAAAGTAGGAAAGATTTTCATCTCTGTTATCTCCAAATTCTAAACCTTATCTGTTCAGCTCTAGTTGTTAAGATATAATCAAATTGCCATAGAAATTTTCAGTTCTTCATGTAGATTCTCTACATATATTTTTCCTCAACTCCAATTAATTTCTTCATCTCTTCTCACTTAACTATTATGAACAGTTTGTCACATGGGATAAAAAAAAGACATAGGTATAATAAATCTCCCTGAGTAACAAAGCCTGTGTAAGGTGCTGACTGCAAAATCTCCCAACATCTCAAGCAAAATCAAGTTTCACCTTGTACTATAATTTCTTGTATATTTCTATGTCTTCCCAGTTGGGCTATACACAGTAATGAGAGTGTTAGTCATTCTAATATCCCTGAACCTAATATGACACATAAACTTGTAGGGACCAATAAATATCTAATGAAAATGGATAAAGCACATTAATGCTCATGCTTTACTCTCTCTTGAGGCACACTATCACTTCATTCAAATGTTCCTCTTGTGATTTATAATCATTGTTAATCAATGTTATTCTACTGGGTATAGACTATATATGAGGTCAAATTGTCCCAGAGAGTAAAACAACATGTAGTCAAGGAATGGAGAACATGAAATCCTGAATTCAGGCTGATGTATGTGCTAGTAGATTTGAATAAAATTACTTAGTGAAATATAGGTTTATTTTCCCATAATTTTATTTTTTCAAGTTTTGTATATGAAACTTTTATTGACATATAACTAGTGTAAGTTTGGGTTGTGCAACATGATTATGTTATAATCACATACATTGTAAAATAATTAGTTCATTATTTAACTAATTTAATTACATTAATCAATATTATTTAATATCTACAATTTCTCTGAAATGCTATTCCTCTTTGCAGTAATTACAATGCTAATTACTTACTTCCTTTATGATTTTAAGGAGTGTTGTTTATTATAGTTACCAAGATATATATTAGATTTCCTGAACTTCTTTTCTTTTCTTTTAATTTATTTGTATTGAGATTCATACTTTGTAGTTCTTAGGTTTTACTCCTGGCTTTGTGCTCAGGGGTCATACCTGGGACCATATGGAGTTCTGGGGATTGAACATATGTTTTCAGCATGAAAGGCAATTGCATTATCATCAACACTCAAACTTATTGCATGATTACTAAGAACTTGGATACTTTGCCAACGGTTTACCAAAATATACTAATTTTTCTCTACCATTAGCACTACCATCTATTCTACGTGCCTAGGTGTCTAGTTATATTAGATTCTACATATCAGAAAACATGTAGTATTTTTTTTACCTGACTGAAACCTTACATAATAACTTCAGGTTCATCTTGTATCTATTTTCATCTTTTTCATGAATAAATTGTGCATATATATCTGATATATAATATACATAATATTATGATAATATTATGTATTTTATATAGAGAGAGTAAAAGAGAAGAAAATTATTTACCATAGAGGTAAACTGGGGTAGGGTAGAGGACATAAGGGAGCTGGGGAAATTGGTAGTAAGAAATGAACACTGTTGAAGGAAACAGGGTTGGAGCATTGTATGTCTGAAACCCAAGTATTAATAATTTTGACTCTATCTCATGGGGATTTAATTAAAAATGATAATGTTTATTTTTTCTTTGAGCAATTGGTTGTTTGAGAGTATTTTCTCTCTTACTTTTTTTTCCAATATGATTTTTATCTTGCTAAAATTTTCTATGAGTGATGGCCAGTCATGTGATTTCTCTAAAAGGTCTTCTGTGTATGATATTCTATAGCTAGATCTCTGTCAGACTCTATTGTTCTAAGGGAGAATTTAAGTCTAATGTTTTATGATTGCTTTGTTCTTTGGATAATCTATGAGAGAAAATGAGGTGTGAAAAGTTCATTATTATTTATTTTGGTTACTCTTTCCCCTTAAACTGTGTGATTACTTGATTAATATAATTACATACTCTGATGTTGTATGCATTATATATTTAAGAGCATTAAATATTTCTTATGATTTTATCCCTTTTTAGTGATTACATTTTGGTCTTTGTCTTATCTTTTTAAATCACTGTTTACATAATGTATCTCACTTGATACAGTATGGCTGGATCTTATTGTATTTATATTTATTTTGCATGAAATTCCACCCTTTTACAGTGTGTGCGCACTCCAAGTCCCATGACTTACAAAGCTGTCAATAATATAATTTACTCATATAATGTTCCACTAGATTCTACATCTTTCCACTAATGTCCCTAGCTTCCCTCCTTTAAAGGGACAGTTTTAAGCCTCCCTTAAAGGCACAGTTTTAAGCACAATTATTGAAGAGCCAAGACCACTCATCCTTGTCCTTTTTTTATTTCCAAACTTTCTTTTCTTTTTCTTTTTTCTTTTTTGGTTTTCGGTCACACCCGGTGACACTCATGGGTTTACATCTGGCTATGTGCTCAGAAATCACTCCTGGCTTGGGGGGCCATATGGGACGCTGGGGGATTAAACTGTAGTCCGTCCTAGGCTAGCATACACAAGGTAGACACTTTACCGCTTGCACCACTGCTCTGGCCTTCAAACTCTTTTCTAACTTTCCCTATTTCTTCTCTTTCCTGGTCTTTCTTTCCATCATTCTATTCTAGAACCAATAGTTTTTCTTTCTTTGACACTGTACATTTGTCATTTGAGTTATAAATAAGTGAGAGCATCTGGCATACCACATCTTTATTATCCATTCACCTGTCATTGGACATTTGTGTTAAATTCATCTCGCAGATATTGTATAAAGTGCTGCAATGAAGAAAGGGGTGTGTATGACCTTTCAAATGATGTTTTTGATTCTTGGGGTATATTCCAATAATTTGGAATTACTGGGTCATACAAAAACTGTTGACTGTAGTGCGTGGTATGCATATCTTAGCTATTAAAACTCTTGATTTCTATTTCTTTCTGATGTATTGTCTGAAAATATTTTCTCACATTTAATAATTTTAGTCTACATGTTAATTTGTGTAAGTTTATTTTGTATATTTTTATGTATGTAATCCCATTGGTTTACATTTGTGTCTCTTAATTGCCAATGGAATCATATCATTGGAAACATCTTTCAAAATCTCGGTAGTCCAAATATTGAAGCATTCTGTCTATATTTTCATCAATTTTTTTTTATTCTAATATAATGTTCACTTTGATCTTTGATTTACTTTGGATTGACTTTGGTAAAGTGTGAAATAAAGGAAGAATTTTGTTGCCTTGTATATATGACTATACAATATTCCCAATGCATTTGTTGGTAAGGCTGTTCTTATTCATGTGCCCAGCTCCTTTGTCATAAATTCATATCCATAGATTTGAGGGTTTACCTTTGGGTTCTTAATCTTAATTATTTACTGAAAAGAGATATACTGTTTCACAATAGTTTTACTTATTTATTTTAGCTTTGTTATTTATTCATAATTAAAATAGTATACTACTGTATACTGTTTATATATTGTATGCTATAATATATTATTGTATACTAAGTCATGCTATGTCTCTTGATTTCTTGTTGTTTAGAATGGTTTTATCTATTTGGATACTTTATGTTTCCAAAGAAATTTATTAGAGACCATTGTAGATCTTAGAAATGTTAACAGAATTTTCATTTGAATTTCATGGGATCTATAAATTGAGTTAAGTAGAATGGTTATGTTGTCAATGTTTATTCTTCCACTCTATGAGCATGGGATACTTATCTATTTCCAGATATCCTCTATTTTCATAAATTATTTATATTGTTCAAGATATATATACATATATACTTGAATATTTATATATCACATATTTTCATTATGTTGATTATTTGATACTTAGTATTTTGGACAGTACATTGAATGGAATAGTTTTTAATCTCATTCTCTTTTAGTTCATTATTAGAAAATAAGAATGCAATAATTTTTTTAGAAATCTGACTTTACTCTGTTTTTGTTTGGGGCCACATCTGTGCTTAATTCTGGCAGATTCTCACCCATATTGAAGCAAATGCATGATTGCATCATTCATTATAGCTATGTAGTATTCCATTGTATATATGTACCACATCTTCATTATCCACTTATCTATTGTTGGGCATCTAGGTTGATTCCAAATCTTAGCTGTTATACTGAGTGCTGCAATAAATAGTGATGTTCATACATTCTTTCTGTCCTGGGGATAGATACCTAAAAGTGGGATTTCTGGGTCAAATGGCAGCTCAATTTTGAGTTTACTGAGAACTCTCCACACTGTTTTCTATAAAGGTTGTACCAGACAGCATTCCCATGCTCACCACAGCCCTGTCAACCCATATTGTTCACAGTATTTTTCAAATGTGTAAGATATTTCATTGTTGTTTTGATTTGGATTGTTCTAATGATGAGCATTTTTTTCATGTGACTTTTGGTCATCTATTGGTCTTTCTTAGAGAAGTGTCTGTTCATGTTCCCTCCTCATTTTTGACAGGTTATTTTTTTTGGGGGGAAGAAGGGGTTATTGAGTTAGTCTTTGTGAGTACTTGGTATGTCCAAGAATTTAAACCTTTTTCTGATGTGTTCAGTACAAACATTTTCTCCCATTTAATTTGCTTTGTTTTGGTTTTAGCTGGTGTACATAGACATTTTGTCTTACATAAATATTTTAGTTTGATGTAGTCCCATATTACTGTTTCAATTTGCTTGTAATTGTCCTACTTTAAAAAGTCTAATGGTCATGAATATCCACAATTTGATTTGATAAATTTTTTATCATTTTGAATTTTTTCTTTTTCTTTATCTGCGATGTTGAGAAATTGGTCCACAATAATTGGCACCTTCTTTGGATCTGTGACAAGAGCAACCAATGGAGGTGCTCAGGGATAGAGTCAATGTTGATTATATACAAGACAAGAATTTCTTTGGATTTACAAATAATTTCCTGAAAAGGGCCAAGTAAGGTATTCTCAGATTGCATTGTTTTATGTATCATCTGGATATATCATCTCAGTCTATCTGCGCTAACAATTTCTTTGCTGGGAAATCCTATTATTTCATCTGCATCTTAACCAGAGCTGCATTAGTTCCTATCTTTTTTCATTAAGACACCTTACCCTCTGGAGAAACTTGCATTCTCTCTCCCCATCATATTCGTAAATAAAAGTTGTGTACTTTCCTAAAAAAAAAAATCCTGTTAGTTTTATGGGAGTTTACATATAAGTGATTACTTTTTACTCATTTACATTCTCTTTTGTTTTATGTATACATATTTATTAACTTCTAAAATGTCGTCTCAGACTAAATTTATTTGAAAATTTCATGAGGTTTAGGAACTTGGATATCCAAATCCCAATTTTAGAATGGTTTAGATTCTTTAGATTGTTTCTATTTTTCTTTTACAAAAGCTATGAAAATTATATAACAGTCCATTTAAAATCACTTATTTAAAAAAATCTGTCATACATTTTTTATTCATTAACATGTTATCTTCGGTCAGATAAATACATTTATTTGAATTTATAATATTGATACTAAGAACTCTTTCCTTTATGAAAGTTCTGTATTTTATATTGTTCTACTGACTTTTTTCTAGAATTGATGCATAAAGAATGCAAGATATTGGCTTTTCCTAAATTGTTTTTTTTGTTTGTTTTTCGGTTTTTGGGTCAAACCCAGCAGTCTCAGGGGTCACTCCTGGCTCCAAGCTCAGAAATCGCTCCTGGCAGGCTCGGGGGATCATATGGGATTCCAGGATTCGAACCACCCATCTTCTGCATGAAAGGTAAATGCCTGACCTCCATGCTAACTCTCTGGCCCCTGCTTTTCCTAATTTTAAGACATCTTAAATCACATAACCATTGATGGCAGATAAGAACTAAACATAAGGGAAACTTTTCAAAAATCATAGTGCCAATTTTCTGCTGTCTTTACTTATTAACAGGATTTCTCTTTCTCTGTCATTCACTGATAAATATTAAAATTTTATTATATATTGATAATAAGGTTAAATATACTTTACACGTAAAATATTAAAAGATGCATTCTTACATATAGCATATAAGAACTATAATGTGAACCTTGTGTAAAACCAGGAAACAACATTAACCAGAATACAGGAAGAATTCAGAATTTAGCTAATAATGTATTTTCTTTATTTTTGGTTCCATGAATTGAACTGAACCCAAGGACTCATGCATGCAAAGATTGTTCTCTACTACTAAACTATTTGCCTTATTTCACAATGTCTTTATGTAATCCCTTTCAATTTTTTTCTAAAAGATTAAATTCTAAAAATAACCAGGTGGTTAAGAAGGAGGTGTGTCCCACCAATAAACTTATCTGTTATTTCCTCCTTACTGTGAGTTGAATGGCATGACAGAATGAAGGCAAAGAGGTGTGTAATCAATTCTCAAGGTATTAAGTCAGAAAGGTCAGTTTCCATAGCAACTACTGTTTCTTTAAACAAGTCATATGCCCATTCCTCCATCTCATTTTCTTGAATTACAATAATATATATTATAATAATAAATGGATTGTTTCTTTTAAGGATATCTTATAATTAATGTAGTTGTCAATACTTTTTGTTCCTTTTCCTACTTACTGATCTGACTTTATATAATATTCATATGGTTCAATTATTTCTCTTAATAATTCAGTCTGCTGTTATTTTTTGATACATTATTCAATTTAGTTACTGTATTTTTCATACCTACGACTTGTGTTTTTTTTAATGAATTCCTATTTCTTTGTTGAACGTATATTTTTGTTTATGCAATTTCCTTATTGTATCTAGTGGGCTAACCAGAATTTTTTTATAGTTCACAGTTTCAGTTAAGGGGATTATTCTGAATTCTTTGTCAAAATGCACAGATTTAATTTCTTCAGGGTCAGTCATTGGATCTTTATTAGTCTCTTTGTTGGTGTCATGTTTCTTGGTCTATTCCTGACTTGGCACCGTGTTGGTATCTGTAAATCTGGGTTATCATTCCAGTCTTTGGCATTTGGCTTTGTTAGGTCAAAATTTCATAATCAATTAATTCATATTCTACTTGGTGTATTATGGTTAAGATTACTGAGAAATATTTAAGTGCAAAGCACCTTAGTCAGAGAGAGTAGAGGCTGATTCGATGCTTGGGTCTACAGTGACACACTTTTTAATTGACTTGTGGTGAAAGGCAAGAATCTAGAATCACTGAACGAAGCAAGGAGGCTTGATCTGTGGAATTCAGTCTGAGGTGAATCCAAATATAGGGTCCATGTTGTTGGTTTGGTATTGGTCCAAGC
Organism: Suncus etruscus; assembly: GCF_024139225.1. Taxonomy (NCBI): domain Eukaryota; kingdom Metazoa; phylum Chordata; class Mammalia; order Eulipotyphla; family Soricidae; genus Suncus; species Suncus etruscus. The sequence goes on along the minus strand of NC_064863.1, from coordinate 15,116,274 downwards.
TAGGGAAATAAAAGTCAATTGATTGGTTATTATTAAACACTGACTGTATGGATTTTCCTGGGAGCCAGAGGTCAAGGACTTCCATGATCATGGAAGAACCTAATAAGTTTGAATGGTATGGAAGTCTCCTGGCCCTGGAAGTCAAAACATATTGACATAAATTAGACCCAAGAATTCTGGGAGTCTGGTAGTACAGAAATCAACAGATACTGGGCTGGGATCAAATCCCAGGGTTGGAATGTTTTTTGGGAATCTAGAACTCCAGGGATCATCTGGGACCATAGGAATAGGACATTATTATGGAGTGGGATGCTGGTTTGTGTGGAGGCCTCTAGGATTCTATTATCATGGAAGCTCCTTTGAACCTTAAACCTAGACAAGTACCTGCTAAGCTGGGGCCTTCACTCACAGCAACTACCACAGGACCTACCTATCTACTGGAGCTTGTATTGTACAAGAGTGGCTTATAGCTGAGATTCACCATTAAGTTCAGTTCTCACTTTACTGTCCTCCCACAATTGAACTGATAGAGCTTAAGAGAAATTGATTTTATTTTGCTTTGAAATGTTATCTTCCTTTCCTTCTGCAAATGCAAGTTTTCTTTTTCTGGATTCACCAACTTATTACAATCCCCTCACTCTTTTGAATGTATATATATATATATATATATATATATATATATATATATATATACATATATATACATATATATACTCAGATAGCTTTCCAAAGTATTATTTGGGATATGCTGGGGAGAATTTCTAGAAATCACCATGATGCTACAATGCTGATATCCCTCCTCATACACTTCTTTAAAAAAGAAAAGCAATGTGAAATATCAAAAATTTTAAAGCTTATTTTAATATGCAATATTTATAAAACTATCATAAAATAGAAAGCTATTATAAAAATTCTACAAGTGACATCAGCTTTGATGATGTAAAATAAAATTATCAGAATAAGTAGCCTATTTTTATTGATAATACTGATAGAATTGAGCTTTATCAAAACCAAGAAAAATAGGGTTTGATAAACAGTCATTCTTAAAATCTTTCTACTTAAATTTACTTATAAATTTTACAAAGTTTATATTGTAAAATGGATAGATACAAATATAATAGACATTATTTAATTCCAAGTTATATTTAGAAGCAGATTTTTTATATACTTCTGAGGACTTTAAAACAATCAAGTCTACCTTATAATATGTTTAATGGTGATAAAAAAAGAGATAAAGTTAAGAATTTTGTAATTCTTAAAAGGAGTCCCATTTACTTCTCATGGGAATGTCAAGCTGTTTTTCAGCCTTTTTTTTTAGAAAACAACATGGACATTCCTCAAAATTCCTCAAGAAAAAATTGAGCTCCCTTAGAGTCTTCAATATTGTTTCTGGGAAGATATTCTACTAATCCAGAAATAAAATGCAAAAAAGGCCTTTGCACTCCCGTATTCATTGAAGAATCATTCATAATATGCAGAATCTAGAAATAACCCAAGTTATTTATTTATATAAGAACAGATTGAGTGTATAAAATGGGATAAATCATTTTCAACTAATATACAAAAAAGAGAAAGAAAAATGGCAAATATTTTCCAAGCACAGAATAGACAGTGTGTTTTATGCTTAGTTATTGATAAATAATATTCAATAGAGATTAAGTAATATTTAGTTTTTATAACCATTAAGTCTATATAAATAAAAGCACAGGTAACATATAAATGAACAATAAAGTAAATGACAATAAAAGAGACATAGTAAAGGACAGCAATAGATATGGAGAATTAACACTGATGCCATTAGAAATAGAAAAAAAATGAGTACACAAATAAAAACATTTAAAAATATTTTTCAAAGTTTCGCATTAGAAAAGAAACTACCCCCAAAATCTAAAGGATACTTAGCAAAAGGAAAAGATATTTGTACATGATATAGTTGATAACTGTATAGAATTTAAAGAACTGACCTACCCACACTGCCAGCGAACAAGTCAAAACCTGAGGAGAAGACCTGAATAAACAATTCTACAAGAGGGACATAGAGGAGGTTCACAAACATGTGAAAAGGATGTACAACATCCATACAATTAAAAAGCAGAACATATTAATTCATACCAACAATTATGGCTATAATCAACAAGGTTATAAAAGAAGTGGATAGGGAGATATTCTGAAGCCAATATGATCAAAATAAAAATTAAAAATAAAAAGATATTCTGACACATCGTTTTGGATTATATAACTGTATGTAACCTGTATGGAAAATTGGAGAATAGCACTTAAAAACAATAAAAGGACAAAAGTATATTTGCACGCCTATGTTGTTGTATGCATTCACAATACCCTGAACATGGAATTCACTTAAATGACCTTTCATAATGACTGTAGATAAAGAAACTAACAATTTACTCAGTGGAGTACTTACTACTCTGCCATTTAAAATAAAAATGTAAGTTTGGGGAATGAATGAATGGAATTTGAGGTACTTTGGCAAATGAAAAGCAAAGACTGGTTGGGTTAATAAATATGCACAATGTAAATAATCAAACTAAATAAAACAGCAGAAAACCAGAACCAACTCCACAACACAAAAAAAATTATGAAAAAAGTAGGGAACAAGGAGGAAAATGAAAGGGATCATTTTGGTAGTGGTACATCAGGAGAACTTTGTTGGTGGGAATTAAAAGTAGTGTAATACATAAAAATTCATATAATACCTAATACATCTGGGACAAAATTCCTAAAGTTCTTTAAATGTAAATAATGATAATTTAATAGAGACTTTTATTTTAAAGACACCCTTAGAGACTTCTTATCTAGTTGGCAAAATGAAAAGACAATTGACCTCAGAACTTTTGTTTTGTTTTGTTTTGGGCCACAACCAATGACACTCAGGGGTTACTCCTGATTATGCGCTCAGAAATCACTCCTGGCTTGGGAGCCCAGATGGGAAGTTGGGGAATGGAACATGGTTCATTCTAGGCTAGCATGCATAAGGCTACTCTCTGCACCACTGTTCTGGCCCTGACCTCAGAACTATTTTTAAACCTTGATTTTTCATAAATGAAACAATCCCTAAATTTCATCATAAAAATACAGACTACGATGCATGAATATTTTATTGTTCCTGCTTTAAATTTCCATCTGGATAATCATCAAATGATGACAGTTGGAAGAAAACCAAAACCCAAATTAGGAGGCAAGACCTCAGTCCAGGCAACAAGCTAGACAGGAGCAACTGATTAAACTCAGAAACTATCTAACTCTGCCCTTAGTTCACTTAAATCAGCAACTAGTCCTGAAGATATGGACTAGATTCTCAGTAGTATCCAATATGTGCTATCAAAAAGTCTTAAGGCTATTTAAGAAAGGAGGAGACAATGATAATACCTTGATATGTTGAACTCTCCACCCACAGCTGCCAATGACAACAATTTTTGCTGATGTACAAAACACACAGTTGTACCAAAGAAAACACTCAATTGGAAAAACAAAAAGTCCTCAAAATAATGCTCCTGGTCTCAAAAAAAACTTCTCCTCTTGTATCTTTTACATTTACCTAATCTATAAAACCAAGGTGGTGACAATGATCATGCTCTGTTGTAAGAACTAAAACAAGAGCCTCTAATAGATAGTTCACAGACTATTGCCAAGCTTTTATTCTTATATTTTTATAATACCGTATTTTCCGGCATATAAGACAACTTTTGAAACAAAAAAAAAAAAAAGTCAACTGACAATTGGGGGTCGTCTTATACGCCGAGTATATTCCGAAAAATGTTTCAATATGCCGCTAAATGAAAATCGTCTGAATATGCCACAAATGAATTTTTCAACTCGATCCTGCAACAATCACTGCAAGGCTGGTCAGACCGCCTCTCTGACTCAGCCAATCCAAGCAGGCTTTTGATGCATGCAAATTAGACAATGTTCTGGACCTGAATCTACATTGTCAAAAGCCTGCTCAGATTGGCCAGAGAGCCTGTTTAGAGTACAGGCGGGGGTCGGGTGGGGAGGAGGGAGATTTGGGACATTGGTGATGGGAATGTTGCACTGGTGATGGATGGTGTTCTTTACATGATTGAAACCCAAACACAATCATGTATATAATCAAGGTGTTTAAATAATATATATATATATATATATATATATATATATATTTATATATATATAAAAGAAAGGAAGTCTATGACAGTATAACCTCTGAACCTTTGCTTGTTGTGATTGGCTCACTGTGGTACATAGAGTTGCAGCACAGGAACGTTCTGTCTGATACAGCGAATATAGGCCTAAACCTATGTTTTAACTGTAAAATTAGGGAGTTGTCTTATACGCCCGGTCATCTTATATGCTGGAAAATACAGTAATAATTTCCATACTTTTAATAGTTATTTTTATTTTATCTAAACCAGAAATGATAGATGAAGTGAGGTGATTCAAAATCAGAATTGAAGGATCTAAAGTAATGCTGATCCTATAAGCCATGTGACCTTGGGTACATTATTTGCTTTGGTAAAAGCACTGCCTTAGTTTCCATGTTCAAATTAAGGATGGTAATACCATTGAGCTCAGAAGTTTAAAGAAAAAAAATAAACAAGATATAACATATAGGTAGAAGCATTGTATCAAATATATGGTAAATGTTCAAAAGTTTTTCTTACTAGAAAAGCAATAATATCCTTCCTACTTTTTATATCTATAAGATTTTTTTAAGTAAAAACTGAATGATAGGGGCTGGAGCAATGGCACAAGTGGTAAGGCGTCTGCCTTACCCATGCTAGCCTAGGACAGACAGTGGTTTGATCCCCTGGCGTCCTATATGGTTCCCCCAAGCCAGGAGCAATTTCTGAGTGCATAGCCAGAAATAACCCCTAAGCATCACTGGGTGTGGCTGAAAAACACAAAAGAAAAGTTTTAAAAATGTGAATGAGAGTTCTGTTATTAATATTAACTTTATTAAATGAAATTCTGACTTTTCTTGACAAAGGGTATTAAATTAGCTATAGCAGTCACTAATGAGTTCATCAATGTTCTACTGTAATCTTAAGATGGATGCAATGGCATTAGGTTAACTTGTTCATTTAACAGTGCTTTCAAATCTTTCACCTGGATCGTGAGTCCTATACTAGCTGGAAAAATACTCCCTTCTTTAAAAGTGATTCCCTAGAGCAAACTTTAGGTGATTAAATCAGAACACTAGAGATGTCAGTGGGTGATGGAGAGGAGTTTGAAGGTTTTGTAAGGCAATGAGTAGGAAAAAAATACAAACAAACTAATAAACAAAACATAAGAGCAGTGAAACTGTCATACAGTGATAAAACTAAATATTTCTGAGAAATTCAGATCCATCGATGATATCAGGCAGCTGCGTAGAGCCCAGGAGACTATGAAGAGTGTCAAGAACATCACCATGAATAAATTGGAGGTCAGGGGATCATGCTGCTCATCAGTCAGTGTCAGTGGTGATGAATGTTTTCAGGGGAAAGGTCAGTGAATGAGAAGTGAATGAGTATTCAAAGAAACATTGCTCTTCTGTTAAACAGGAGGATTTTGAATACTGGCACATGATCATTAAATCTGTCGTGTCATAAGCAAATGTCAAAATCAAATTAAAGGAAGGACTCTAGTATATCTAATCAACTAAAAAAATGTATACTTGAAATTAAATGCTGTTCAACTAACACAATACTCTCAGTGAAATCTAATTTCTGTCTTATTATCACATTCCTTTAAATATTTTGGTAGGTGATAGCAAAGCAAATACAAAATTAACCAAGTGTTTGCTTTTGCAATGATTTATGAATCGCCAATAAATTTAAATCTGTAAAATGTTAACCAAGTTATGTAATATGGGCCAAGATGTCTGCTGATCTAAAACAATGAAGATAATATCAGGAATTACATAAGAATCAATTTAAAATGGATTTGTACTGCTTCAATGAATTGAACTGCCTTGAATTGTAGATGTAGTGTGGCTTATTTTTCTGCTTTGTTTTTTGTTTGTTTGTTTGTTTGTTTGTTTTTGAGCCACACCCATTGATGCTCAGGAATTACTTCCTGGCTACGAGCTCAGAAATCGCTCCTGGCTTGGGGGACCATATGGGAAGCCACGGGATCGAACCACGGTTCGTCCTAGGCTAGCACTTTCAAGCAGATGCCTCTAGAACGACCACTCCTGCCCCAGCAGTGTAGATGATTGACTCATGATTTAGATCATACATTAAAGCAAGTATCAAAAAAGGCATGATGATATGCAAAATGGACTAAAAGTACACAGACCCAAATCTAAGAATTGTGATTTGTGAAAATCATCCAATGGTACTTAATTTTCCCAATTATCAATTTTCCTCATGTAAAGATGAGAGAGTAACTCTTATTTTAGTCCAGCAAATAAACACCTGCCTTACATGTGGCTCCTCTAGGCCTCTAGGCTTAATTTGAGGAACCCTACATGGTCCTCTGAACTGTTCTTTTTCTTTTTGTGGTCACACCCGGCAGAGGTCACACCTTGGCTCTGAGCTCAGAAATGGCTCCTAGCAGGCTCAGGTATCCATATGCGATGCCAGGAATCAGACCACCATCAGTCCTGGGTTGGCCTTGGGTAAGGCAAAAGCCCTACTTCAGTACTATCTATCTACCTGGCCCCCTCTGAGCTTTTCCAAGAGTGATCACTTGAGTACAGAGTTAGAAGCAAACCCTGAGAACTTCCAAAACGAAAACAAAACAGTAATAAAAATATTATCTTAAACATTATTCAGTATTATTATATAATTAAATAATCGATATGAATAGCATATTTAGAGATAGAAATTATATTTGTCAAAAATAAATGACTACCTTTGGGGTATACATGTCACAGAATGTATTTCTTTTGATTTAAAACTTAATTTAATTATTCATAAAACATTTCCTTTCTATCAATATATATTTATTTAAATAAATCTATAAATACAAATATATAGATTTATTTATGACTATAAATAGAGAAATAAGTCAAATAAATTCCTGGACTCTATAAACATATTCAATTGCTAAGATTGCTAAAACAAATCACAAATGTTTGTAATCATGGTGCTTAAATAAAGATACTTTAAAAAAAGCAGATAATGAGGCTTGAGAGATAGCATGGAGGTAAGGCATTTGCCTTGCATGCAGAAGGACAGTGGTTTGAATCCTGGCATCCCATATGGTCCTCTGAGTCTGCTGGGGGCGATTTCTGAGTGTAGAGCCAGGAGTGATCCCTGAGCGCAGCAGGGTGTGACCCAAAAACTGAAATTAAACAAAAACAAAAACCAAAAAACCTTACCACTGTACTATCTGACACCTCCAATTTCTCTTTTAAATATGTCTCTAAGAATTTAGTTTTATAATTTATTTAAGAAACCAATATACAAAAATATATGAGTAGCTTACTTGACCACATTCCCCCTTAACAAAATAAAAATTAAATTTTTAGGATTTAAAATGAGCTTAAGCCTTCAAAATTAAAAAACTATAGTGTGAAGAAAAAACATCTTAATTAGCATTTTTTCAGTTAAGTATATGGAAATGTGATCAACATCATTATTGAAAAATATGTAAGAAAACCCACCCTGAGCTAGGGCATCACATACACATCAGAAAGGACAAGACCTAAACCACAAACAACTCATACCTATACCCTATGCAACCCCTCCCATATACTATCCCCTCTCCCTCCTCTAGAAATCTGACTATTTCTTCACCCCTCAATCACACCCCCGATATCTCCACCACACTCTAACTCTTCACCCTCAGCTCTTAATCCACTAGGCACCAAGAAAGACCTCCTACCACAGTGAGCCAGTACCCACTACCCAAGTGAAGAGACACCCACTCAAGCTCTCACCTAGTTCCTGGCAAGAAAATAAAGAAAATATAACCAACACCCCGACAGACTCATGCAGTGTGTCCCTCCTACTCACCTCTCCCTAATGTGGACTGTGGCTTGATACCGGAACTAGCTCCAAAGGACCCCCACTGCAAGAACTCTACCCAAGACCTCCCTGCCTGTACCCCACACCTGACAAGGAAATCTCAAAAGACAAGGGGGAACGCTATTCTTCTATCAAAAGTATAGGCCTATATAACACTACTTCTTCTCCTGTTTCTCCCCAAATGTAAAGTGATCTCCTGTATCACTTTCTCCCCTTTTTCTTTGTTTTTTTTTTCTTTTTTTTATTCTTTTTAGTTTCTTTTGTTTGTTCTGTCTTGTTTTAGTTTTTTATTTGATTTGATTTGTTTTTGCTTCTTTTGGGTCACTCCTGGCGGCGCTCGGAGGGTGCTCCTGGCTCTATACTTGGAGAACGTCCCTGGTGGGCATGAGGGACCATATGGGATGCCGGGTTCTGAGCCAGCGCCCATCTACAGGAAGGACAGACTCCCTATCTCCATGCTATCTCTCCTGACCGCAATTTATCCCTTTAATTACACCTTTTATTAAATCTTCTTTTTTTTTAAAGAAACTTTTTTTCCTTTAGATATGTGTGAGCATATATATTCTTAGTTTTTGTCGGGAGTCTGGTTTCTTTTCTCTCCACCCCCCAAATTCACCAGCAATATAATGTAGCACCACTTCCTCCTGCAAAGACATATTAAACAAAGGGGAAATTGTATGTATAAAAACAAACTCTTACCTACTAGGGATAAGAACTCATACTTCTTTACAACACAGGGACATCTCCCACCCTGAATGTATGTCATGTGGAAACAACTTAGGCTCCAAGGAACTAGACACTGACTGTTCAGCCTTAACTCCTGGATCCCAGACATAGATACGACAGAGTTCACCAAAACAGCTCCAGGAACCAAATCCCCTCCAGGGCATTTACAATGCTGCTCTAACACTAACATGAGCCAGTTCTATATTGATAACCTGACAATGAGGAAATGGGAACAACTTGATCTAAGAGCAAGTTGTCCTTCCTCATCAGCTATCGATAAGACAAAATCAGAAAACATGTCACCCTTTGATCTGTGCAAAAGCCAAGATCGCTATATACAGATGACTGGTTGTTGCAACCAAGACTGGACAATACGTACCCAGGGACCAACAACAGCAACAGCAACAAAAAGCTCTAGCCTAGCTTTTGGTATATGATCTGTTCAACAAACAAGAGCTCCAATTCCAGAAGTCTGACTGAGACTACCGCAACTGAACAGGTCTTCCTGAAACATAACGAAAGACTTTATCCCAGGCTCCAGTCTAGGAGCAACATAACGACCAAGAACACCAACTACAGAAGATGGATTAAAACGACACTGAAGAAGCATAACTGCTAGAACCACAAAGAAAGACTTCATAAACTCCATTCCCTGAGCTGCACAGCCACCAAGATCTCTAGAAACAGAGGTCTGATTTTACCATCCAAGACAAAGCAGAGGTCTTCCACACACCACGAAAGCAGCAAGGGGAGAGTAAATGATCATGCAAGGTGTCTAGAGTTAATCCCATGACAGTTTACTTCAGGGGTGGAGAAACCCTGTATCTCCTAGGTCAAGGGAATTGCCTATGCAGGGGGATAAAGAAAAGGGGAAAAAAAGCACAAAACAGTCATTTTTCCACATGTTTATTTATCGATTGATCAATTTTTTTTGACGTCTTTGTTTTGTTGATGTCTCCAATATTATTTTATATTATTTTGTCTTGTCTTTCTCTTTCTTTTTGCACTCGAGCATGATTTGATTTCAGAACTGAGACTATTATGTGGTGCCTGTCTTTATTGCTGTAGTGTTCACCGGTTATTTAATTCGATATTTATTTCTGTATTGTTGTGGTATCTCAATTACTTTTTCACATTCTCTCTCAAACTGAGGTTGGAAGCCTCTAGGGGGACTCTCCCCATTTTCAGCATATTTGACTTTTGACTTTTTTTTTCCTCTTATTTTGTACCCCAATCTATTGATTTTCTTTCCTTCAAACAAAACCACACACCTCAATTTTTCTAGCTCTGCCTCTTAAATAGAGGGGGAAATTAAAAGAGGGTTCCAGGACCAAACAGATATGTGATCACTAATAGTAAGCCAGTCAAAGAGGGGTCCACCTACTCTAGCAACCCGGGGGGTGATGATGGGGTATATGGGTTATAGAAAGGGAACTGGAATGGGGGGAGGACATAGTTGGTGATGGGTATTCCCCTGATTCAATGTTAATATATACTTAAAATACTACAGTGAAAGATATGTAAGCCATTATGGAAAAAATTGTGTTTTTAATCAGAAACTTTCTTTGACTTACATGTATTATTATTATATCAATTATATTATATGTTATGTCACTATATTATGTTATGTTAGTTTACCTCATTATGTTAATCAATTTTGTCTCTTGAATAAATTCTTTTCTTTTTTTTTTTTTTTTTGGTTTTTTTGGGCCACACCCGGTAACGCTCAGGGGTTACTCCTGGCTATGCGCTCAGAAGTCGCTCCTGGCTTGGGGGACCATATGGAACGCCGGGGGATCGAACCGCGGTCCGTCTCCTAGGCTAGCGCAGGTGAGGCAGGCACCTTACCTCCAGCGCCACTGCCCGGCCCCTTGAATAAATTCTTACAATAATATATATATATATATATATATATATATATATATAAAGAAAACTCTTATTCATTACTGAGAGGAGCATAAGTTCACATCTTTATTATGGAAAAGAGCTTTGAGTTCCTTTAGAACTTTTAAAAACAGACAATTCAGAATTACTACTTATCCACATTCATTCCTTGGATATGTAAACACAGAATATAAGAACAATAAAGTAATGCTTCCAGGAAGCATTACTCACAATGAAGACCTGGAAGCAACCTACAAGTCATTTGATGGGTAAATGAATGAGTGAAATGTAATACATCTCTATTGATTCCTACGCTTCTATATCTACATAAAACTATATATGGATATTTATATCTAAAATAATAATCTTTGTATTTTCATTAAAACATTGTTTAATCACATCAACACTCAGCATCCCCTATGATCCTCGTGTCTGCCAGGAGCGATTTCTGAGTGCAGAGCCAGGAGTAAGCCCTGAGTGCCACTGGTTATGGCCCAAAACAAACAAAAACAATCACATCAACAACATACTACATGTGCAACAAAAGTCCCAATAGGCCATATGTTAGAGCCCCAGAATATAGTAGACTATGCCTAATAATTTCTAGAGGTTGCCCTCACTGTTCACACATGTTAAGCAAAGTAAGAATACATATGTACTATATATGGATATATGTATATGTATATATGTACATATGTATATATATTTACATACATATACTAGAATATTAATGAGAGCTTATATAAAAATTCTATCATGTGCTCCAAAAGGGGTGAATCCCAAACACATAATGCTAAGAAAAATAAAACTGAGAAAAATTACTACTGTATGAGCTTACATGTATGTGGGTTCAAGAATGCCAGGAACATGAGACTGATTATCTACTAGCAACCGAGAGGCTCCTATATGCCTCAAATGCAGTAGACATGTTTGAAACAGGCCAGCTCCATAAACTCACTCTTTTTTCGTGGATACACCAGTCAAAGCAACAGAAAGCTGACCACATTGAGAGGAAAGGTAGGAGAGGAGAGGGGTTAAACTCCCACCCTGTTGAAGCCATGCTTGCTGCCTCCATCACCCAGAATCACTATTTTCCTGAAGGCCCTGCTCATCACTAAGATTTCCTTTCCAGACAGCAATCTGATGACATTTTAGCTAAACTAGACTTTGGGTTAATATCACCAAGGATTTTGGAAAGAATATGGGGACCCAAACCCAATATCTTCCTTTTTCCAGGAGGAGGCCTAGTAGCTAAGTACGCATCCCTAAAAGTATTGGTATCAATAATACTACTAGGATTTCTGGACAACTTTATTTATTTGATGTTATCCCTCTAGAAACACATTAATTTAATAGAATGGACAGCTAACAACAGAGATTACTAAACCATCTGCCACTGAATTAATGACCATCAGAAATACAATAATTTCATAAATGTGCTTGTTACTGTAAATTTTTTTGGGGCTTTTGGGTCACACCCGGTGATGCTCAGATGTTACTCCTGGCTATGCACTCAGAAATCTCTCCTGGCTTGGGGGACAATATGGGACGCTGAGGGATCGAACCCCCGCCTGTCCTAGGCTAGCACAGGCGAGGCAGATGCCTTACTGATTGTGCCATTGCTCTGGCCCTTTGCTACTGTAATTTTTATGACTTTCTTCTCTTCCATTTTATTTTTTCTTCTTGTTTTTTCAATAACTTTGCTTTCACTCATCTGGAAACAAATGTATCATGTTTACCTATACCGATTATATGATGCATTTTATTTAAGTAAATTAAAAAACAAAAAGTGATAGTACTGCGGTTGGATGTTTGCTTTGTATGCAGCTGACTCAAGACTGACTCGGGTTCAATCCCTGGTATCCTTTATGATCCCAGGAGCCTGCCAAGAGTGATTTCTGAGTGCAAAGCCAGGACTAATCTCTGAACGCCCCAGGGTGTGGCCAACACCTCTCCATAAAAAACAATACTATAATTTAGTCTCAAAAAGTAGGGCTCAGACAAACAGTCCAGGATGTATGGCTCTTGTTTGGTTTCCAGAACTACATATGGTCCCCTGAGCACTCAGGCTTGATGCCTGAGCACCGCCAGGAATGACCCCAAATTCTTCTCAAACAAAAGAATAACAAAGAATAAAACAAAATAAAAAATAACTAGTTCTCCAATTATTAATATAAGGACAGATAAGAAAGGAGAAATGACAAAGTACCTGACTTATATCGGGCCTAGCAATTTTACAATATTTCCAATGGCAAGCATGCATTAGAAACCAGCTGTGCCTGTTAGGTTACAGCTATAATTAGAAAATCTTTGCAAAATTTCTGGCAAAATTCAGCTCTGAAGATCAGTTTTCAGTGTTCCTATGAGACTCAAAGGGTGTCCCAATGCCTAAAAGCATCTGCCCAAATTTTAAAGTGAGAGAGCAGAGAGCAAGAGAGAATATACCTACTGCATATCTGCTAACACGTTCTGCGTTTGTTAACCTCATCTGAAGAATGTCAGCTTGAATTCCTTTAATGGCATGAATATCATTTTCCATTTCATATTTCACTGCAATTTTTTGCAGATGATGTGTTTTCACATCTTTTAATTACATTCCCAGGCCTCAGCTACCATGAATATCTACAGATAACCTTTTCCCAAATTGTGATGTTGTGTAAGGTTAAATCTAGTGCCTTTGCCCTTGAAACTCCAGTTGTTTGACTCTTACTGTGACTGGGTTCTGAACAGCTGCAAATTCTGTGAAAAGAAAAAAAAATCTACACTTCACATACTTCGCACTAGTGCAATTGTTGGTTCATTTAATTGTACACAGAAAATGTAGATCCCTTCAAAATATTTACTTGATTTACTTTTACTTCATAACCTTGTGGTCATTGACTTATGAACTTCGGAGCAGCATCTAAGCTTCTTAAGTCAGAAATGTTTTAGTTGAATCTAAAATAATTAATTGCATTTACTTTGTGTAACTTTTCAAGCCATAATATTATTCATAGATTCTAGTTCAATTGCTCTGTGTATCCATTCAATAATTATACTTGCTTTCTTCAATAGCGTATTTTACTATGAGTCTTTTCTTATAGATCCTGAAATGTTTAAATGCTGGAAATACTAAATGAGAACTTGGGGGGGGGCTTTATATCAGCCAAGTCATTATTTTACTTGGAAAATGTAACTCAGTCTAACCAAATAGTAATATAAGATGAAACCCATGTGTATTTGACTGCCAGAAAATCTGTTGATTTTCAACAGCTTTTATTTCCTATAATAACACTCCTGGAATATCACTTATAGTATATTCAGATTTCTAATTGTTTAATTTTTCTTTCTGTATGTACTACAGTTTCTTTGACTCATTTGTACCCTAAATATATTAAGTTCATGTTAGATTAATAGCAGCAAAATAAGTGAAGCCTATTGGTGAAAAACTGTGCTAGAATATTGAATAATGAAGCAAGTAAAAATTAAAAGTTATTCAGTAAAGAAAACAAGTAAGACATAAAAGTTAAAGATAACTAAGCACATATTGTATATACTCTTATTTTAATTTTATTTAATTTTAATGTATTTATCCTTACAAATTCTAAAGTCAATAAAACCTAGTTCTTCACACTTCATGTGCATTTATAAATTTTTGTTTAATTTTCCAATACTTTATATAGGTGCATATGTTAATATCACTAATTGATACTGGGTTTGTTCACAATTCCTGAAATAATTTTTAGGAGGATGGTCTAAAGTAAACTCACTGTTTCTAATTGTTTATAAATTATAAAATTTTATGGGTCAAATAAATAAACATTTAATTAATTGGACTAGCAATAACTATGTCATGGGAATATTATGATAACCATATTTTTATGGTTCTAGTGACAGAAATATTATGAAAGTCAATCAGAAATAATTGGCTTTATTCCATAAGAATTAGATGAGAACTTTGATTACATTGAGGTAGTAAGGTATAAATAGCAGTATTATAATAAACTTCAGACCTGAGTCTTAACATGAATATAGGATCACTACATATACAAAATAATTATATATACTCACAATTTAATATATACTAGCTGTGTTTTCGTATATATAAAAATTATATATGAAACCGGGGTGGAGGGAGGACAACATTGGTGGTGGGAATGCCCCAGATTCAATGTCACTATGTACCTGAAATACTATTGTGAATGATTTGCTAATCCACTTTGGTCAAAATAAAAATTATTAATATAGAAAGAGTAAATGACACATTAAACCAGAAAAAAAATCTATGAATAGTTTATAATACTGTAGAGTAAGTTAAGCCTAAAACTTTATTTAAGATAGTTAGGTTTTCTTTTCATAGGTTGTATACCTCATAGAAGAGAAAAGAGACATGTGTCTAGCACATAGCCAAAGAATTGATGCTTTTTGTTTGATTTTTCCTGTCAGTTTTTAGGGCACCCTAGATTGAAAATTGGTAAATTATTTTTAAAAGGGAACTGTTTTTAACTTGCTGAGTGTTTGTTTCCTTGTTTAAAAAAATGTATCTTGTGCATTCTGATATGGTTATCCTCAAGATAAATTCAATCTCTTTAAGGTTCAATTGGTATTTTTGATATGAATCAGCAGCAGCTTATTTGGACAACTTGTTTCCTATTGCTTTAATAACTAGTTCAAACAGTGGTCTAAGACAGCAGAAATCTTATCTTAGCATTTTAGAGGAAAAGGTCTTACTCAAATGAACCGCTTGGAGCTAAGACTGAAATGTTAGCATAGTTTGATTCCTCGAGAAGGCTCAAGGAATAATATGGTCCTGATGTTTAAAGCTTCTATAGTTTAGCTGTATTTCTTAGGTTGTGATCACTCCTTCAACTTTCAGGTCAGCAGCACTGTTTTCAAATATTTGTTTTCTTCATATGCCTCCATCTTTTATCTTATATTAATTTATAATCATGAAATACATTTCACTGAGTCAAACTCGTGACTACAGGTAATCTGCCTTTTCTTTTTAAAAATAATTTATTTAAGCACAATGGTTACAAAAGTGTTCATAATTTGGTTTCCATCTTAAAAATGCACACCCCTTCACCAGTGCAACTGTCCTGCCTCCATTGTTCCCTATTAACTACCTCCCCCTATTCCTTGTCTGTCTTTAAGACATGCATTGTATTTATCTATATATAGTTGTCTTGGTAGCTGTTAGTGTGGTAATTTCTCTAACTGCACTTACTACTCCTTGTGGTAAGCTTGTTATTAGGGGCTGGTCCTTCCAGCCCTCATCTTTATTGTTTCTGGGTGTTATTATATACTGTCTTTTATTTTTCTTAAATCACACATATGAGTGAGACTATTCTGTGCTTATCTCTCCCACTGACTTATTTCACTCAACATTATAGTCTCCAAATTCATCCATGTATATGCAAATTTTGTGACTCCGTTTCTCCTAACAACTGAATAGTATTCCATTGTATAGATATACCACAGATTTTTTAACCACTCATCTGTTATTGGGCATCTGGGTTGTTGCCAGATTCTGGCACTTGTAAATACTGAATCTTTAATTCAGCTGATGAGTAAAGTTAATGACATCTATCAGATTAATCATCTCTCTTGGGATAATGATCATTGATGTGCATATATATCTTCAATTTTTTATATTTTGTTTCTGTTTGTTTTTGCATTCTCATTTGTTATGTTTTTATTTTTGCTTTTGGGCTACACCCAGCAATACTAAGGGTTTACTCATAACTCTGTGCTCTTGGCAGGCTTGGAGAAAGATGATGTTGCCAAGAGGATAAAACCTGGGTCGAATGCATACAGGAAAGCACCCTAACTTTTCTGGTTTTTTTTTTTTTTTGAATTTTTGCTTTTGTATTTTTGGAAGTTGCCTTGTAAAATTATACAGTAGTTCTATTTTAAATCTGAGTGAAACCTCCTTAAATGTTGTCTCATGCATTTCTATTTTCTCTGATTTCCATAGAGGCTGAAACAATTTATATTCCTGCCAATAGTGATAAAATTTCCATTTTCCCATATTCCCACCTGTACTCCTATTGCCAGCCTTTGAGACAGGCACCATTTCACTGATCCAAAAAATTCCTTGTCACTTTGATTTTTATTTTCCTGAAAATCAGTGATGATAAACACTTTTTTTTTTCACAAAAATTGCTATGTTCTTTGAGTAAAATTCTATTCATCTCTTCTCTTAATTTATGGTCTGTGATTATTGTTTAGTTTTGTGAATTCTTTATATAGCTTGGATATTAACTCTTTATAACATATATAACATATAAATAATTTCTCCCATTCCAGAAAGTGCCTTTACTTAACCATAGTTTCTTTCGCAGTGCAGAAGATTTTTAAACATGATGTAGTTCCATTTATTTGACTTTGATTTTGCTTCTGTTGACCCTGGAGACACCTCTAAGGCCAATATAAAGGAGAATTCTGTCTATATTTTCTTCTATGTATCTTATTACTTTGATTCTAATATCACAATCTTTAATTCAGTTAGAATTATAATATATACATATATATGTATAATATATATACATATATACATATAATATATATACATGTATAATATATATACATATATATGTATAATATCTAATAATATAATATCAAATATATAGCATATATATTTGATAATATGCCTGGTGAAATTATTTTCCTTTTAGTTTTGCCTGTGGCTCAGTACATCCAAAACCACCTTCTGAAAAAGCTTTCCTTACTCTGCTTTATACTCTTAAATTATTAGATTTAAATTAACTGTCCATATATTTTACTATTTATTTCTACTCAATTATTTCTCTTTGTTCTGAGATTGCTTTTTACCCCACTACCACACTGTTCAGTTGCTATAAATATTTATTGATATTCTTTGAGGGGGTACACCCAGCAATGCTTTGGGGGTTATTCCTGTCTCTGCACTTAGGAATTGCTCAGGTACTCAGGGGGCCATATAAGGGAACCATATATAATACCTGGCACTGAACCCAGATCAGCCATATTCAAACAAAGCACCCTATGTACTGAACTGTCTCTGAACTCATAACTTTAAATTGCTTTAAAGTCAAGAATTGTAGTGCATCCATCTTTATTTTCACGAAATTCTTCTGAATTTTTAGGAAGCTCTAAGTATTAAAGTATAAATCATGGCTACATAACCATAAAACCATAACTATTTTATGTTTCCATACAAATTTTAGTAGTATTTTCTATGTGTTTAAAGAATGCCATTGGAATTTTGATAGGGATTAAATCTTTAAAATGTATTGGGTTGGACAGTTATTTTAACACTATTAGTACTTCCAACATAAACTATTTTTCCATTCCCTTGTGCAGCGTTCTATTTAGTTTACTTGTAATTTATAGTTCTCAATGTATGTATCCTTTATCTCCTTTTTTATTCCTAGTTCATTTTAAATTTTTATTTAAACCGTTGTTATTTACAAAGATATTCATAGTTGGTTTTTTTGCATACAATGTTTTAGGACCACTAGTGTTAAATTTTCTTCTCCAATGTTCTCAGATTGCATTCCATGCTACCAATCTCTAATCCCCAGTCTGCCAGTATAACCATTGTTAAAGTTTGGGTCTCATGTCAGGGGCAGACTCAGTACACCTGAGACATTTTAGCCCCTGTTTCTCATCCTTTTATGTTGATGGACTTAGGGAAATTAATCAATGTACCTTTAAGGGGTGATGACACTCCCCTGTAATAGCAGTTGGACTGGACCCTCTGTATTGGCAGCTGTATTGGGACACACCCCTTGCAACTGACAACTGCCCCTGAAATATATAAAGGAGAGTATGGCAGTTATGGGGGTGGGACAGAGAAAAGACTAGACCAGTGCCTGTCGGCCCACTCAAGACCTTTCTCTGCATTATACTCTGGAGTCTAGAGTATTCTAAACAACCACCATTTAAACTATTTCATTTCTTCATATCGTAACATGAGATATATCATCTTATACCAGTGAGGATGGTGCATATCAAAAATGTTGGGAACAATTTGTGTTGGTGGATATGTGTTGAAAAAGGAATTCTCATCTACTGCTGGCAGGAATAATTTCTGGTCCAACCTGTTTGGAAAGCAGTATGGAGGGTTCTTAGTAAACTAAGTATTGTTCTGCCATATGACAATCCCGCATCTGGGTATCTATTCCCAGGACAGAAAAAAACATTTATACAAAAAGATATATGCACATCTCTATTCATTGCAGCACTCAGTACAATAGTTTGAATTAAAATCGACTTAGATGTCAAACAACAGATGAGTGGATAGTGAAGATGCAATACACATATATAATGGAATACTACATAGCTGTAAAAAACAATGCAATACTGCAATTTTATGCAAAATGGATGAAACTGAAAGATATTATGTTAAATAAAGGAAACCAGAAGAAGGATAATTCTAGATATTTGATTATAACTTTACAATTTAAATGGGGTTATTTTGAAGACCTTTTTCTTTTACCTTACTGTTTGCATATGTAAAGTCAACAAATTTTTGTGTATGTTATTTTAGCCTTCTCTTTCCTATAACATTGTTTCTAGAAAGCTTTGATGAAGCTTAGTTTTCTCTATGTATAAGGATAAAATATAGTTTAAATTCTTTGTAGATTTTATTTTCTCTCTTGCCTGCATATCATATCATTTTAAATAATATCGGTGAGATTTTGAATTTCCTCTCTATAAATCTATCATCGTTCTTAAGCACCTCTCTCTTTCTTTCTCATTCTCTATATCTCTCTGTATGTTTCTCTGTGTCTGTTTCTCTTTTTCTTTCTTTATTCTTCTAAATAAGATCAGGGTTCTCATACTATCTTTGACTTTCACCCATTGAGATGTGTCTTGGTGATCATCTATTTGGATCTGTTTTCCTTGGAATCCTAAGGTTCCTGAATGTTGTTTTATGACACTTTATTCATGATGGGGAAACCTTGGTATTTACAATGGCCAGTATCTGCCATCAACTATATCTCCAGGCTCCAACAAACTGGAAATTATCCTGCAGGCCACATGCAAAGAATATTGTGAGGTTTATGGCACTGAATTTGACAAAACTGGTCAAATATTTATAATTGGGTTGAACATGGTCATAGGAAGAAATAGGACATTGTCTGAGAGATTTGACCCCCTCTCTCCCCCCCCCCCCAAAAAAAACACCTGGCAGCACTCAGGGGTTACTCCTGGCTCAATGCTCAGAAATCGTTCCTGACAGGCTCGGGGGACCATATGGTATGCCAGGATTCGAACCACCGTCCTTCTACATGTAAGGCAAAAGTCCTACCTCCATGCTATCTCTCCAGCCCCGGTTCTTTTTTTGTTTGGTTGGTTAGTTGCTTTTTGTCAGTATTACTGTGGTGCTTTTCAGTTTTTTTGTTTGTTTGTTTTTCTTTTGTTTTATTTTGGGTTTGATTTTTCTTGTATTGTTCTTATGTTTTCCTTCCTTCCCCCCTTTCTTTTCTTCTTCTTTTTTTTTTCGGGTCACACCCATTTGATGCTCAGGGGTTACTCCTGGCTAAGTGCTCAGAAATTGCCCCTGGCTTGGGGGGACCATATGGGATGCCGGGGGATTGAACCACAGTTCTTCCTTGGCTAGCGTCACCTCGCCGCCCCCCCTTTCTTTTCTTAAACTGAGATTTATAGTCTCTAGAAGGACTCCTCCCGTTTTTTGCTTGTTTGAATTTTTGCCCCCCCCTTTCTCTTTTCTTTTCTTTTCTTTTCTTTTTTTTTTCCTTAACTTCAAACAGAAACACATAAATTGAACCATCTTGTTCTGCCTCACAAATTGTGGGGGGAAATAATGGAGGGCACCAAGACCAAACAGTCTTATGAACTTGGAGTAGAAATAAAAACTGATCATACTTAAACATCAAATCCAAAGCCAACAACAACAGAATCGATACCCGATACTCAATCTACAACAAGCTAGACATAGAAGGGACCACTTATACCACAGAAGGGAAGAAAAGAGTGGGATAAGGGATGCATGCTGGGAACAGGGGTGTAGGGAGGATAACAAATGTGGTGGGAATGCCCCAGATTCAATGTCACTATGTACCCAAAATACTACTGTGAATAATTTGTAATTCTCTTTGGTCAAAATAAATATTATTAGTATAAAAAACATAAACAAAAACAAACCAAAGACCTAAAATGAGAAAAAAACTAAGCAAAAAAAGTAAATTTAATAAAATTTTGTATCACCTTCAAAAAGAAAATACTTTCTGACTCTAGGTTTGCATGTTGTGTTGTTGTATGCTATCAGAATTATGTAAACTGAGGATTTGGACAAACAAATATCATTTAGCTCCCTGTTGCTCAACCCATAGTAAGGAATGACAGAATTGGATTTCAGGCTCTTTTTTTATCAAAAGAAATCAGGGGTAGAATCTCTGTGTCAGCTTTCAAGAAACCACTGATGTGACTTCTATTGCAAGTTTGAACAAATATCCATCTTGCTTGCCAATCAATACTGCAAGAGTTGAATTGTAGGACTGAAGTTCTGGGTTTAGAAATTGACCCTCCCTTTTTCTACACGATGTTTTTAATTGCCTTAGCACTTTGATTTTCCTCCTAAAGTTTCACTTTTCTCTGTTTCCCTGTTTCACTTTACTCTGCCCAACATTCCAGTGGCACAATGACAAGCCTACACTTTTAATTTTGGATGCTATTCCTTGTTTCACAGCATGGCTCTTCTAAGGATAATGAATGGATTCTCTAATTTCCCTTTTCAGTAGGATGCCAGACAGAATTCTGTATTTATATCAAGTTTTCAGTGTGGGTTTTGCTGTGATAACAGGAGAGTGTCTAACACCTGCCTCTTCTGCCATCTTGATCATTTATTTCCTATTTATTAAATTTCTTAACTGGCTTAAAAATTGCACATAAGAATATAGGTGAAGGGGCCCAACAGATAGCACAGTAGGTAGAACACTTGCCTTGCACACAACTGACTCAAATTAGATTCCAGGCATCATATATTGTTTTCTGAGCCTGTCAGGAGTAATTTCTGAGCAACATCAGGAACAGCCTTTAGCATCACTGAGCATGGCACAAAAAATCAAAACAAAGCAGAAACAAATAATAAAATTGATCATGCAAATATAGAATTGTGAGACTAATATAAAAAATGTATGAGGCTTAATAGCACAAAAGTTTTGCAAACTTGGCTCTGTGTTCTTGGGCAAATAGTTCATCTTTCTTGGGTTTCTATGTTTTAGTTGCCCTTTTAAAAATAATGGATTAGATTCATGTTTTAAAAGTACAAAGTTACTGATACTCTCAAGAAGAAAACTGGAGGAGACTGGAGTGGATGAAAAAAAAAAAGCCTTAGGAGGGTGTACCTCATTTTCATTAGAGCAATGGTAGCTCCTAGTTTTAGAAAATATTTCAGTTCAGAATAAGACATTTCAGCTAAATATTTGAAAAGCTTCCACTAGATATTTTTTATTTTTCTTTCATTTCTGACACAGTGTGACTTAGTATAATACATAAAGATGATACAAATGATGACTTGGCATAATAGGACTTTTGCAGGCTTGGGAGTAGTATCAGAACTAGATTCGAATCTTAAGTAGGAAAAAAACTACAACGATATAAAAATTACAATGGCATTGGACAAATTGAACAATAGATCTTTTGGCTGACATAAATAGATGAATATATATATATATATACATACATATATATATATATACACACATTAGTACTACATTAAATTGAGTAGCATGTTGACAAGTTCCAAAGCCAAGGAGAGCATTTCATCACTTAGAAGTCATTTTTATTCTACCCATTACAATTTCCAAAGCAAAACCTGCTCAATAATAATATCAAATATTTATACAGTGCTTTAAGCCATTTTTACACATGCCTTGTCTCATTTGAGCCCCATGATTCTCTAGTGTAAGTCCACATTAATTTCCTCCTTTTGAAAGTGTGGAAACCAGCTCAGTGGTCTGCTCAAGGTCGTTTAGTTAATAAATGGTAGGCTTGGGGTTTGAATGTGGACTCTTCAATGCCGAATATGTGCCCCTGGACTAATAAGCCAGTGCGGAATGAGTCATACATATTCAGTTTCTTCTATCATCATCAGTTTTTCTGGTTCAGGTCACCCATGCGACTCCTGTAAAATGAAATTGGCAATTGTTTATGGCATCAGCGGTGGGTTGTTATGTCAGCTCATCTACTGAGGCAGCCATTGTGAAATAACATGGGCAGTGACCCCTCAGTGTGAAGCCCGGCACCTATATCATACTTGTCATTCTGCAGCATTAATATCTGCTCCGTTACTCCTTAAGTACACTTGCCCAGTATTCACCTCAAGGTATTTATTCTAGATATTTCTTGACACCCATATTTATCCAGCTTGGAGATTGATAACTATGCCTTTATAAATTCAAACATAATACTTGATTTTTACTCCAGGTTAAATGCTATTGGGAAAAATATTAAAGGAAGAGATTTGGATAATAAAGCCAGTAGAATCATAAAAAGGATTGTGGTGAAGAAATATTTTTCTTTGATTGCAACTAGTTTCCTCTGTAAGTATAAAGTAATTTTAACATTTTTTAAAATTTAATTCCATAGTACTATTTTGAGAGGAAAATCAAAACAGGCAATACAGCTCCTGCCTTTTGCAACAATATTTTTCGGTCAGGTCCATTATGTTTCTTTTTTCTTTATTATTTTAACTTCTCTCAAATTCCTGCTAATTTCCTCATCATTCTTACTATTTACATTCTCCATTATCATTTCTCATGAAAAAAAAAATAAATAGATTTAAAAAATTTTAGGTAGCACCTATTCATATGTCCCTCAGGGAAACAACCAATATATACATTTTAATAGTTTAAAGCAGTACATGAACATGTGGCTAGAAAAAATTAAAAGTTATATACATTTTTAAATATGTATTCATGCGTATGTCTATTACATTCACAATTCACACTCACTTCCATGCCTATATAAAGTCTTCATTATAGCTTAATACCATACCCACAGTTTATTCCTGCCAAACTGTCCCCAATTCCATGGTTACACTAATGTAATCCTTTATTTCATTGGCCACCTAACAGAACTTTCAATCTTTGAATTTTCCAGCAGTATCATTCCAACACAAGTGAATAGATAATCCTCTTAAATTATCAATCAGATATCCTCATTATATTGTTCTGGATCTTGTAATAACTATCTTTTTCACTCAATCTAATAGTCTATATAACTTCCATGTCCTTTGTGAACCTTCTAAACTCTTATTCTTACCTTTCTTTTAACTTTTCATCTTGTTCCTTCTCCAAACACTCTGATTTGTTCCATGTTCAAGTGGTCCAGGACATCCTGACCAAGTTCTTGGCATTGAAATACCTTTTTCTTGGGAAATCCTTATTCAAATCCCAGTAAAATTTTCTCTCTCTCTTCCACAGTTTCTAATCACATGCCACCATTCCATACTAAAACTGCAGACAAATATGTTTTATAGCCTTGTCCTACTTTATTTTTCTTCTGAGTCCTGGCTACCACAAACATACTGTATATTTTTCTCATTAACCTTCTTTGTTTTCTCATGCTCTTATCTAAAAAAGAACAGACTAGTTGTGATATACAATGTGTCGCGTTTTACACAAAATACCTAGACTGATTCCTGCTGCTTATAGGTAACTATAAGCATTTATTGAATGAATGACTTACCTTTAATTGACAAATATTTGGAGGAAAGAAGTGGAGCTCTCTATCTTATCCCTTATTCAGGTTTTGTCCAATAACTTGCAGCAATATCAGCTATATTTCTATGTACAGGCAAATCAGTTGCATGCCTTTTTTCCTGTAAAATAAGAAAAGTCATATACAAATTATTAGTCAACTTAAATTGAAAGAAAATGATAAGTGAAATGTTTAAAATGTAATTCAAATATTGAAGTATTACCACTGTCTATGATTTTATTGAATTAGCTAGTCATTCTAATTGTCTGACACAAGTTTGGATGATCCTCCAAAACAAATTTTACAAAGAAATGATCATTTTTATAACCCAAAAGTTTGTATAAGTGCCAACAATTATAAAATGGGATTTTTAAGTGAAAAATATTAAGTTTCCAGCTTAATATTCTGATACATCACATGGAGAATGTTTTGCTTTTGGATAATATTATTTCTACTAATTTGTGATTTAAAAATATTAAAGTTCTGGGCTGGAGCAATGGTGCAGTGGTAGGGCTTTTGCTTTGTACGCTACTGACCCAGGATGGACCTCGGTTTGATCCCCTGGCACTCCATACTAGGAGCGATTTCTGAGCTCATAGCCAGGAGTAATCCCTGAGCATCACTGGGTGTGGCCCCCCCTAAAAAAAAACAAAAAATACATTAAAGTGAAAGTAACAGTTACAAAAGTATTAATTATCTTGAGAATCACTGAACCCCATCTCCCCATCATCACCAAAGTACCTGATATTTTTTTCCACTCTACCTTTCTATTTCTAGTAAATCACTTTGTTCCTAGCTCTTCCCCTCATTGCTTGGAAATTTGAGTTTTATAATTTTAGTCCAAGAGTTTCTCAACATACAAAGCTATCAACAACTTTGTTGATTTTAATGAATGTTTCTTTATTTTTTATTTTTTTATATTTTAATAATATCTTATTTTAAGCACCCTGATTACAAACATGTTTGTAGTTGGGTTTAAGAAAAAAAGTATACCCCCTTCACATTCATAACTACATTTTGGATTTTAGTCAAAACACCTCTTTATCCATAATTCCCACTTATCATTCACACATCTTATATTAGAATTTTTCTTTCTGTGCTACTATGAACATCAAACTCCAATGATAAATATTATGTAGTTTCCATTTTCTATTTCATAAACCCAACCAGGACATAAAACCTTTGTTTTCTTTCCATTTTACTTTAGTAACCTAACACAAATGTGTCACATAGCATGTGTTTGTCCAATTATTTTAATGAATATAATCTTCAGAAAAATATGTCAGTAATCTACCACTTCTTTTAATTCTTTTAAGACACACCTCTATAAGCACACCAGTTTTTTTCCTTCATTAGGTATTTTATGTGTATAATATCTTCTAGACTGGTAACATTTATATGAATGATCTTTAGGACATTAGTTATTTAAAATGTACTCTATCCCATTTGTGAGAGCATGTGTTCTATAGGCTATTGTAATTTGCTTTGTTTTTACATATTTTAATTAAAGTGCATGAGTGAATAATTCTATATTCCTAACTCAGTTTGTGTGTAGGTTCCTTTATATACAACTCTATTTTATAAAATTTCAGTTTCTTAACCCAGGTGGTGAATTTTCCTTATATTCTACCAGGAACTTAGATCAGTAATCACAGTCCTCAGGCTTTGGTTTATACATTTTTTTGTCTTGAAAGTTGCCTAGAGATCAACCTGAGGTATAAAATTCCTTTCTTTTAATTTATTTTACTTTGTAGCACACTCTATTTGGAGATTCACCTGAATTTCAACCTGTTACTATAACTATGTAGAGAAGCTCATGTATTGTCTTTAATAACTCTTTCTATCTCTCTCTGCCTCTCCTTCTTTTTCTCTCTCACCTTTCAGATTTCTCTCAGTAAAACTGTTGGACTTCCAAAAATGTTGACTTAGTTAATAGTACTTTGGGCTTAAAGTAGCATCTTAAGTATAGTTACTCAGTATGTAGTCTCCAAAGCATCCCAAGGTTGTTGTTAAATTTTTACAATCAAAAGTGCAAATGCAGCATTAAGAGTCTCTATTTCATAGTAATATGGAGCTAGAAAGAAGCTGAGAGGTAGGTGGTCTCTTTTCAGCTGAGAGAACAGAGGTGCAGAAAGGTTAAGTGACCTCTCTGGCATCACAGGGAGCACAGATGCCCAAAGGAGTGCTCGGACCATATTACTTCTCCATTAATTCTCCTGTGAATCATTTTATTACTTGAAGTCTCCCTATGCAATAAAAGTTTATTGGCCATGTGTCAGAAACTATGCTAGGTGCTGGAGTTACAACAATTTATGAGACATAGACTCAGCCCTCAAGGACATTATAGTCTAATGGTAAAGAAATACAGAAAGAATGCTATAACATCTAATAAGTGAAATGCATCCATAAGAGGGACACATAAACCAACTGAGAGGGTACAAAAGAAAGTCAATGGGGAGAGTGACCCCTAATCACTCTTAAAGAATAAGCTGGGAGTGAAGCTTTCCAGTCAAACCAAGGGAGTGAATCTAGGAGACTTATTTATAGGGGGAAAATATCTATAGGAGGATTTAAACATAAACTAAAAGCTTTATGCAGTGTTGAGGAGAAATTGACATTTAGAGAAAGTATATTCATGGAGCATAAAAGGTAGTTATCCTTTGTAAATAAATTAAGACTTTTAATTGCCTATAAAGTCAAGTTTAGCAAATGTGAAGTGACTGGACACTTTTCAGTAAGAGTATCATGGTTGGACTAGTAGGTAAGGCACTTTCCTTGCACACAACCAATCTGTGTTATATTCCTGGCCCTGTATATGGTTTGCTAGCCCTGATAGGAGTGATCCCTGAGCATCAAGAGTAAACCCTCAGCACAGGTGGGCCTAGTCTAACATTAGAAACCAAACAAATAACAACACAAGGTGTTCTGATTATATCTTTACTATGAATCAAGAAATCCTAATATCAGCACAATTTAGGAGTTAATAACAAAAGCAGAAAGGAATTAGGCAGTTGGAGCAATTATTCACCTTTGAGTTTTTGAAAATGTGAGGAAGGACAAAAAGAGTAGTGAAAAGCTGTATGTATATATATATATATATATATATATATATATATATATATATATATATATATATATATAAAGAGACATGTACTCACATAAACACACTTGTAAATATACACATAATTTAAAAAATACTTAGAATAATATATATATTTAGTGTAAAACATTTATAACCTAGAAATTAATTGAATATGGTGGTTGAAAAAAAGGCAAGTGAAGATTACAGGTAAGTTCTTGAAATATGTAGAGATGAGGAATACACATGGATTGTAGAGAATTAAGTGAAGATTTAGTTGTGAGTTGGAAATATATAGTATAGCACATTCATTTGAAAGGGCAGTTCAGTTGTTGGAGAGATAGCATAGCTGTAGGGCATTTACCTTGCATGCAGAAGGACAGTGGTTCAAATCTGGGCATCCTATATGGTGTCCCAAGCCTGCCAGGAGCGATTTCTGAGTGCAGAGCCAGGATTAACTCCTGAGTGGTGCTGGGTGTGACCCCTCCAAAAAAAGAAGGGGAAATTCAGATGTTGTTGGTATTTATGATAAGAGAACAAACAACACATATAGGTGTAGTGAACACAAATATGATATTGGATACCTTTCTTTGTGAAAACAGATGAAGTAAGAATTTTCTAATAGTAAAGAAAGGCAAAACCAAAAGATGTGAATTATGAAGAGAGGTAGAAGAAAATTATGTTAAATAATTAAAGATTTCTGGATGATATTATGTTAAATGATGTAAGCCAGAAGAAGAAGCATAAACACAGAATGACATCACTTATATGTAGAATTTAGAATAACTCTGCATGAAAAAAAAATACAATGGTCTAAATGGGAGCTGTCTTAAATACCCTTGAACCCAGGGTATTGCAAGGAGAAGGGAAGAAATGAAGTGTAAGAGAAGAAACATAAATATAAAAGGATGCAGGCTAGGGGCCAAGTGGTCTTAGGTACATTGGTACTGTTTAAAAAAAAAGGACAGAGAGATAGCACAGCGGTAGGGAATTTGCCTTGCATGTAGAAGGACTCGAATCCTGGTGTCCCATATGGTCCCTTGATCCTTCCGGGGGCAATTTCTGAGCATAGAGCCAGCAGTAACCTCTGAGCACTGCTGGGTGTGACCCCCCAAAAAAAAACAAAAACAAACTAACAAAAAGGACAGAAATAAATATCCAAGCCAAAGTCAGCAACAATGGAATCAAGTGATTCAAACTCTAACAAGGTAAATGTTAAATGGGACTGTTATACTGGCAAGCTGAAAAGGGGGGGGACAAAGGGTGGTGGTGGTAGTATGGGATATACTCTGGGAGGCAAGTGAACACTGGTGATGAGATTGGCCCTGATTCATTTTGAAATATGAAGCCCAACTATGAAGGATTTTGTAAATCACAATGGTTTCAATAAAATATGATTTAAAAAAAGAATTAGAGATTTCAAAAATAATGAATAATCAATCATATTTCATCAACCTATTAAAGAAAGAAAAGTAAAACTTGTTGACCAGGATTGAGAATGTTGAAACATGCTAACAATTCCATTAGATATTTGTGGTTTGTCATGGAGTGAATAAAAAGTGAGAACTTTGGAATGAGACTGTATCTGAAATTTTGAAGCCATGGACTATAATGACTGAGAGAAAAATAATAGATCAAAATCAATATGATCCAAGAATGAGATATTTAGAAAGGTATTAAATGCTGAGGTGACTCTAAATAGGATGGAAAATGAGGATTGTAAATAGAAGAATTTTGGATTACTGATTAGAAAAATATCCTAAATGAGCCTGGGTTTGCTGCTAGACTCAGCTATTAAAAATAAGAAGAGTGAGTGGATCCCGAGGAATACAATACTTGCCTTGATTGTGGCTGGTTACAATTTGACCCCCAACACTTTACTCCTATGAGGAATGAATCCTTGTACAGAGCCAGGGGATAACCTGAATACTGATAATGTGACCCCAAACCCTACCCCTTTACTCCCAATAAAATAAGAAAAGGAGGACTTATTCTCTACAGTTACAGAAAGAGAGGGAAATTAGTGATAATGAAGTTGGCAGTAAAACAGAGGAGAAGAAAATTGAGATAAGCCACACTAATTATTTTGTAAGTGAACCAAAGATGTTATCCACTACTTTTTTCCTCTGGAATACTAACAGCATTAATGTTCCACTTGAAGGTTTTTAATAGTGGTTTCCAGTACAAGAAAAAAAGTCCAACGAAGTGGTGAATTCAATACTTCACTATTTAGTGAAGGTATGAGCTGCCTTGAAGTTCAATATTTAGTGATCAGAGTATGCTTTGGGATTAAAAATTGTGTTATAATATTGTGCCTGAAATAAAAGTTTCCTCAAACAGCTTGAAGGAGAAAATACTGAAATTGAACATGGATACACACTGACAAATAAAAGAAAAACAGTAAGAAGAAAAACTAAATTTTCTTATTGACTCATTTAGATATGGAGTAGAAAAGAAACTGGGAATGTTTGAGCTTATAAAAAGACATTAATCAAACAGCAAATATGGCAGCTGATGTGCACAGAAAGTTTTTCTCTGGGGATCAAACTTTCTATGGAAAAGTCATGACTAAAAACTAGAAATGGAAGCTAAGACATCAATATAATGGTCAGCAGCACCGAACAGGATTTTAGGATGAGCCAAGAGTATAGGATTCAATCAGAAGGGGGCAGGTAATGGACTCCCAAAGCAGAAATAAAGCCTGCCTGCAATAAATCTGGCCAAAGAAAGAGATCTAAAGTAAGGCCCAAATGCCAAAGTTGCTGCTGCTCAGAAGTTCACCAAGGCTCAGGAATTTGGCTGCACTGATACTGCAGGTGAAGATTTTATTATTGACTGCAGATGGGAGATGTCAGAAGCATGCCATGTTTTCAAGATTTTACAGCCTTGTTAGTAGAGAGTAAAATATTCCTCTGAACCAATAAATGGCACATCTTATCTGTAGGAGACAACCAAGGCTGTGGTTGGAATGAAGCCTAGATATATCAAAGTTAAAACGTTGAAGACATCGTACCAAGCTTATAAGCCCACATGTTTCATCCAAAAGAAAAGGAAGAGATTTTTCACTTCTTTAGCTCAAGCAGATTGTTTCAGGATACAAATTCTTAGTGGGGTTTGTGGGAAACTCTGGACAGAATTGAAACTCTGAAACTCAAAGGGAAGAGCCGCTACGATATAAATTGAGTTTAGAGTTTTTTCAATTAAATTATTTACTTTTGGTTCAGAAGTCAAAATCAAATACATTAAATTTCTCTTTCCACTGGTTTCTTTCTAAGCTAATATTTGCAAAGACAGTTATTTTCTGAAATTTATTAAAGAACAGTTGAAAAGAATTCCTTTCTATGGTCAAAGATGAGGGAAAACTATTTTCTGTGAGAATTAACCCCACTAAATAAAGAGCTCAAGGATGAGATATTTCCCTAGGTAACATAGTTTACGCATTAGAATACAAAGAGATTTTACAAATGCACTTAGAAAAGAACTAGTTGGAAAGAATAGAATAAATGACAAAATATCCACAGGCTCCAAATATGCATCAGGTATAGTTAGAGTAAGACTGTTGGGGTATCTTGGATATTGGGACAGCTTGAGAAAAAATAGGAAACTGTCAAGATTTTATATTTTAAGAAGCCTTCTGATACCTCTGAAAAATACCTCTGTCTCTGATCTTCATGTACCTATTGAATGCTGATGTGTTTATCAACTGTCCTTACTGTCTCCTTCAACAATGGCTCATGTGTTGAGAGCCTGTAGGAAAATGGGTAGAAAAATATTGTATTGAACAAATGGCAGGCCTGTGAAACCACTGGGAGCTGCCCTGAAAAACTAAATCTGGGATAGTCTATGCATTTGTCTTATGTGTTTGTCTGTCTCAATCTCCCTGTCCAACCTCATCTAGATGGAGGTCAAAGGTGCCAATTCCATGGGCATTAGACGGAATCTTAACAAATTATTGAGGAATCTTTTGTGAAAATCTATTCCTCAAAATTTTCAACCTAAGCAGCCCTTTCAAAACAGTGTATCTAATAAAGTTACTGTGGTCTGGAGAGAAAATTAAGACTGATTCAGATGGCTTCACAATAATGGAAAACTCATGTCATAAAAGGAAATGGTGGGGGTGACAATAGAACACTATCTGTTGGAAGCTAAATGAGACATAAACTATTTCATTTATCATCTTCTCTGACCACTCAAGTGTAGGAGCTTCTGGGGTTTAAACATCTTGGGTAGTGTTAAAAAATGGGTATTTTGTAATACTAGCACAGTATTAGATGTAGGGACCAAAAATATTGAGTTCAGATCCTAGTATAGATTCTGTCCAGCATTGTCTTCCACCCATCACAATCTTAATCTAAATCTAAATATATAATAATTGGATTTGCCTTATATGATTGTTGAGAGGATTTTTCAATTATTTTTGTGAGTATAGGACTCAGAGAATATTGTGAAAATATTAGGTATGCATGCAGAATTATTAATCTGGAGGATGAGTGTGAAAGGTACATTATATCATCTCTCTTCTGTCTGAGGAGTTTTAGACTTCTAATTGTTTACTCATGCCCTGAAACCAGGGAAAAAGAAATGCTGTGATTGCTACAAATTCTCTCCACTGTTGCCATATTATTGTAGTTTTTATTCTTTAATTAATTCTACAAATTGGCTCTATTTTTTATCATCCTTGTCATTAACATCTAATTCCATAATTAATTCTTGACAGAATTCCATTCCCACTGTTAACTGCCTTTGAAAACAGACAGAAATTGGAAAGCAGCAGTGTAATTGCCTTGGCAGACTTTCGCTTGATTTCATGAATCTACTTTTGGATTTATTCTAGGAAAAAGGATCCAAGATTTGTAGAATTCAAAATTCTGTTTGGCAGCAGAAACATTTGACTTTGCACAGATTGTTAAAGTGATGGGGTAGTTTGCTCAGCAGGTGAGAAGACTGTTTCTGTTAGCCATTATGGCTGTCATGATTTGGGGAAGCAATGAAGAAAACCTTTTTCATAATACTTCAAAGGTTTTCTTGACTTTTACTAAAAGAAGAAGGGTATATTAGCAAAATTAATTTAGTCAAACGAAGGATAATAACCAGTGTAATAATTGAGTTGCTACATTACTCCATTAGTAAGTCAACCATTAAATGGAATGGATGTTTTCTATGTGTTTCTCTTTGTTTTACTCTACAATAAAAGCAGTGAATAAGACTTGAGTTTGTCATGCTTGTGCTATAGTCTGTTGGCCTAAAGATATGCTATTGAATATTAAATCAAAATCTAAATTGCATAACTATAATTGAGAAAACATTTTTTCTCTTAATTCTTCTAATTGGCCTCACTATTTTGTTATTATTGTTTTTGGGTCACACCCCGTGACACTCAGGGGTTACTCCAAGCTATGCACTCAGAAATCGTTCCTGGCTTGAGGGAACATATGGTATGCTGGGGGATCAAACCTTAGTCCATCCTAGGTTAGCACGTGAAAGGCAAACGCCCTACTGTTTGTGTAACCACTTTGCCCCTCATGTTTCTTTTTTGTGTAATAAAATAAATTAATTAAATTTGGTTTAAATTTTAAAAATCAAATAAAAGATGATTCTTGGGAGAATTTCTTTAATCATCAGTTCTATTTCTATGGTCAATCATTTTGGTTTAGTGTGACATAATTTGTAGGTATCATTACTCTCATTTTACTTTGTGATTCAACTTATTATAGACTAAATGCTTAAATGGAAACTATTTTTGCATTTGTCTTCCATGATAAAATAACTTTTGAAACAGCAGTTCTGAACTCGAGAATTTGTAATTATCATATCATGGTATAGCTTAAAAATATTGTGGCCTGCAAGGGAATTCCTTTTCGAATGATCCCAATGTTTACTGTGCCTATGCAGGAGGGAAAAAAAAAGACAAAAGCACAAAATGATCTTTTTTATTTATCTATCTAGTTTTTGTCGATTTCTTTGATTTGGTGTGGATATTGAACTTGTCTCCATTTTTATTTAGTTTCTTTTCTTTCTTCTTTTCTCTTCTTCTTTTTTGTGCACTGTCATGTTTTTTTATTTCCAGACCATGGCAATTATGTGGTGCTTATCTTTATTATTGTAGTGCTCAATGGATATTTTATTTGATACTTCTTTTTGTACTGTTTTGGTGTTTCATCTTCTTTTTCCCCTTCGTCTCTCAAATCTAGAAGGACTCTGCCCATTTTCAGGGTATTTGATTTTTACCCCATTTTATTAGTTTCCTCTTCTTCAAACAAAACCACATAACTTGAACTATCTAGTCCCACCTCCAAATTAGAGGGGGATATAATGAAGGTACCATGACCAAACAGTTGTAAGATCACAAAGTGGTAAGCTAGGCTCAGAGGGGACCACTCACTCTAACAGCCCTGGAGTCAGGATGGAGGATATGGGAGGCAGGATGAGAATGGTGGTGGAGGGAGGACAATTCGATGATGGGAATTCCCCTGATTCAATGTTAATATATAGCTAAGATATTACTGTGAACGATATATAAGCTTCTATGATTAAAATAAAAATGTTAAAATATATTGGAGTAAGAAATGGCTGACTATGGGGATAGCCAGGTGGAGTGCTGATTTCTCTACCTGCGGAGTCTCCGCCCTGTTGTGCTTCTTCTGAGGAAACTGAGGCCCTGAGGGGAGCCCTGTCCTGTGCTTCTCTGTCTTTTCTGAATTCTTGAAGCTCTCCTCAGAGCACTTGGAAGCGAACCCCCAAAAAACTGCATTCTGAAGCTACCCAGCGAGCGAGTGAGTGAGTAAGAAATGGCTGACTGTGGGGATTGCCAGGTGGAGTGCTGATTGCTCTACCTGCGGAGTCTCTGCCCTGCTGTGCTTCTTCAGAGAAAACTGAGGCCCTGAAGGGAGCCCTGTCCTGTGCTTCTCTGTCTTTTCTGAATTCTTGAAGCTCTCCTCAGAGCCCTGAGAAGTGAACCCTCAAAAAACTGCTTTCTGAAGCTACCCAGCAAGCGAGTGAGTGAGTAAGAAATGGCTGACTTTACAAGCCCAGAAAAGGGAAGCCACTGAACTCTGCTGAAACTCAGATGCCAGCTCCCCTATCTGCCTGCCTTCTGTGCTGTGCTCCATTTTCGGCCTGAATTCATCCTGTCTGTGGCTCATCTGCAGATGACTCGCCTTCCCTGGAGCCTTCCCTGGAGGTGAGTTTACAGGACCTGAAAGGGGAAGCCGCTGAATTCTGCTGGAACTCAGATGCCAGCACCCCTATCTGCCTGTCTTCTGTACTGTGTTCCATTTTCGGCCTGATTTCATCCTGTGTGTGGCTCATCTGCGGACAGCATGCCTTCCCTGGAGCCTTCCCTGGAGGTGAGTTTACAAGCCCAGAAAGGGGAAGCCGCTGAACTATGTTGCAACTCAGATGCCAGCTCCCCTGTCTGCCAGTCTTCTGTGCTGTGCTCCATTTTCGGCCTGATTTCATCCTGTGTGTGGCTCATCTTCGAATGGCTCGCCTTCCCTGGAGCCTTCCCTGGAGGTGAGTTTACAAGCCCAGAAAGGGTGGAGCCACAGGAGCACGGCCAGTCCACTTCGCATCCCGGCTGTGAGCATCGTTTAGCCAATGAATACAACCACAACACGTAGAAAAACCCACAATACAAGTGTGACAATGGGGAAACAATGCAGGCCAACGCCAGACATAGAGAATGACCATGACAACTCTAATGACTTGAACATGACCAACCAACTAGTCAGTCTCTCAGATAAGGAGTTTAGAGTTGCAATATGGAAGATGTTCAAAGAACTCAAAGAAAGTATAGAAGAGAACACTAATAAGAATCAAGATAATATGAAGATAGAAATCAGAAAACTCCAAACTGAAATTTCAGGTCAAATAACAGGTCTGAAAAACTCAGTAGATAAATTGAAGAAAAACATGGTTGAGCTTTCCCATGGGTTAACAGCAGCTGAGGATAGAATTAGTACACTGGAAGATGAGATAAACAACAACTCTATACTGCAGAAGAAATTGGAAAAAAGCCTTAAAGCAAATGATCAGAAATGGAAAAATTACTCAAAGAATTGGAACAGATGAAAATGGAAGTCTATGATAATCTCAACAGAAACAACTTAAGAATCACTGGAGTCCCAGAGACCCAGGAAGAAAATCTCCAGGAAGAATCAACGGTCAAGAACATCATTAAATAGAAACTACCAGAGCTAATGAATACATGTGATCAAATTCTGCATGCCCGAAGAGTACCAACTAAAAAAAAACCCCAGAAAAAGCACCCCGAGACACTTCCTAGTCACAATGACAAATCCCACAAATACAGACAGAATTCTGAAATCAGCAAGATCGAAAAGAGAAATTACATTCAAGGGAACATCCTTGAGATTTACTGCAGACCTGTCACCAGAAACTTCAAGGCCAGAAGGCAGTGGTGGGACATAGTGACAAAACTCAATGAAATAAATGCTTTGCCTAGAATACTGCACCCTGCAAAACTCACTTTCAGGTTTGAAGGAACAATACATGGTTTCACAGACAAACAACAGCTCAAAAAATTTACAGACTCAAAACCATTCTTAAAAGAAAAACTGAACGGCCTACTTTAAGACAAGACTGACCAACAGACACACCATACTTCGATATAAAGATGCAAAAAGGCTTCCTGGGAGCCGGGAGTCTAGCAGGAAGAGGTTTGGCAGGCCCACGCCATGCCGGAGGCCTGCTTGGCCAGGCCTAGGGGGGGGTGCGGGATTTGGGTAACCCCAGCACCCCTCTGCCGCCTTGCTCCAGATCTCCAGGGCTTCCCCGGGCCACACCCCTGGGCAAGCCGGTGAGTTGGGTCCCTTGGTGGAGTTTGAAGGTACCCTAGGCCTTCCCCCACTATCCATGCGGCTCCTTAGGGAGGGTCTGGGTGGGGCTCTGAACTTCTGTTCTCCCAGCTTCTTGAAGGATCTCTCCTTCCTGGGAGCCGGGAGTCTAGCAGGAAGAGGTTTGGCAGGCCCACGCCATGCCGGAGGCCTGCTTGGCCAGGCCTGGGGGGGGGGGTGCGGGATTTGGGTAACCCCAGCACCCCTCTGCCGCCTTGCTCCAGATCTCCAGGGCTTCCCCGGGCCACACCCCTGGGCAAGCCGGTGAGTTGGGTCCCTTGGTGGAGTTTGAAGGTACCCTAGGACTTCCCCCACTATCCATGCGGCTCCTTAGGGAGGGTCTGGGTGGGGCTCTGAACTTCTGTTCTCCCAGCTTCTTGAAGGATCTCTCCTTCCTGGGAGCCGGGAGTCTAGCAGGAAGAGGTTTGGCAGGCCCACGCCATGCCGGAGGCCTGCTTGGCCAGGCCTAGGGGGGGGTGCGGGATTTGGGTAACCCCAGCACCCCTCTGCCGCCTTGCTCCAGATCTCCAGGGCTTCCCTGGGCCACACCCCTGGGCAAGCCGGTGAGTTGGGTCCCTTGGTGGAGTTTGAAGGTACCCTAGGCCTTCCCCCACTATCCATGCGGCTCCTTAGGGAGGGTCTGGGTGGGGCTCTGAACTTCTGTTCTCCCAGCTTCTTGAAGGATCTCTCCTTCCTGGGAGCCGGGAGTCTAGCAGGAGGAGGTTTGGCTGGCACTGGTAATCTCTGTCCAGTCTACATTTTCAAAATCGCGCGGGGGCAATAGCCCCCGCGTGCACAAGAAACATTAATAATACTCTCACAAGAAACATTAATAGTACACACTATCATTGAATTATGTTTTTATGTATGCAGAATGTCCATTTTGTACTCTGCCCTTTTGCATACCCCTTCATAAATTCATATTTCTCTTTAACTTCTTTAACTCCTATCATCATTACTCCTTTTTTACCCTTTCTAACTTAAGTACTGTGGAGTCCTAATTCACAGACCAAAGTGGTGCCCTAGAGTTAACACCCACCCAACTATTTTAAAAGGCATAAAAAGGACACATATCTTTTCAACATTTTATGGGTGTTTTCTTTGACGGCTATAACTTTTGCTAAATACTTTCTTATACAGTGATGATCCCCCCCCCATGTTTTTTATCTTCTCTTTATGAACTGCTCAAGATGGAATTTGGTGTGAAAGAATCCCTCAGTTTAATACTTATGTTTGAA
The DNA here is from genome assembly GCF_024139225.1 of Suncus etruscus. Taxonomy (NCBI): domain Eukaryota; kingdom Metazoa; phylum Chordata; class Mammalia; order Eulipotyphla; family Soricidae; genus Suncus; species Suncus etruscus. The sequence continues at coordinate 15,078,848 of NC_064863.1, read as the reverse complement.
CCAAGTCATGGGTCTTGTTGGAAATGTTCTTATGCCCCCATATATCTGATAGCACCACGTGGCTTTATATCTTGTTTGCGTAGGCACAATAACATAGGAAAATACTATACATACCAATAAGTTCTTATCTAATAGAAATGGGAACTCACAAATCTTGTAGTGCAATGAGACCTTACACCCTGAACATTGACATAAAGACCTGGCACAGGCCTCAGAAGAATGGGCATTCTCCATTTACCCCTTGATCTACAGAAGACATTTACAAAACATCCAAGGTTGTATATAACATCACCCGGAGGCATTCCTGTACCAGGGACGACCCTACAGCTGCTCAGACATCGATCTACTCAAAAGAGACATCCCTTAACACTGAGAAGACAACAAGAACAATGACCTGTTTACTGGACAGGGCTTGCTGTATTGCCCCTTTATGGTGAGGTTTGTCTATAACATCACCTGGAAGCAATCCTCTACCACGGAAGACCCTACCACTGCTCAGACATCGTCCTGCTCAAAAGAGACTTCCCTTAACACTGAGAAGACTTGACAACAACAACCTGCTTACAGGACAGGGCTTCCTACATTCCCCTTTCATGGTGAGGTGAAACGAAAAGGCACTCCACATCATGACTTCAATGTAGGACATGCAGATTCCAGAATCTTTAATACAGAAACATGAGACCAACAACAGAGACTGTGTGATAAGTGTGTTGGTGCTACGGACAATGTCTTGGAGCGAACAATAACTTTCCTGAGGCCTAGAGCTGGTCTTATGCCAGGAAACTTCAGGGGTAGGATCTCTTTGTATTTAGGCCAAGGCTATTCCTTTCCATGCCTCTCATATTTTGGTGGGCCTATGCAAACAACAATTGCCACTCTAACACCGTTTTTACTGTGCTCCTTTGACTCTAATCCTTAAAACACACCCACTTAAAATTCGAGGTTAACTTAAGCTAATATGCATGTACATGGAAATGTAAAAAATACTATGCCTCTAATGTTTAAGGAGTTACGTAAGTTTGATGGCTTTAGATTGCCTTGTGTGCTGTTAAGAAATATTATAATGTGCTACAATCTGGGGACTTGAGGGAAAAAGTAATTGCACATGGATTCTGTTTTATTTATCTTAACTTTCTTTGGTGAAAATTCAAAGTTAAGATATCAGCAAGGGGACTTCTTCTGATAATTATGTTATGGGTGATTGTCCTTCCACTGTAACTTTACCTTATCCTCTTTCTTTGCATCTTTTATTGTCATAATTCATAATAAAAATTATAAAAAAAAGATAATTAAGGGGGCCGGGTAGGTGGCGCTGGAGGTAAGGTGTCTGCCTTGCAAGCGATAGCCAAGGATCAGGACCGCGGTTCGATCCCCCGGCGTCCCATATGGTCCCCCCAAGCCAGGGGCGATTTCTGAGCACATAGCCAGGAGTAACCCCTGAGCGTCAAACGGGTGTGGCCCAAAAACCAAAAAAAAAAAAAAAAAAAAAAAAAAGATAATTAAAAAAAAAGATGCAAAAAGTCCCAGGACAATTCTTTCTCTCAATGTCAATGGACTAAATGCACCAGTTAAGAGATACAGAGTGGCTAAATGGATCAAAAAACTCAATCCAACTTTCTGCTGCGTATAAGAAATGCACCTGAATAGTCAGAACAAACATAGACTCAAAATAAAAGACTGGAGGAAAAATCATCCAAGCAAACAACACCCATAAAAAAGCTGGAGTGGCCATACTCATATCAGATGATGCAAATTTTATACTTAGGAAAGTTGTAAGGGACAAAGATGGACATTTTGTATTAATCAAGGGATATGTACAGAAGGAAGAAATCACTCTCCTAAACAATATGCACTGAATGAGGGGCCAGCAAAACATTTAATAAAATTGTTGACAAATCTGAAAAATAATATCAATAACAATACAATAATTGTGGGAGACCTCAACACGGCATTGTCAACAAATGACAGGTCAACCAGACTGAAACCCAACAAGAATACTCTAGACCTGAAAAGAGAAATGGAAGAAAAGGCCTAGTAGATATATACAGGACACTCCACCCCCAGAAGCTCGGATACACATTTTTCTCTAATGTACATGGAACATTTTCCAGGACAGACTACATGCTAGCACACAAAACATACCTCCGTAATATCAAGAGGATAGAAATTTTGCAGGCTACCTTTGCGGAACACAAGGCCTTGAAATTATATGTGAACTACAAAGGGCCACAGAAGAAAAACTTAATTACCTGGAAGTTAAACAAACTAATACTGAATAACCAGTGGGTCCGAGATAAAATCAAAGAGGAAATCAAAACCTTCCTAGAAACAAAAGACAATGGAGACACAAACTTATAGAACCTATGGGATACAGCAAAAGCAGTACTGAGAGGAAAATTTATAGCTTTGCAAGCACACATCAGGAAAGAAGAAGGGGCATACCTAAATAGCTTAATGACGCAGCTCATAGAATTAGAAAGTACTCAACAAAAGGACCCAAAAATAGGGAGACAGAAGGAAATAACAAAGCTGAGAGCAGAAATCAATGAAGTGGAAACCGTAAAAACAATCCAAAAGATCAACGAAAGCAGAAGTTGGTCCTTTGAAAAAATAAACAAGATTTATAGACCACTGGCAAAACTAACAAAGAGAGAGAGAAACTTGATAACTCAAATTAGGAATGAAAAGGGAAAGATCACTACTGATATGGTAGAGATCCAAAGGGTAATCAGAAACTACTTTAAGAAACTCTATGCCACTAAAAATGAAAACCTGGAAGAAATGGATAAATTTTTGGACTCTTATAATCTTCCACAGTTGAATGAAGAGCATGTAGCATATCTAAACACACCCATCACTATTGAGAAAATTAAGACAGTAATCAAATGACTGCCTAAAAACAAAAGTCCAGGCCCAGATGGATTTACTAATGAATTCTTTCAAACCTTTCAGGAGAAATTCTACCAATCCTGGCAAGACTTTTTCATGAAATGAAAAAAGGAGGAATACTTCCAAATAGCTTTAATGAAGCCAACATCACCTTGATACCTAAACCAGAGATGCTACCAAAAAAGTAAATTACAGACCAATATCACTGATGAATACAGATGCAAAGATCCTCAACAAAATCCTGGAGAATAGGATTCAATGCCTCATTAAGAGCATTATCCACTACGATCAAGTAGGTTTCATCCCAGGGATGCAAGGCTGGTTTAACATCCGTAAATCTATCAACATAATACACAACATCAACAACAAGAAAAATAAAAACCACATGATCATATCAATAGATGCAGAGAAAGCATTTGATAAAATCCAACACCCATTCTTGATCAAAACTCTCAGCAAGATGGGAATGGAAGGAACCTTTCTCAATATAGCTAAGGCCATCTACCACAAGCCAGAGGCAAATATTGTCCTCAATGGAGATAAACTGAAAGCCTTTCCTCTAAATTCTGGCACAAGACAAGGCTGTCCTCTCTCTCTCACCGCTCCTATTCAACATAGCACTGGAAGTACTTGCTATAGAGATTAGGCAAGAAAAGGATTTCAAGGGAATCCGGATAGGAAAGGAAGAAGTCAAGCTCTCGCTGTTTGCAGATGACATGATACTCTACCTAGAAAACCCTAAAGTCTCTACAAAGAAGCTTCTAGAAACAATAGACTCATATAGCAAGGTGGCAGCTACAAAATTAGCACACAAAATCAATGACCTTTCTATCCACCAATAGTTACATGGAAAAAATGGACATTACGAAAACAACCCCATTCACAATAGTGCCACACAAACTCAAATATCTTGGAATCAAGTTGACTAAAAATGTGAAGCATGTATACAAAAAAAACTATAAAACTCTGCTCCAAGAAATAAGAGAGGATACATGGAAATGGAAGCACATACCCTCCTCATGGATTGGCAGGATTAACACCATTAAAATGGAAGTACTCCCCAAAGCATTGTACAGATTTAATGCGATCCCTCTACATATACCCATGACATTCTTCAAAGAGGTGGATCAGGCACTTTTGAAATTCATTTGGAACAATAAACACCCTAGAATAGCTAAAGCAATCATTGGGAAAAAGAATATGGGAGGAGTTACTTTCTCCAACTTTAAACTGTACTACAAAGCAATAGTTATAAAAACAGCATGGTATTGGAATAAAGACAGGCCTTCAGATCAGTGGAATAGGCTTGAATACTCAGAGAATGTTCCCCAGACATAAAATCATCTAATTTTTTATAAAGTAGCAAGAAATCCTAAATGGAGCAAAGAAAGCCTCTTCAACAAGTGGTGTTGGCACAACTGGCTAGCCACTTGCAAAAATTTGAACTTAGACCCCCAGCTAACATCATGTATGAAGGTTAAATCCAAATGGATGAAAGACCTCAATATCAGACCCGAAACCATAAGATATATAGAACTGTATGTAAAACACTCCAGGACATTGAGACTAAAGGCATCTTAAAAGAGGAAACTGCACTCTCCAAGCAAGTGAAAGCAGAGATTAACAGATGGGAATATATTAAACTGAGAAGCTTCTGCACCTCAAAGGAAATAGTGCCCAGGATACAAGAGCCCCCACTGAGTGGGAGAAACTATTCACCCAATACCCATCAGATAAGGGGCTATTCTCCAAAATATAGAAGGCACTGACAGAACTTTACAAGACAAAAACATCTAATTCCATCAAAAAATGGGGGAAGAAATGGATAGACACTTTGACAAAGAAGAAATACAATTGGCCAAAAGACACATGAAAAAATGCTCCACATCACTAATCATCAGGGAGATGCAAATCAAAACAACTATGAGGTACCACCTCACACCCCAGAGATTGGCACACATCACAAAGAATGAGAAAAAGCAGTGTTGGCAGGGATGTGGAGAGAAAGAAACTCTTATCCACTGCTGGTGGGAATGCAGTCTCGTTCAACCTTTATGGAAAGCAATATGGAGATTCCTCCAAAAACTTGAAATCAAGCTCCCATATGACCCAGCTATACCACTCCTAGGAATATACCTTAGCAACACAAAAATTCAATACAAAAATTCCTTCCTTACACCTATATTCATTGCAGCACTGTTTACCATATCAAGACTGGAAACAGCCAAGATACCCTTCAATAGATGAATGGCTAAAGAAATTTTGGTACATATACACAATGGAATATTATGCAGCTGTCAGGAGAGAGGAAGTCATGAAATTTCCCTATACATGGATGTACACGGAATCTATTATGCTGAGTGAAATAAGTCAGAGAGAGAAAGACGCAGAATGGTCTCACTCATCTATATGGGTTTTAAGAAAAATGAAAGACATTCTTGCAATAATGACTTTTAGACACGAAATAGAAAAGAACTGGAAATTACAGCTCACCTCATGAAGCTCACCACAAAGAGGTATGAGTTTAGTTAGAGAAATAACTGTTTTGAACTATCCTAATAATGAGAAAGTACGAGGGAAATAAAAAGCCTGTCTAGAGTACAGGCGGGATTTGGGTGAGGAGGAGGGAGATTTGGGACATTGGTGATGGGAATGTTGCACTACTGATGGTGGTGTTCTTTACATGACTGAAACCCAAATACAGTCATGTATGTAATGAAGTTATTTAAATAAAAAATTTTTTAAAAATTCTTAAAAAAAGGACATTCTCAGAATGATTTTCTCCCAAATTAGTAAGGAAATTGAGTATAAAAATAATAAAATTAAATAAAATAAAAAAGAAAGTCAAAAAAATATTGTGGCCTGAACTCAAAGTAGATCAGTTGATATGAATCTTCAGAATCATAAATGTAATTAATTATTTGTAGTCCAATAATATTTCAGGTCCTCTGCTATGGTCAAAAGCAAATTTGTACTCTTTGTACCATTATAAAATTGTTAGTTTAATGCAGAATATCAAGAAGTGAATGAATCTATGACGATGGATGATAAATGGCATAAAGACTTGTACAAATGTGTTAGCATATTTCCAGATTGAAAGTATTGCCACAACAGAATTGAAATTTATTTAAGAAAATTTTCATGCCAACATTTTACTGAGTCAAGTTTGTCAATAATTTATCATTTTCCATATAAGTTTTCGTTTATAGAGCAGAATAGACTATCAATACCAGTAAATAGAAAGCTTTCACCAGGTTGGCTTACAAAGTAAATGACTCATGACATTTGAATTTGTTCTTAAATCTTCAAGCCAACAGCAAAAGAGAAGTAAGTTTATTGAAACATTTGGGATCTGAAGATCAATAATATCCTAGAAGTAAGTTGTTGATGAGAAAAGTAAGAAGCTGGTGTTAAAGAAACTGTGGTACATTAATACAATGAAATACTTTGAAGCCAACAGGAGAGATGAAGTAGTGAAATTTTCCTATATATGGATGGACATGAAAACTATTATGCTGAGTAATAAGTCAGAGGAAGAGAGATAGACACAGAATAATCTCACCTATGGGTTTTAAGAAAAATAAAAGACATCATTGTAATAATGCCCATAGACAATAGAGATGAGTTAGAGAAATAACTACACTAACAACTACCATGACAGTGTTAATGAGTGAGAGAAATAGAATGCCTGTTTCGAATACAGACAGGGGATGGGGTAAGAGGGAGACAGGGCATTGGTGGTGGAAATGTTGGTGGTGAAGGGGGTTGCTCTGTTTACGATTGGAACCCAACTACATTCCTGCTTGTAATCATGGTGCTTGAAGATATTTCAAAAAAAGCTGGCGGTATCCATTTTGTGAACTACAAGTTTCAATGAAAACTAGAAATGTATAACAAGTACCTGTAATGCTTTGTAACAGCCTTATTTTTAATGTCTACTCTTTTTGGTAGGAAAGTTTTTGTGAAATAAAGGCTCTTAAGAAGAAGTTAAAATATTTATCTATCATGTAAATTTACACAATATTAAATTAAGACATGATTTCTTTCCAACGTTTTCATGTTTTACATGTCCAAGATATATTATATACATATATATGTATATATATATATTAATGCCAGAAATTCTGAGCAAACCATATGGATAAAAATAAGCCTTGGCAATAATTTTAAGCTCTGAAAAATATCTGTGTAAGAAGTGATTAATTACTAAGTGTTTTAATACTAATTCAATTAACTCTATTCATTTACCACACCACACTGTTTCTAATTAGATGATTTGCTAGAAAATAACACATTTGTGACAAGAATTTTACAGGAAAAGAAGGAACATGTTGTCATATGAATTCAAATGCAATTTACAACTAGAGCCCCAGAAAAGAAAAACATTTTGTTTACAAAAAAACTAAAACAGGAAAAAAGAGACAAACACAAAAACTGTCTTCAATAATAGTTTACATATGTTCATCTATCCAGTAACAGTTATAGTATAAAGCTTTTACAAAGGATTAAAAATGTGAGAAAAAACATTTTAGAAATTGATTCTGTAATCCAATCAAATGTAATGTCATTGTATCATTTTGAAAAAAATTGTTTTTTCTATGTTTTTATTGTAGAATGTGAAGATGCTAATCTAATTACTCAAGGCACCACTAATTCCCAAGATTTTATCATTTGATTTTTTAAATAGCTGAGAATTAAATTTCAGTAGAAAGGATTGCCAGTGAAGTGAAATGTAATTGAATATTTGACCTTAACTTGATTTGCAAAGTTATATTGGGCTGGCTTTTATGTAAATTGATATTACTTTGTTCTCTTCCTATCATTTTTGTAAGGTATCTGGTGTATTGAGTTTTTTAGACAATATGAGTTGCAACAAAATAATAGCAGTGAATATTCTCATCTATAGCTTAGGTTTTTAAATTGTAGATCATTTACTACCATAGGTTATAAGCTCTAAATGTGGTATATGCTCACTAAATACCACAATTCAAATGTGTATCTTTGTTTTAGAATTTCTTTGTTTTTTTTTTTTTTTATTCCTGGGCCACATCCGGCAACACTTAGGGGTTACTCTTGGCTATGTGCTCAGAAATCACTCTTGGCAGGCTGGAGGATTATATGGGATGTCTGGGATAAAACCAAGGTCTATCCCAGATTGGCCATGTGCAAGGCAAATGTTCTACCCACAGTTCTATCACTCCAAATTTCTGAAAGAAGATCCAATTTTTAAGGCTAAGATGTAAGTTATTACATGTTTAAAAGGGGTTGGAGAGATAGCCCAGCAGTAAGGGTGTTTGCCTTGCATGCAGAAGGATGGTGGTTTGAATCCCGGTGTCCCATGAGTCTGCAGGGAGTGATTTCTGAGCATAAAGCCAGCTGGGTGTGACCCAAAACAAAACAAAAAACAATACATGTTTAAAAAAAATACAAATCTGGGACTAAAGCAGTCGTGCAGGCACAAGGCGTCTGCCTTGCAAGCTCTAGACTAGGCTGGACCATGGTTAGATCCCCTGACATCCTATATGTTCCCCCAACCAATGGTGATTTCTGAGCATATAGCATATATCCAGGAGTAATCCCTGAATGTCACCAGGTGTGGCCCAAAAACCAAACCTCCCCCCAAAATACAAAGTATTCACCGCAGGGCCAGCGTGGTGGTGCTAGAAGTAAGATATCTGCCTTGCCAGCACTAGCCTAGGACGGACCACGGTTCAATCCCCCTTCGTCCCATATGGACTCCCAAGCCAGGAGCGACTTCTGAGTCCATAGCCAGGAGTAACCCCTGAGTGTCACCGGGTGTGGCCTAAAAACCAAAACCAACCAACCAACCAACCAAACAAACAAACAAACAAACAAACAAAAAAAAAACAAGTATTCACCGCAGTTAAGATAATATTTCAAAGATAACTGAGACTGTGTGCAATGGTGAAATGACAGTGTTTCTTGTATTATTTTTTATGTTTTTAAATTCCACATCAATCTGTAGCTATATGACCAAATCATACTAAGTACAAAGATGATATATGTCTGTGTTAGACTGAACAGTTGGGAAATAGAAGTTTCTTTGGCATCCATCCTCTCTACCACAACTATCTTAGGTATATAATATTCCAGAGCCTATAGGTATGAAATACATGAAATTCAACAACCTAGGCAACATTTTACAGAGTGCAAAAACAGCTAACCATAAACACATTAAGGTTCACTTTAAATTACTGTTTCATCATTATTTGAGGTAAGGATTTGGGGCCACACCCAGATTGGTTCACCAGGGGCTTTCCCCAGCAGAGTTTGAAAGATTTATGTTGGTCTTGAGATGAATCCAGTGCTTCTGCATAGATTGAGGAATTTTCCAAATTCTGGCCATTTGACCTATGTTTCCACCATTACTATTATTATTATTATTATTTTGACATATCATGTCTTTACCTAAGATGACTAATGTATCTCGTTTGAGGTTGGATCAGACAACTGAATTACTCCTAATTTAGAATAAAAAACTGTAAAACATTAGAGAAATTCAATGATATTAACAGGATCCAATATCATGTTTTATTCATCTAATGAAAGTTAAAGGGCTAAAGAAGTTTGACCAATTACTCTCACCAGAGAACATTTTCATTGAAAATTTTAATTTTCACTATGCCTCCTAATTAGGTGATTTCTCATTAAGAGTCCCTAGCTTCTTACCCTTATAAAAACACATTCTGATGAAAAAGAATAATACTGCACATTGAACACATGTCAGAAAGTTCATTTTGTGATTTTTGAAGCCTGGTTTCAATAGGATTTGAAGGAGATTCCCTATACCATTGACTGGTTCTATGATACCAGCAGGGGTCCAGAAATTCAACTCAATTCTAACCATGTCTATCCTGAGAACATTATATTTCACAGATTAAGGACTAGATGTTTCAAATCATCCTCTTAATTAATTCCCAGCCACAGATACAGGCTGTTACCTGGTCTACTGGCCCAGAGGAATATATCACAGCCCCCCAACTCTTCAAACTTCAAATGCTCATTCAAAGTCAAGATTATTATCTGTATTTATGACCTGATCAATTGGCTCTAAATCATATGCTCCTAGGACACTATCCTTAGGTTTGATTAAGTAATGAGATAAAAACATAGAGCACATATATAAATAACCAATTTATTACAAAGATGCTAAGGGATACAGATATGCAGAGGAGAGAAATAAAAGGCTTTGTTCTGGTTCAGATTGGGAATCTAGAAGATGGTATTTGCAAGAATTCTATTTCCCAAAGCTGCAAACCCTATGATGCCTTTCTTAGTGCTTTCTGGGAAGCTTTATTCATGATCAATGACCACATTTACATTGATAATTGAATGTAATTGCTAACCCCTTAATTAACAGCCCTCCAGTTCCAGGTGTTCTCCAAAGTCACTGCTGTAACATAACAAGTGACTCCTTTACTACTGTTGTTAAAAAAGTTCCAATCTATGCGCCTAGATACCTAAGTACAGAATATGAAGGAGGTGCATGTTTTGGTGATATAACAGACCAAATATATACACTTACATATAACTCACAAATCACAATAATACAGAGTTATTTTACTAATGGGCATTACTTTGTGGGTGATTAATTATTAAAAGGATACCAGCTGCCAGAAAAAAAATCTACATGAGTTTCCTGTAGGTGCTCTATAAACTAACAGTATCATCTGGAATTTATAAGACTGTTGAATTTGGAGTTTTTCTTTCTACCTGAAACACAATTCAATAATTCAATGTTAATTCAATATTAACTTGTGGCAAATGAACTAAAATACCCTTAGTTTAGACATATGGAAATTAAATGCTCTTTTGTAGACCACTTGTCAATGTCTTACCTACCCTAAAAGCGATTCTAAAATATTTGTTCCAAAGGCATTGACTAGATCCAGGTGTCCAAATGTGTTTACTCCATGAGTTAACTGATCTTCACAATATCATCTTCACTTACCAAATTCCATTCGTAATTTGACAGGTGAAACCAACAAATCATAGTAAATAAAGGCCTTCCTGTTATTTCAAGGAAATTTGTTACATCCACAATACATTCCACTCTTACTAGCTCTTGTTTCTTTGTTTGATAAATTGGTATTCGTTCTATTTTCTTTAGGGAAATTATGCATTCAGAATATTTAAAAGTTAAAAAATATAATTAGCTGGTTTTATTTTCTTTCTTAAAATATCATCACAACTCATTGTAATATAGTTCTTACAAAAGTGTTTGCTTTTCTTGATGTGAATTCTAAAGAGTGGTAATAGTTTCAAAGAGAAACTTTGTTTTTAAGAGTCTCAGCTGAGATTTTAACCAATTATTAAGAAAATGCATCTGTCAAATATTGAATCCTGGGTGTTTTGACAGATGTAGGATCTATTTTTTTTGATACTTGGCAATAAATCACTACATAGAAAGCAAGGAAGCCAGAGAGATGGTAGAGTGGGCAGTGTGCTTGCCTTCCACTTGGCCAACCTCAGTCCCAATTAGCTCTAGAACCTAACATGAATGATTCCCGAGTGCAGACAGGAGTAATCCCTGGACACTGCTGTGTATACCACCTACAAAAAAGTAATGATAAAAGAAATTTAACTCAACCTTAGTGTGTAATAATTTAAAATAAAATACTAAGGGAAAAGAATGATGTCTAGGGTCACCTCTATTTCTATCTCTAAACTTCTGTGTATGCATGGAGCTTCTGCTTAATCTTTTTAACTCAGATCTGCATAATATATTACCAATTTTTGGCATCTAATCTATTATTTATTACACACTATAAAGTATTTGTTTCTGCACTCATCTTTCAGCTGCTTTTGTATGATTTAATTTAGATATTATAAAGTTTTTTTCTTTTTGAGTGTGATTATAATTTAATGATTATTATCAAATTTTGCGTTATTTAACAATCACCGAAATTTTAGGACAATTCCAAAAACTGCTAAATCTTGTACCTATTTTCTTTAATCCTGACACTCATGATGAACGACTGATTTGATATCTCTCTCTATAAATATTTGTTTTCTGGATACTTCATGAAGGTTGGATAATATTATCTGAAGTCTATTATTTCCAGTATCAATTTGCATAATTTTTTGTTTCTACTCAACTTTCAGATATGTAGGAAGTTTATTTCATTTTACTAATGAATAATATTATTTGACTCTATCAGTTGGTAAGAATTTGAATTGTTTTCACAACTTAGCTATTATATTATAAAAACTTGGTTATGGTCATTTGTCATTTTGGATTAATAATTGGTTTAGACTTTATGATTATGTGTTTTAGATATGTCACTTAAATACTATTTTATTTTATTATTTATTTATATTTGAATAAATTTTGGGGGCCACTCCTGATGGAGTTCAGAGTTATTCCTGACTCTGAACTCAGTAATTACTCCTGCCAGGCTGGGGAACCATATGGTATGCCAGGGACAAACCCAGGGTTTAAACCCTTCAGCCAGGAGCAAGGCAAAGGGCCTACTGGCTGTACTATTTACTACTCCAGACCCTTAGTATAACTTTTAGTATAAATTCTTCCAGTGACATTTCTAAGGTACAAAATTATTTAATTGTGACCAAGTTCTGGTTGTTTTTATTATGAGAGATCAGAGTCATAGCTTATAATTTACTGCTTCATCTAAGGTCACAAAAGTTGTCTACGTATGATTTATTTTAGAAAAAATTACAGATTTAACTCATAATTGTGTTAAATCAAATTTAAGATTTTTTTGTAGATGTAAGTTAAAGATCAATCTTTTGATGTAGATCTCTGATTTGGTTCAATGTATGTGGTTAAAAATAAGGTCTCTGTATCAGCTGAAACAGCGACTCAATATCTTTCTCAATATATAATTGGTTCAACAACCACATCAGTCTTTAGACACTGGTCTACATCTACTGGATGAACACCATCAGAAACTATATAACAAAGGAAGTGGTGTGTAGTATCCCCTTTAAGGAAGCAAAAGTTTATATTCAGTTTTATACACACTGATCTGGCATAACTTTAATGTCTCCAATATGTGAGGATGGATTAATTTAAAAAAAAATGCCTTGAAGCACACTGTCAGAAATTCCTTCTACTTCTCTTTAAGTTCAGCAATATTTTTAGGCAAAATATTTTCCTGTTATTCTGTGTCACTATGTACTTTTGGTTCATTTTGTTTGTGTGATTGCAATTTCCCCCACATTATAGGAAGAAAATTTTCCCATCTTTTCATTTGACCTTAGTCTTCAACTACTTATTTTTGTGACATACACATTAGTCTTATAAAAATATCTTAAAGCCTCTTTTATTTCTTAAAATAAGAGTTTTCAATATGTATTGTATTTGCCAGCATATATGACGACCCCCTAAATTTGCAGTTAAAAACATAGGTTTAGGCCTATATTCACTGTATCAGACAGAATGTTCCTGTGCTGCAACTGTATGTACCACAGTGAGCCAATCACAACAAGCAAAGGTTCAAAAATTCTACTGTAATAACTTCCTCTCTGACTCTGGCCAATATGAGCAGGCTTTAGACAGTGTAGATTCGGTACAGAACATTGTCTAATTTGCATGCATAAAAAGCCTGTTTGGATTGGCTGAGTAAAAGAAGTGGTCCGAGCAGTCTTGCAGTGATTGGTGCAGGATCAAGTTGGAAAATTCGTTTTGTGGCAAGATTCAGACAATTTTCGTGGCATATTGAAACATTTTTCGGGATATACTCATATAAGACGACACCCGATTTTCGTTTGATTTTTTTTTTTGTTTCAAAAGTCATGTATATGCTGGGAAATATGGTACCATATTATTTAATTCACCTCTATAGACGTATGCTTATGTTCCTTAATTCTCTCTGTATCTACTTGACACAAAACTCATAAATATCACAAAAATTTTAAAATTGGCATAATCTGATTAAAACATTTTCCTTCTCTGCCTTACTTCATAATTAACTCTTTTTTGTTTTCATTTCTTAGCTTTTTTATGATCTATTTAAATAGATTAATTGCACTGTTAAATATTCTCAAGTAAAGAATAATTTTATTTTGTAGCATTCATATTTACTTTCCATTTATTTCTTGCAAGATAATAAATAACATGCTTTTGTCTTCCATCATATTTCCAACGTCTGATATGGCACTAAGATAAAATAAGCACTTGAGGGATTGTTTTCTTAAGCATTTGTTAAGTATGGAGTCTGATTTTCTGAAGTTTGTAAATACAGTTTGACATATAATTTATTTGCATTAAATATGGGCCAGGCAGCTTGGCAGGCATGAAGTTATGAAAATAAAATAGATACATTAATGTCAGTTTAATGCATATTAATGCAAATGGGTATTTTTTTTCCATTAACATGATTACAGTTGAAATACTATCAGTTGCATTTAGAGGGTATCATTACCCTGACACAAAAAACAGAGAAGGATACCATAAGATAAAGCTCTACATTTCTCAGTGATCAGGCTTCTGAGAGGGGTTAATCCCCAAACCTGCAGCCGAGGGTCAGATCAGCAACATCTTGCAAGGCATTTGATGGCATGGTTCTGGGACAACTGGTCAGCCACATGCAAAAAAGCAAACTCAGACTTCTATTTAACACCATGCACAAAGGTCAAATCCAAATGAATTAAAGACCTTGATATGAGACCTTAAGGTATATTGAACAATATGTAAGTGACTCTATGACATTGAGACTAAAGGCATCTTCAAGGAGAAAACATCACTCTCCAAAAAAGTGGAAGCAGAGATAAACAGATGGGACTATATTAATTTGAGAAGCTTCTACACCTCAAAAGAAATAATGCATAGGATACAAAAGCGATCCACAAATGGGAGAAACTATTCACCTAATATTCATCAGATAAGGTACTAATATTGAAGATCTACAAGATACTGACAGAATTTAATAATAAAAAATCTAAACCCATCAAAAAATGGGGAGAAGAAATGAACAGACAGTTCCTCAAAAACTACAAGTGGCCAAAAGACACATGAAAAACTGCTCCACATCACTAATCATCAGGGGGATGCAAATCAAAACAACTGTAAGTTACCATCTCACGCCACAGAGATTGGCACACATCACAAAGAACAAAAACAATATGTGCTGGCTATGATGTGGAAAGAAAGGAACTCTCAATCACTGCTGGTGAGATGCTGTCTAGTCCAGTCTTTATGGAAAACAATTTCAAGATTTCTCAAAAAATGGGAAAATGAGTTCTTGAACGATTTAGCTATACCACTCCTAAAACACACACACACACACACACACACAAATATGCCTTCTGCACACATTATATTCATCGCAGTGCTTTTTTATAATAACCAGAATTTGAAAATAACCTAGATGCCCTACAGCAGATGAGTGGCTAAAGACTGGTTCATATACACAATGGAATATTATGCAGGCATCAGGAAAAATGAAGTAATGAATTTTTTTCTACACATGGATGGACAGGAAAACTCTTATGCTGAGTGAAATAAGTCAGAAGGAGAGAGATAGACACAGAATAGTCTCACTCATCTATTGGTTTTAAGGAAAATGAAAGACATTAATGTAATAATATACAGAGACAATGGAGACAAGGGCTGGAAGGACCAGTTCATGATATGAAGCTTACCTCAAAGAGTGGTGAGTTCAGTTAAAGAAATAACTACACTAACTACTATCAGGGCAACAGTAGTGAGAGAAATGAAATGCGGTCTTGAATACAGGCTAGAGATTGGGGAGGAGGGAGATTAGGGGACTGGTGGTGGGAATTTTTCACTGGTAAAGTGGTGTGTTCCTTTTTCATAACTGAAACCCAATTACAAATTTTTTTAATCATGGTGCTTAAATAAAATACAGCTACTCCTCCCTTAATGACCAAGTTACGTTTCAAAGACTTGGTCGTGAAGTGAGGAACTCCATATACTGTCTACAATAGTACAGTATATGCAAAGTACTTGACAATACAGTATTCTGAATAAGTAAAATAACGAGAAAGATCAAACTGAAAACTTCCACTTGTTTTCATTTGCAGATTGTGTAATTTACACACAGTACTGCAATGTATTACAGAACATAAAGTTAGCAAAGTAGGTACATGAAAGCACCAAAAACCACATTACTGTACTGCAGAGGAAACAAGACGGAAAAAGGATATTTAAAATAAAATAAAATAACAGTGAAGAGATGGTTATAAGTGTGAGCGGTCACTAAAAAGGTAGGTCGTTAAGTGAGGAGTATCTGTATTAATAAAAATATATTAATTTTAAAATAAAATAAATTTACCTCTAAAAATATATTGGCAGGTATATTTCAGATAAATAAAATTCCATCTAACATTAAATTGGTGAAGATCATGGCGAAGTATGAATTATTCTAGATATGTGTACTATTAGCATCTACAAATCAGTGTAATATTTTAATATTTTATTCTTCAAAATTATGAACATGTTTGCAGTTGGGCCTTTGTCATAAAAAGAACAGCCCCCTTCACCTGTGCAACATTCCCACCACCAGTTCCCCCCATCTCCATCCTTTCTATCCCCTGTCTGTATTTGAGACAGGTATTGTAGTTCTCTCACTCATTACCATTGTTATGATAGTTTTTAGCGTAGTTATTTCTCTAACTGCATTCACCACCCTTTGTGTTAAGCTTCATTTCATGTGCCAGTCCTTTCAGCCCTCACCTATTGTCTCTGGGTATTATTAAAATAATATCTTTTTTTAATTTTTTAATTTTTCTATTATGCTGGTGAAATAAGTAAGAGGTAGAGAGAGAGACTCAGAATAGTCTTGCTCATTTATGGGTTTTAAGAATAATCCATTAAATGAACAAAAATGAATGAAAAAATCATGATCATCTTAACTACCAACTATGTGGATATAGATAAAAATATACTTGAATTAATAAATCATAAAAGCCTACAGCAAGCTTCATACTTACTAGTGAATAAATGAAGGTTTTTTTAAGTTAATACAAGGCATCTCAATCACTATTTTTACTTAACATGCTATTTTAATTACTAACCAGAAAAGATAACTATGAAAAAAGGCATCCAAGTCAAAAAGAAAGAAGTAAAAATAGTACTATTTGTTGATGACAAAATATTATATATAGAAAACCCTAGGGATGACACCAAAATGCTAGAATTAAATGAAAAATTAAGTAAAACTGCATGATATAAAATTTCTATTTAAAATTTGAGAGTGGCTGGAGTGATAGTACCCTGTGCTATCAGTTGCCTTGCATGTAGCTAATCCAGGCTCTATTTCCAGCACCTTCTATGGTCTCCAGTGCCCTTCACGAGTGTCTTTGTGCGCAGAACCAGAAGTAAATCATAAGCACAGCCAGATATGACCCCAAACCAAAAATAATTAAACAAAAATTGGTTGCATTTCTACAAAATAGTAGGTATAAAAGAAATAAATTTGCAGTTGAACTGAAAAGAATGAAACTCAGGAATAAATTTAAGGAGATCATAGTCCTCTATTCTGATACTGTTATATATGAGTAAAAGAAAGTGATGATGGTAAAAATAAATCTTAGTATTTGTACTGTCATCAATTGGTGAAATTTTTAATTTTTATTAGAGGAATTTTGATGTCTTTAATTTGCTACTAGTGCAATCTACATCTTCAAGACAATTTATATCAAAATTCCAATGACTCTGCACAACAAAATTTGTATAGAACCTCAAGAGAAAGCAAATGAAGAAGCAATTCTTTACTAAATATCTAAAATGCACAAAGAACTCATAATCCAATAGCAAAAGAGCTTATTTAAAAAGCAGGCAGATGTGGGGCCTAAAGTGATAGCACAACAGTTAGGGCATTAGCCATGCATAAAATCAACCTGGGTTTGATTCCTGGCATCACAAATAATCCCCAAGTATGCCAGGAGTGATTCCTGAGCATTGAGCCAGGAGTAACCCATGGGAATGTCCCTTTGGTGAAGGGGGGTGTTCTTTATATGATTGAAACCCAACTACAATTTTGTTTGTAATCAGATTGTATAAATAAAGACATTAATAAAAAAAATAAAGCAAAGAAACAAGAAAACAGGAAGATGAAAGCAGGGGGACTAAGAAGAGTAAAGGAGTTTTCATGGACTGATCAAATATATGAAATAGACTGACTACATTCCAGTCCAAAAATTCCAGTTTAATCATGAACTAATTCAATCTCAGGTACAGCATATAGTCCTGTATGCATTGTTCAGAGCCATGAGTAAACCTTGAGCACAGTTGGGTATAGCCCAACCTTCCCTATGACCTTAAATAACTAGTCAGAGAAGAATGGAGATATAGGAAGTGTGTTTGACTCCAAGTTATTGATTGCTATTGGTGATAATCATTGCTCAAGAGTCACCAGGGTCAGCACTGGGAACCACAGAGCACTATTGGGAAAGACACTGAAGGTCCCTGGGGAACTACTTGGGTCTTTCATATAATGCTCTGTAACCCACCCTACCTGAACAATACCATATTCTCAAGCTCTCATATTTTCAGTGAATAGTTAAGTAAATAGAATTATGGGTAAGTGTACTATTGTTCTCAATCATCTGCCCACTCTTCTATATTTGAGCTTTATCCCTCACTATTGATTTCATACATCCATGGGGTAGATATTGCTTTTCTGATACAGCATTCCTGTACTTGTGGTTTGCTTTTATTGATGTGTTACACTTAAAAATAGAGTATTTCCATTTCATGTACATGCTGTTTTCATATTCTTCTCTTTTTAGGTCTTTTTCTAATTCCATAAATAAGAAATCATGTGACCAAGAGCCACATAAAGCACTCAGCCACTAATGGAAGTAAGAGGAAGTAAACTATTGTTAATCAATCTTTGGGATTTGGGCATCCTTACTCGGAAAGAAAATGGTGAGAAATCTACTAAATTGTCTTACTTTTTGGAGTTAAAACCACAAGTAATTTTGAGTTCTTGCTTTTTTAAATGTCGTTTTAGGGGTTAATGAGTTAGAATCGTAGCCAGGGTGCTAGCCTTGCAGGCTAACCAACCTAGATTTGAAGCTAGTGTGCTCTTTGAGCACAAAGTCAGGAATAAATTTGCATCCCTGCAGAATATGCTCCAAAATACAAATAAAATGTCTTTATATTTTCAGTGAAAGTAGAGCATGTTAACTATAAGTCTTCATACTTTTCTGCTCCCTGAACATCATATTTCTGTCATTAAAGACTATAGAATTGGGAAGGTGCAGCAAGTTAAATTACAAGCCACACCGAAGAAGCAATGTTCTTTGCTCCAAAAGCCATTAAAGTACATTTGTTTTCTAATGTTGCTTTGAGAAAAGAATGAATTTCCCTAGACATAGCTTCAGATTTGACATGGAGCTCCAACTTTCAAAGTGAAAGGCAGCAAAGTTTCAAGGAAAAAGTCCCTGATGCCCAGAACCTTAAATTTGGGTGTGATGACTGCTTATCTTGAAAGTTACATTCTGTAAATCTGAGAGCAAGACATATTCTTATCTCACCTCTCAACTTACCCGAGCCTTGCCTTTAGTATATCTTACACCATCATTGCATTTAACTATGATTTACTTTTATTAATCAGAGAGCATGATCTGAGAAGTCCATTTACATAGATCCCTTTTCCACAAGTGAGAAATGACACAGGCTAGGTTAATCAAGACCTGATAATTATGACTTTTGTTCCTAAAGTCTTTAGCAGGCATCAATTAAATGTTTTGACAATGATAATAACAAGATTGATAGCAATAAATATAAATTTGTGAGTAACTTTTGTGGTGAGAATGCTGATAGAATATACTATAGAAAACAGAAATGAGTGATGCCAGACTGGGCTTAGTTTATGACCACTAAACACACAGAGCTTTCAAAAATTTTTTTGAGGGAAGGGCCAGGCAGATAGCTTAGTGGTTCAGGTACTTAGGATGCATGCTATTGGTCAATTTCCAATGGCTGGCACCATACAGGGTCCACTGAGCTCCAACAGCCGGACTTATTCCTGATTATTAAGCCAGGTGCAAGCCAACAGATAGCCCAGGTGTGATACACACACACACACACACACACACACACACACACACACACACCACAATAAACAAATAAACAAACATGTAGAATTGAGGTGACACCTTATAGAAAAAAGAATATATGTACATGTTGCATATATAAATATATTCTTTTGCTTAACTGCAACTTAAAAATTCTCACTGTGTGAAATTTCCGCTGATACCTTGGGCCTGCTATTTTGTTTTGTTTATTTTCCTTCTTTCATCCTTCTGTGATCATGGAACAAAGGTTTCTTAGCGACAGATACTGCCTTTGTTAGTTATTGATACATTCAACACCATCTTTTGTTTATTTTTTTCTGATTTCCTCTCTTTTTAAAAGTTGCTTTGTGTTCTATGAAAAAAAAAAAAAAAAACTTAGGCCTGGAGAGAGAGCACAGCGGCGTTTGCCTTGCAAGCAGCCAATCCCAGGACCAAAGGTGGTTGGTTCGAATCCTGTTGTCCCATATGGTCCCCTGTGTCTGCCAAGAGGTATTTCTGAGCAGACAGCCAAGAGTAACCCCTGAGCACCGCCGAGTGTGGCCCAAAAACCAAAAAGAAAAAAAAACAACAACTTAGCTTCTAATGGAGATATGTCCATTAATAAAATATTATAACCATATATGCAAAGGGTCATGATGCCCATGAAGTAGATATATGGAAAAGTTGTGTTTATGTGGACTTTTGATAGAGAAGTGGTTAAAATGTAAATTAGTGTTAGAACTACTGGCATTATTTATTTAAGAAGAAAAATATAAGAAGTCCTTTCTGGCTTTAATAAAGATAGAGGACAAAATTCTACAGGGGAAGTTGAAGTTCCCTTTCTTGAGGCAGAAACCTGTCTTTTGAATTTTTTCTTTGTGTGTATGTGTCAGATAAGTTGTTCCTCACACTATCTTGGAATTTTTTTTTCTTCTTCCTCTTATTTTTCTCATTTCATTTAATAGGAGAACAGAATCCTTGGGTGAATCTGTGGTAAAATACACACAGAGATGCATTTTCTTTTTTTTAACCTTCATTGATTAGATATATTATTTAGTTACTGAGTAGTTTCTAGAGTGGCTAATATTTTATGTATCTGCCTTTTGATCATTTCTAACACAAGTAATTCATAGATTTGTCTTCAAAGGATTTCTTTACTTAACTTAAATACCTAGTCCGTATGCCAACCTTAGCTTCATTTACTTGTCTTAGCTCTAAACCATGACTTATGTTCAATAGTCCCTAAGAGTTTTCATGTTGTTGGAATCTTTCCACCAATGTATTCAGTGTCAATGTGATGATGTCACTTCCTTGGTCAAACATCCTCCCTTGATTTATTCTGTCTGGCAATATTTTCAACCTATCTTGTCTTTCTTAAACTTAACCAAATTTCTACTAATCTACTTCGTATTTTCTAGTCTTCACAAAACCATATTTGCTTTTGACTCACACCCAGCAATGTTCAGGGATCACACTGGTGAAGCTCAGAAGACCAGGAGACTTGAATCTGGGCCAGCTGCATTTAAGGCAAGCAATATCTCTCCACACCTTATATCAAACTTTTTTTAAAAATATATTTTATTGAAATTATTGAGATTTACAAAGTTCTTCATAGTTGGGTTTCAGACATAGGATATTTCAGGGCCAATCCCACCACCAGTTTTGTTTTTGTTTTGTTTTGTTTTTTTGGCCACATCCATTTGACGCTCAGGGGTTACTTCTGGCTATGCGCTCAGAAATCGCTCCTGGCTTGGGGGACCATATGGGACGCCAGGGGATCGAACTGCGGTCCTTATCCTTGGCTAGTGCTTGCAAGGCAGACACCTTACCTCTAGTGCCACCTTCCCGGCCCCCCACCACCAGTTTTGACCTCCCTGAACCGATATCCCCAGATTTCTTTCTGTTGTAGTTTCTAACTCAACTGTGTTTATTTTAACTTTTTCTTTTGGGCCGGGCGGTGGCGCTGGAGGTAAGGTGCCTGCCTTGCCTGCGCTAGCCTAGGACGGACCGCGGTTCGAGCCCCCGGCGTCCCATATGGTCCCCCAAGAAGCCAGGAGCAACTTCTGAGCGCATAGCCAGGAGTAACCCCTGAGCGTCACAGGGTGTGGCCCAAAAACCAAAAAAAAAAAACTTTTTCTTTTGCATCTTTTTTAGAAAATTTCTACTCACCTCTCTAAAGGAATCAACTCATGTTCTTAAACTTTTCCATATTATAAAAAATGCCTCCAAGATGGACTGTTCTCAATTTTTACTGGTTTCATTAAATTCTATAAAATTCAGTCAAAATATTTCTTTTATGTATAAATTGATTCTGGCTTTTAAATATTGATATTATCTTATCAAATAGACAGTATTCTCTTTAGTGTAGGAACTATAGCTGGTACTGTTCTGCTTTTTACAAAAGAAAGTAATAATGGCAATGAAAAACTTGCAAAAGGAAGTACAGAATCTGATTTTCTGATATGAAAATCAGAAAAAAATGGAAAAGGGATAAAGATAGCCAAAAGAAATTTTAAACCCATTATAAGATGGATATTGGTTGAATAGCTTCTCCCATTTGGTGGGTTATCTTTTACATTAGTCTGTAACTTTGAAGTAGGAAGCTTTTAAGTTTAATATAGTCTTATTTGTTTATCTTTCATTTTCTTAGTCAGTGATGTTTTTTATTTGAAGATGCCTTTAACTTAGATGTGTTTGGCCTCTATGTACCTCTAAGTACCTAATGGTGTTAGGTATGAAATTAAGGCCTTTAATCCATTTTGATTTGACCTTTATGCATGACATTAGCGATCTGAGATCGCCTTTTTGCATGTAGCTGACCAGTTTTCTCAACATTACTTACTGAAGAAATTTTCATTGCTCCAATTTGTATTTCTTGTCTAATTATCAAAATTAATTGATTTTATACTTGTGGATCTGTCTAAGAATAGTAAAGTCTTTTCCATTGATATGAGTATGTTTTATTACAATACCATGCTGTTTTTTAATGATTATTCATTAATAGTACAGTTAAAGATTTCTTCTATCTTCTTTATTCCAAGGATTGCTTTAGCAATATTATTGTTTTGTACAAATTTCAGGAGGGTTTAATTCTTTGAAAAAGTCATGGATATTCTTATAGGGATTGCATGACATCTGTACAAGTGCTTTGAGAAGTATTGTTATTTTTATGATGTTAATCCTTCCAATCCATGAGCAAGGTATTTCCATTTCTTTGTATCATCTTTCATTTCTTGAAGCAGTATTTTGTAGTTTTCTTCATATAGGTCTTTCAAATCTTCAGTAAAATTGACTCCAATGCACTAGTAGAACTCAACAAGAAAAAAAATCTAACACAATGATTCAGAGGGAGAGGAATAGATATAGAATAACCTCACTCATTTATGAAATATATGAATAATTAAAGAATGTGTGGTAATAATACCCAGAGACAATAGAGAGGAGAGTCAGGAGGACCATTTCATGGTAGGAAGCTTGCCACAAATAGTGGAGCAGTGTAGTTAGGGCTGAGAAGAGAATAATAGGACAAAGATAATTTAATCTGATCAAAGGGATAATAACTAGATGTTGGATGGAGATAAAGCAATATGTATAGTATTACTTTGTTAACAAGAGTGAAAATTATAGTGTCTAAAAGGGAAAAGAAAGAGAATCAGAATAAAAGGAGCAAGAGAGTAGAAGCAAAATGCCTGCCCCAGAGACCTTCAAAAGAAAGGATAGGAGGGACACAGGTGACATTGGTGGTGGGAACTTCCCTGGATTTAAGGTGGATTACATTGCAAGACTGAAATTCAATCAAAAAACAATTTTGTAATTATGATGTAAAATTAAAAATAAACAAATGAAAAAATATCCAAAAGAGGGATTTGCAGTCACTATTTTCCAGCACCATGAAAAAAAAAAACTCAGAACTGTACTATTTAATGGCATTATACTTAATCAAAACTGAGAAAAATTACACCTTTATATACAGTCTTGAAGATTTCATACATGAAGTCTATGATATTTCATAATAAAATTTTTTCTTATTTCATGGTGAAAATTTTACCTATTCTGCACTAAACACAAAATTTGTATGGCATTAATATCGACCAAAATATTCTCCTGGCAAATAAAATAGTGAACACATGATTTTAGCAAAATTAAATTGAGTTTTTACATGGACTCCTGGTGGCTTAAATAAAACAACATGTTCTGTATGGTCCACCAGGAGGGATGCACAATACAAAGAATTTTCCAAATTTGAAAGCCTTTATTTTAATGTGCCTCCTGAGACTTGTTTGTATATTGTGGTATGTTTTTTTGAGTCATTGCCTTCTCAGGCTTAATGAGACTTGAGAATTTTATATGAGTTTTGTCATGTTCTCTGTTGTTAAAAACGCCCACTTGTTACTGAAACAGAAGTGCATGAGGTGAGAATCAAAGTTTTATATAAAAGTAAATTAGGAGTATCTTGGCAAAGACAGATCTCTTCATCAATTCAAGTTTACAGGTACATCTGATAATTCATAATATATTTGAAATAGCAATGGGCATAACAGCAATATTTATAGCTTTCATAGTTAAAAATTTAGCTAAAACACACAATAAATATTCTTTGTTATTATCTCATGATAGATGCTAGGTCTCCAGATACCATTTATGAACTTGGTATTGTTCATCTCTTTCTGTGTGAGTATGAACATCGTTTTTCTTGTTTTAATGAATAGATACTCATTATGTTACTTTTGATTAGCTAAAAATCTTAATACAGTTTATCTGTATTCTCTGTGATACTGAAATGAAGACATTAGTCAGATCTATGGTGTCATAAACTCACCAGTTATGAAAAATAACTGTGTTTTACATGTATCAACATGAGACCACAGGTTTTTTTTCTTGCTTCATGAGGCTTTCCAAAATGGCTACTTGGTAGTATTGTTTTGTTTTGTTTTGTTTTAGGGCCATACCCAGAAATGCTCAGAAATCACTCTTAGCAGGCTCAGGGGCCCATATGGGATGTCGGTAATCAAACCTGGGTCTGTCCCAGGTCGGCCACATGCAAGCAAACGCCCTGCCACTGTGCTCTCTCTCTCTGGACCCTGGTTGTATTTTTTAATCCTGCAAGAGAAAGAACACAGGAAGTCAGATCTACAAAATGAATATGCATATTCATGAACATGCCGCAAGATGAGATAGTAGATATGAGCCAGAGAATCAGAAGGTGAACATCAAGAAGTCGTTTTATATGAAGCATATTGTTCTGAGCAAAATGAGTCAGAGGGAGAGGGATAGATGCGGCTGTGCTCTTCGATTACCCCCCTTCTTGATGGGGACTGCCTACCTTGATTATGTAGCCAGAGACTTTCACTTGGAGCTTTCAAAAGATATCATTTTATGGAAATAGTTCCTGGGATGCCATGCTTCTATTTTCACTGGACAGCTGGTCTTCACATTCTTTACTGAGAGCCTGGATTACATGATGGCAGCCAGCAGCTGGGACAAGGCCCAAACACCAACATCCAAGTTCTTTATTTCTGCTACAGTGGCTGGTCCTAGGGAAACTGATTTTGTCTTTTTAATAAGTGACTAGTATTCCAATATGTACATATACCAAAATTTATATGTACAGTTATTTTTTAAATTAATTTTCAGAAAAAAGGCACATAAGTTTTTCCTGTTCCCAATTTTAAAATATACTGTGGAGCTATTAAGACAGTATGGTGGTGAAACAAAAACTGATATACAAACTTCCTTAGACCAAGAAGTAGAATTGAGAACCCAGAGATAGATTCTCAGGTATATAAACAACTAATCTACAAAGGAACTAAAGGTATGAAATGAATCAAAGAAAACCTCTTCGGTAATGGTGTTAGCACAACTGGTCAATCACTAGTGACAAAGTGTAATCGAAACATGTACCAAAAAAAATCACATCATGCAAAAATACACAGATCAAAATGAATTGTTTCTATATCAAAGCAGAATCCATGAAGTATATTGATGTTAGTATAGGGATAAACCTTTACAATATTGAGTCTAGAGGCATCTTGAATGACTCAATGCCATTGTCCAAGTAAATGGAAGCAAAAGAAAACCAATAGAACAATATCAAACTAAGATGCTTCTGCACTGTAAAATAAGTAATGATCAAAATATAAAAGACACCCTGTAGACTGGGAGAAAATAGTTTTCTGCTACTCATATGACAAAAGGAAAATATTCAATATGTACATAAGACATCTATTAAACATAACCAAACAGCAGTCTCTTCAAAAAATGGGATAAAAGATACACATAAACTTCCTCAATGAAGACATACAAATAGCCAACAGTTATATAAATAAGTCTGTGCAATGCTGATTATTAGAAGAACATACATCAAAACAAAGGGATGTCACTTCACACCAATATGACCAACATGAATAAAAAATAACAAAATCAGTCAATATTGGTGCAGATGTGGGGAAAACGAAAACTTCATTCACTGCTTCTGGGAAAAAAAATTGGTTCAATCATTTTGGAAAATAATTTGGACACTTCTCAAAAAACTAAGTATTGAGCTTCCATAGAGTCCATTTATTGCATTTTCAGCATCTGTCCCCAACACCCAAAAACCCAGAGATAGATTCTCAGGTATATTAAAAGATAGTATTTAAGAATACTAAAGGTATTTGTTCTCTTGTGCTCATTACAATACTAGTACCATAGCCAAAATTTAAAAATAAATCTATAATAGATGATATAAAAAACATCAAGTGTAATTTTGTTTTGTGTTGTTTTGTCTTTGGTTTTGAGCCACACTCAGTGGCACTCAAGGATTACTCCTGACTCTGTACTCAGAAATCGCTCCTGGCAGGTTTGGGGGACCATATGGGATGCTGAAGATCGAACTTGGGTCTATCTTGGGTCAGCCAGGTGCAAGGCAAATGCCCTACAGCTGTGCTATCACTCCAGTCCAAGTATAATATTTTTCTGCAGTATAACCTACTATAATAGTTAAAGTCCAAAAGTCTTATAGTTTTGACTTGGTTTCCAGGTTGTTCCACAACCATATTAAGAAGAAGGAATTATATGAGTTTGGAACCTACCCTTTAAATAGCTGTCATGATGTTGAAAATTAAGGGAAATTTGGTGAAATACTTAAATATCTTTTTGCAAGCCAGAATTCATTGGAATTTCATTCTTTGCTAATTATGTGTATTAAATGTAGCAAATGTAACAAATTGACTTAGAAAATAGCATACACATGTGGTTTACTGAATCATATAAATTTCCCCAATGCGAAATTAGTCACCCATTCTATCTCTTTCATTTATAAAATGAACACTTGATAATTTAAAAAATCAAGAAAACATGCAAAAGTTTTGTGAATCACATCACTATAAAATATTAAACCAAAATACTAACCATGGTAACAAAAACATGTTTCAATAAAAAAATGTTAAAATAAGAATATGAGTGTAGTATTATTTCTCAGTGAAACAATTTATAGTGGCAAAAAAAATGGAGTCTAAATCAATAGCTACTTCAAGTTGCTGTGAGTTGAACTCTTAAGTGTTCTCCATTTCAGACTCACTTGACATAAAACTTACAGATTCCAGACTTCTGAAACTTTCCACCTACTTATATCGCAGCCACTTACACATACCGTTAATCCATCAGAAACTTGCAAGTTTGCAATAGCTGAATGGAAAAATGGCCAAAGTTCCCCATTTCATAAATCTCGAAGTGCTTGTGATTCTTAAAAATACTACACACATATTTTTATTTTCAATTTCAGAATTAATGAAATAAGCTTGAAACAGATACTCAACTGGTGAGTGATTTTGTCTGGAATTAAAATTAATATTGAGTATTTTCTCCTCTCAGGACAGAGAGTTATTTACTTATAAGCATTTCAACTAGGAGAAATTAATACACTTTTTTTACATTGACTTTTCACCTTAATATTAAAAAAGGAGAACATTTATTGGGGGAAAATATGATTTCATATCTACTCTAGATACTTTAATATATTGTGAATTGCATGGAGGACAAAATATTGAAGTTTTAAAGTTATAGAGCTTAATTTTACTCAAGTACATTCAGAGGAGTTAATATCACCAAGATTGGCTTATTAACTTAGGTAGTAAACCCAACCAAAAGTGAATATCCCAAAGGAGATATAAAGCAAGCTCCTACAGACTGACAGTATAAAATGAAAAATCATTTGAAAATCAAAATTAATTTTAAATTCTATTAATACATAGTTACTTAAGGTGTGCCATCTAACACTATTTGAACACTTAAGAACAAATATTCCTTGGCTAGTAAAAACGTATGAGAAAAAAATATCATTGAACAAGGAGAAAAGGGAAATTTCTAAGAAGAAATATAAAAGGTAGCTGGATTTTATTATCATTCTTTTGAAAGAGTGAACACATAGGGATTTGGATAAAAGTCATCAGACAGAAGAGGGAGGTGTGACAAATAATGTCCATTAAATAGTCCCTTCTCAAACTGAAGAGGATAAATGAAAAGAAAGTGGTGAAACTGGAGTACCCAGGAAAGGCTCTACTATCAGTTATTATTTAAAAAGTAAAAGAAGAAAAAATTTAAAATAGAAAACATTTAGTGAAAACAAAACAAAACAAAACAAAACAATACTGGAAATAAAGGTAGCCCAGGGAATAGGCTCTTGTTCATAATGACATTTTCCCCCAGGGAGATTTTTAAGAGCAACTCACTCTAACTACAACTCGGCTAATTAAAATCTTTTGCTCAGATGAGGTTGTCTCTGAGTCTCTTAACCTTTGATGCAGCATTGAGATGGTTTTCTCAGACTCATTATAGGCAGCCCAAGTAGAGATGAAAGCCCTTCAGCTTCTCCTCTCTCCTCTCTTTAACATTAGCTTCTCTAGAGTAAATCCCTGAACAATGATTCACCTGGCAAACTAAGAGCTTGAAAACCATCCTGTGAACACAAGTGAAATATTTCAGGCGCAAACTTAAGACCATCTTTATGGGATAGCATGCTGAAGCTTTCTTCATACAGTTTTTTTTTTTTTTTTTTTTTACTAAGAGTAGCTTCCAGAACTAAAGATGTACAATTACTAATTTAGTTAGTCATTTATTGCCACTGTCAAATTGGTTTGGAAGTAATATGTTCATAGATTTCAATTCTGTTTCCATCATGAATGACATTTGGAAATGACTGTCTCTGAGTTCACTCATTTTTTTCTCTTTCTATAATTGTGTACCAAAGTATAATGCATACAAAATACAGGTCACCCTAGGAACACAAAAATACAATGCAAAAATCCCTTCCTTACACCTATATTCATTGCAGCACTATTTACCATAGCAAGACTCTGGAAACAACCAAGATACCCTTCAACAAATGAATGGCTAAAGAAACTGTGGTACATATACACAATGGAATAGTATGCAGCTGTCAGAAGAGATGAAGTCATGAAATTTTCCTATACATGGATGTACATGGAATCTATTATGCTGAGTGAAATAAATCAGAGAGAGAGAGAGAAAGACACAGAATGGTCTCACTCAACTATGGGTTTTAAGAAAAATGAAAGACATTCTTGCAATAATAACTTTTAGATACGAAAGAGAAAAGAGCTGGAAGTTACAGCTCACCTCATGAAGCTCACCACAAACAGGGATGAGTTTAGGTAGAGAAATAACTACGTTTTGAACTATCCTAATAATGAGAATGTACAAGGTAAATAGCCTGTCTAGAGTACAGGCGGGGGTTGGGTGTGGAGGAAGGAGATTTGGGACATTGGTGATGGGAATATTGCAATAGTGATGGGTGGTGTTCTTTACATGACTGAAACCCAAACACAATCATGTGTGTAATAAAGTTGTTTAAATAAAAAATTAAAAAAAGAAAAAAATACAGGTCACATTCCTCATACTTCTCTGTAGACAACAAATAGTTGTGCTGAACATTTGAAACTCAAATAGAATATTTTAAGGAAAAATTGAATATATATATATATATTTTGTTTTTTCGGGCCACACCCGTTTGATGCTCAGGGGTTACTCCTGGCTAAGCGCTCAGAAATTGCCCCTGGCTTGGGGGGACCATATGGGACGCCACCTGGGGATCGAGCCAAGGTCCTTCCTTGGCTGGTGCTTGCAAGGCAGACACCTTACCTCTAGCGCCACCTCGCCGGCCCCGAATATCTATTCTAATATCAGTTATAGTTGGTCTTGGTTTTGTCACTGTATTACCCTCTATGCTTTATGTTTCCTTTGCAGCTCAATAGTTTTGGCTTTTTTCTTATCTTCTGCATAAATTTAATAAAAAAGAGAAATCCTATTTTTTCTCATGGTTATTCTCTCATACCTCTTCTTATTTGCATAAATATTAAAATATGTCAAACATGGGCCTGGAGTGATAGTACAGTGGGCAGGGATCTTGCCTTGTATTTACCAGTTATCATACCTGGTTTGAACGCTAGCACCCCAGGTAATCCTCAGAGCCTCATCAGGAGTGATCGCTGAGTACAAAGCCAGGAATAAACCCTGAGCACTCTAGTGTGACCCTCACACAAAATAATATGTATGTCATATGTTTTTACATTACAGTAAGATCTATAGTCACTAATTTTATTAAATAGGTAATTCTAACCCTGCTTCACAAATGTGAGATATTTGATGCCAAATCAGCTACCCAACTGCACAAAAGATAAGATCAACAGCAATAGTGGCAGAATCCAGGTTTCTTAGACATGTGATATTTGTTCTTTTGTTTTGTTTTGTTTTTGTTGTTTTAGTTTTTTGGGCCACACCTTGTGATGTTCAGGGTTTACTCCTGGATATGCACTCAAAAATCACTCCTGGCTTGGGGCACTATATGGGACACCGGGGATCAAACTATAGTCCATCCTAGGACAGCCATGTGCAAGGCAAACGCTCTACCATTGTGCCACCATTCATTTCTGGAATGAAAAAAGAAAGTACAATCTACAGAGGTGTAGAATGAAACTAAACTTACAAGTGAAAACTGTCCTTTAAGCTAGTTTGAAGAAATATAATCTAAATTTTTCTCATTAAATTTGAATTTTCTGCTCTCTGTCACCTTCTTTATTTCAGAGTGCTTTCTTTCATCCCAATTCTAAACCACTTTCTTTTCATTGTAACTATTGATATTTAAAATATATTCCATTTTATTTTATTTTCCTTTTCTACGTGTTTTTCCTTTCTTATCCTGTCTGGGCCACATCGGCCAGTGCTCATGACCTACTTTTGGCTATCTGGTTAGGAATTATTCCTGAATTATTCCTAAAATTATTCAGGGAACCACCTGGGATGCCAGAGATTGGATACACATTGGCCATGTGCCAAGTAAGTGTCTTTTTTGGCTATGCTCTCTCTCTAAACAATGTCATTTATTCACTTAATGTCTTAAATTCTGAATTTAGCATTTCTCTTACTTTATGCTGTAAGACAGTGGTTAGTTATTAAAATAGAGTGTTTTATGGCATAAAGAGATTTTACATGAAACATGTAACATAGAACATGGAGTGGCAGAAACAAATATATCTTGAATAACTATAATTTGTGGTTTTAAGTAAAGTAATTTATAAAAAAGAAAATAGAGTGTTTTGTGATTTTTATAAAATAATCTGCCCATGAATAATATGTGTTTATACATATTATGTCTAAATATAAGCATACCAACCATAAATATTCTTCTTGGACTTTAAATGAAATGGTAGACACTCTCTGAGTTTTATAACTATTTTTTAATAATGGTCAAAATTCAGTTATATTTATGCTCCATTTAGAAATTTTTTGAGTATTTAAGATTATTCACTTCATTAAATGCATCTTCAATTTGGAAAATCATTTTAGAAACATTTAGTTACAAATAACATTTTAGTGGAATTTTATATACATCATTTTCAAAAAGCATTAAAAATATTTGACAAGTTAATAGGAATTGTGCCAAGTCTAAATATTAATTTAGAAAGTTTATATCTCTAAGATTTACTTCCCTTTAATGAGTGGTATTACTCAGTGGATGACTAATTGGAATAAATGAATATTATCAGTCTCTCTCATCTGAGCTGATGTTATAATTTATAATATCAAAATATCTTTATATGTTTGAGAACAAAATTATGATCAAATAGGCCTTTTATCATTGTGTGATTTAACATGTTCATTTGTACATGTACTATGACCAATTATAATTTTCTCTACAATTGGAAAATTTTTATCACTGATGTTATCTCAATTAAGAGAGGAATTAGGATAAGTGCTATAATGGAAAAATGGGAGAACCTGTAAAGAACTACATTATAAAGGGTTCTAAAATATATTATGATTTTGTTGTTGCTTTTTGATTTGTTTTGTTTTTTGCTTTTTGGGCTGCACCCAGTGATGCTCAGGGGTTACTCCTTGCTATGTGTTCAGAAATAACTCCTAGCCTGGGGACCATATGGGATGCCGAGGGATGGAGCTTCAGTCTACCCTGGGTTAGCCACATGCAAGACAAATGTCCTACCACTGCACCATGGCTCTAAAAGATATTATGTAGTGAAAACTAAACCTGAACATATCTATGTCATATTAGATACAGGTAAAGATTATGAAAGAGACAGAAACCCTGGCCAAAGAATCATTAGTTCTGCTAACACTTGAAGTGGATAAAACCTTATCAATCTCAAAGAAATGTTAATAGACCATTACTACTACAGTTCCCATCACTCAAACCCAGCATTTCTAAATAGGAGAACACATGACTTCCATTGGGTCCACAGGATATACCAAGGGGCCACAGTTAAAAAATGTCTAAATAAGGTTTCATGGAACAATACTGAGAGACAAATAATTGGGTGGAGATTATAGGAAATATAGAATTTATGGATTCATGCCTGTTTGGAAATAAATTTAGAGATGGAATTCTAAAACGTAGGCTCTGGTTGAGTAATCTAGCATCTCAACAAGCATATAATAGGAAAATATAGTTAAATATCTTCTTTTTCATTATTTTAATATATATTTTATTTAAATACCTTGATTACATACATGATTGTGTTTGGGTTTCAGTCATGTAAAGAACACCACCCTTCACCAGTGCAACATTCCCATCACCAATGTCCCAAATCTCCCTCCTCCTCACCCAACCCCCGCCTGTACTCTATTTCTATTTCCATCATACATTCTCATTATTAGAATAGTTTACAAAGTAGTTATTTCTCTAACTAAACTCATCCCTGTTTGTGGTGAGCTTCATGAGGTGAGCTGTAACTTCTAGCCCTTTTCTGTCTCTGAAAATTATTATTGTAAGAATGTATTTCATTTTTCCTAAAACCCATAGATGAGTGAGACCATTCTGCATCTTTCTCTCTCTCTCTCTGACTTATTTCACCCAGCATAATAGATACCACTCCTAGGAATATACCCTAGGAACACAAAAATACAATACAAAAATCCCTTCCTTACACCTATATTCATTGCAGCACTATTTATCATAGCAAGACTCTGAAAACAACCAGGATGCCCTTCAACAGATGAATGGCTAAAGAAACTGTGGTATATATACACAATGGAATATTATGCAGCTGTCAGGAGAGATGAAGTCATGAAATTTTACTATACATGAATGTACATGGAATTTATTGTTACATCTCTTTCCTCTGCTTTTAAGTATAAATTTTATTGAATAATTATCACTTGTTCTTATGCTCCATTAGGATAATTAGGTCACTTGTTTCTGCTTGAGCATAAGAAATGGAAATATTTTATAGAATCTGCAACAGCTGTGGGTGCTGATAGGGTGAGCAAGATCTTCAAGATGATACTGGTGGTCAACTGTTAAATGGCTAAAAAACAAGGATTAAATTTAAAAATAAAAAAGAAGGAATTGGGAGAAGCTTTATAAACAGTCAATTATGTGCATTGAAAATTAAAGTAAAAAAGCAAATGTGTCAGGTCAATGTGTTGTGAATACAACACACTTCTGTAGAGAGGACATCAGATTGGAATAGTGGCAGAGAAAATGGAATGTGGGGAACTCAAGTAGAGAATAGAATTTTTCCACATATTTTGTGAAGGATAAATTAGTGAGGAAGAACTTTCTGACTCAATGTCACTAGTTATCAGAAAGCACAAGTCAAAATGATAGTATGCAATTATCTCACACAAGTAAAAGTGAGAAAGATTTAAAAGACTGAAATCGACCCTGAGGATTTCAAGAGAAACCTCTCCTGTGCCTGTCTGTGTTTCTGAATACTGAAGGTCTCCTAGGAGGCCTAGGGAGTGCACCCCAAAAAAACTGCATTTCGAAGCTGCCCAGTGAGTAAACTCTGTGGGGGTCACCATCCAATAAGCTGGGCTCTCTGGCCTGCAGAGGCTCCGCCCTGCTGTGCCTTTGATCACTCTGAGGACTTCAAGGGAAACTTATCCTGTGCCTGTCTGTGTTTCTGAATACCCGAAGGTCTCCTCAGAGGCCTAGGGAGCACACCCCCAAAAAACTGTCAACTAGAGGTAGCAGAAGAGCGGCTCTGGCTCTGCTTCACTTCTCAGCCGCACACTCTTTTTAACCAATGAACCCTAACACAACACGCAGGAAAAGCCACACTACAAGCATGACAATGGGGAAACCTCGCAGGCAAACACCATGCACAGAGAATGAAGATGAAAGCTTGGGTGACCTAATAAATTCCAACCACCTGATTAACCTCTTGGATAAGGAACTTAAAATAGCAATATGGAAGATGTTTGTAGAACTCAAATAAAGCATAGATCGATCTGAACAAACACAAAGACAGAAATCAGAAAACTCCAAACGAAGGTAAAATCCAAATGGATTAAAGAGCTTGATATCATACCTGATACCATAAGGTATATAGAACAACACGTCAGTAAAACATTCCATGACATTGAGACTAAAGGCATCTTCAAGGAGGAAACTACACTTTCCAAACAAGTGGAAGCAGAAATCAAAAGATGGGAATACTTTAAGCTGAGAAGCTTCTGCACCTCAAAAGAAATAGTTCTCAGGATACAAGAGCCACCCACTGAGTGGGAGAAACTATTCACCCAACACCCATCAGATAAGGGGCTAATATCCAAAATATACAGGGCACTGACAGAACTTTACAAGAAAAAAAAAACATCTAATCCCATCAAAAAATGAGAAGAAATGAACAGACGCTTTGATAAAAAAGAAATACCAATGGCCAAAATGCACATAAAAAATGCTCCTCTTCACTAATCATCAGGAAGATGCAAATCAAAATAACGATGAGATACCATCTCACACCACAGAAATAGGCATACATCACAAAGAATGAGAACAATCAGTGCTGGTGGGGATGTAGAGAGAAAGGAACTCTCATCCACTGCTGATGGGAATGCACTCTAGTCCAACTTCTATGGAAAGCGATATGGAGATTCCTCCAAAATCTGGAAATTGAGTTCCCATTTGACCCAGCTATTCCAGTCCTAGGGATATACCCTAAGAATACAAGAATACAACACAAAAACCCCTTCCTCACACCTATATTTATTGCAGCACTATTCACAATAGCCAGGCTCTGGAAACAACCATGATGCCTTTCAACAGATGAATGGCTAAAGAAACTGTGGTACATATACACAATAGAATAGTATGCAGTTGTCAGGAGAGCTGCCATTTTATTATACATGGATGTACATGGAGTTTATCATGCTGAGTGAAATAAGTCAGAGGGAGAGAGAGAGAGAAGCAGAATAGTCTCACTCATCTATGGGTTTTAAGAAAAATAAAAATCATTTTTGCAACAATCCTCAGAGACAATGAGAGGAGGGCTGGAACTTCCAGCTCACTTCATGAAGCTCACCACAAAGAGTGGTGAGTGCAGCTATAGAAATAACTACACAGAGATCTACCATAATCATGTGAATAAATGAGGGAACTGGAAAGCCTGTCTGGAGTACAGGTGGAGGTGGGGTGGGATGGAGGGAGATTGGGGACATTGGTGGTGGGAATGTTGCACTGGTGAAGGGGGTGTTCATTACATGACTGAAACCTAATCACAATCATATATGTAATTAAGATGTTTAAATAAAGGAAAAATAAATAAATAAAAGACTGAAAACAACCCGTGTTGATAGGGGTATGGAATAAATGGAGTCCTTGTGACCGAGTTTATAGGGAAGACTTTCAGATTTTCTCCATTGGCTCTGATGGTGGCTATATTTTTCAGTCTTTGTTCTCATTAATTTCAAAACTACTACTGTAGTTTTGGATTCATCAGTAGTGGTAATCAAACAATTTTCCTAGCTCTGTGCTAGCAATCAGAGTATCCCCGATAATGGTTGGTGTTTGTGGACCATATATTGTGCCAGGGATCAGAGATCCTAAAAGTAAAGACCTATACAACTGTTCTATCTCACTGGCCTCATTTAGAGACATTGCTTCTTTCCATTCTGATTTTCTTTTTGACTCTATGGTTTTGTAAAACGATGTATTTTAGTTTCTAAGTATTACAACTTTCCCCAGATTTCCTTTATAGTTAATTTCTATTTTCATGCTCTTTTGACCTGAAAAGTATTTAATGTAATTATTATCCTTTGGGACTTTGTTGACACACTCTTATTCTGTCTCAACATGTGATACATGTGTGTGTATATACCAAAGTATTTAGCCTTTGTGGCAAGTTGAGATACTGAAAATGTCTACTAATACACATATCTTTCACTTTAAGCACTTTATTTTGTCTAGTTGATCTTTTCCATGATGAGTATGAAGTGTTCAAATGTCCCACTACTATTTTGTGGTCATTTATATGTCTCCTCATGTCTATTGCTGTAAGACAGATATTTTATTTAACTTTTATTTTGGGTGAATCTTTTATATAGTGGCAAGGAGGCCTGGAAAATCTTTCTGAAATTCTGCCAATCTGACCAGCTGTTCAATGGGACATTTCAACAATGGAGTGCCACTCAGGACTGAAGTGCTGGAGAGTACCTGGGTCAGACATCTCCAGGGATTCATCTGGCAATGTTAAGGACATTGTAATGCTAAGGGCCTGTAGTGTCAAAGAGTGAGATGAAAATGACCGAAAACAAGGTATAGATCTTAACCCCAGGACAGCATCTCTAGCACAGTAGTTGATTTGTAAATATTGCTTTCCCTTGGAGTGGTGCATCTCTACTGATACAAGTCAAGTTGCCTTGGTTATTGAACTCTCAAGCATCATGCTGCATCTGTCCCTATCACTATATTACTTTCCTTAGTTTGAATACTGTTTGGATACAAGTATGACTGCCCCTGCTCTAAAAAAATGTCTTGCTAGGGAAGATAGTCAAGGATCCAGATGGTGTTACTTGTACATTTGGGACTTTTGCTATAGTTTCTTTGATTTCGTAAGGCATTTACTTCTATTTTGTCTTTCTTTTCCCCTTACAGTGAGTAAGTATATGCTTTATCTGGAAACATGGTTATGTTTATGTGGGTGTGTTTTTAATCACAACACATCTGTGTATCATTGCATGGTTTATAAATCCCAGAAAAAAATGATTCACATTTTTATTTTGGTTGTTTTATTTGGGTCTATACACATGAGTAAACACAGGAGAAATTAAGCTCAGGAATAAGTGCTCAGGACTCAATTTGGGCTCTGCATTCAGGGATCACCTGTGGCAGTATTTTGAAGACTGTATGAGGTACTGGAGATCAAACCCAGACGGAACATGCAAGGCAAGTGTCTTATCCATTATGCTATCATTTTGTCCTGAATGTTTCACTTTCATAAGCATGTTAGCCAATGATATCATGCATTTATATCATTGGCTCTCAATAGCTCTCTTTAAAACTTTGGTTTGAAAATATTTAATATGGAGAATACATTCTAACACATAAGCAACTTACAGGTAGTGATAACTTTCCATCATATGTTTTTGCAACCCAATGTGATATTTCAACCTGTTTTAATGCTGCCAACAAATAAGTTGGTATCTTTTAGTTATTTTTATTTTATCTATCTTTTCTATTTTTATCTATCTTTTTATTTTATCTATCTTACCAGTTTAACTCCAGCACTTTTCCTGCACAATTTTTTTTAGCTTATTCTATGCCTGAATGAAAGTGACATAAACACAAAGTATAATCAAGTGACTTCCAATGCCATCTGTGTTTGTATGCATTTGGATCAAAAAAAGAGTGGACTGTTTCATGGGCATGCATTTGTTTATTTTAATATTTTAATAAGCTTTCATTTTTTGTTTTGTTTTATTTTGTTTTGGGGCCACACCTGGTGACGCTCAGGGGTTACTCCTGGCTAGGTGCTCAGAAATTGCTCCTGGATTGGGGGACCAAATGGGATGCCAGGGGATTCAAACCGAGGTCCATCCTAAACCAGAGTGCAAGGCAAACACCCTTCCACTTGCACCACTGGTCTGGCCTCTTTAATCAGCTTTCTAAGGCACGTGCTTTTGCATTTTCCTACTCTATAAAGAATAGGTAGAGGAGGATGATAGAGAGAGACATTATGTGTTTACCTCTAAGAATTATACTGTCATGGCTCAGCCTCCACCACCTTCATAAAATGATCTTAAAGAGAAAATAGAGCCTAAATTGTCCAAATCAAGATAGAAGGATAGGCTTCTTCCCTGTTCCTTTGACATGTACTTTTCAGAATGACCAGAAGTTACTCACACATTCTGTTATGATGCTCTGTTGGGGTTTTACACTTGAATTCGGGACCTTGGAGACATTCTAGGTATAGTGCCTGATGGGATAGTTTTGCAGATCATACATGTGATCAATATGGGGGCGGATGTCATGTTGCTC
This sequence comes from Suncus etruscus, assembly GCF_024139225.1. NCBI lineage: Eukaryota > Metazoa > Chordata > Mammalia > Eulipotyphla > Soricidae > Suncus > Suncus etruscus. The sequence continues at coordinate 15,040,177 of NC_064863.1, read as the reverse complement.
ATAACATTTTAATCATGGTACTTGTTGGAGCCCACACATTTCACTATGTTGCTTCCATAATAGATTATTCTGACAGCCATACACTGTGTTGCTCCCAAGTGTCCCAGACAACAGAACTTCTTGACACATGTAGACTGCACCGGGGATCAGACTCATGACCTCATGCCTGCAAGAAAGGCACCTTTCTGCTACTGAAATATCTTCATGTCTGTGGTGCATATTTATGGTATATAAAATACATTTTAGAATAGTTAGGAAAAATATCAATCCAAGTATTTATCAAGAAAGTAGTATATATTAACTACCCATAGTCTAGGTGTCAATGAGGCATATGCATTATTCAAATTTACTAATTTAAAAGCTATTTAGATCATGTAGTTGAGCTACTTGCAATTGTATCACCACGAAATTGAAGAGCTTGGGATTGCCTCATCAATTCCAGATGCAGCTTATGGTTTATGAAGAGTCTGTTGATTTAACCTCCTATCTAGATTCTGATCACGTTTTGATGTACAGAAGATATTAAATTTTACATAGCAATCCATGTGGGTCAAATGTTATCCTTAGATCAAAAAGTATCCAAGAAGGCAGTAAGGATTTACTACATAATTTATATATATTATGCATAGTATATATACATATATATTGGTTTCTGCATCCTCACCTCATCCTTCCACTTAGGTTGAAGTATCTGGTGAAATCACTGTATGTGGTATCATTGTGCAACTTAGATAGTAATGCAGCCCTCCATTACAACTTATGTTCAGGATTTCTATCATAGCTCATGCCAATTTAACCTGTTTCTAACTTACTGTGTGTCCCATGGCTAATGAGAAAGATATATTCACTTGTATTATATGTATATATATATGTATGTATATATAAAGCATTATTAATTGATCCTTAATAAATTGATATCTTTGTCAACCAGAGTATTCAAAATAATAGTCATTTTCTAACCCAAATCTAAACCTTCCTGGGTAATGGACTATTTAAGCAGTATGTCTTATACTTACCTTGAAAGCCACTATCCAGTGGTTTTTTGTCATGATGGCATTTGTTTGGATATTATCTCCCCTACAGTTTTTGGAATAGCTGCTAAAGAATGCCCTGCTGTGAGGAACAGAAACTGTATTACCATAATACAACTTTTCCTTATGAAATTTAGTCCAATTCTATGCTCATGAAAGGCAAGCCATAGAAAATGATCTTTTATAAACTTTTTTACTTAGATGACTCTGCTATTCTCAGTTTGCTACTTGTCTTTACTAGTTACTTGTGAAACAAAGCCAGGCAGGGATAGAGACATCAACTGTGTTTGTGGTAGCTGAATGATTCTTGACAGCAGTTGTGTTTTGTCACTGGAGAGTGAAACTTGGACATTCTAGGAATAGTGTATCCATTAGGAAGACTGATGAGTGAGGAAAGACTAATGACCTGCTTTTTTTCATCAGCTATTCTATACAGAACTCCACAAGAGGGCTTGCCTCTAAGGTTCTAAGAGGCATCTATTATTCCTAATAAATTTTCTTCTTTCCGATGCATTTAGTTTGACACCATCTAAGTATCACCCTTGAGTGACTGAGATGGCAGTCACTAAAATCATGTTCTTGATGGTGGACAACAAACCCTAGCCCAGGATTTGAGAAAGATTCTATTACATTTTTAAAACTATTTTAATCTTCCTGTCAAGAAAAGTGAAAATTTGTCGAAGAGATCGTTTTGGTAGTGAGTAATGAACACAATTTGAAGATAGGTGGATACAAGCACAAATAAAAATGCATTTCTTCCAGTCCTATAGTAAGGTTTAAAAATCTTACTCTTAAGAAAGCTACTCAATATATCATAAGGCATTGTTAATTTTCCATTCTGTTCCTTTCACTTGGATAAATAGATGCATTAATATAAACTGGTCATAAATGATATTTTAATATCCCTCTTTGGAGTTATTAAAATTAAGTATATTAGGGGCTGGAGAGATAGCACAGTGGTAGGATGCTTGCTTTGCATGTGGCTGACCCAGGATGGACCTGGGTTTGATCCTAGGTGTGCCATATGGTCCCTTGAGCCAGGAGCAATTTCTGAGTGCATAGCCAGGAATAACTCCTGAGTGTCACCGGGTGTAGCCCAAAAACAACAACAACAACAAAAATAAGTATATTTTAAAAGGAGGGTTCAGGAGCAACAGTATTGTGGATAAGGCATTTGCTCTGTACACTGCCAAGTTGGCTTTAATTGCCAGCAACCCTAACCCCCTCCCTCACCCCAAGTTTGCTAGGAGTGATTTCTGAGCATAGAGCTAGGAGCCATCCCTGAGCACCACTGTATATGGCCCCAAAACTAAGACACACACACACACACACACACACACACACACACACACATACACACACAGAGAGAGAGAGAGAGAGAAAAGAGAGAGAAATATTTAAAGTTTCGAATGGTATAAAATGCTATAAAACTAAAATTGGTATAAAACAACAGACTTGTGGGATTTTTTAATACAAATTAAGATTCCCCTAAAAGATGCTGTTTTTAGTTTCTGATCTTTATAAAAGGGCCAGTTGTGATAGATATGGCTATTCATTTCTTGTCACAGCAAAATTTTAGGTTCTATTAAGTAAAATGTACTTAAGAAACGAGAGAAACAATTGGTCTTAGAACTCAGGAAGCAAGGTAACATTTCAATTTGAATTTAAAAATCATCTGTCTAAGTCACAATAGAGCAAATGCCTCCACTTCCTTGAGCTTTGGTTTTGTTGTATTTATTTGTTTCGGTTTACTTTATTTAGTTTTTGTTTTTGGCCACACACTGCAGTCTTCAAGGATTACCATATGTATTCGAGTATAAGCTGACCTGAGTAAGGCCAACCCCCTAATTTTACCCTAAAAACTGGTAAAATTTAGTGGCTCGAGTATAAGCCAGGGTGGAAAATGCAGCAGCAACTGGAAAATCTCAAAAATAAAAATATATACCCAAAACAATGACAATAATTGAAGAATCAGTAGGTTGAATATTTTTCAATATGTATTGCTAAAGAAAAACTGTAAACTAGCAATAACTTTAAAACTTTAAATAAAGTGCAGAAACCATAGCTTAATAGGTAATCAAGCTAAATCACAAAGGTTAAAATCCTCCAAAACTGGATTCTTCCTCCTCATCATCTATATGTCCAAACAGAGCTTCAGTTGTATCTGATGTGAGGGTATCAGCATAGACATTGTCATCATCACTGAGTTTCCAGATATCCTACCTGCTGTCTGTCTCATACAAAGCGCAGAATATTGTGGGTTCAATAGTTCAGTGACACCCAGCTCAGTTCGGCCACAACTTGTGGACAGAGCTGAAACATCGCCCCCTCAAGAGAACAGCAGAAGACTATTCGAGGCTATGTATGTATGTATGTAATCTGTATGACCCGAGTATAAGATGAGTTCAGGTTTTTCGGCATAAATTTTGTGCCAGAAAAACTCACTTATACTCGAGTATATTGGTACTCCTTGTTCTGCAGTCCAAAATTATTCTTGGAAGGCTCAGGAAGCCTTGTGGGGTGTCTGCAAAGAAACTGGGTCAGCCATTTGCAAGGCAAAAGCCGTACCCGCTGGGCAATTGCTCTTGCCCTGAACCATAGTTTGTAAAATTGTGAAATGCTAGCTTTTCAGTTCCAAGAACTATGATAAAAAGAAAAAAAGATACCTAAGATAATTACAAAGCTTTCAAACTTTCTGATTTAAAGTGGGTTATTTGAAGAGTCAGAATAGTGAAGTAGTATGGTACTTGCCTAGCATGTGGCTGACCGGTTCTTTCCCTGGCTTCTCATATGTTTCCCCTGAGCACTGCCAGGAGTAGTTTCTCAGTATAGAGGTAGGGGTACCCTCTGAGCATTACTGGGTCTGGTCTAAATCACCCCCCACCAGAAGTTTGATTTGTATTTTGTGCTTTACTGCCATTTTATCTGATATTCATAACAACATCATTAAAACAAGCCAAGAAATAGTGACTTTACTGATATTTAATTAAAAAAAAAACATAAAAATACATCTCTAAGTCTACATTCCTGCAGTCTCCGTGGTTCTACAGCCCTATAATCTTTAGGTTCTCTAACTCTTTTAGCCGATTTAGTAAATACCTCTATGGGTTAGAGTTCTGTGACTCATAAGCTTCAGCAAATAGACTGTGAGGGCTATGAATGGAAATACAAATGGAGGAGGAAAAACTGAATCTTGAATACCGAAATTCCTATCAAAGTCATGGAGGTGAAGGAACTCTTGCCTTATGCAAAAGCTCACCAAGCCATTGCAGACACATTGTCAGGAAGGGAATGAATTGCTTGGTTAACTCCTCTGCTTCACCATGCTGGCTCATTCAGAGTTCCTCTTTACATCATTTGAATCCTCTCCAACTACAGTGCTTGCTCGCTCTCTGTCTCATCTTCTTGTCTCCTCAGAAAGGGGGAACAGCTGGTCACCATCTTCCATATAATCACATTGAAGATAATGAAGCTGGCTATTGAGTCACTCTTCAATAATTTCTGTTCAGGTCTTACTACACAGACCTATTTACAGGGGGAACTGACAAAAAATGGCAAGGAGAGGGGAATCCTTTTAAAATGGAATAACACCTAGTAAAAGGCTGAAGAAGAAAACTGATTTGGGAAAATGAATAGTAATCCTTATTATTTTTCCCTGGCTCACACCCTGTCATTGTTTAAAATATGAAACCCATTCTGTAGTGGCTAATGATAGGATTTTTTTAAATAAAATTTGGATCTGGCTTTATCTGGATTTCGGATAATTAAGTTAGGAAATCCAAAGTGGAAAAAAAAAAGCTTTGGACAGGAGCCAACAGGATGTACGATCCAAGACACATGTGTCTGGAATTAAAATTAGAAGTTGGACTATGTTGTCCTTAAATCATGGCAGCAAAGGAAGGAGGGACTTTCTGTGTGCTAAGAAAAGGCACTGTGTAGGCTGCTGACTTGTGGGGATTACAGGGGATAATTCTCAGAAACTACTCAGGTTGTATGAATGGCTGTTGGACACTCCGGAGTAAGGGAATGAAAATGGAGCCTCCCTATAATTACGCTGTCTGAGTTCCTGAGTGTTCGTCTATGTGCCCAGCTGATTGGAAGATACTACAGCTGAATAGTGCCAGAAATAAGGTTTTGCGTAAAAGAAGTGCTTTTTTTAAGGTAAGTCCTGCATCAGAAACCAATAAGTCCTGTAGTCAGAAACCGATTAGATATATCTTATAACATTTATGACAGTTTTATCTTTTGGATAGTGTTGAATCACCATCTGTTTTGCAGAGTTCCTTCTGAGAAATATAATATTCTCCATTATTTTCATTTGGTGTTCACAGAGTAAGTTTCTGTGAGATTAGGCATGGTGCTCAATCTCCATTTATGGTTTCATATTAAGTAGTAGGATATGGGGCCAGAGAAGTGGCGCTAAAGGTAAGGTGCCTGAGTTGCCAGCGCTAGCCAAGGAAGGACTGCGGTTCGACCCCCCAGCATCCCATATGGTCCCCCCAAGCCAGGGGTGATTTCTGAGCGCTTAGCCAGGAGTAACCCCTGAGCATCAAACAGGTGTGGGCCTAAAACAAACAAACAAAAAAAAAGTAGGAGGATGATAAAAGAGTTCATTTATGTATATATACATTCATAAAATTATTTGTCAGCAATATAGGCACGAAAGCAATATCTACCTTGGAGGTATAGACATTAGCTGAGTTGGAATGTGAAACATTTGCATTAAGATATTGTACAAAGAACAGCTTAATGGATATTGGTTAATATTAGCTAAAAAGACAGAAGTAGTTTTTAATATGTGAATTCTTAAAGACAAAGTTCTGGAGTAGCAAAATTCCCTTGTGGCTAGTCATTCAGAATGAATTGTTTTTTTAGGGGGAAGATGATAACAAGTACTGGATGATTCATATAAGAAATATTTTTCTGGGGGTCGGGCGGTGGCGCTGGAGGTAAGGTGCCTGCCTTGCCTGCGCTAGCCTAGGACGGACCGCGGTTCGATCCCCCGGTGTCCCATATGGTCCCCCAAGAAGCCAGGAGCAACTTCTGAGCGCATAGCCAGGAGTAACCCCTGAGCGTCACAGGGTGTGGCCCAAAAACCAAAAAAAAAAAAAGAAATATTTTTCTTAAAAAGAAAATAAAAAAAGAAAAATTTTCTTTTTATGAATGTGCAACACAAGAGCTAGTTGAACACTCTAGAATATATCATTTTAAAGGGGATATTTATGAATGTAAATGCATTCTTGAAAAGCAACCAAATAGAAAAATATAAATAAATTAAGAAATTGAAGCTAGAAATATATTTTAATAAATATGGCTTTTCCCTTGCACACAACTGATCAGGATTTGCTCCCCATACCTTATGAGGTTCCTGTACAAAAATCCCTGATTGCAGAGCCAAGTCCTGATCATAGTAGATTGTGGCCCAAATTTTTTTCAAATGAAAACATGACTTTTGTGAAAAAAAAAAAAAAAAGAAAAAACTGCAGAGTCATTGATAATTTCAACTTATTCAGGACTTAGGCTAAGAGTTGCTAGTGTTATGAGTCATTGATATATGACATTTATACTGCAGAGAATAGAGATTATATATATGGAATCAAAGGTTGGAGGAACATTTATTTTATTAAATAAAACTTATAATTATAAAATGTGACAAAAAAATCAAATTCTTAAATATGAAAGACAGATTTATATTAAGTACAATATTTAATTTTGTGTCAAACAAGATGGGTGTCTATACCTTGCTAGAAACATTTTGCATAAACATTTTATAACTTAATTGAGAGAACTAAATTTTAATCAACTCACTACTACCAAAAAATTCTAAAACTTGTCTACTACACATGGTCACATTAGTGCCTTACACTATTTCTCTTCAGATGAAGTCACTCTGCAATTGATTTTAATCCTGGATTAAAGTTTTTCTTAATTTTTCTGTTCCCATACTTTGCTCCTCTGTAAACTTTGTATAAGAAATATCATCTATTATTTGTCTTTTTTTCATCTGGCTTATTTCACTTAGACCAAACTTCTCACTCCACACAAATTCCAAGTTGTTTAAACAAAAGGCAAATTTTTATTTAAAAAAATTTAAAAATTTTGAAATGACATTCTTAATCTTGACATTGAACAATTTTGCAAAAGTCAAAGACACCCAATCAGTTATCTATTAGTGCATCTTTTCTAGGCAAATGAAATATTTTACTCACTCAAATTTTAATTTGTCAATCAATTATTTTTTGAATATTGTAAAATCAATCACTATTTAATTGACTATTGGAGTTTTTAGATCTTTGATCTGAAAAGGAATTATAATGGTTAATGTTATCTATGTGACCAGAGAAGTTCTAGTTTCTGCACAGCGATGTTGACAACATGTTGTCATGACAACAGCCATGTTGTCAACTGTTATAGAAGTAATAATCAAGGAAAACAAGCAGACATGGAAGTCAGAAAGGATAAGCTAAGATTCCCCTTTATACATGGCTGTTTTGTACTGGATATTTTGGGGAAAAAAGACATTGGATATATAGAGCAAAGAAATTCAATGAAGAATTTACTGTGTCACTATCCCAAATGAGTGGACAAAATTCAAGTTTTTTGCAGTATTATATAAGAATCTTAGATTTACTATTTAGATAGTCTCATCTACATTTTTCCCTTATGCTCCAGATTTAATTGCTTTATTTTTATGGCTCCTGTTGAAGGGGTTTCCACTCCCTATGTACCATGACCCAGATTTTGAGAAAGTCAAATAAAACACTCATCGACAAAAGCTCATTGGTGCTGCCAGTCCCCCCAGATTCCCCTCATGACCTTACACACCTTCTAGAACTGTCCTGGAAAGACTGCCATTTACCCTGGCATCAACAAGGGGGCTTGGCTTGCCATGGAGGAAGTCCTGGGCCCCATGACGGGGCACACCTCCTCCTGAATTTTATCATCACCTTCAACTCAACTTCCTCATCCTTGTTTACCAAATCCTTTCCCAAAAATTCACAGTTATCCCCTGATGCACATATATATCATATTTTACCCCAGCCTTGGATCTCAATGTACTTATAGCTGATCCCATTATTTATTATCATTGTTCTCCTTTCACTTAACTTTACATGTTCATAGAATTTGTTTTTAATGGCATAATTACCTAGAATAGCACTTGATGTATATGCATTCATTGCATATTTATTTCTTTCAAGTATTTATGTGATTAGTACTTTTGCCCTTATAGAAAATATTTTTATCAAAGTTTTTCTTTTTCATAATCACTATTAATTAGCAATACCAAAACAGTGTTGGAAAGAATATAAAACAAAAATAATTTTTTACATATGTCAATTTTAATTGTTGCAGATGTTCACACTTGCAGACCTTAAAATAACTTCATGACAATAAGTATTGCTCTTTTAATGGCTTTTCTTCATATGCACCTAAGATGGCAAGTCCTGAGTTTACAATAATAGAAGTAACTTTTCATTTCTGTGTTCATGACAATGAAGTACCAATGGTATAAGGGTATATACTCTTGTTCATGTAGCTGTCATTTTTCTCAGAATAATTTATTCCATTGCTTACATAAGACTTTATTCTCTGAAAATAAAATGTGAAGCCTATACTAGAGGAGGAGATATAAACGTATTTAAAAAAAATTTAAAAATCCTGTCTAGAGTATAGGCCTGTGTGGGGTGGGGAGAAAGGACACTTGGGATATTGGTCATGGGAATGTTGCACTGGTATAATCCTTCACCAGTGCAACATTCCTATGACCAATATCCCAAGTGTTCTTCCTATAATTTTATAAATTTATTTATATATATTTATATATTTTAATATATATTATATTATATATAATAAATATATTTATATATAATATATATCTTAATATATATATTAAAATAAAAAAAGAAAAGATAAGGCCTCCCAATTCTTACCCCAGGCTGTGTTCTTTACACTGACTGTACAGAAAGAGGAAGCACAATAAATGCACCCCATATACAACTCAACCCAGGCCCTTTGCCTGGTCTATATTGTGAAATGGGGGACAAAAAAAAAAGAAAAAGAAAAAGAAAAAAATTTATATAAAGTAAAAAATAGTCATATAATCATGGTGAGTAATATTAGAATTTATTACACAGGAGAAATGTCTTTGATGAACTATAATAATATAATATAATATAATATAATATAATATAATATAATATAATATAATATAATATAGTATAGTATAGTATAATATAATATAATATAATAATATAATATAATATAATATAATATAATATAATATAATATAATATGATATAATATAAATATTAAACATTTATATGATACCAAGTAGATCTGAAAAAAATAAAAGGAGTAACAAATTAATTTAACAAATATTGGCCTTTTTGACTATAATCCTAAAAAATCACAAGCTTCTTATTATTAGTCTCTTTTGTCTACCAGAAATTAACATATACCTCTGACTTAAAATCTGCCTAATTAGATGAGATTATTATTATTATTTTTTTTTTTTTGGTTTTTGTGCCACCCCGGCGTTGCTCAGGGGTTACTCCTGGCTGTCTGCTCAGAAATAGCTCCTGGCAGGCACGGGGGACCATATGGGACACCGGGATTCGAACCAACCACCTTTGGTCCTGGATCGGCTGCTTGCAAGGCAAACGCCACTGAGCTATCTCTCCGGGCCCAGATGAGATTATTTTTAAAGCATTACTCTTCTTGGAGACTGGAGTGATGGTACAGCAAATAGAGTCTTTGACTTACAAGTTGCCTACTCTAATAAGATCTCTGGCATCCCATATGGACCCCTGAATCCATGAGGAGTGATTCCTGAGTACACACCAGGAGTACACACAAACAAACAAACAAAAACTGTTATTAATATTAAATAAGGTCAAACTTAGGGTCAAAAATAGTTATGAAACATAAAGTATGTGTACCTATATATAACTCTAGATCATTTTATCTATTATCACATTTCATTGTTTTTTAAAATAATATTTATCTTATGCTATCATAACATTAAATGATAATGTCAGAGATAGCCTTGATCACCATTTTTGTTCTATTAATTGTTTAAAGATGATTTAACAAATATTTATTGAGAACCTTCTATGACATGTACATTGATAGGTCCTAGTCATGTTATTTGTCTTACTGTTTTCAGTACATTTTAATATATTTATAATATTTTTATCACAAATATATTTCTGTGAATATGTATTTGTAAATTATAATTGCATTAAGTGCTTAATTCTACACATAGGGAAATCCTTAAAGCAGTCACTGGAAAGCATAAAATAACATACAAAAAACCAATCTTATCTATGCTTAAAATTGCATTGTAAAAATCATCATTAGAAGTCAGAATTCAGAGTAGTATCTGCAACATTATAGAGTTTATCAGTTTATGAATATCAGTTTATGATTATTATTAGTATCACTATTTAAAAAATCCCAGCAATTAATAGTTTTGTTGTAGAAACTGAGACAACTTGTAACTCTTTGTTGAGATCTTCATAGCAACACTAGTAATTTCAAAATGAAGGCCAGTTGACTCCTGTCACTGACAGCCTAGATAAATACAAGATAATCTATGATCTAAAATACTCTGATACAAAAGCATTCAACTTTTCAAAGAAAGGAAAGCATGACACAGATACAAATGGTTGAAACTAAAGAACATTAGTGTAAATGAAGTAAACTAGTAAGAAAATGAGAAAGTTTATTTTCTTCACCTGCCTAAGTAAGTCATTTAGAGATAACACAAAGTAGAATGACAGTTTCTGGGACTGCAAGACAGTAGGGAGGTGATTCTAGAGTGCCAATTTGGCAAGATGAGCATAATTAGTATTGATGCAATTGTGTATACTTGCAATACTATTGAAATACATATGTAAGACTACTAACAAATTTTTCAATTACTATTACTATTATTTTTCTTTACTATAAAATTTAAAGTTAAAAGAAGTAGGAGGCAGGTTATAAGCAGCAGTTAGAGAACATTTCTAGTACATACCTTATCCAAGTTTGATTGCTTACATCACCTAGTCTTCCAAATACTTCTGTGTGCAACCATAGATAACAAGCAAGCCAAATATTGAGGATGGATTCCTGGTCTCTGGAACACTGTTTTGAAAAACTTACTCCCAACTAAAGACAAGTAAGATTGATTTCGATGGCATTTTCCCTCTACAATAGAATTATACAATATATTTTATCCCTACTCAATAGTTTAAATATTGGAATGCCTTATGTTTTTATACAGTCTTCAAAATAAGAAACCTATTTCACACATAACACATACTGTGCATTACTTGCCATAAAAGTACTCGAGAACCACTTAGTCCAAGTGGTTTCAATTAAACACCAGTGGCCTAGACATTCTGGTCCCATTGAGATGTTGGTTTACTACAGTCCTGTGAATGCAAGCAGAGTAACTGCTGAAGTGATCCCATCTCCAGGTGTCAGAGAATCATCCACTAAAGACTAAGTCATCCACTAAAGCCACCAAGTACTTGGCCATATTATTTTGAAATAAATGCTAATTAACTCAATGAAGCAAGGTCCAAGCAGATCTAGGGTTTATAGGTTGCAAAATGTGAAAACCAGCCTATTTTTCCATGAAGTTGTATTAGGTGTAGAACCTAGAATGAAAAACAAATACTGATTTGATAAAGAGAATAAGTTATGAAGTACATATTGGAAAAATTAGAGGTTGATCAAACACCATAAAATGTCTGCCAATGTGGAATAATTATTTGAAGGCTTTTATTTCTTTTTTGTACATACAGTAAATGTATCATAAACATTTTTAAACAAATGAAGTTATTGTTTTTTGAAATAATTCGGCTTGAAAAAGACAATTAATTTTGTTAATTAAAAGTCACTTAATTCTTTAAGTTACCATTTCAATGGCCTATTTAAAATAGACAGAATGCCTTAAATGGAGAAATAATGATGCATAATAATATGACATGAGGAAATAGTTTCTATCATAAACCTATCTAATATATTATAAAATATTTATTTCCTTAAAATTGCTGCTTTAAGAATATTATACCGTGGAGCCATAGCAATTTATAGCACAGCAGGTAGGGCACTCGCTTGGCACATGGCTGACCCAGGTTTGATCCACTGCATCCAATATGGTCCTCTGAGCCTGACAGGAGTGACTCCTAAGGGCAGAACCAGAAGTAACCCCTGAGCACTATCAGGTGTGGCCCCCCCAAAAAACAAAAAGAAACCTTTACCTTTAAAATAATTTATTTGAGCAGAACTTATCTTGCTATATTAGTTTATTAATTATTTTTGTTTTAAATGATTGTTAATATATGAATTGAGAAGGAACATTCAAATATTTTTTTCTCTTTTAACATTGTTCTTGGTTATAGGGCTTAATATAGGAAGAAATGGGGTACAATGGCACCGATAGACTAGTCATCTATTGGAGCTCAACTGAGCATAGCTTTTTCTCCTATTCAAGATTCTCTTCATTCATTCTGGGTTATGACTTTCTGTCATTTTTAGAATTTTTATAAAGGCAAATGCTACAACTACCACAGATATCAAGACAGTAGATATAACTCAATTTTCCAATGGTAAATTAAGGCATATGCTTACCCAATCTAGTAGAAATTCTATTATTACCCGGGTTTTAAAATACTAATAAACAAAGTTTTATCAAGGCATCATCATTGTCCAGGTGGTTGGTTCTGGAAATGAAAGGTTGTTCTAACCTAAATGATCCAAAATTACATAATTTTTTTTTCTCAGAGCTCTCCTTCCTCAAGGCAAATGTATTAAGTCATTTTTATCTTCAAAAACTTGATAACTTAAGTAGCTTTCATTCTCTCCAACTCTTACCATACTATTACAGAAATTAAAAAATGTATAGAACTGAACATGACAACCATGCAAATAAAAATTGTGTAGATGTTAAATATTTTATAAGGGTCAGAGTAAACTGAAATATATATATCACATACAATAAATGATGATAGCTAAATGTAGATTTCTTATCAGCAATGAAATTATTTTTCGAATAAATGTCTTGACTATTGTGTAAAATATATGTGGTAATAAAGAACTCAATGTACATATAAAATTCAAATTTAACTATTACTGTTTCTTTTCTGCTAAATCTGACACATTCATAAAAAAGAAAGTTGGAGAGGGTGGAGGTATAATAACATAGCTGATAAAAATTTTGCCTTGCATGCAATCAACCTAGATTTTATCCCTGGGACCCCATATGGTCCCCCCAAGCCTTCCAGGAGTATTTTCTGAGCTCAGAGCCAGGATTGACTTCTGAGAGCTATCATGGCTCCAAAACAAAACAAAACAAAACAAAACAAAACAAAAAACAACAAAAACAAAAGTTGGAGTTAGTTCTTGTATATCTGAAATTCACCCAATCCAGGGATGATTTTGCTTAAAACTCTTATTGGATACGCATTTCAATTCAGACACCATCCAAACCTGCAGACACTGGCACTGGGACCATAGTGCACAGAAGATTCTGCAGAGATCACATCAACAGAGGTGAGCAGACCTTGCCATGAAGGGTGGAGCCTGACCCTGCAGTGAGCATTTCAATGCACCTGCCATCCTGTTGGTGCTTGGAATTTGAGTGTTATTATTTCTTTTCTTTTCTTTTCTTTTCTTTTCTTTTTTTTTTTTTTTGTGGTTTTTGGGTCACACCCGGCAGTGCTCAGGGGTTACTCCTGGCTCCATGCTCAGAAATTGCTCCTGGCAGGCACGGGGGACCATATGGGACGCCGGGATTCGAACCGATGACCTCCTGCATGAAAGGCAAACGCCTTACCTCCATGCTATCTCTCCGGCCCCGTGTTATTATTTCTTATACTTAAAAATTAGTGCATGGAAAATACATTTGTTTTGTTTTGTTTTGGGGCCACACCCAGTGACGCTCAAGGGTTACTCCTGGCTATATGCTCAGAAATCGCTCCTGGCTTGGGGGAACATATGGAACACCAAGGAATTGAACCGTGGTCTGTCCTAGGCTGATCTAGGATGCAACAGCGACGTGTAAGGCAAACGCCCTACAGCTGTGCCACTTCTCTGGCCGAAAATACATTTCTGATATTTTAATCACTTCTTTCATGGTGGCCTATTTCTATGAACTTGATTATTTTAGATATTCATTATAAGTGAAATCATGCAGTCTTTGGCATTTTTTCACCGGCATATTTTATTTAACATAATCAAAGTTTAACCATGTTGCAACATGTGATAGATTTCCTCTTTTATATAATAAGTTTAATATTACTTTATATTTAGAAAGTTATTTTGGAAATCAATTCTTTTAACCACAATTTTAAAAATGCAATTGCTTTCAATTTTCAAAACATTTTTTTGCAATTCTTATAAATCTATAGAATGTCTTTTGAGAAATAATAAACTGGTATTAACATAAAATATTGCAAATATGTTTACCCTGTGACCAATATCATGTGAAACTCTTTCTATATATTTTCAGCAAAAACCTCCATAGTATTCATAATTATAAATACCATTTTTAATTCCCACTTTAAAGAAGAGTTCACCTATTATATTTAGGGCTAAACCTCATTTTTTATTATCTAAAAGTCACCTTAATTAGTATACTTAGAAGTAAGAGAATCATACCTAACTCTCTTGAGCTGGACAAGTTCTAGTGGAGAAAACTGAAGGGAAAAGCTGCACATACTTCTCATATTATGGCCACCTACTGTTCATTTTTATTACTAATATTCACAAAATAATTATGTCTCCTTTTTTATTTACCTTCTGTGCCGTCAGAATTTCTAAGTATTGGTATGAAAATACTTAAGGGATCCTTAAGCATTCTCTAATTCTTAGTTATGAGACGGATGTGAACACTTCCATGCCAAAATTCTGCCTAGAAAACAAGCTGAATGTGTAAAATAATAGTCTGGGAAACAAGATTATTTGTAGATTTAATAGCATTTAAATTGTGAAAAACAAGCAAACAACGTGTTGCGTATTTAAAATGTCTTTGCTTCATTCCACTGAAACAAAACCCTCTGCATGAATATCATCTACTTGTTAAAATTTTCTGTTTCATGTTGATAGAAAGATTGTAGATATATCAGTTGAATTTCATAAATTGGTGTTTTAAGGTCTATTAGATTTATTTTATATATATTTTAATATAAATTAGAATATAATTTTTGATTACCACAAAACTAAGATAATGTTTCTTATGGACAGAATGACACAAGAAAATTTTTATGTCATGCTATATATCAAAAAATAATCTAGGAATTCAAAATGCAATTGAAATAGTCATATGTGCTGATATTGTAATGATCCTGACTAATTAAGAGGTCTGGACAATTGAGCACTAATTTATCAATTAAAAAAGGAGTCTCTTGTTGAGAAAGAAATTATAAACAGTAATCAAAAGTCAAGGACACATAAAATTTGACTATGCCCAAAGGTCCTTTTTTAATATTGCAATTAGCAGGTGGTCATGATAAAACAATTGGAAAAAATATCAATATAGCAATAGACTTTAGTGAACATAGAAGATATATATTTATTCCTAGCTCCCTAAGCGTTGCGTACTTTGTTGAATAAAGAAGCAATGTTTCATTTATATCAAATGCACTATGTCTATAAGTGTGATTTTTTAAAAATACTTATACATTTTATTATAACATTTTACTTATTAATGTAGACACTTGAGCATTCCCTTTCTAACATAAATTCAATGTTTCCTTTTTATTATAAAACACAAGTTTTTAATTTTATTTTAATTTTATTGAGACCAATGTGAATTACAGCTCTATCACAGTTAAATTTAAGGTACATAGTGACAGTGAATTAGGGCAATTTCCATCACCAGTGCTGACCTCCTCTTTCATAGTTTCCAATATGCATCCCATACCTCCACCCTTTGACCCCTAGACTGCCAGCTTAACAGGACCCTTTTGTGTATAACTTGCTAGAGTTTGGGTCTCTTGATTCTATTGTTGTTGAGGTTTGGGTTGGGTATTTAGGTCTGATCATTTTTTTTTATTTCCACTCAATGTTTATGGGGCATTTTGCCCTGTTACCTACATCCACTTTTTTTTCTTAATTTATGAAGCAGAACAAGATGATTTATCTTTATAGTTTTGTTGAAGAAAAATAATCAGGAAGGAGCCCCTGTCAAGAGGCCATGAATATAAATTAAATAAGCAAGAAAGAGAAAGGGAAAAAATTAATTAATTGAGGCTGGAGAGGTTTCCAAGCGGTAAGATGTCTGCCTTGCCCGCGCTGGCCTAGGATAGACTTTGGTTTGATTCCCCAGTGTCCCATATGCTCCCCCAAGCCAGGAGCGATTTCTAAGCGCATAGCCAGGAGTAACCCCTGAGTATCACTGGCTGTGGCCCAAAAATCAAAAAAAAAAAAAAAAGGAAAAAATGCATTAATTAATTAAAATTATATTCACATACTGTCATGGGAACACTACTTTACTTTTATGTGCCTCTTCATATTTTCTTTTAAATGTTATAAATTCCCTTCTCATTCTTACTAAATTATCAGTTTTATAGTAATTTATAGGATTTATCAGTTTTATAGTAATTAAATGTGTTAGCATAGAATTATTCTATGCATTTTAAATATCTATTCCTGCAAAAAAAGATAAACAATATCAATTTACAAATTTTGTGAAATTTCAGGATTTTATTTTATTCTTATATATGTGATAGGAGTCAACACCTCCACATTTAAAACAGAAAACTTCTCATGTAGGCAAGACATAAGGAAGCATAAGGGGCCAACAAATGGCCTCAACTAAAGCATTGGAGAAGGAAAGATATTATTTACAGTTTGGGAAAGGGATGGCTGTTAGGAGCCCTTAGGAGATGAGGAAGGAAGCATTCTCTGTGGTATTGGAACAATGCATTTGCGTGAAGTATAAAACCAGTCTTGTAATCACAGAACTTGAATAAAAGTCATAAAGAAAAAGAAATAACTGCAAGAACCAAGTTTTGCCACTCTGGGATACCTTGTGGATCCAGAACCTAAGGTCCTGAAGCCTTCTCCAGGTGCTGGCAAAAGCTTTCTGAGACCCTGTGAGACATAAAAATGCTGTACACTAAATATCAGAATTCATGCACCAGCATTTGGCTTGTTGTAATGTCCCATCTCTCTCTCCCTTTTAACTAATAATTGAATTACACATGATCAGTATATGACAATTTATGATTATATATGTTTATTATAGTATCTGCATACATTATTTTTGAAGCATGGATGTTCACAAATAATGATAGTATTGTTATAGAATGGTTATGAGTGAAAATTGAATCCTCCCCACACAGGAGGGTGAATACACATTTAAATTTGAATCTCCTGTTACCCAAAAGTAATAATAGAAATAGATAAATCTAGCCAAACTAGTTCCACAGTATGTTCATAATGCATATTTTGCATGTTATATAGCTGAGTGGTTCCTTATGGTTTTTTTCTAATAGCCTAAGACAAACCACAGAAATGCATCCTATAGCATTTCTTTCATTATATATTGAAAATATATGTAGACATATATTTCAATTTTTTTCTTTTTTTAGTATATCTGAGGTAATATTGTTAACATTTGTGGTTTAATATATTTATTTTTCTCCCAGTATATTTTACATCAATTTAGAGTGACTTGAACCTCAAGCACCATATAAATAGATGTGAATTAATGAATCCCCTACAATTATACAGGATGTAGTCCAGTAATATTCAAAGTATTAGTAAAGGGAGGTTTTAGTAACAGAGGACTAATATCCCAAAAGCCGTAGCCTTGTAGGAAAGCCTTTCTTGTAGGAAAGGTAATTGCAGAAATATCAGTCGAAAGTGTGGCCACCTGAGTGACATGGGAGGCCACAGAGGGAAGCAGTAATCATAGTTGTGATGAACCTTTTCCACCTCTACAGTCACTTTGCTAGAAATACAGGGAACAACCTCAGTCCCAGATCATTTTAGAATAAAGAATCCAGGGTGAATTTACTCAGAAAGGTCATATGACCTTTGCTAAGTGGAAGAATGTTGAAATGTTGAAATGCTTTTAAGGATGTGTGCTCAACGTAAAACAGAAAAATAAAGCATGTGTCCCATAAAGTAATAACCACTATGATCCCTGAGACACAGATTTGTAAAAATACAGATCATTATAATTATTGTCAATCTCTGTCCTGCTTCTTTCAGAATTTCTTTTCACACTGAAATGTTATAGTTTTGGCCTTACTTCCTTAAATTTCTTTTTCAGGTTGCCATTTACCAGAGAGAGACAGAGACAGAGAGAGACAGAGAGAGTACAGTAGGTAATGTACTTGACTTAAATGTGGTCAGCCTAGCTTGACTTTATGTCACCACATATAGTTCCCCAATTACAAAACCAGGACTTAGTCATGAATTGTTTAAATTTCATTTCTAAAGTCATTTTATTATCAATAATAATAAAATAAATTTTAAATCATGAAAAAGAGCTGTGTCTATTGAATCATAGTATTTTCCAAAGAACTTGATTATTATAGGAGCATCTCTAACATTCTCTAATCTGAATCAAAATGTATATCATCTAAAACACTGATAATGGGATGGAAACATACATAAGTCTCTAAAATTGAGAGATAAAACATAAAATAAAGAATATTGTTTTAAGTCATAAGTACATATTTTTCAATCATTTAAATTTTTTTGGTAGCCATATTTTAACACAAAGCATTTTGTTGTAGCTAAAACTAATGATGGCACTGGCTTTACACCAAAACCATGCAAACTAAGATGAATTTACCCTTTTTAGAGCCAGGATGTCTTAATGTCTATCCATCTATACCATTGACTGAGCACTTGATGTGTAATAAGTCACTTAAACAATCTGGACTTCAGTTCCACAAAAGAAAAATCTAAATAGTGAAGCTGGCTAAAACATAAGACTGTGATAGTAATTTAATTGATAAAAGCAAAGTTCTAATCTGGAACTTGATATGTTACAAAATTTTTGTGTAATTATTATAGCAACTCTGAAAAAATAAACATATTAAACAGTAGGCTGTATGTATTGAATTGAAGAGAGGGAAGTCCTTGCTCTAGGTCTCAATAGCAATACTCTACTCAAAACATTGGTACAAGCATCTATATACAATGCAACCACTTGTCTGTCCTGCATCATTGTTGTGTATGTAAATATTTTATGGGATTATTATGTTACTGACCCTACCCTGATCGGTGATTGTGCCCTACCTTAGGGTGTGACCTGGCATTCTGTCCCCACCCTAGGGTGGTACCTGATTCTGCTTCCATCATTGGGTTGGTATCTGATCCCACCATTGGGTGGTACCTGATTCTGGGGGATAAAAACAAGGGTCTATGGAAGGCGGGGGCTTTTGGCTGGAACTAAGGCTGAGACTCTGGACTTCAGTCTTGTCCACCGAATAAAGCTAATATTTCCACAAGCCTGACTGTCTGCAAGCTGTTTACCCGCCGTTTCACCTCAGAACCATCGGCTGGACGGGGTGGCAGACATATGCTCCGAGCTATAGGGGAAAGACCTCATCCTACATCCCTCCATTCAGTCAACCTCTTCAGGGGCTGACTTGCAACACATCTTCAAGATTTTGTGATAATTCAGTGAAAAAAATATATATGATGAATTTAAACAATTGCTGGTGTAGGATGACTATGAAATTAATCGTATTTAAAAATTGTTTTATAGTAAGTCTAAAATTAGCTCATAATGAGAGTTAGAAAAGAAATCTTCTCTTTGCAAGTATACCAAGGTGATCAAATATACCCTATTATGTTAGTACTGTATCTGTGAAATTCACTTTTAGAAATTTTAACTTTTCAATGAGACAGTAAATATAGAAAGAGGGAGAGAAATAGAGTAAGAGAGAGACTCAACAAAAAACTGAAAAATTATTTTTCTTATTCTGTGGCTACCAACTATAATAGGAAATTGTCATCTGCTAGTTTAGAGAGCTGACCATCAAATCCCTTAGGAGTCTTGCAGCTAGTTCTTCATTTCATTAATAGTTCTGAGTGTTATAGTATAGTATGTATCTCTGTAATAATATAGTCAACACATTCTTTTTTCCTTTGTAAAATATGAGCAATCACAAAGAAAATATTTTATTCGATTAAAACCCATTGTGTTTTACAAAGTTCTACATAGTTGGGTTTCAGACATTCAATGAATCAGGGATAATCCCACCACTAATGTCAACTTCCCTCCATCAAAGTGCTGCAGGAACATCCCAAAACACCCATCTCTTGCTCCTTCAGTATAACAAATTTAAGTTTAGATTGCTAAATTTTGGGTCGCTTGATTCCATTGTTGTTGCCTTTGACTTCGATATTTGATTATGTCCTTTGTGTTTGTGTGTGTGTATGTGTGTTGGCCACATTTATGTTTGTTGTCAATGTATGTCTGTCTGTGTTGTGGTAGAATATTAAAGCCAGGTTAGAATTAAAAACAAAAATTCTCAGATACAAATCTGGATAAATAGGTTCATAAATAGGATAAACAGCATCATCCCTAGATATCAATGATATGCAAATGAACAGAGTAAGCTGAAACTTTTTAAAATTGGCTAATAATATTATAAAGAAATTTAAATTCTTTGTGTGTGTGGTCCAATAGTTATGTTTTTAATAGCATTTTTATTTAAGCACCATGATTACAAACATGTTTGTAGTCAGATTTTATTTATAGAAAAGAACACTCCCTCCCCTTTATCAATGCAACCTTCCCAAAAACAATGTCTCCATCTCCCACCTCCCCCACCCTCTGCCTGTGTTCAAGACAGGCATTCTATTTCTTTTTTTAACACTACCAATGCACTTGAGACCAATTGGCCCCTGGCCCACATCATTTCTTATTTGTGTTTCTTCTCTTACATTCAGCTTTTTTCTTTCTTCTCACTATAATTTGGAGCCAATGGTGTTGAGACAGCTACTATTTAGACCATTGTGTTTCTTCTTCATGCAATTATTCTAAATACCATGTATAAGTGATATATTTAACATGATATCTTTCAGTTCCATTCATGTTGCCAAAGGAAAATGTTTTAAAGTTTGTATATGATGCATAGATATTTTCAACAATAACACTTAATCATCACCATCAATATTTTTATTTTGACTAAAACATTGCTTCCTCTAGTGTTATGCTTTTGTTATTATTTTTTGGCCCACACCCAGTGACACTCAGGGGTAACTCCTGGCTATGCGCTCAGAAATCGCTTCTGATTTGTGGGATTATATGGGGCACCAGGGGATGGAACCACAGCCCATCCTACGTTGCGCATGCAAGGCAAACACCCTAACACTTGTGCTACTGCTCAGGCCCCTAATTTCTATATATACACTTTCTGCACTGGTGATGTGGGACAATTTTTATGTCATCCCATTTCTGATAAAAATTACATTGTATTATCAATTGAATAGTTTTAAAGCAGATTTTAGAATTGTAGTTAAAATCTTTCATTTCACACAGATGATCTAATATACTTGAAAAAAATAAGAAATTTATCTAAAAAACCAAAGTAGAGATGGTTTTACAAAACTATAAATTCATTGATTTATGCACAAGATATAATTTTGAGCCATTTTCTACTATAAATTCAATAGCAGTCTTTAAGGTTGTTTTTATAACTTCTCTGAGAATATTTGCAATGACGAATATTGGAAGAAAGGGAAAGAAGAAAAGATAGAAAGAAGGAAGGAGGAAGATAGGGTAGAAATAAGAAATAAGAGAACTAGAAAAAGAAAGGAAAGGAGGAAGGAAGGGAAGGGAGGGAGGGAGGGAGGGAAGGAGGGAGGGAGGGAGGAAGAAAGGAAGGAAGGAAGGAAGGAAGGAAGGAAGGAAGGAAGGAAGGAAGGAAGGAAGGAAGGAAGGGAGGGAGGGAGGGGAGGGGAGGGAGGGAGGGGAGGGAGGGAGGGAGGGAGGGAGGGAGGGGAGGGAGGGAGGGAGGGAGGAAAGGAGGAATAAAAGGTAATATTGAGATAGTTTTAACAATTTGTTACAGGTAGCCAGCTGTTTCCTCGGGAAGGAAGTCCTTCCACATAATTAGGCTGTATGCTCTTGGAGGTGCAGTTTCTTACATGCATAGAACGTGTTTGGGAAGTTTTGGACAGCAGACTTCAGATTCAGAGAAACTTACTTTACCCTCAGGTCCTCTCTCAGTCTTTGCCAGGATAATAAAGAAGGCTGGCTGATTGTGGTGAGTGACTCTGAAATTCACCTAGGAAATATGTGTCAGAATGTCTTTTAAATTCCAGAATCGCTTAAAAGTAATCTTTACTTTTCTGGCTACAAAAGGCATGAGGAAACCCAACTAAACCCCCTCTGGAGACTGTGAAATTGTGTGTGGCTTGTCTCACACACTGAGGCACCATATGTCTAGAGGGGTTAAGCGCTCATCACTTCTGCGTTGAAAAATGCAGTTCTAGAAAGATGGGACTCTGGTTTTATGCCAAAGTCTCTTAGAAATCCTCAAGATTTTTGAAGTCACTTACCTTCTGGGCTGTTTGGATTCACTTTGGGTCAATGATGATTTTCCCCCCTATTATGCTTACTATCGTAAGTAAATCTAGAAGTCTAAAAATATCTTCTTTTCCAAAATTTTATTGCCTTTATTGCATCAGACATTCTGGATGGTATAAGCTATTTAAAATTGATCAGAGTCATGTAACTCAGGATTTGGTAACAGTAAACACATGGTTATTATAGAGCTCTGTAAAATTATCATATATGCATGCATTCAAATAATCAATAGTTTACTTCATATTGTGCATGTTCAAGAAATTCTTTTTTTCATTTCATGTGCTACTGTTGCTTCCTATCATAATCTATAAGTTATATATATATATATCAATAATGTATTTAATCTACCTCTATAAATACTCTATATAATTTATATAAACCATAATCTGTATAATATCCCTCTCTATATATTGTCTCTATAATCCATGATCTATATAATCTCCCTTTTCTCTGCTTCTTTGTTTGACTCAGCTCTTATATTCAATATGCTTTGATATGTCTTTTAACCCTTAAAACTTACGTGACACATTTTAACATGTAATATTCAGTTCTGACAAACTACATACAATGGGGAGAAAAGATTCAAAATGGCCTTGTGGTTGCCATATTTAAACTGGGCTAGCTCCATAGACTCACTCTTTTCTTGAAGGAGAAGTAAACCCAGACGTCAAAGATTATGATCACACTTCCCAAACACAACAGAAAACTGGTCATCTTGAGAGGAGAGGATGAGCCAAGCCTTGGCCCTGCAGAAGCCATACTTGCTGCCTCCATCACACATAATCACCATTTCCAAGATGTCCCTGCCTCATCACTGGCCCTCTACGACTTCCTTCAGGGAAACTGATCTGACCACCTTTCTGGAACACCATTTTGTGGGCTGATATTACCAGGGCTTTTTAAAGCCAGTGCAGGCACCTTTCTCCCTTATGTTCCTTCTTCCAGGATGCTTGAGAGCTGAGCATATGCCCCTAAAAGTTGTAATATCAGTAATTGTGCTTTAAATTTCTGAACAACTTCATTTGTTTGCTGCTGTCACCCCAAAGGGACATACCAATTTAGTTTACTAACTCTTCATTTCATTAATGGTTATTTCATTATGGTTTCATTGGATATACAAAAATTCACAAATATGCTTGCTACTGTACTTTTCCTTTTTGTTTGCTTGTTTCTTTCTTTGTCTTATATTTTGTTTTATTTTCTGTTTCTTCAATAACTTTGCTTTTACTCATCTGGAGCAAATGTATTATTAAATACGTCAACTATGTGATGCATTTTCTTTGATGAAATAAATAAATACATTTTTAAGAAAGACCTTGTGGTCTTCAATTAAGTTTGTATCAACTTTCTAATTTCTAAAAAACTTATTTTTCTAGACATATGAAGACATATATAATATGTCTTGATGCATATTAAAATTGTATTATATATTGTTTTTTTGGGGGGGGGTTGGGTCACACCCAGTGACACTAGCAGAGGTCCGTCCTGGGTCAACTGCATTCAAGGCAAATGACCAACCACTGTGCTAATGCTTCCACGCCATATTATATTTTCTACAGGTATTTGGTGTAAAGGTGTGTGGAGCATTCAAAATACTTGGTTCATATAATGTATTAGTGTAAAAATAAAATTGCAAAAATTACAATCCCATATGTGTATGACTAATATAAAAATAACAGAGAAAGACCTGAAAATAATATCTTTTAATATACCTATCTGTCCTTTAAGTGAATAGAGTACATAATATCATACGAACCATGCAAACCATAATGACCTTATCTTACTTTCTCTCATATAATTTGCACCCAAAGCCATGACAGACATGTGTGAATGAAAAAAGACTGAAACACATTTGCTCTTCTGTCTTATGCTGACATGAATGAGTACTGAATGACAAGTTCTAATGTCCCCAGTCTTTATTGTGCTGGGAGTTAGCGCGTGTCTTGGTCAAGGTGACTCCTTTAAAGTCAGTTTTCAACTGGGAGGGTACATTGGCTATCACTGATGACAAAAGCAATTGCCAATAAATGAGATGCCTTTTGGAAGAGGAATTGATATCACAGACAGGTGGGTTCTTAAGGTCTCTGAGGCAAAGCTGTTAGCTGACTTCCAAAATTACCTCTCCATGTTACTGTTATTCAGCAAATCTCTTCTCACAATAAATAGATCCCCTGTGTCGCTTAAAAAGGCCACGGCATCCACTTCATTTCATTTCATGGCACAGGAGCAGCTTGTTGATTAGATGAAAAAGAGGTTAGGCCCGCAATAGCTGCTTTTTACCCTCCATTTATAAAGCGATTGGAAATTTCACAGTAATGATCTCTTTGTGCATTTCTCCTGATATCACATCTAATGTCTATTGGAAAGCAACTTCGTTCCCCTCTCTTAAGGAAACCAATTTGGAATAGCAGTTTACTCTCTAGGACATGTGCATGCTTTGGGGGAAATTTACTAACAAACAAGACCTCACTAAATTACTTTTTCTTCACTTTTCTTTTCCTTCTTTTTTTTTTTGGAGGGGGGGGTTGTCTCTTCGGCAGTTTTTCTTTAATAAATGGCTTTCAACTCCCTGATGCACTTTGTTTTTTTTTTTAATTGATTACTACTATAACACTGTTGTCCTGATGTTATCAGGGAAATACCCATAAGAATATTTTATTCTATCTAGAGTCTCTAGAGATCAAGGATATTTCTACTATTTTCCATCAGCCACATATAGCTCACTTAGCACAGTTATCCTGTCTGCTAGGTGTTGTTGACATCACTGCCTGCCCTGCTTAGCTCTGACTCTTTTTTTGATCCACAGCGCACACATATGGGATGTGTATCATATTCTCTGACTTCTCTCTGTCTCTTGACAACTCCTCTCAGTCTTGGACAGGGTTCCTAACACTATAATCTGCCAAAGGCAGGCCCACTGATCCCAATTAAATACTGGTAAGTCTTTTCATTAACTTTACTTGTTCTTCATTTTAAATATTGTATTTGTTCCCACTTTTTTCTCCTTTAAAATAAGATATGTGCAGCGTGCTTAGAAATTTGTTCACAATTGCTTTCTTTAATATTATAGTCCAGCCCTCCAAAGGTCTGAGGGACAGTGAACTGGCTCCCTGTTTAAAAAGTTTGAAGGGGCCTAAGTGGTGGTGCAAGCAGTAAGGCAGACGCTTTGCATGAGCTAGGCTAGGATAGGCCATGGTTTGATCCCCCGGTATCCGAAGCCAGGAGCAATTTCTGAGTGCATAGCCAGGATAAACCCTGAGCATCACCGGGTATGGCCCAAAAACCAAATAAATAAATAAATAAATAAATAAATAAATAAATAAATAAATAAATAAATAAATAAGAAAAAAGTTTGAGGATCCCTGCTTTAGACCTATGGGGTTTGAGTGCCTATGAAGATGGTGAAAGTGAAGGAAGTGAGTGGGTATTAGGGATTTAACCCCATTTTGAACAGAAAGTTAAGATCAAGCTGAGAAAACCATTGGTAAATAAGAGTGGCTGGAAGAACTGAACAGGAGCAGCTTGCCCTCAGATCTTTAAAAGATACTGTCTTGTCATGCACAGCCATGACTGTGTTCAGGTCAGTCCAGAACTGGCTCTAAACCAATGGCTCACTTGATTTGGCTCGTTTCTTTGCTGACCTGCTGTGGCTGCTAATAACCTAACAGCATCGACTGATGTGAAGGATTAAACCAGGAAGTCAAGAAAAAAATCTAACATTTCTCATTTCTTCATTTTAAAGGTACCAAATGGTACTGGATCCAATTTCCTAAAACTAACAAAAAGTTTTCCAGATAATTAACCTTGCTTCCTTAAGTACTATATGTTGTATTTTTTTACACATAAGAACAATTATTTTGACATTAATTCTCACTTAGACTTTAATACTATCAGTATAGTCTTACATTCTATAAAACCTGTTAAATTTAATAGAAATAAAATGTTTAATTATTTTGAGCAGATGAAAGTGACTTTTCTATCTATTTCTTTTGAAAGGCCATTTATACCCACCCTTTTATGAATGTAAATACAATTTGATATGCAACGGCATTTCTATTCATTCAAAAATCCTATAATGAGGGCTGGAGCAATGACGCAGGAGTAGGGCATTAGCCTTGCATGCAGCTGACCCATAATGGGCCACAGTTTAATCTCTGGTGTCCCATATGGTTACCCCAAATCAGGAGCGATTTCTGAGTGCATAGCCAGAAGTAACCCCTGTGTGTCACCAGGTGTAGCCCCCCCAAAATAAAAAAAAATACTATAATGGATTTTTAAAATTAAATTACATTTTAATTAAAAATTAAAATTGCATTTTAAAATAAATAAAATTTTATTTATTTATAAAAATAAAATATAAAATTTTAATTAAAAAATTAAAATTCATATTAATTTAAAAATAAATTGCATTTTAAATTATATCACATTTACATACCTTTCCAAAATCAGTTATTTGATATTCAAAATTAGTATTGTTATTAGATCAGTAAGTATTAGATCTGTATAAACTGTTGACAAATAGAGTTAGTACTAAATAATATGACTTTATATGCTGCAATTAATTTTCACCACAGCTTTCTAATGAAGATACAATTTCCCCCTTAGAATTTATTTCTTTTTATTGTTTTGTAGGCATACACAAATAACTATGGAAAGGTAAGAGGGTGTTTTTATTTATAATTCTACAATTTGGGAGAAAATGATATTAGTTCTTATTATAATCTTTAATTTTCAGACATGTTGCATGTTTTTTTTTTTTTTTTTTTTGCATTTACTTTACCATCATTACTAAAAACCCAAAAAGAAACTAATAAAGTTTGGGGTTAAATTGAAACTATTCAATCAGATACAGTTATTCATTTTTAACTTCCGCTCCTTCACTAGTGGGATCCTCCACCATGATTACCTAGAGGAATGAAGCTTGCCAAGCCTACTTGGAAAAGGAAATTTAAATAGCAAATTACTCCTCTCAAATCATTTTAATTAATAGACTAGTTGGTGCATCGGAAATGCCTTTTTTTTTTGTCCCTGCCAAGAAGATCCCATCAACTTCTGTGTCACTTTTTCCTGTTGACTCGCCATTTCCTGAAATACAGTCTTCACAGACTTAGTACTCCAGGAAACACCAATTTAGCATGGTAAATTACCATTCTCACTGCTTCTGGTAGCATTTCCAGCAAAGGCTTTTTCCCCCTGTCAGAAAGCTATGATTTTGAGGTGCCTTTAAAAGCTCAGGACTACTACAGAACATAATGACAGGATGCCCTCAAGTGGTGATGTTTTCTCTCCCACAAAGCTCTAAGTGGTTTACAACTGTGCACCTACAATCCAGCTTGTGACCTCCTGAACATACTAGAACACTCAATAAGTGGGGTAGCAGACACAATTTGGAATAAATGGAGAAGGTACTAAATGAACTTCAAGGTTAGAGAGATAGTGCAGAGGGTAAAGTTAGTCTAGTAAGCAACTGTCCCCATGTAGACACCATCATGCCATTAGTGATCTCCAAGTACAAATTTAGGAATAATCCATAAGCACTTCTAGGTGTGGGCAAATTATTATTTTTTATAAATTTCAAAGAAGATAAAAAGCAATTAACCAGAAAAAATATACATGCATTTCTCAAATTACTTGTTCAGAAAATATTGAGATTCTTCCTGTTTCTCATTTTCATTATAGGATTACTTCCTGTTTATCACTTTCATTATAGGATTATTTCAAATTATTTCCTAATATTAATGATATAAACAATAACAGACTTCACAAAAAATGTGGCTTTTCTAAAAGCTATTAAAATATTTTTCTCATGTGTAAAGTGATAATGTTATAGAGGTGCCGAGGGTAAAATAATCAGATGAATACAATGAATACAAAAATCATATTTCCATCTTCTCCCAATTATTAAATTTCTCTTTGTTAATGGCAACCCAGGTAGAATAGCAAGAGTAGCTCAGAATTGAGATGCAACCATGCACATTTGGTACGGGCTAGTAAAACTGGAATGAACTGAAACTGATGTGATGACATGGAGTAAATCTCTGAAAACCTCAATCTTCACATTTCTCAAACTCAACAGTTTTTTCCTGAATCATCAAATTTTCCTTTTATGGAGAAATCTGTATTTTGTTTTTTTTTTTTGAGTTAAACTCTTCTGTTTAAAATATTCAATTACAGAAATTTGCAGATGCAGAAATATTCTAGAATTTCTTTCTTTTTCTTTCTTTCTTTCTTTTTTCTTTCTTTCTTTTTCTTTCTTTCTTTCTTTCTTTCTTTCTTTCTTTCTTCTTTCTTTCTTTCTTCTTTCTTTCTTTTCTTTTTCTTTCTCTTTCTTTCTTTCTTTTTTCTTTCTTTCTTCTTTTTTCTTTCTTTTCTTTTCTTTTTTTTTTTTTTTTTCTTTCTTTCTTTTTTCTTTCTTTCTTTCTTTCTTTCTTTCTTTCTTTCTTTCTTTCTTTCTTTCTTTCTTTCTTTCTTTCTTCTTTTTGTCCTTCTTTTCTTTCTTTCTTCCTTCCTTCTTTTTATTTCTTTCTTTCTTTCTTTCTTTCTTTCTTTCTTTCTTTCTTTCTTTCTTTCTTTCTTTCTTTCTTTCTTTCTTTCTTTCTTTCTTTCTTTCTTTCTTTCTTCTTTCTTTTTTTTTTTGAGGATCCATATCCAGGGATACTCAGGGATGACCAGGGATGACTCCTGAAGATGCTCAGAGAATCATATGGGGTGCCAGAGATTAAATCTAAGTATACTGATGCCGAGTCCCCTGCCCTTTGTACTATCTCTTTGGCCACTGGTGTCTTTTATTTCCAAGTGTAGTTCTGGCTTTAGTAGATACTTCAATAATTTACCTTCTTTCTACTGCCAGCATATAATTTGTTATTTTATTTGGGGCGGAAGAAACAAATTTGGCCACATCCAGCAGTTCTCAGGGGTTATTTCTGGCTCTGTACTCATAGATGACTACTAGATGTTCAAGAAGACTTTATGTAGTACTGGTGATTTAAGTAGGGTGGGTGGGCTGCAAGTGAATCAAGAGACTTAACTCTGTTACTATTTTTCAAAATATCTCTAGTATGAGCCCTTGGATCTTGTCCTCAGCATCTTTCACCTAACTTGTCTTTCTAATACCAGCCTCTATTTTTCTGTGAATGCTACGAGTTAATTTTTAATATATAAGTATAATGGCTATTCTCCATCTATAACTATAATTTTTAATTTCTAAGATAAAAGTACATTCCTGTAATCTTTCAAGTTTAGGTCGATTTTTGACATGCTTTAAGATTTCTCTTTCCCATTTTCCACCTACACCTATAACCTGCCAATCTTATAAGTAAGATTGTACCTTGAGTAAGCTGTTTACCAGTATAGTCACAAAATACAATTTAGCTACTTGGTAAATTTCATGTATCATTTTAGTCTTTCATTCAACTCTGCTCCCATTCTGAAAATTTTACCTCTCTAATTATGTTTCTATTTGTTTCTGTTTCCACAATTTTTGCGATTCAATAAAAGATATATCATCGTGCGATTTTTAAGGTTAGGCACCCAATTTCAAGGTGTCAAATAAATGCTGTTCTCTCTGAATTCTCTCAGAAGGATCCAAAACATTCCTGTCTCCTAGCTGTTCATGGACAGCACATTCCTTAACTTTAAAAACTTTCACTCTGTGCATACTTTTGTCCAAGTTACCCATTTTTTTATTAAAGTTTTAATGGATTAGGACTTACTTTAATAATCTCATTTTAGTCAGCCACCATCTTATTTTCATGGATCAAGAAATCTAAATTTGAGAGAGAGGGTGACAGAGAGAAGACAGACAAAACTGAATAAACAATGAGATAGAATGTTATGCACAAAATGCAAATTATTAAATGATGATTAGTGAAACTAGATTTAATAGATATAGAATCCTACAATACTTTTTAAAATCAAATCAAAATAAAACGTGATAAAATATTAAACAGAATATCTTCCTTGAAGGACAGTGAGAGTTTTGGTTAATTTTGACTCATTTAAAGGAGTCAGTATATGTCCTATCTATGCTTTCTACTTCAGCATAACTGGACATTTTAAAAAATATTCTGTTGAAGAATTTTGACTTACAAAGTTACTGAGTTTTAGGCAGATAATATTTCAATATCAATGCCACAACCATTTGCAATGCCCTCCATCAGCGTTTTCATATTCTATCATCCCCCACTTCTTCCCTCCACCTGCAACCAGGAAAGTTGGTGGTTGCAGCTTAGGTTTTATGTTTTCAGTGTTATTGGTCTGTGCTTTGGATGTATAGCTGCATTATAATCATCTCCTGTTACATACTTCACCAGTATATAATCCAAGCCATTACCTCTCTTCCCCTGTTACTTCTCTGCCTCTTCTTCCTGCCTTAATTTCTTTACTTCTCATACCTAAATTCTGGATTTTGGCTCACAGCCAATTAATTGGAAGCCAATCTTGTCTTTCCTAAGAAATATAAACCCTATTGAAGTCTCAGAAGCAAACACTTATTCTGAACAAATATATTTGGAGAATTAAATAGTCCCTCTAGTACTTAGCACTATTCCCTTGTGTTAATATGTGATTCTGGGCCTAGTTGTGATACAGCCCTAAAAAATATCTAAATTTTTTGTTTTGCCCCTCTATAAATAAAAATCTATCTTCATTTATATAAAAAATAAAAGCTACCAGAAAGATAGTACAAAGGCAAGTTTTTGGCCTTGCATGAAGGCAACTCTGGTTTGATCTCCAGAGTCACATCTGGCCACCTGAACATTGGCCTGGATCTCTCTTCCTGAGCACAGAGCCAGGAATAGTCCACAGGCACCACCAGGTGTGGTCCAAACAAATTATTTAATTAAATCAAAACAAGGGAAAATCTTACCTGCAAAAACATCTTTATAACTAAGGAAATATGCCTACTTTTCTCCCAATACTCATTTCCTCTGGTAACTTACTACGCATGTGATCTGACTGCTTCTAAGAGGATGTGGTAAGATTTTTCAAGACACCAAATATTTCACTAAAATATACAAAAATATAATTGATCAACTCAAGTTTTGTCTACACTGTTATAATTTTCACTGGATTGGATTTCTTTCTTTGTTCTGACCCTCTGCTCTAATCTCAATTTCTGAAGGGAGAGAACCCTGAGACGTGAATCAATTACCCTCAGTCAATTACACAAAGTCAGTTCATCCAGGAAGCTCATTCCATGTATTTCATAATTTATTTATTTTATTTTTTATTTTCATGAATTTGTTCAGGATCAAGAAGTAAATACCAAAGATTCAGTTCTATCAAGCTGTTTTTAGTGAGTGATCCTATGTGGGCACATATAAAACCTGGGGGATAAGAGTGTGAAAAGTAAGGTAACATATATTAAACATGTAAAAGATCTGGCACATAGTAGGTTTTTTTAAATATTTTTAATATTTATTGTCAGGAAACTATTATGTTTCCTAAAAAGTTTAATCATATCTGATGACAGTGGCTGCTGGCAAGATCTTGTGCCTGTCAAGGGTTCAATGAAATAGAATCATTCCTAAGATTTTCCAGGATATGAAAGTCTTGGTCATACAAATCCCTTTTTTATTTCCTACTTCTGCATTTGATCTGTTCATGAAAAAAATAGCATATATTTGATATGTATCTTCGAAATATAAACTAGATGACAGCAAGTTATCAATCCTAGAGTCAACACTTTCAGTTTACTTGAAGGGGAAGTTTTTCATGTTAAAGGAAAAGGTCAAGGAATTATTATAGATTCTTTTTACATTTTTTGCTTTGGGGGCCACATCCAGCTCTGCTCCAGGGTTACTTGTAACTCTCACTCAGGATTCACTCCTGGCAGCCAGGGAGACGATCTGCAATGCCAGAGATCAAAATTGGGCCAGCCACATGCAATGCAAATACCCTAGCCATAGCACTATTGCTGCAGCCCCGTTCAGAAATCACTGCTGGTGGCCTGGAGGCCCTACCAAATATCAGGGATCAAAACTGCATCAAATGTATGCAAGGAAATGCCCTAGCCATTGTACTATTGCTCTGAACCCTTATTATGGATCTTAATATAGCCCAGACATTCTGCTTAAATCATCAACAATATGGGTCCAGAATGGTAGTATAACAGTAATGTTTCTTGTTCTTAGTCAGATTTGTTCTCTGGCATAATGAGGCCTACTAGCTCATTCAAAAGAAATCTCTATGCTCAGAGCTGGGAATAATCCCTGAGCACAGGAAAATAAGGGTCAAGTCACCCCTCAAAAATCTAACAATAAAGACGTATCTTTTTTTTTCTTAGTTTGTTTTTGGGCCACACTTGGTGATGCTCAGGGGTGACTCCTGGCTCTGAGCTTAGAAATTGCTCATAGTTTGGTGAATCATATGGGACTCCAGGGGATCGAACTGTGTTTGTCCCAGGTTAGCACACATAACCTTTCACCATGCTCTGGCCCCAAGACGTATCTATTTTAACTTTCTCTGTTCACTTCACCTTGTGACTTGTGTCAACCAATCAACTATTCTCCACGTATATGTTTCTCTCAGATAGTCCCAAATAAAATTGATAAAACTGAATTGGAGACTATTAATGTGATTTTGAGCATAGATTCAGAAGGAAGTCCTGAGTACAGCTAAATGTGACCAAATACACAAAAAATAGACCCTAATAAACTTAATTTACATGTTTAATATAGTCTTTTGAAATTATGTTACTATGCCTAATGTGTAGAAGAGAATAAAGAGGAATAAACATATTAGACATTCTCTTTTCATCAGGGCAGAGGAGGTTTAAAAAGGAATAATCATGTGAAATATTCTCTTTCCATCTTCAACTAAATCATGAAGAAAATTTACCTTATGTAGAAAGAACCAGCTTGCATTTTGGTGCATAAGTGTTAACTTTTTCTGTCAAATTGGATAAGCCAGGAGTTTCAAATATGTGGTCAATTATTCTTGATAATTCTGAAAGGATGATTTTGGATGAGATCTACAGATCAGTAGATTAAGAATAACCCATCTTTATACTACAGGTGGATTTATTCAATCTTTTAAAGACTTAACTAAGAAAAAAAAAGGCTGACTTCCACTATGAACATTTGGCCAATCTGCAGCAGCATTTGAATATTTTCTGCAGAAACAGTATTATTTTGCCAGCTACTGTCTCCGTATTGAACTACAACTCAGCCCCTGAGCTTCAACCCATCGACCTCTTGCATCAGCTTAGTAGGCAAGATGATTCATTTATTAAAACCAAGTACTTAGAATAAAATTTACATACACACACTTTGTGTATATTTGTAATGCAGGTAGGAATTTTCTAGTTATTGTATCATTAACTTTATTTAACTCTAACTCTTCTCTCATTTCATGCAGTATGTATAATCACAGATCATTAAATTTGCCATCCGATATAAGAAATACAAGAAGACAAACAAGAGACACACTTGTACAGAGATTGGCACACATCACAAAGAACGAGAACAATCAGTGCTGGTGGGGATGTGGAGAGAAAGAAACTCTTATTCACTGCTGGTGGGAATGCCATCTAGTCCAACCTCTATGGAAAGCGATATAGAGATTCCTCCAAAAACTGGAAATTGAGCTCCCATTCGACCCAGCTATTCCACTCCTAGGGATATACCGTAGGAACACAAGAATACAATAGAAAAAAACCCTTCCTCACACTTATATTTATTGCAGAACTATTCACAATAGCCAGGCTCTGGAAACGACCAAGATGCCCTTCAACAGATGAATGGCTAAAGAAACTGTGGTACATATACACAATGGAATATTATGCAGCTGTCTGGAGATATGAAGTCATGAAATTTTTCTATACATGGATGTACATGGAATCTATCATGCTGAGTGAAATAAGTCAGAGAGAGAGAGAGAGATGCAGAATAGACTCACTCATCTATGAGTTTTAAGAAAAATAAAAGTCATTTTTGCAACAATCCTCAGAGACAATGAGAGGAGGGCTGGACCTTCCAGCTCACTTCATGAAGCCCACCACAAAGTGGTGAGTGCAGTTATAGAAATAACTACACTGAGAACTACCATAACCATGTGAATGAATGAGGGAACTGGAAAGCCTGTCTGGAGTACAGGTGTGTGTGTGTGGGGGGGTGGGATGGAGGGAGATTTGGGACATTGGTGATGGGAATGTTGCACTAGTGAAGGAGGATGTTCTTTACATGACTGAAACCTAATCACAATCATATTTGTTATCAAGATGCTTAAATAAAGATATTATAAATAAAAAAAGAAAAAAGAGAGACACACTTTTTCTAGCTCTCTACTTCTGTGTACCAACTCATTAGTGACTTAAAACAACAACCAGCATTAGGCTATCTTTCATTCTGTCTTGTAATTTGTGACTCAGGAAAGGGCTTGAAAGTCCTAGCAATTCTGGTTTGGCTTATCACTTGAAAATTTTATCAGACTATTCCTACCACTGGAAGATTGGTGGGGACCTAAAAACATAAATGATCTGCATATGGGTACATGTATATATGTGTACCTATGTGTCAGTGTATACATCAAGATGTGTCAATATTTGTGTATGTGTCGGTCTGTATGTCAATGTACATGTGTGTGATCTCTCCAAGTCTCTCCAAATGAGCTACTTTTAACTTATTGATAGCATGAGCACCCTTAAATATGCTTGGGAGTTCACAAAGTATCTAAAGTTTTCAAATGTGAGTATTCCAGCCAACAAAGCAACATCAAATTTTATGATCTAACTTTACAAGTCACATAATATTATTTTTGACTGAAATCTATTGATTAAAACAGTAACAAAATGAAACAGCCAGTTTCAAGTAGAGGGGATGTAGACACTTTCTCATTGAGAGGCCTGTCAAATAGTTTGTGAAAAAATTTTAGCAATTTCATCTTGTTGTTCATATTCTTTCTCTACTCTTTGATTAAGTATGTAACCAAGAACTGCTCTAAGGCTAGTAAGAAAAGTACAATTCCTTTACCAATCAATATTAGTAACCCAATTAGTATCTATTAGAAACTGTACATCAAAGTAAGAGATAAAAGTTCTTTTTCTTTATTTAAACAAATTTATTACATACATGATTGTGTTTGGGTTTCAGTCATGTAAAGAACACCACCCATTCACCAGTGCAACATTCCCATCACCAATGTCCCAAATCTCCCTCTCCCAACCCAATCCCCGCCTGTATTCTAGAAAGGCTTTCTATTTCCCTCGTACATTCTCATTATTAGGATAGTTCGAAACTTAGTTATTTCTCTAACTAAACTCATTCCTGTTTGTGGTGAGCTTCATGAGGTGAGCTCTAACTTCCAGCTCTTTTCTCTTTTGTGTCTGAAAGATAAAAGTTCTTTAAGCCAGAGAAATTGTACAGAGGATAGGGTGCTTGCATTGTATATAGCCAACTAAGATTTAATCCTTAAAACCATAAATGGTTCCTAGAACCCAACCAAGAGTGTTCCCTAAATAAATAGCTAGGAGTAAACTCTAAGGAGTGCCAGATATACTATATAACACATTTCTCAATAGTTATTTCAATACAGTTTAGGCTATGCAAATTAATAAAATAGAATAAGGCAAAAATAAGTTTATAGGGATCCTTCAAATAACCATTTTATTGTAAAGCAAAATCACCTTTACTTTTGGATCACAGCTATTTTTGAAATGATTAAGGTCAAGGTGGCCTGTAGTTAATAGGTTACTTTACTGAATTCACTTTTCACCAGAAAAATTCCCCAAATTTTCCATGTCTATAGTTTTATTGATTTTTCTCTACTTTGAAAAAATGGGCTGATATAAACTTTGAAATATATAAAAATTACTGAACTTTCTTCTCAATGAATGACATATTCAAAATAGCTTTAGCAACTTTATACTTCAACATCATAGCTGAATGACAAAAGAATTCTCAAGACTCTTTTTATATTTACAGTCATTTAAATGCAAATAAACTACACAAGGTTGACATATGATAAAATAAATCATGTAAATATTAAAAACTTAACAAATTCATGTTGTCTTTTAAAGGGATTTATCTTTTCAACTGCTAAAAATCAACGCATTTATACATTTGCTTGTTCATAAACTAGAGATCATCAAATGCAGTCAGAAACATCGGTAGTTGATTAAATATTGATTATAAGACTTTAAGGATTATATTGGTTGAGAAAAATAACTGAACCTAATGAAATAAAAATTAAATATGTCAAAATATGAGTAAGCAAATGCCAACTAAATCAACTGAAAGCAGAATGGAAAGGGGAAGTTGTAAATATAAAAGAAACATAAAATAAAGATTAAGAATATATAAAAAAGGAAAAATAAATTAGTTTATTAATGGTAATGAGATAATGATTAATAAGACCTCAACTTTCTCCATTGAAGCATTGGATACATTAAAAAATCATAAGGAAATGAACAATAATAACATAGGCAATGTATAATGTTATAACATCATACTGTTTTAGGGGATTTTTTTTAGAGATCTTGTGCTCTTTTTTGGTATAAAGTTGCATTAAATAACCAGTGAATTTGCTGTTAATTATTTGGATAACATTAGAACATTAGAAAGTAATACTCCTCTCCAAAGAAATGGATATAATTAGTAGAAAGTAAATAGCCTTCAATATAATTGGTCATAAGTGAATGAAGAGCTTTTAAGAAACTCTATGGTTTTCGTGAAGGGCTCATTTATATATTGTGAAATGTGAGTCTGTCTCACATTCATAACCCTAACATATTATCTCTCTCACAAATAAAACAATATTGTAAGTGTGTATCAGACTGAGGAATTCCAAAACAGCAATGAAAAGGGTCCTAAGATAATATTACCAAGACCTAATTCAAGTATCCTTTCATGAGACTGTCAGATACAGAGCTTGAACACCTCCTTTCAAAAACATGAGAATTCATGGGGGTCACAGGTGTATATAAGAGACCTCCCCCCAAAAACAAGTGGCTGACAACTCAAACCTTGGAGAAGATCCTAGGTGACCTATATAGATTGTAGATGGAGAATGTTGAGAAGCATTAGGCTTCAATGTTAGAAGCTGTCCAAGCCTACAGTGTGTTTAACTGTCACAATAGCCCCAAGAAATTCTCAGTACAAAATATACCATGTTTCTGTCAGAGACAGGAAGTCAGTACAGTCTTCAATATTTCCAAAACAAACTAAACAACTTTACACATATAATACTTCTGTTATTTATAAGAAAAGTTTGTTCTTCCCAGTGTAGGATACTCTGGCCTTCTTTATCACCACAGAGAGAGATGGCAATACCACCAATGCCACTTATTGAATAGCCCTCAATGAAACCTCAACTAAACCTCATAGTTATAGAATGTATCACTTTCCCTGGCACCTTACTAAACCTAGATAGATATAGATTAATGGTGGACTGCAAGTGAACAGGCTTCAGATACACATTATTTTTAGAAATTTTTATTACTAAAATTCAACAAGAGGGGCCTGAGTGATAGCACAGAGGTAGTTCGTTTGCCTTTCACTTGGATAATTCAGGAAGGACCTCGGTTCGATCTCTGGAGTTCCATATGGTCCCCCAAGCCAGGAGCAATTTCTGAGCACATAGCCGGAAGTAATCCCTGAGCATCACCAGGTGTGGCCCCAAAACCAAAATAAATAAATAAATAAAAATAAATAAATAAATAAATAATTCAACAAGAGGGACCCGAAAAGATAGCACAGTAGTAGAACATTTGCCTTGCACACAGCCTACCCAGGAAGGACAATGGTTCCAATCCCAGCATCTCATATGGTCCTCCTTACCTGCCAAGAGCAATTTCTGAGTGCAGAGCCAGGAGTAATCCCTGAGCACTGCCGGCTATGTCCCCCTCAAAAAATTAACAAGGAATATGAAATTTACCTAGAGAGATATTACAAAGGATATATATTACCTTACATGCAACCAATCCTGGTTCAATTCTCTGTATCATATATATTTCCATGAACCCTGCCAGGAGTAATTCCTGAGCACGACCAATTATAAACTCTGAACAACAGAAGTGAGATATGATACAAGCAGGTATAACCTTCAAACTTCCTGATAAAAACACCCTGACAATTAAATAAGGACACTAGAAGAAATAAAAAAAATTTGTTGCCTATAGTCCCAACATTCATTAAACACCATTCAATTTCTACCAAATCAACTTAGTTTTCCTTGCTTCTATATAATTATCTCCTTTCCTATAACCTTTAAAACACACCAGCTTTCAACACAGGACCTGGGGAATGAAAAAGTGGCTAAAGCTGCCTGCCTTGAAATAAGTTTGATGCCCAATACCACATGCATGTTCTAAGCATGGTCCCAGCTGCACTTTTGTTTGCAACCTTCAACAACTCAACACTACATATTTGTGGGCAAGGGGGTTAAGAGCAGTAACCCCTAGCAAAAACAAGTGTGAAAACTACCATAAAACTCCATTTTAGTACTGACCCTAAACTGTGCATTTGAGCACCACAATATATGGAATCAACACTCAGCAAACAGGAGTCTAAGTCTGTAGCTAAGGATATGGAGAAAAACAGGTCAACTGAGCTTGTGAGTGCCATAGGCAAGGATGATCTGTGATCATTGTAGTAACAGCAAAAGGAAGGCAACACAAATAGCTTTAAATAAGTAATAAAAGTGCAAGTTTTACTAATCTTTTTGATCTTCCATGAAAAACTGTTGAGTTAAAGAAAGAAGATAAAATATAGGAAGGCATTATAGTTATCAGATACCAAACATAGAATAACTGTGAAACATCTAGAAGGATCCAAATTAAAAAAAAGCATAAACATAAACAACCTGCAAGAACAGGTGGATTTTTCTAGCAAAGGAATGAAAAAAATTAAACAAAATTAAACTAAAAGTGCCAACACAGAGACACAATTTTTTGAGGACCTCATAAAAATATGCATGAGCAAAGAATTAGTGCGTTTGAAGTGATCCAATTCAAACTTATAAACTGAACAAAAGAAAAATAAGAGTTAAAAACATTCAGGAATCATGGGACCATTTCAAAAGGTTGGAGTTACATAGAAATGGAATGTGACAACGAGAAAAAAAAACACAAAGTAATGATAGAAGCAGTAATAGCCAAAGATTTTCTAAAACTAAGAACAGATATTAAAGCAATATCCCATAGTCTCGGAGAAATACCACTGCATAAAATCAAATGCAATAAAGCAATAATAAAATTCCTCTTACTCTTTCTCAATGTATATTCAAAGCAAACATTTTTAAAAAGCAAAGGCAGAATCAACAAAGAAAGAAATTAGATGGCAGGTAGAAAATGACTTAAAGTTCAGAGTTTCACAGATTCATTTGGTTTAGTGCACCCTTCTCAGGAAAAAAATCTTACTTTACTTTCTTGCCCACCAAGATCTACCTTTTTTAAGGAAGCAGAAAGTATACTAGGTATATCTGAAGCTACTACAACCCTTAATTTCATCTCTGTCTCACATAAGGTGATATTTCCTTTGGAAACACTACAGACAAAGAAAGATGAGAATTATAGAGGATTTCTTCTCAGAAACCATGCATAAAAGAAAGGAACAGAAGGTTGAATTTAGATACAAGGAAGAAACAAGCACCTTGAATTGTACAGCCATATAAATTATAACTCTAAAGACAAAGAGAAATAGAAACTCATTGACAAACAAAACAGAACCTTTTATAGAGCTTCTATCAGCATGCCTGTCCTTAAGGAAATGTTAACAGAAATTAATCAGTCAGAAAAAAATATTATATCCCAAACTGGCACTTAGAAAAAATATAGAAGACCATGGGTGAAGGAGTACATTGAAATAATATAATTCATTATGCTTTTAAATTTGTACCTTAAACAATTAAATTTATAAGTATGTAAAGAAAGAGTAAAAACTGTGTATTGGGTAATGGCATCATATGAATAAGATATGTAAATTTTAGGAATATTATAAAGCACAGAAGGGAAAAATGTATGAACCGTAACATGGTAAAATATTATGTAAAGGTGACCTACACTTAGTTAAAATGCATATGTATGTCTTGGACTTTCTCCCTCCCTCTCTCTCTCTCTCTCTCTATATATATATATATATAAATATATACATACATATACATATACATATATATATGTATATATATATATATATATATATATATATATCTAAGAAATTTTTGCTATCCCTAGCTGGCAGTGCTTGAGTAATCCTAACAGTGCTCAGGGAACCAGATAGTGCCAGGGATCAAACCATTCACTGTACATGCAACTGGCTCCCACTATTGAACTATCTCTCTGGCTCTTACTACTTTTAGGCTTTGTGACTCTACAGCCAGTGCTGTGCAGGACTTACTCCTGGCTCTTGCTCAGGGATCACCTCTCATTCTATTGGGGTACCATATGATATTCCAGGACTGAATCCAGATGGTAGTGTGCAAAGCAAAGCTTAAACCCTTGCATAATTTCTTTTTTAAAGGAAATGAGGTCTGAAAAAATAAAATCTATGTATAGAAATAGTCCGCTTAATAAAAATGACAAAAATAATAAATAAATAATAATAAATAAATAAATAAATAAAAATGACAAAAAGCAAAAGGAAAGCATTTTTCTGTTGCCTCCTGTTCATATGAATATAGTTTATTTTGAACACAGTGATACTTGTGATGACCAAGTCAGACACCATCTCTGTGCATTTGGGACTGAAACTGTCCCATCTAGCTGATGAGAACAAAGAGGTTCGAGGTTTGGAGACAATTCTATTCAAGCAATGCTTCTATAGGATAAGAGGAACTGAGATATGTGCAGGTCCCAGGGCCAGGGACATAAAAGGATAGTCAGGGAAAGTGAGGGGTCAGGGAGAAAATAAACATAAAAACTGGGGCTTAGAAATCTCTCAGAAACAACAAAGTGGGAAATAAAAGTAGCTGAGAAGTAATTTCTCTTTTAACCAGAGCTCACTGTGAGAGAAGAGGTATAGACCATCATCAAGCTTGAGGAT
Source organism: Suncus etruscus (assembly GCF_024139225.1). NCBI lineage: Eukaryota > Metazoa > Chordata > Mammalia > Eulipotyphla > Soricidae > Suncus > Suncus etruscus. Next base: position 14,998,616 of record NC_064863.1, on the reverse strand, counting down.
AACCACTAATCATGGGGAGAAGTCACCCCTCTTTGTGTTGTCCTTCCCCATCACTAGTGCTGTCCTTCCCTATCTCTGGAGCAGTGTCTATGAAGCTTTGACTTCAAGGAGAATCCTTAGAGCAATTGTTCTACGGGGTCTACGGGGTCTCCCAGAAACCCTGTTCTACAGGATTTCATCTGCCAGTGGTTTGGGGACAATGTCACAAGGGGGGATCCAATAATACTGTTTTATTTATATCTTGTCTCCAGTGTTTTATCCTGATAATGTGAACTGAATGACTGCCAACATAAGCCACATGGCCTAAGTCTAAAATATTTGTTCTCTGTCAAAACTTATATAATAAAAGATGGTGGCCCTCAGATAAAATACCATATTTTTAATGTTCAAATGCACTCATTTCCCTAATAATGTTCTTGATAGGTATTTATTTCAGGATTCACTTCAGAGCCATTCACTGGTTTAGTTATTATATTCTTAAATCCCCTCTATTTGTCTTAATCTTGACAGTATCCAATAGTATAGTAAACATGGCAATTTGTAGAATTACCTTCAATTTGAGTTCAGATTGGTGCAAGTATTTAGGTGGAAAATATCAAAAGTGATATTTTCTCAGTGTATCTCATATGCTTGTGTTTGGTCTCAATGCTGTAGATGTTAATGTTTTTTACTAGAAGATTACTTTTTTCTTTACCTAATTATAAAATGTATGGGACTAAATCATGATGTTATTAAATATTTTTTAATTTTTTAAAAACATCCCCATTAGTTTTAGCATTTAGTTATAACTTTCTTAACACCTTTAAAATAATTATATTCTACTTTAAGAAAGAGATTTTTGGGGGTCCAGAAAGATAGTATAGTGGAAAGGAGTTTGCCTTGAATGCAGCTGAACTGAGACAAACCCAAGTTCCATCCCTGGCATCCAATGTGGTCCCCCAGCCTGCCAGGAGATATTTCCGAGTGCAGAGCCAGGAGTAATATCTGAACGATGCCAGGTCTGGCCCCAAAACAAAACAAAACAAAACAAAACAAAAAACAGAAAAACAAAACAAAAGTAGTTTTGTTTTCTCCATGGTTACTGATATAACTATAGACATAAAGCTTTCTTTTTAATTTAGTGACAGAATATATTTTTGTTGCTATGTATTTGCTTCTCAATTTTTTTTAATTTGAGGTCATAGGAGCTCACACAAACCGAGTCCTCTAGATGACATTTCATTATTTTTTAAAGGCTTTCTTACTATCTTATCATTTATTGCTCTAGAAATCTTGCCCCGATTTTAAATTTAGCTTTTTCCACAACAGTTCACAGTTCTAGTTAGTTGAACTAAGATGTGAGTCACACATTTTGCACATTGTTAATAATCTGTCAATGGTATTAGCTGTCAACATATTGAGGTAGGAAACAGACACAAGTATATGAATATAGACATATATAGGAACACACTTTCCAATTTTGCTTTATGAATACACAATGAATGTCTAATTATATATGTATCCATGCTTGTGTATGTTTATGTATTCATGCATGTTTTACATATAAAATATGTAAAATGTGAGAGTTCATTCTGAGAGATCCTATTCCAATATAACACTGCAGAGCATAGTTAATCTTACCTTTCTTACATTGACAACTTTGTCAACCAATAATAAAAACGTTTGGTTTTGGTCTTTGGTTTTGGAGACACATCTGGTGTTGTTCAGGATTTTCTCTTGGTTCTGTGATTTGGGATCATCCAGATAAGGTTTGGACCCCATTTAGGGCTCTGGGGATCTAACTTGGGTTGTCTTTGTACAAGTCAACTGCCTTTCTCACTCTACTACCTCTCTAGCTCCCCCCAAAAGCCACTAATACTTGTTTTTTATCATTAGTATATTTAATCATGTCAAGTCAAAATACATATAGTTCACTAACTGACTTATATCCTTGTTTAAAAAAAAACACATGCTACCTAGAATTCAAACTACATTTATAGCAGTGTGTATGGGAAAAACATAATTTGTATGCAAATTGCTCAATATACTTTTTAATTTTTATCTAGTTACAGTGAAATTACAATGGTATTTATGATTGGCTTTCAGAAACCAGTCATGTTTCAATACTTTTTCTTTCACCAGGGACATTTCCCTCCACTAATGCCCACTCTTCTTCCCATTTGCCTCCCCCCATCAATCTGTTTCTGTGAGAGGCATTTTTTATGCGTTTTTACATTGTGATTTACTGTACTGTTGCTGATAGGTTTTATACGTAAAAGTTTACCACCTTTCAGTACCACCTTCTCCTCCAGGTTGACTGCTTCCTTCCACTATAGTCGTTGCCCCATGTCTGTCATATCCCCTAGGCACTTCAATTGGCATATTTCCTACTGAATAACTGTGCTAATAGCCCTATGTAAGAGTGATCATTTTTTGTCAGAATCACTTCAAATCAAAGACCTTGATATCTTACCTGAATCCATAAGGTAAATAGAGGAAAATATAAGTGGAACTCTAGTGACACTGAAACTGAAGGCATCTTTAAAGATGAAATGCAAGTGGAAGTAAAGAAAAACAAGTGGGATGATATTAAATTAAGTTTTTTTCTTACTTTCTGGCGTCAGGTTTTGTACATTGTATAAGTGAAACTCCATCATATACAACTCTGTAACTTTGAAAAACAAAAACAACTCTATTATGATATTATGAACAACCTTGTAACCATGGTCCTTAAATTAAGTGATGAAAAAGAAGCATCTGCACCTCAAAGAAAACAATCATTAAGACACAAAGAGAGATTGTGGGAGAAATTGTTTACCTAACACCCATCTGTATAAGGTTAATATCAAAGATACATAAGGTAGTGATAGAATTTTATAAGAAAAAATACAACCCCATTAAAAAGGGAGACTAGATGAAAAGAAATTCCATCAAAGAAGAATTGCAAATTGCCAAAAGGCATATAAAAATGATCTACATCACTAATTATCAAGGAGGTATGAACAAAACAACAATGAGATAACATCTCACATCACAGAGACTGGTACACATCACAAAGAAACACAATCAGTGATGGCATATGGGGATAAAGGGACTCTAACTATGTGTAGGAACATCATCTGGTCATTCTTTCTTGAAAATAAAATGGACATTTCTCAAAAAAAAAAAAAAAACCAAAAAACTAGGAATTGAGGCTCCATTTGACCTAGCAATTCCAACTCATGGAGGGTCTAAAAATAAAATGGATAAAAGACATTTGCACTCTGATGTTCCTTGTTGTACTATCTAGAATGGACAAATCTGAACAACCCAAGTATACAATGGATTTTTACCCAGAAATAAAAAAGGAGAAATTCATGTAATTTGTACTACCTACATCGACAAGGAGATTATCATCCTGAGTACAATTATTCAATATTATCTTTTTATATGTTGTCTGATATGCATTTATATTCAGTACACCATCAAAACAGTTTTGATATATATAAATAAATGCTAGAGAATCCTCTGTGTCTGACAAAATAGGCCCTTTCATTTCACAAAGAGTTCCTATGCAGTGACAAATTCCCAAGACACTTTTCTGATCCTTTTTTTTAAACTATATACTTTGTCCTGTATTAGAATTCTATGCAAATTTTAATGGTCAAGATTTATGAAAGCATGCTTTGGTAGTTTGATTTTTATTGTGCATATATGTTTATCATGGTGGATACATCCAGTAATGCTCAGGGTTTAATCTTGTCTCTGTGCTCAGAGGTCATTCCTTATGGTGCTAAAGGGACCATGTTTAATGCTGACAGTATAATTGGGGTTGGCCACATGCAAGGCAAACTCATTAAGCTCTGTACTAACTCTCTGGTCTCACCCAATATTATTCTATATACTAAAACCTATTACGTGCTCCTCAAAAATATGAGCTATGTGGCTGCCACTAGAAGTTCTTTATCTGGACAGATCCAGAAAGAAACCTCCATTTAATTTCTTCAGTTCTTGGTTTTTCTTGTAGCATCCAAGACTATATGAATAAGTGGCAGGGACATTATATTTTAGCCAACTCCATATTTCATTCTTATTTCTCAGAACCTGTTACTGACTTGCCATCTTTCCTAGCCTAAACCCCATTATCAGCCAGAAAAGATTGCTAACACACACTGAAAAAAAATGGATGTTTCCAGAAAAAGCAATTTATTGTTCATAAAAATCACAGGAACTCACTTAGCTCAGCACAGGATTAAATCTTTGAACATTCTCTTCTAAGCATGCCTTGTCAACATTGGTGCTTTTCAATTTTTATCACACTTTCTAGAGACAATAAACTCTGTCTCTTGTAAGAATGTTTAACATTGTGTTAACTAGTGGGAAACAAGTTAAAACTATTTACATTTCCAATCCACATTTTTCTAGAATTTTATTACACTGATATTACTTATCACTATGTATGGAGGACTGTGGCTATTTTCTGCAGATTTTTTTTGCTTATAAAAATATTAAGCTTGGGCCCGGAGAGATAGCACAGTGGTATTTGCCTTGCAAGCAGCTGATCCAGGACCAAAGGTGGTTGGTTCGAATCTCTGTGTCCCATATAGTCCCCTGTGCCTGCCTATTTCTGAGCAGACAGCCAGGAGTAACCCTGGAGCACCGCCGGCTGTGACCCCCAAAAAAAACAAAAACAAAAAAAAAATATTAAGCTCGTTTTAAAAAAAAATGGGAGGAAGATAGACTTTTTTTTTCTCACAAGACAACAGCATGCACTTTTATGTTTTCTTTGATTCAAGAATTGGTATTGGCTGATTATTCTCATGTCTTCAGGAGAAAGACTATTTCTAATTTTGCCTGACTAATTTAATGCTCACTATTCTTTTCTCTCCTTCTAGGGCTCATGCATCTCTAAGTCAGTTAGTGTCAAATTCAAATTTAACTCATTTAAGATTATCTCTCCATCAATATCATAGTCACAGACAATCATCTTTATTTATCAACTCCCTCTATGGTCAAGTCTTGTAATTCTTTTTATTTTCATCCCAATCTTCATAGTTTCTTTGCTCTTTTTTTCTTCAATATCTCCCTCATACTCACTACTTAGCACTTCAGATATCCGTTAAAGTCGTTTTACTTTTAGAGTCTGGCATAAAATTGATTATGACGTCACCCTAGGAAATCTGATTTGCTTCCCCAAGATTTTGTTAAATGTCTAGTGACTGAATTTTTGTTTCTGCTGTTTCATATTTTATTTCTGCCTCATTTTCTAAAACTCATCTCTGTTTACAAAGACAAAAAATATATATCAGATGGGTACCCTGGACTTATATACTAATACCTCTTGTTTAAGGGCTCCAACACTATCCAATTTAATGATTTTTACTAGATTTTAGTGATTGAAGCCAATGATTTAAATTTTTAAGTCATTACTGACTTAAGACTTGTCTGGACTTTTACATTTACCACTTATCTCCTACATTTGAATGCAAAATTTAAAATAATGTAACAGCTATTTAGATTTATAGTACATCATCTTCAAAAATTCAGGTTCAGTTGTACTAGAATACATGAGATGTCATGTACTATTATGATGATAATGTGGTAATTGCTTCTTCTAAGGTAATAATATACAAACCTTCCTTCAATTTTATTTATGAACCAGAAATTAAATATACTCCATTCATAATCATATAATTAAATAGTATTTTACATAATTAGAATAAATACTATGCAGAATCATTAAAATAGAATGATGAATATCATTCAAATCACTGTTTTTCTCAGTGGCATTAGCAGGAAGAAAACTAATTGGCAAATAGTATTCTCTTTTATAACATCTATTTGCTTCATGCTTTTTCTTTGTGGCCTAAAATTGAAGCATGAAGCAGTAACTTAATAGAGTATCATGGTTAAATTATGATTTAGAAAGGCTCTTACTCACACGGCGTTTTTATGACTATCTTAATTGTGGAGCTAATGCAAGCTATAGATTTATGCTGATTAAATCCAGATGGCTCACTCTCTTGATTCTTAAAATTCTAAATTGTCAGTTACTGTTTCTCCTTTCCTACTGTGTATTCATAGTAACGATATCTCTCTTTTTTATTTTGAAAAGATAATCCACTCTGTATTACATTTGGTCCACATTTTCTGCATGCCAATATTTGGGTTAACTCTTTTTTAAAACTCATGCAGATAGAAGAGTTGGTAAATTTTAAATACTCTAAATCATCCTCTCAAAAGTTCTTCATTTTACAAAAGTCAAATTGGCATTTCTTTGTGGTTCAAAGTTCTTAATTTGAAGAATAAGAAGTCAACTTGCTGAAGGATCCAACTTTATCTTAGTGTTAACATTGAATAACGTTGACAGCTTAAATATGTTTTGGATATGAAAGGTGTGTATATGTTAGAAATGACACCCTTGTTCCTAGGCTTGGAAAACAAATAAATAAATACATAAATAAATGAATAAATAAATAAAAAGCAAAAAAAATAGAAAACCAGAAGTCTAACTTGACTTTCTATCTGGAGGTAATTATTAGAGAATTGTGCTGTGATGATATAATTTACTCTGAAAAAGACAATGATGCGACCAAATTTATCATGATTGTTTCTCAGACCAGTAATGTCTCCACATACATTCTGACACAGAAAAATAATATGTGGCATTCTCTGGGCTGTTTGTCTTCTAAATAAATTGAGAAAATAACAAATAAATACTGAAGGGCATGAAACTGGGTAAAAATAAACCACCTTTCTTCAGTTTGGGCACCTGTTGGAACCATATATTAAATATTTCATTAAAGGGGTTTATATAGTTTGATTCCTTTCATCTGATCCTGCTTTAATAAACCAATACTTTGTCTTCAAATTTTTTATTTAAATCAAATTTCTCTAGTCACTTAGATTTCACTTATTATATACTAGGTTTTATATTGTAAGCCATTGGAAGAAGTTTAGACATTCTTTTAATGAGAATGAAAAATTATTGGCGTGATTCTAATTAATTACAACTTAACTTTTGCTACACCTATGCAAAAACAAACAAACAAACCAAACCCTGCCACACACGGACACCCTGTTTTTTTTCTTTTTCCTTATTTTTTATATTTTAAATAGGGGTTCCTGCCTCTTTTACAGAACCTTGGGACATGGATTTCTTTGTTTTACTACATATTCTGTGTTTGTTTTTTTCTTATAAAACTAAGAAGAAAGGAATAAAGAAAGGCTGGAGGCCAGGGATGAAGTGGTTTGGATGTATGGGTGGGAAAATAAATAAGGACAGAACTAAGTATCCAAGCCAAAGTCAACAATAACAGAGTCAAGGGACCTAAACTTTAACAATCTAAACTTAAAGGAGCCTTTAAGCAGGAGAGGAGGCAAAGAGTGGTGAGATAGGATGCCTCTGGGTTCATTGATGGAGGGAGATTGACACTGGTGAAGGGAATGGTCCTGGGTCACTATATATATATATGAAATTCTACTATAAAGAACTCTGTAGACCACAATTATTTCAATAAAATAAAAATAAATAAATACAAATTATTGTTTTGTCTAAGTTTCTATATCTGTAACAAAAGAATTCAAGTTTTAACTGAAAAATATCTTTAATAATATTTTTATTATAGATCATTTGAAGTATAAAATATCTTAACTTAAATATGTTAAATATAAAATATCTTATGTTGGGGGCCAGAGGTAAAGCATTTGCCTTGCATGCATGCAGAAGGACGGTGGTTCGAATTCCGGAATCCCATATGGTCCCCCAAGCCTGCCAGGAGTCAATTCTGAGTGTAGGGCAGAAGTAACCCCTGAGCGCCACTGGGTATGTCCCAAAAACAAACAAAAAACTTACGTTGTTTGAAATAACATAAATGCATTTTATTTATATTTAAGAATAACTCACTATTTGATGACTTCTCTATATTTTCCTTTTTCGATTATATAATAAATAGATGGTCAGTTTATATTTATGTAATGCAATTTGTACATAAAAATGTGCCTGGTTATATTCAAGTATCCTGATTAATAATATTTGCATACAAATATTATTTCTTATAAAACATATATAGATCATGGCTTAGGAATGATTAGTAAGTTTTATAGTTTTATGAGAAGTTTATTATACTTCTAAAAATGTCTTTTGATTAAATTTTAAGTAATTTATTATTATAAAGAAGTTTAGTTTGGAGCTGATTATCTGGGTTTGAAGTTCAGCTTCGTGTCACGCGAGCTATGGGATTTGGGGCATCATTAAGCTATGTGTACCTGGATATCTTAATTTGTAAAATATGCAAATAATTAAAAAATACTTGATGGGTTTATCAATGGGTTTATCTATACAATACAAATAGTTTGGCGCAACAAACATCTTGTAATCATGGTGCTTAAATATATTATAAAAATACTTTGGTACACTCTTTTTCTAATGTGGTTGAAATTCCAATAATTTCTCTTTTAAAATTGTCATTTATAATATAACTTTCTTGACAATCACAATGCAATTTAATAAAACAAAGACTATACAAGTTCTCTTTTTTTTTTTTTTTTTTTTTTTTTTTTTGGTTTTTTGGGCCACACCCGTTTGACGCTCAGGGGTTACTCCTGGCTATGTGCTCAGAAATCGCCCCTGGCTTGGGGGGACCATATGGGACGCCGGGTGATCGAACCGTGGTCCTTCCTTGGCTAGCGCTTGCAAGGCAGACACCTTACCTCCAGTGCCACCTACCCGGCCCCTATACAAGTTCTCAATGCCAAGTAAAATCTTTGTTCTTTTACGGAGGGACTCCACACCCTGTGAATACTCCTGGCTCTGCACTCAGGAATCACTCCTGGCTGACTCTTGGGAGACCATATGGGATTTTGGTAACTGAAGCAGATCAGCTGTGAACAAGACAAGTACCCTATTCACTGCACTATTTCTTTAGTGTTACAAAGCCAACTACATTTTAAACTAAACAGCAATCCTTAAAGCTCATGTGTTGCTTGGGGACATGGTACCTCAACACTTCTCCCTGATCTCTTCTCTTCAGATGTGCACTTTTATGCTCTCATACTTTCTCACTGGGCTGTGTACTGGACTCTCTCTACATTTGGAGAGAAAACAGAATTCTCCTGGATGTGGTGCTGTCTATATGTTTCTCTCACCCTTCACTTTCCCTAAATTTCTAAATAAAACCTGTTTTTATTTCAATAATAAACAAGTAAGTAAATGAACAGAGAGCATGTACCTTTTTTTTCATTAGCATGTACCCTAAGTCAAAATACCTATTTCCTCCCTAAATTACTGGCTCTAGAGTCTGGTAATACCCATTAATTTTTTACAATTTATTGCTACTATTCTTTTAGTTCTGTTACTAATATCTCTCAGCTGAGATATTTACATAATCTTCTAATAACGTAAAAGCATATACTATTTTTTAATTAAATAATTTTTATTTTGACCAAAGTAAATTAAAAATCTTTCACAGTAATATTTTAGGTATCTTAATCGCTTTGATAGATTACTATTCCAAATGACCAGTTCTTAATGCATCAGAGACCTGGGGTAGTCTTCTTCCAAATGTTCTCTAAGTATAATGATTTTAAAAATGTATTCAAGAATTTTTATACTGCATTACCACTATTGAGGACATGATCTATAATCCCAGAAGCATAACTAAAGTTACAAAATTACTTGCCTACATTTTTACTCCCAAATGTTTCTTTTACCCAAAATGTGTTTCATACAAAGTTATCATCCTGCCTTTTTTTCTATATATAATGTCATGTTCTCCAAAGCATCCCTGTTTTCCAAAGAAGGGAAACATTTCCTTCTTTTATCTTTTATGGCTGTCATTTGATAATGTAAATAATTAGGCTCCCTTTTTTAGTTTTCTATTGAATTTGTTCAGGATAGTTGCATATTAGTTTTGTCTATAATTTGAGTTATGTTTGTGCTTGTTTCCTTATCATTTCTCAACAGAAAGCCTCTTTGGAACAGTGTTTCTGATTCATATGATCTTTGTAACTGTCACAGCAATACATAAATGTTATCAGGGGTGGAGTTCATGCATTTGTTAAATGAATCATATAAGAGGCTTTCATGAAAGTTACCATTATTTCTGCCAAAGATCCAATGAGCCCTCTTGTATCTCATGGATACAGTTAATGAGAGTCTCAAAAGGATCCCATGTGTGATCTAGAATCTCTCTGGAAGCATATTACTCTGTTAGTTTACCTTAAAATGTCAAAGATATGTTTAAAATAGCAAGTTTGAAGTAAAAGAAGCACAAAACAGTTCTTTTTAATAAGTAGTGAGTTTTAATGACCAGACTATCAGCTCTTCAAGAGCAGAGGTCAAGTCCTCATTTATTAACCAAGAAACCAGAAATCTGGACATGCTTTTGGTCAAATTATTCAACTTATTTAAAAGGATGAATGAGTCATTTATAATATAATTAAGAAGCTTTTTCAAAGGATATTGGGTATCATAATTGTCAATTAAGAGAAGGTTCCAATCATTCACAATCTCTGTTTATATATATTGTACCCTGGAGGCTTTGACTTATTCACAATTTGAGAACTCTCATTTTATATTTAAAGTCATTCAATTTGGGGGCTTAAATAGGTGGGTTTTGGTTGTACTAAAATAGCTATCCAAAGAATACAGTTTGAGGAATTACTGGCACCTGATATCAAGATAATATAAGGATCTTCTTGTACCAAATTCTAATACAGTTCCTCTCATATAGTAACAAGTGACCTAAATGAAACAAAAATAGACTTTTGAACTCTAAGGCCAATTAGTAATTGGTGGAAGTTAAGAGTAAAGAAATATGGGTATATTGGAACAAAGGGGATGAAGGTATGGTGAAGGATAAAAGTAAACTGAAGGTAGTATAATATGTGATATAATTTGACAGAATAAATAAAAATAAAAAAATAAAAATCAGGGAAGAAATTACTTCCATTCCAGTCCTTACTCGAGCCATGTTAAAAAAAAATTTTTATTATGCCATTTCACACAGTCTCTTTAGATACTCAGAACAGAAAAATTAAAAAAAAAATACCAGTGTTGATGAACCATAAAACCATAACAATGCTTATAGAGTGTGCCATAAAATTCATTGTCATACATCTTATCTTCAAGCAATGTAAACAAACCCTCATTACTATTTTTGTCCCTAAATGGAAATCTCTTAGAAAGAAAAAAGGTTTTATATTTTTGCTAGTAAGAATGGTAAGAGCAATCATTATCCTGAGCAAAAATGCTTTTTTCCCTTTTGCTTTGTATTCAAAATCATGTCTCTTCTAATATTACTTCTGTGTTCAATCAACAAGATTCCAAAAGGTTTATATTCTTTTTTTTTATTTTATTGACACCATTATGAATTACAAGTGTTTCACAGTTGTATTTCAGGCATACAATAAAAGTGAATTAGGGCCATTCCCACTGCCAGTGTTGGCCTCCCTCTACCATAGTTCCAAGCTTGTTTCCCATATCTCCACCCTTAGCCCCCTGGGCTGCTAGTGTAATGGTCCCTTTTGTGTATAGCTTGTTGCAGTTTGAACCTCTTGAGTCTACTGTCATTGTCTTTAGCTTGGGTATTTAGTATTTAGATCTGACCTTTTTTTTTTTTTACTCTTAAAACTAAATATTTAAAAATGAAATTATGCACAGACATGGGTTTTACTGGTCAGGCCAATTGGCTGTTTTCTTGATACTATGGCTGACAACATTTTAGTGCATTTACAATTAACTCTATCTAAAATTCCTTGTCCACAATCCTACTTTTCTCTATTCTGCTGATCTCACTGGAAGCTGAGACTTTGTGATATGTCTTTCTTCAACGTTGTTTTTGCTTTTCATGACCTTGAGTGGGGAGAAACTTGAGAGAGAAGAAAGGGTTCATTCTCTGTTCTTAGAGCCTCAGTGCTGGACCATAATCTGATAGCCCACATCGTACCTTGATATTCTAAAATAGAACTATATTGTTCTAAACATTTGCATTACTGAAATGCTAGTATGTGAACTGTCTGTTGAATTTGCTCCTACCACCTCTTAATTCTTATTTTTTTCATCGAAACACTGAGTATATATAGAGATACTGCTAGACCATGCTAATTTTTCTCTGTGGATGAGCCTGCTGTTTTCATTGAGGTTCTTTTCTACCAACTTGCAAGAAATGCCAAGAAATACTTGAATTTGCCAGATAGTCTGGAAATCTTTGCAGGGCTGTCTTTTCTTTAAACTTCTTGGCGCTTCCTGTTTTCTTCCGGTTTTCATGCAGGAATCCCGGAAGTGAACAAAAGAAAAATACTTTGATGGGAATATATTTCTCATGATTGAACATTCTACCAGTAGTATAGAAAAATCTTGAATTATTTACTCCTCCAAGTGTTAAAAGTTCTTACTTACTACTAGCCAGATGGTGTTTTATAAGATAGTAATAATTCATTGCTGTCTCTTGCTCTTTCCCTGTCTATTAAATTTGCAGGTCTTTTCAACTGTTATATTAACTCAAGGTAATTAACCCAAAGAAACCATTAGATTGAGGCTAATCTAACATTTTGGCAGCAAAAACAAACCAGAGATCAAGCCTGTAAATGTACCAAAGATACAAAAATTAAATGAAAAAGTAATTGATAGCAATGAACCATGTCCAGAACAGTCTTATTATACTTTAGTCTTTTCTGTATGAAAGTCTTATGCCAGCTCCATTTATGAAGGACACAAAATTACTTCTTGTTCCATGGTACCTGATCCAATCTCTTTTTGCTCCAATTTTCAAGGTTTTTAATTTTAAAACCTTTCACACAATATCTATTCATTCCCTGCTTTCCTTGATCTTGGAAGTGTGAATACTCTCTCACCTCACTGAATTTCTTTGACTTAAGCCATATTCTTATGAAAAATAAGAATAATTTCTGTACTTTTCTCTAAATCTCTCCCAAATCTTACACATATAATAAATATTATTTTGAATGTGTGACCATTTGTCAACTAATAGCGGTGGTGCAAGCTGTAGGACGTTTGCCTTGGATGCGCTGGCCGAGGACAGACCAAGGTTTGATTCCCTGGCATCCCATATGGTCCCCCAAGCCAGGAGCAATTTCTGAACACATAACCAGGAGTAACCCCTGAGCATCACTGAGTGTGACCCAAAAATCAAAAAAAAAAAAGAAAAAGAGTATATTTACTGGTGGAAAAATTATGCTCAGAACTTATTCATGACTCTGTACCCAGGAATAACAGTGTTCTGGAGATTGGACTTGGGTCAGTTATCATCAGTGCAGGTATCTAGTCTCCTGTACTGTCTCTTCTGCCCTAGAATAGCTTTTATACCTAATTGTAATATGTTTTCTAAGACAATTACACACATGTAGAATAATTGAAGGAGAGTCAATTTAAAAAGTGTCTACAAGTAAACTAGTTTTGAGAGGAGTAGGATAAATAGTTCTTCATAAAAAAAATAGTCCCCATAGTTCAGACACTGTGAGGCTTACCATTTATTTTATTTTATTTTTTTGGCTTACCATTTATTTACAACATTCGATTATTTTCTTAAATAAGCATCCATGTGCTTCTCTTCAGCCAAGGAGATGTGGTTACTTGCCCTTTACCATGTTAAAATAACTAATATCCCCCTTACATCTATGACCAGAGGAAAGTTTATATACAATGTCTGGAATGTTTGTGTGTTTTCCCCCAAATCAATGTTATGAAGCTTTATACCTCAAAAAGAGAAAAATGAGATCCAAAACTATTTGAATGCTAGAATCCAATTGGGTTAAAAATAATATAATAAAAATGGAGGACCAAGTGACTAGAGTTGACTTCCCACTTCATCTGCATGATAAGAATCATACCCCTTCACCATGTAAATAGTTATAATTGTCAAAGAAATGCTAGGAAATGACCAAATAAGGTAAATTTCTGGTGGGCTATTTGACTTTTGGAAATTTTTATTTTGCAAACCTCTCCTTCTTTGTAATGCCACATTTCCATACCAATATAACTTAGAAAATTGGGTAGAAATAGTATACTTCTCCACATCAGCCTGACATCGATGAAAGAAATGCACAGAATCCAGAGTCTTTAAATATAAGAGTCTTATACCAACAATAGCTAAAGTGTGAAAAAGTTTCACCGGAACCTTGAAAATGACTGGAGTTGGATAGACTGGTATGCCTGGAACCCAGAGTTTGTCTTATGCCAATAAACTTCTGGGGTGAGGCTTTTTGTAGTCAGGTCAAGGATTTTTTTTTCCCATTCTCTCCATTTTTCTGTACCTATGCAAACATTGGCAATTGCCACTATCACACCTCACTATATTTTTTACTCTTATCCTTTAAGGAAAAAAATACAAAATACTGAACTTAAAAACAAATTACTGTAGTAGAATGCCTGTCTCAAATACAGGCAGGGGATGGGAAGCGGGGAGGGGGTAATGTTGCACTGGTGAAGGGGGATGTTCTGGTTATGATTGTAACCCAAATATGATCATGTTACTTAAATAAAAAATATATTAAAAAAAAAGAAATACTATACTTCTGCCCAGATTCTGAATGTACACTAAATTTTAGTGTAATATTTACTTGGAAATGATGTTGGACTCTTCAATTCATATCTAAAATGATTTATGTTTTTGAATGTTAAATTGACTTCACTTTATTTAGATTTTTTGTTTTAATTTATTTAATGTCTACTTTAAAACTTTTTAACTATCAAGGCACCTTGATTTAGTTGTTTGTAATTGAGTTTCATAAATATAATGTCCAATATGGGCTCATGACTAGTGTCAATTTACCAACATCTCCAGGTTTCCTCCCAATGCCCAGTCTGCTTTCTTAACAGACATAATTTTGTGTTTGGTTATCATAGTTTGCGTCTCATGCATACAGAATTGTCTCTAAATTTTATATATATATATATATATATATATATATATATATATATACATATACATATGTATATATACATATGTATACATACATTTTTTTAGTTTGCACACTAATGCATTTGTTTCTTTACTCTATTTCACTGACTCACTCTTTTATTTAAAACATTTATTCCTTTTTTGTAGTTGGGCTTCAGTTATTAAAAGGAACACCCCCTTTACCAGTGCAACATTCCCATCACCAATAGCCACTGTCTCCTTCTTCCCCTACCCCTGCCTGTATTCGAGACAATATTCTATTTCTCTCACTCACTACCAACATCATAATAGTTGTTCTTCTAGTTATTTATCTAACTGAACTCACCACTCTTTGTAATAAGTTAGCTTCATATCATGGGCTGGTCCTTCAGCCCACATCTCGATTGTCTCTGGGTGTTATTACATAATGTCTTTTATTTTTTCTTAAGTTCAAGAAATGAGTGAAACTATTCTGTGTCTATGTATCTCCTTCTGACTTTTTTCACTCAGCATAATAGTTTCCATGTCCATCCATGTATAGGAAAATGTCATGACTTCATTTTTTCCTGATGACTGCATAGTATTCCATTGGGTATATATATATATATATATATATATATATATATATATATATATACATATACCACAGTTTCTTTAGCAACTCATATGTTGTCAGGCATCTGGGTTGTTTCTTGTTGTTGTTGTTGTTGTTGTTGTTGTTGTTGTTTTGGGGTTGAGTCTCACCCAGCAATTCTCAGGGAGAAGAGAAGATATAAAGGGGTGTATGAGACATAGTAATGGTTCTGTTTGGATCTTGTGAGTTTGAACAGAAAAGATATGAGAGGGTGGAGCCAGAGTGATAGCCAGAGTAATAGAGGTAAGGTGTTTGCTGTGCACGCAGCTGACCGAGCAAGGACCTGGGTTCGATTTCCGGCATTCCATATGGTTCCAAGCGAGGAGCAATTTCTGAGCACATAGTCAGGAATAACCATTGAGCATCACGAGGTGTGGTGAATGCAGCCCAAACCCCCCCCAAATAAAGATAAAAGAGGGAGACTGGAGTGTTATTACTGACTCACTCTTAAATGCTTTCCTCTGACAATGTCAAAAGCAGGATCCCTGGGACTCCAGGATTTATTACACTAGAATCTGTTAAAAAGTATGTTGCATGCCAGGTAAAAGGGAGAAGGGAGGACAATATTGGTGGTGGGAATGCCCCTGATTCAATGTCACTATGTACCTAAAATATTACTGGAAATGATTTGTAATCCACTTTGGTGAAAATAAAAATTATTAATAAAGAAAAAGTATGTTGATCAAGACCATTTGTTTTCTCATTCAGTGTTTTTGGTCTCTGCAAAATAATCATGATGTGATTTACTTTCTCATAATTTCTTTCACCTCCTTCCCCTTTGATATTATAGTATGCTTATTAGATATCACCAAAATAAACTACCAATCACCTTTGATATTTTCAGAAATTTCTCCCACTCTTTTTTTAAATATAATACTAATTAACATTTGAATAGGGAAAAATTGGGATCAGCAAAATGTTCAAAGCAAAACAGACATATATATTTATGTCATAAATACCTGGTCATCTGCATAATTTTTAATTATTTAGATGGTTATTAGACACAGGATAAGTGCTAAAAGATTAGTCCTTAGACAAAGTAATCAGGAGTTTTCAATCGGAGATTTTTTGATCCAAAAACATCTCAGTGAGAAGATAAAATCTAAAGATTCCTAAATGATAATAAGAGAATAAAATATATATTACAAAATAAATATAATATATTCCAAGCCATGTGGATAGCCCTCATAAGGACTACTGGAACTGGTAGACTAAGAAAAATATACTGTCTTCCAACATATGCAAAACTCTCACTTTAATAAGAAGTATATTCAGAGATTCACATTTACAAATTTTACTATTCTCTTGAATAACACTGCATACCAGAGCACTTCAAATAGGAGGTTTTGTGTTTCAAGCTATAATATTTATTAATCTGCTCACCAATGTTGTTCTTTAAACATTCAGGTGAATACTGGGGTGAAGTGCTGTTTCTTTTTAAAGCCGTGAATTAAAATATTTTCTTTGATATGCAAGCAGAAAACAAAAATTTCACAACAGATCTAAGTATTAAAACCTAGTGAAGAACATATGTTCAGTATGGATAAACCTCCTATCAGTGCTATGAATGTTAATAGTCTGAGAAACATAATTCTACAAATGCCTTATGTTCCAATCTGACACAGAACAGGATGTACTCACAGAGAAATCAGAAAAATCTTTTGCCTTTTTTCTCCTCCTCACTATATCTAATTTCAGAATGCAGAGTTTACTTGGCAGAAAATTGGATAGCGTTTGAAGGTGAAAAGAGTTCCTTGAACCTCCATCTTTGGGAAGCTGACAAGATGTATTTTACTAAAGTTCAGTGAGAAAAACTCTGAGGGCTTTAGGTTCCTCTTTCAGCTCTAATTATTCTTGTTTCTACTATTCAGACTTTTTAATATCTTTATTTAAGCACTATGATTACAAACATACTTGTAGTTGGGTTTGAGTCATAAAAAGAACATCCCCCTTCGCCAGTGCAACATTCCCACCACCAATGCCCATCTTCTCCCTCCTCCCTCACCCTCTGCCTATATGTAAGACAGGAATTCTACTGCTATTCATATTTTTATAAGAGTATTCAGCAACACTTGGTGGAGGGTGGATCACTCTTAGTGATTCTTCACAAGGCAACTCATGAAATGCTAGTGGTGCCCAAATTTTTGGGAGATATACAGAAGCCAAAAGGAATATAGTTTGAGTTCTTGAGTTGAAGGATATAGAGCACCAGTGATCTAAATCAGGGCCTTGGCCATGCACTGCTTCAAAACTTGTGCCTTTACTCTTTTTTTTTTTTAATTTTCTCAAGAAAAACAATCCTTTGCTGCAGAAACACCTTGGTATCTCAAGCATATTAGACAAAAATACTTTATGGCCACCCATTTCCCGTTCTGTCTTTACTGTCTTCTTGTCTACCTTAGTTCTCTTGTCAATCAAACCTCCATCACCATCACAATCCTGACCCACTGCATTCTCCCACAACATCCCTTGCTTTAGTTTCTGAGTACAAGTATTCTTTACATATTTATACAGTATTTGTTCCTATTTTATGGACAGGGAACATTTCTGGCCTATCATTTTATTTTAAAATCATTTCTGATAATAACTATTCAATATGTATTTTCTTCATAATTGCATGGAGATCTGTTAGAAAAAGAGTATAGTCATTGGAAAATGAAATTATTAAGAAGCTGGCTATTTTGTCTGTGAATAGATGAATAATACATGAATAATGCATTCACATGCATAGGTTGAATACAACTTATCTATGTTTTTTTTTCTTCTTTTGGCTCATAGCTTGCATGCTCTGTTCTACACTCAGGAATTACTCCTGGTGCTACACAGGGAACCAAATGGGATGCCAGGGATCGAATCCTAGCTAATTACCATTAAGGCAAATGACTTACATACTGTAATATCGCTCAGGTCTTTCAACAACAAATATTTAAGGACATTTATGAAAAATGTGTATATTGCTAAAATTCAGAGAAAGATGATTATTTGGAAATAATTTATTTATTTAAAAATTTGTAAATGTTTAGAGATTGGAGCAATACCACTGTGGGTAGAACATTTGTCTTCCATGTGGCCAAATTTGTTCAAGCTACATTATCTCTACATAGTCATCCAAGCACAACCAGAAGTGATTGCTGAATGTAGTCAAGAGTAACCCCTGAACACATGACCCAAACATAACCTGAAGTGATTTCTGAACGTAGATTCAGGATTAACAGCTGTACATTGCTAGGTATTACTCCCCTCCCAATTCAAAACACTGAAAATATTTAAAAAAGCATTGAATATCCAAATAGTTTAAGATGTTCATAAAATGGAAAGGAAATATTAGATGGAGATATGAAGATAAAGTAACTTTAAAATTACAAAAGATTCTTAGTATGTGACCATAATAAAGGGGATTATAAAAAGTGATACAAATGGTGAAATGAACATATTTACAAGCAATAAAAACATTACAAAAGGAATTAATAAAAACTGACGCCAAGCCATGTACTGCTTTTATATGAGACTTAGAGTCCAGATGGTAGAAATTCCAGAAGGAAATTAAAGGAAATTATTAAAGAAAAATGGTACAGAATAGATAAAATGTTATCTGAGATGAATACTGTACATAATTAATGTTGGCACTTCTATACTATCAAATATTTTTCTAGTGGGTTTGCTTAGTATTAACCACGTTATTTCATGAATAACCCCCTATAGTTCTATAGCTGTAGGAATATCCATTCTGTGATGAGAAAGCTAATGCATAATGTGTGTGATTTGTGTTAAGTGTCAGTGCTCTAAATTAAAAAGAGGCAATTTCTCAAGATCACCAAAGTGGATTTCATTGGTTATGTGGATCACCAATGAATTCTGTTAGTTACAATTTTAGTTTAGTTTAGTTTAGTTTAAATTTTATTTTATTAAAACCATTGTGATTTATAAAGACCTTCATAGTTGGATTTCAGGTATACAGTGAATCAGGGCTATCCTCACTACCAGTGTCCAACTCCCTCCACCAATGATCCTAGAGTGCATCCTATTACACCACATTTTGCTCCTTGGCCTGCCAGTATAACAGGCCCATTTTAAGTGTCTACTGTTGTAGTTTGGGTATCTTGATTCAATAGTTTTTGACTTTGGCTTGAATATTTGGTTCTGTTCATTTTTTCTCCACCAATTAACCTGAGACTACTTGGCCATTGGCCCCAACCTTTCTTCTTATTTCCCTCCTTCTTAATTTTATAGAAAAATGATAAATATGAGGTAAAACAAAGTAATCCATGTCCTAAGGTTCTATGAAAAAGGCAGAAGGCTCTATCTAAAAGATAAAAAGCAAAAAACAAAACAAACAAAAAAAATACAAATAAAAACCAGTGGTGGCAATTTTTTAATAGGCACAGCAAACATTGGGGAAAATATATAGGAAAAACCTTTGACCTGAAAAAACCCGTAAAGCATCCTGTCAGAAGACCAACTACAAACTCCAGGCATATTAAGTTATCTAAACTGCAACTTCTTCATGATCCCAGGAAAAATTCTCAAAGACAGTTGTCATAGTCAGGCTTCTGTAATTAGAGATCTTGTTTTTTTTTCTACAGATACTATGTCAAAGTCAGGATGTTCCTGATCTTCTCTGATTTCATTTCACGTTTTGGTGGTGCGGCATGAAAACCACTCCAAAAATGTAGTTGTTCCTGTTTTTGAATTATCATAGTGTCATATGATTCCGCCCTGGAGCAAATTGGTGCCAGGACAGCATTAGGGCCTTCCCTGGTAGAAGGTAAAATTCTATTCCTAGTGCTGATGCAGAAAACCATGCTGATTCCAAATATGGGATCCATGTTTCAAGGTGAATGGCCAATGTCCAATCAACTGAAGCCAAGTCATTGTGACAAAAGTTCAGAATGAAGGAGACCCTGCAATATAAATGTATGAGTTCCTATCCATATTATGGAAGAACTTCTTTCAATATGTAATATTTCCCCTTTAATGTGCCTATGCAAAGAAATTGTACCACATGATAATACTGTTGCATATGGTGTAAAAATAACTAGCTAAACAATCCCTGTAGCCTTCCTCAAACATGAGCTCAAAACCAAAAGAAACTATAATTTCCTATAAAGTACAAAAAAAAAAAGGGATAGGGAAAAAATACATCTACATAAGGAAATACACAATAAGAATGATACTTTAAGGAAATATATCTGAGGAATATATGAAGGAAATATACATTTCCCCTTTAAATCTTTGAAATAGTCTAAGAGAGGAATAAAATCCAGAGCACAGCATCAGTCTTCAACGTGGTCCTATGGAGTTTGAAAAAATGCCTCGCAGCAGTCATGAATCAGGAAATCTCCTTGAGCTGAGTGTCTCTCAAAAGGGAATAGGGGTAGCGGGAGGACAACATTGGTGGTGGGAATGCCCCTGATTCAATGTCACTATATACCTGAAATACAACAGTGAATGATTTGTAATCCACTTTGGTCAAAATAAAAATTATTAATAAAAAAAATCCAAATCTTGTAGTGAGCAACAGTTCACAGTGAAGGGAGGGGAGAGAAAAGTCAAAGTGAACGAGGAGGCTAACCTTTTGCTTTGGGAGCTGGTTGGAAGGAAGCTGTTTGGGATGGGAAAAAAATTTTAATAACTGTGGTTTTGTTTATAATAATATACACTGAAAATATGCCATGATCATTTAAAACTAGTCTTTATAATGTCATTATTTTATATGTATTACAGGACACATGGATACAAAATTCATCCATAGATAATAACATTTTTCTGCTTGTATAATGTATCACATTTCTTTGTCCAACTCTTAATTTTAAATGTTTTTTCACTACTCCCATGTTTTTATTTTTACCTTATTTATAAATTTTAATATTTATTTACTATTTTAACAATAAATGATTTTAATCTAACTCTACCATATTGGTTTAATATACATTTCTTTCATTCTTTTGAAGTTTCTGACAAAAGACTTGAACAAATACATCTGTGAATTTATAAGTATTGATCAGCTATTTTCCTGAGGACAGTATTTCTATGTTTTTGATTTAAGACTTATTTAAAAACTAAGAAAAAATCTCAACTGACCATGTTAATATATACCCATAGTACAGAAAAAAAGAATGTATCTAAGAAATAGTTATAATCAGGTATAAAAGATGGGGACTTGACAATGAACTTTGGAAAAGTAATAAAAATTAAAAAGAAATTGTCCATTCCTGAAGTAGCCTAAATCTATGAAGAACTTACGACTTTGAGATGTAAATTCTCAGCTCTTAAAAGTTGGTGAAGTTTAGGTCCATCCTGAGAAGTGAGCACCTCCCAGGAAACTAAGAACAAGAGCATTTCTAGGTCCAGATAAGAATATAAAAAAACAGGGCTGGAGCCCTGGCTCCTTTGCCTTGCATGCACTAACCTAGGATAGACTGTGGCCCAAAAACCAATATATATATATATGAAGACCATCAAGACACCAAGGCTTTCTTTGTGACAGCAACTAACATAACTTCTGTACACAGAGAAATCCAGGCCAAGACCATTTGAATAAATTATATATAAATTTCTTCCCAAACTCAGTAGGATGCTATCTATCTACACTCAGAAATGAATGAACTAACTGATAATTTGTTGAATTTATTAGAAAGAAATCCAGAATATAAAAATCACTTAACTAATGTAAATTTGGGGGGGGGGTATTTTGGACCACACCCAGTGAAGCTCAGGGGTTACTCTTGGCTATGTGCTCAGAAATCGCTCTTGGCTTGGGGAACCATGCGAGATGCCAGGGATCGAACCATGGTCCCTCCTAGGTTAGTGTGTACAAGGCAAAATTAGATTCCCTACCGCTTGTGTCACTGCACTGGCCCGAGATAATGCAACATTTTTATTTTTTTATTTTTTTATCTACTTATATTTATTTATTTTTGGTTTTAGGGTCACATCTGGCAGCACTCAGGGGTTACTCCTGGCTCTATGCTAAAAAAAATCAACCCTGGCAGGCATGGGGAATCATTATGGGATGCTGGGATTCGAACCACCATCCTTCTGCATGAAAGGCAAATGTCTTATATCCATGCTATCTCTCTGGCCCCCATAATGCAACATTTTTATTTATCTATTTATTTATTTATTTATTTATTTTTGGTTTTAGGGTCACATCTGGCAGCACTCAGGGGTTACTCCTGGCTCTATGCTAAAAAAAAGTCAGCCCTGGTAGGCATGGGGAACCATATGGGATGCTGGGATTCGAACCACCATCCTTCTGCATGAAAGGCAAATGTCTTACCTCCATGCTATCTCTCCGGCCCCAATAATGCAACATTTTTAAATGTCACTGAATAATGCATTGTAAATAGAATCTTCTTCCTGGTCTCAAGATAAACATAGCCACCTTTGGTGTTTTTAATCTTTTCTTCTAGAAAGGAAAACAGAGAGTCATTCAAATATTAAGCAGAATTTTCACATATAAACAGAGAACTCTCACATATCCATTTGTTCTTTTAGACCCAAGATAGCTAATTGGAATCCTTTGGACTCCAGACATCATATATATTTGGAGACAGACAGATGTGGGGGAAATACATATAATAATTTTCAGTAGAAATCATACAAGTATTAAGAAATCACCTAATCTAGAAGCAGCCAAAATGCATAAAACAAAAATATCCCTTTGAGTAGCAATTACTGAACCCACTGGAATAGAGAAAATGTGTCTCTACCAGATGAGAAACTGAGGCATCTCCAAAACAAGGGTGGACTGCTTCTTTGGAAAGGAAAAGTGACAGAAAATTCTCTAGGCCACCTAGGACCCAAGTTTTTTTCTGCTGACAACTACCAGATGAATATATTTGTACACAGAGAAATCCAGGTCAAAGCAATGTGGGGAAATTGTGAATAAACTTCCCCAAAAAGCTTTCCTCTCTTGGGAAGCCCATGTCTTTTCTCTCTCTCTCTCTCTCTCTCTCTCTCTCTCTCTCTCTCTCTCTCTCTCTCTCTCTCTCCTGTTACTTTCTGTCTTTTTCTCTGTTTTTCTCTTTCTCTCATCATATTTCTGTAAAGTAAATTTGTTTACATTAAATAATTTTACTTCATTTTGTCTCCTTATGAAATTCTTCTCTGGGAGGGAAGAAGAGACATTCCTGAAATGCCTGTGCTAAAGTGAGGAATGACTTTGTTGTTTCTGCAAAGAGAGAGAGATTCCTCTCCAGCCTTAGTTTATGGCTCCCTGAGAACTTGGAATGTTGTAGTCTAATTTCTGAGCTTGCAGAACAAGTGGACTTCAGGTAAAGCTTGAATGATGCCTCCAGGCTGGGATCCATGTTGTGTGGGTGCTCACAGCATACTTTGGCAGTTTTAATTCATATCATATATTTCCCCCGTAGGCTGAGGTAAGTCTAGCAAAGAACTGGAATTGTTTTTCTTGCAGCTTCTTCTTTTAGTCCCCAACTGCACCCTGAAAAGTGGATTTTTTTTCCATGTTTGTGGTTCTTAAGAAGTGTAGAGAAGATGTGGATACAACACTCAAGTCTCTTAAGAAATTAAAGTATATGACAGTCCTGCCACAATTCCTCCCCAAATGCTTAGTAAGCTTCTCTTTTTACCCATGTACTATGTCATTCATCCTGGCTCACATTGCTCAATTTAGTGGACAACTTCCTAAAACCTGTCCCTTACCATCTCCTTGCTTCTAGTATTGATGCCCCCACCTTTTCCCTCTGCCCTTCTTTAACAACTATATGCTTTCTGCATCATGGGCTTTTCTCAAACTATTCAGTGGTCACTGATGCCTCCACTTCCTATACCTATGCACTCTGAGTGAAACACTTGTGCTCAGTAGCTGCCACTCTGTGAAGCTGACATCTGCCAAGGTGTCCAAATTTGGCTTGATGATGCAGTCTACCAGGGCTTATGTGGGTAGAAACAAAGAGACACAGAGATGAGAGAGAGAAAGTGAAAGAGTCAGATGGTGGCCATCTTTTTTTCTGCTGTTATCTCTCCCATCTTCAGTCAATATATTTTCTATTTTCTAGTGTAACTTTTCCAATGGCCAGTTTTAAACTGACCATCTGCATTCACTTGGAGCCCTGCCTTACTACTCCCACTTTAGGGGAGTAGCTTTAGGGGAGATAGAAAAGAATCAGGGGACCAGAAATATGATTTTTCAAGCTAACCAGGGATCCCCAACTTTCTGGTATGAGTCAGGTGTGAGTCCCACCTGATGATATGTTGCTTAGATACTTCACGCCCTCCTAAATTGAACAGGACCACTTCTGTCTCCATCTTCTAAAATAAAATAAGACCTCTACTTCAAGCCAAATATTTAGTAAGCAAGAAAGGAAAATTGCAGCAAGCAAAGAAGGTTATCAGTTGAATTTTCTCAAGCACCAAACAAACAACAGTAGGCATGTGTGATTGTTTTGTTTGCTTTGTGTACATTTTGACAACAGATGTTAGCATCATGCTATGCAATAATAGACTCATTCCATAGGTTGAAGGAACAAAGAAACAGAAAAAAAAGTAACATGTATGATGGTGTGAGATCTCTATCTCCTCACATGTCAAAGAGCCTTTTCCCCATACATCTTAGAATGGTCTTTTCCAGTAAGGCTCACCTTGCTACTAATCCCTCAGACTTGGAAAGAAACTGTCCTTATTGCTTAGGAAATTGGATTCTTTTAAAAGAAATGATGACTCTAAAGAATTGGAAGGAATTTGAGGCCTCATCTCTGTCCTTTGCCCTTTTCCTAAGTCACTACCAATGCTTCCTTTCCTTAGGACCTAGAAGAATTGAGTCCGTGGTGGGGTGAGGAGTGTCATGCTCCAGTAAGTGTATCAGTGTGTAAGTTCCTAAAACTCTCATTTCTACTCTCAAAGGTTAGGTCAACCTTTCGTTGACGCAGAGAATCTCCTTTTTTCTCTCTCCTCTATTCCCCAGATCTCCTTGCATTAGATAAATATTCCCTGACCCTTCTTTTTTCCTATAGAATTTACAGTCATGCAGTTTCCATATGTATATTATTATATTTAGTTTTCCATTGCTAACCTCTCTGGTGCTGTTTTGATTACTGCTGGAGGCCAAGAAAGCCAGAGGGGAAGAGGACTTTCCCCCTGAGCCCCACATTGAATGTGCAGATAATCTGCAATAATTGTAAAGGACAATTAATAGACAATATTTGAGATGTAGGACAGTCTGCTCTTCATTCAATCTGAAATCAACTCTAGGAACCAGACGGGAAAATTATTCTTTAGCTTTTCAGCAGAAGAAATTCTTGCTCAGGTGACTCAATGTTTGACCTGAGACATATCAATGGAGAAGGTGGGATTTGAGCCAGATTTCCAGCTGTTCCCCAGGAGCATTTGACATACACAGACATGCAGTTATGAGGCTTTATAAAAAAAAAATCTTCAAAACAAATTTTTATAGATGCATTTAGAAATTTAACTCAACACTTTCCCTTCTCAAAACTAGGAAATGTAATAATAAAATGACTCAATGTACTCTTTCTGAACATTTTTAATTTTTGTTTAATTGAAGCTATTTTGGATTTTAACAGTATCAACAGTTTGACTTCTTTGATTCAAAACATGGGTTATTTGTGTTTAACAGAACTACATTGCAGCAGACATATTCAGAAAGATATGTCATAAATATAAATAATTTTAGTTTTCCTGACTGTAAACAACATTAATTTTATAAGTAATAGGAATCAAAATCTAAGCAAGCATAATGTTTATTTAAATTCTATGTTTCCAGAAAAAAATGCCACTCAGAAAAATGCATTCTTTAATCAGAAATTTTTAGGTGTGAAAAATAAGTGAAAATATAGCTTGGCAAAAGTACAGCTTCTGTAACCCTTGTTATCAAAGTTTTCCAGGATCTTTAAGTCCTCCAAGTCCTAATTTAAATTTTGGATACCTTATAAAATCTCAACACTCCAGGTTGTCTGTGGAAAATTACATCCATTTTTTTTTATATTTCTATCACTTGTCTGTGGAAAATTACATTCTTTTTATAATCTTTCTATCACGTGTATTTTTAATTCTATGCTACCCTTTAAAATTCCATCTTGTCCAACTTTTAATTACTAAGCATCATCAAGTTCCTTCTTTGCAGAACAGATTCAAGAAAATAATACCAAGTAGAGTGTGAAAAGTCAGCAAAAAACATTCTTCACTTTAGGGAGAGCGCACCTTACTGTGCTCAGGGCTTACTTCCAATTCTGCAATTAGGGATCACTCCTGGTCTGACTTGGGGACCATGAAGTGCTCTGACAATGGTTCCCTTGTGAAATGCAAGTGTTCTGGCCCAGCAAAGAGTATATTTGCCTGCCACTTAATATATCAGATTTAACATTCATAGCCAGCCTAGGTAACAGTGGTAGCCTTCTGCCTGCACCATGATAGAACCACTCTCCTGAAGCTGAAAAACAATGAAAACAGAAGTCAATTAGAGGACGTTCACAAAGTCACACAGGTAAGGGAAGGCAAAACCAGAACTCAAGTTTGTTGGTATTTAAGTAGACCTGAAGTGATCTGCAGAGCCAGGAAGAGGGAAGACGGAGGTACTGGGGTCCAGAGATGCACAGAGAAAACAGAGAGGCCAGAGCGGAGCATGCTGGAGAAGGAACTAAGGATTGAGTGAAACTTCAGACCCTTGTCATCAAGTTTCCTGCCTCTTTCCAGACCTCTTTTCTTTACCATAAAGGTCACTGAAAATAATGACTAGGATTAAAAGTTGACATTTACAGAACTTTTACTGTGTGATAATCTCTATGCTAAGTAATTACCTTGAGTTTTTACCATCATATTTCAATTGTAGGAAACCTTTCCAAAGAAGCCCACACACAAGTCTGTATTTGCTCTTTGCAGTCCTGGAGCATCAATGATCAGCACATAAGTGGTATAATACATAGATTTCGTGAGTCATTTGAGAAGTACAAGAGTTTCACTTGTTAAAATTTGTTAAAAATAAAACTGTATATTTCCTAAGAGAGAAACAAATCATTCTTCTATTTCCATTATCTGTTTGTAGAATATTTTCCCAAAAATATACTCCTGAAATATTGTTTGAATAAATTATCCTCCTTAACCCTTATCAAAGATGACATTATATTGAGATAATGGAATTACACCTGTACAATGCCTTATATTGCTCATTTCCTTTTTACTATGACTGATTCCCTCAATTGCCTCCCTTATTCTTCATTATAGGATGTGTTTGATTTTGCTTGATCATAAGTCCTTTGAATGGTTTTAGTTCTCAGGAAACACATCCAACAATATATGTATGAATAAATTAGCAGCTGACTTCACATGTTCAGATACTTTCAATAGTAACTTGCCCCTCATGAGGTGGGACTGAAGGACAATATGAAGCTCACCACAGAGAGGTGAGTACAGTTAGGAAAATAACCACACTAACAACTATCATGACTATGTTAATGAGTGAGAGAAGTAAAATGCCAGTCTCCAATACGGGCAGAATACAGGCAGGGGATGGGGGAGGAGAAAGATGGGGGGCATTGGTGGTGACAATGTTGCACTGGTGAAAGGGGGGAGGGTGTTCTGTTTATGACTGAAACCCAACTACAATCATGATTGTAATAATGGTGCTTAAATAAAGATTATATATAAAACAACAAAAAAATTATGTATCTCCTTTCTCAATGTCTTCTTAAATTAGCTTGACAAAGCTTCTGCATAGAGCAGTGAACTGATAGAAAGGGAAGACTGTGGAGTGCCCAGCTGTGTCCCTGGCAGGATTTAAGACCGATCCCATGACTGACTGACTGGTCACTCTGCAAGAATATAGTCCTACTACGAGCTTGAGCACATATTATGAAGGTAGAAAATTAAAATTCACAGTCAATTCCATGAAAACAGAACATTTGTTCACCTCTGGAGTATTTTTAAACCTAATAATGTGGCTACATTTTTGGCTCACCTTGGCCTAGCATTATCTCAATCACTAAATGTTATGCTCAAATGTATTTTTTTCAATTACCTGAGAAACTCAGCTCTGGCCTGGGAAAGCTTCCTGCTCTCATCTAAAAGGAATTAAACTAGTCACAATCAAACCTTCTCCCATCAATAACCAATTTAAACTATTATCCCAATTAACTATCATTCTGAAAGCAATCTTAATCAATCTAGACTTGATAGGCTTCCTGAAAGGAGGACCTAATTAGAGTTTGTTGAATAGGATGATTCTATGTAGTCAACCCAGTGGTGACATGAGACAAAGAAACAGAAGAGAATATTTAGCAGGTAATCGTCTGAGAGCAACCAATAGACTTCAAAGGCCATTTTATAAAGTTTCCAGAAACTAAATTTTTTCTGTTTTTGTGCACCGAGGATTCTATACTTTGCTTATAAATAGAAGCACCCAGAAAGTCTCCACATGCATACAAAATCCTAGAAATTATTTTATATGGTTATCTCAATTAATTATTTTGATAATTATTTTAATATGCAATTTTTAAAAGAAAATTATTTTCTTTAATCCCTAGTTTTGCTATTTCCCATATTTTGTCCACTTGTAAAAATTTATTTGAAAGATATTGCTCTTACATTAGAATTCCAAGTTAATGTCAATTGATCTTGTTTAGAAAAAGAGACCAAATCGCTTAATTTTTGCTTTAAGCATTGCCTTAGAGAAAAACAATATTTGGTACATACATATTTTAAAATTAAATTAAAACATTTTTTTCTTTTTCCTTTTTCATAGGTGGACAAGTTTTTCAAGCCATGTATTGTCTGGGGGCTTGCAATTCTTTAACCAAAAATGTTTTTTAAGTAATTGACAGTTATTACAAATAATCAATATAAAAATGTACCAATGACACCAAGGTTTCATTGCAAGTTTTGATAGACAATTAAATGAAAGACAGCTCTGGATGCCAAAGTTTTAGTGTGATGGTTCAAAGCATTTTGCCTCTTATTTTAAATGCTTGTGTCATTCCAGGGAAGAGAGATTTAGGAAACTCTTTCTGACAGGAAGCATTAAATTTAAAACCCAGGAGGAAGATTCAGTGGGAAATAGAAGAAACAGAAGTAGTTTCAAGAATAAAATAAAAGCAAAAGTAGACAAATCCCAGTCCTCAATCAATCATGTGTGTTCCATCGAAATATGCAATTTAACGTAGTGTCTTTATCCCATCAACCATTCATTCAGTAATGAAGTGAAGATGGGAAAAGAGACAGCAGAGTCCCTCATATGCATCAGTCGCCGTTCACTCACTCTGCTATTCTCTCTTCAAAACTGCTTCTGATCTTACCTCTGAATCACCTCCTAGTATTTAGCCAGTTTCCCAGCCAGTCAGCAGAGCAAAGTGCTATGTTTTTTGAATGTCCATGACCTCAGGAGGTTATGTTAGTTGTCAATGCTCTAGCTCTTTCTACACAGAATCAAGACTTCGGTTGCTTGTAGATTTGAGGTGGGAAGAAAAAGAGGATAGCACAGAGAAAACCCATGACAATATTTGTTTCTGCGTTATCAAAGTCTGTGGCATCTGTGGCTTCTTCAAAGTAGAGACCTTCATGGTGTTCTTGAAAGATTCATAACCTGAGAAGTATCTCTCTGTTGACTATGATGTGAACAGAAAACCATGAACTGCAGAGAAGGCAAAGGGGAATAGAAGTGCTTTATTTGCTTTGGCCAACTTGTTCTATGGTAACTATCCCATTTTTGTTATGTTTGGGACTAGTCCATTCTGAGTTTCTTATGCAATTAATACAAAAGTATATTTTCTTTGTCCAACTCCTGGCTTGTCTTAGTCTTATCTGTAGAAGACTGTACAGAGATATAGTACATTTGTAAGAGAAAGCAAGAAAAATTTTGGAAACAAATAATAATCTCTATCTTTGAAAATGATTTAGTATAATCTTGTTCTCTTCTCAATTACTCAACTAAAATAAAATATGATTCTATAAGTCAGTTATCTGAAATTCCAAACACTTTCCTGACTCTTATGTGTAATGATATGAGAATACAAAACTTAGATTTTTTTCAGATTAACCTTCCTTCCATCACATTTTTCCCACAAAATCTGGGTTTATGACTTACTAAGGATTAAGTAGAGTACTTCAGAAAAGGGATAAAAATGAGCTCTCTTATTTAATGTCTTGAGTATGTATCCATGAGTGTATTCTTTGTGTAGATGGTCCAGATTTTCCTATACTAACAAGATAGATACCTCACAAAAATAAAAATTCAAAGCTTTTAACTTTGAGTTATATTACAACTTCAAATGAAAGTGCCAAGTTTAATGTTTTATGAGAAAAATTTTTCCTCCAACTAGTAAATAGCTAAAACTACTCTTATCATCCACTGTTATAAAATTGAAAAATTTGTAAGTTTTCATTAGACATAAAAGTTTCTCAAGTATTTTCTCAAGTGAACTACAGCTCATTTTGATCTCCAATCAAACCTGTTATAATGCTTGCTATAAAATGGACAATGTGTAAAGAACCCAGCTTTGATGTTGCACATCTATCCATGTTTACTACTGGGGATAAATCTTTTTTTATATTCTTTGGGGCTTCTTTATAGTCTTCATATCATCCATTTCATGTATCAATTCATGAGATGCTGTCGGTCAGCTGATAATTCCTTTGATCTAATTTCCTGCTCCATGTTTTCTTGCCACATAATACACAAGAACTCTACTAAAAACGCGGTGAGTAGCAGAAGGCCTGGAAAGTTCCCCATAGAGATCAATTAATATAATCTTGAGAAGAGAATCTATTTTGGGTTCTTGTTTTTTTTTTTTTTACCAACTCTTCATTCAGTAAGTTCTAAAAATTAGGAAAAATAGAATAAAATAAAATATGTATAACATATACCCCTTATATGAGATGTGACTTTATAAAATAGAGAAAAAGAAAGATTGAAATTGTGCATATTTTCAGCATGCCAGAAAGCAGAGCTCACCATGTTCAGCTGTGCAGCTTAAAAGATTTTCATAACTTATATGCATAAATAAAAAAATGTTTTTGGTTTATATTTGGATTGAGGGTTTACTATTATCATTTTATATTTTAGATAACTAGAGAATATCAGAGGAAATATAGAAGATGTTATGTTGAGGAATCCATCCTGTGTTTAGTTCATAACGACAATAAAAATCATGATTGATTCTTTCCCATACGTTGGGTTCTGTGGAAGCACTTCATATACATCAGCACCTTTATTCTGAAAATTGCTCTAGGAAGCAAGCAATATATTATTATCCTCACTCTATGAATGAAGAAAAGTCAACTAAGAGAGCTGAAAAGGGAAAGTTACCTCTTTTTCTTACTATAATTTTTACTATTTAATATCTCATAGAAATCTTAATAGATACAGAAATAAGAGTGATAGAATGGAATTATAAGACTAGAGTGTATGGTATCAGTCGGAGAGAATACAGAAAAAAGAAAACAGGAAGTCCCAGAATATTTTTAATATTAAATCATTATTCATTTTCAAAATCATCTAAAATATTGCTTTCAGAGAGCAATCTGTGATTTTCCAATTGTCTGGCTTTTTATTTTCTGCTAAATAACATGCTACTCATTCATTATTTTATTTCATACTCTTTGTACAATTAATAATTTTCAAACTATATATATAAATTCTATGAAAAATATGTCTAGTGGTCACTTTTTTAATTGATATTTTTAAAATGTCTATTATACAAATATTCTTAACTTATTTCAAAATTTTTATTTTATTGTCAATATATTTAACTTGTCATAAAAACTGTCCTTACGTGCATATTCCTAAGAAATTGCTTTCAGTTTTTTGTTTGTTTGGTCACACCTGGTGATGCTCTGAGCTTTCTCCTGGCTATGCGCCCAGAAATTGCTCCTGGCTTGGGAGACCATATGGGATACCTGGGGATAGAACAGCAGTCTGTCCTGGATCAGCCGCATGCAAGGCAAACGCCCTACCACTGCACAATCTTCCGGCCCCTGCTTTCAGTTTTAAATTACAATTGTAGCCCCGTATTAGTAGGGGCTTTTGTGGAACTTCTATTTGGAAGCATGAAAGAATTTATACTATTCATGCAAACCCACCCACCTTATTATCTAAAGTTAGCATAAAATTTGGTGGTTTTTTTACCTAGTATTACTAATTTTTTCCCTCCTATCTGCAATTTGTTCACTACCTATTCACTCACCAGAAGCTTCAAAAATAAAATTTTACCAAACATTAACATAGAATATGGTCTTGCTTGTAAAACTACTTAGCAATGAATTTCCCATTAGGTTTCTGTATTTTTCATCATTACCATGTGTACAGGATCTTGTGACAAGTGGGCTACAGATTCAGATTTTTAATAGCCAATTCTTAAAAGTAAAGGACTGTAAATATTTATAATATAGTTCATGATATCTCTCTGGTCCCAGAAACCAGGTATTCTATCTTCATAATTTCTCTTGTACCTGCTTTGATATCACCTTTCCTCTCAACTTCAGTTCAAAGTATATTACTTTCATAAACATTTCCATAAAATGCTCTCCTGACTTGAAATTCTAGGGAACAAAAAATTTAAGGCAGAACAATTGCTTTTCTATGTTGGACCACAGGATCTGTCACTTCTTGTACATAGGTTGAAGTCAGACCCATTTCTAAGCATTTAGTTCTTCCAAACATCTCTAGCAATTAGTATTGCTAGCTGGCAACACTGATAACATTAGATTGGTTAAACTTAGCTTCTTCATCTGCTGTAATAACCCTCCATTCTAAATATACTCTATAAAAGAAATAATAGGTATTTAAACTACCTTCTTAAGTAAACAATATAATGAAAGGATAATTTCTCAAATGGAAGAAAATGTTTGATAGCATATATGTATATGTTTAATAAGTAGCATTTATATATAAGTAATTTTCACTATTCAAAAGAAAAACAAAACAAAATATGATTTTTTTTTTTTTTTAAAATATGATTTTTTTTAAATGTGCTAAAGATTGGAACAGGCTTCTATTCCAAAGAAGACATCCCCCCAAATAACTTGAACTTCAGTTTGCCATTATTAAAAATTACATTAGTCAATACTTCATTAGAACATCACTACAGCACAGTAAGAAAACCCATTATATAAAAAGAAATGTAATATTTTGATAGGCAGAGAAAAGGGAAAATTTGAGTATGGGGGGCAGCTATACAAATTATACCACAATTATGTAAAAAGTATGAAAGTTCCTCAAAAAACTAGAGAACATTTGTCTCAGTTTCTCCTTCTAACTACCCAGACAAAACAAAATTATCATCTCAAAGAGATAGCTATACCTCCAGGTTCATTGCAGCAATATTTATAAGCTCCTAGACTGGAGTCAGCTTAAGTCTCCATCAATAGAGAAATGCATTAAAATGTGATTATATAAGGGAATGTTATTAAATGTTATTAAATCACTAAAATTATGTCTGATAATTGAACCTACACAAAAATAACTTAATGTACTTACATATACAGAATAAAAGTATTTTATGATCTAATTGATATATGAATTTTTGAATAAAAAAATAGGAAATGAAATTA
Organism: Suncus etruscus; assembly: GCF_024139225.1. NCBI lineage: Eukaryota > Metazoa > Chordata > Mammalia > Eulipotyphla > Soricidae > Suncus > Suncus etruscus. The sequence goes on along the minus strand of NC_064863.1, from coordinate 14,964,602 downwards.
AATTCATAAAGCAAAGATCAGATTGATGATTGGATTCCCAGAGGTATGGGACTAAAGAAAAGAGAAATGGGGAAAAGCATTCAAAAATAACATATTTCAAATTTAAGTAAATAATATCTAGAGAAGCATTATATAGCAAGGTGATAATATACAGCAAGACCATATTTGAAAAATTATAAAAGAATATGTTGTAAAATTTTCATAAAAAGAAAGAAATATGTGACATAATGTAATCTCATAATATCAAAGTATGTGCTAATTAAAGTGAATGCAGCAACAGTATTAAGATATATGTATATAAAATCACTATGTTCCATACAGGAAACTAGTAGGATATTGCATGTCTATTATATTTCAATAAATTAGAGGAGGGAAATATATTGTATCTGGTTTTCATTTTCAAACCTTAGTTATCTTTAATATATATCATGAGCTCTCCAATATTTAAGTATCTCTGTTCCAGGAAATTGACTTAAAGTAGTAACATTCTGGTATTAGAGTAAACGTTCTTTTTCCTCAAGAGTCTTTGCCACATAAATTTATCTTGGTATAACTAGACATTATATGACTTTTAAATATTTAAACATTATATGTGGGAATAATAATTTTCGATTTATGAGATCAAATATAAACACATATAAAATTATGTGTTCAATGATTTCCTCTAATGGGTTTAGAAAACTAGAATGGTAACTAGATATCCTGGCTCATTTCCAAAATGTTCTGAATTAATCCCATAGATCTCTTAATGGTATGACCCCCGCATGCAAAGGGAGACAGGGAAAAAAAAAGTCCAATTGCAGGAAGAAAAATAGAATTGAATGTGATTATGTCTTCAACTATTTATGTAACCTTTTAAGAATTTGGTGTGTTTGAATAAAATACCATCACTTGCTTTCCTAAGATGATGGTTTCATTAAAAAGTCCTTCTCCTGAAACCTGGAATGCATTGCCCGGATAAGCAGGTCAAAGTTCAGGATTGAAGCTGCTCATGTAAATATGCTCATAATCATAACAGAAAGAGAAAAAAAGAAAGGAAGGAAGAAAGGAAGAAAGGAAGGAAGGAAGGAAGAAAGAAAGAAAGAAAGAAAGAAAGAAAGAAAGAAAGAAAGAAAGAAGAAAAGGAAAGAAAAGAAGAAAGAAGAAAGAAAAGAAAAGAAAGAAAGAAAGAAAAGAAAGAAGGAAGGAAGAAGAAAAGAAGAAAGAAAGAAAAAGAAAGAAAGAGAAAGAAAGAAAGAAAGGAGAAAGAAGAAGAAGAATAAAGAAAAGAAAGAAGAAAGAAAGAAAGAAGGAAGGAAGGAAGAAGAAAGAAGAAGAAAGAAAGAAAGAGAGAAAGAAAGAAAGAAAAGATAAGAAGAAAGAAGAAAGAAAGAAAGAAAGAAAGAAGAAAGAAAAAAGATACGAAGAAGGAAAGAAAAGAAGAAAGAAGGAAGGAATGACAAAAGAAAGAAAAAAGGAAAGAAAGATAGGAAGGAAGATAGAAAGAAAGAAGAAAGAAAGAAAAAAAAAAAAGAAAGAAAGATATCAAAGAAAGAAAATCACATTCTTTTTTATCTGTCTGTGTATACTTACTTCAGAGTGACCATAGACAGGATCAAGGGGAAGATTACGAAGTGGTTGGAATTGGGATTTGCATGAGAATTTCACACACTTTTACTAGTCAGTGATAAGATGATGCCAAGTACAAAATGTTTATGGACGTAGAGGGAGGTCTGTTGATAAGAGGAATAAACAGAGTACGTTTATCTCTGATGATGTATCAGATTCATAATTGTAAATCTCAAACCAGATGAAGTCAGGACATGACTTAATCTTTTGCAGCCGTAAACCAGCTTTGCTACCTGTCCTGCGCCTACCACCAGATTCAAGGGCCAGTGGTTTAGGGACTGGATATTCTGGGTGCATTGGAAGCATCACAGTGGGTCAATGTTTGTCAGCTGGGATACCTGGTTTCCCCCACTCTGCAATTCGATTGTTGACCATGATGAATGGGAACTAAATTACAGCCTTGTTAGCACTGGACATCTGACAAAAAAAATGCCAGAATGCTTTCCACTAAGAATTCCTAGCAAGGATATTGTTTCATTGTTTTCTCTCCTATCCATTTTTGTTCCAATTACTGAACATACACCCAACCCTGAAGAAAACTTCGATGCCGCACATTTCTCTGATGTTATATTCATTCCATTTTTATTGACATGCACTACTTTGGTAAATTCAACACTTAAAATTATTTTTCTTCTTTAGTTTATGTTTTATATAGAACATACTTTGATAAAATAAATCTACTACCTTAAGTAAAAATGAAAAGAAGTTGAATATAGAGATAGAGAATGAGAAAGAAAGAAAGGAGGGAAAGAAAGAAGAAGAAAGAAAGAAAGAAGAAAGAAAAGAAAGAAAGAAAAGAAAAGAAAGAAAGAAAGAAAGAAAAAGAAAAAGAAAGAAAGAAAGAAAGAAAAGAAAGAAAGAAAGAAGAAAGAAAGAAAGAAAGAAAGAAAAGATGAGAGAGAAAGAAAGAAAAAGAAAGAAAGAAAGAAAGAAAAGAAAGAAAGAAGAAAGAAAGAAGAAAGAAAGAAAGAGAAAGAAAAGAGAGAAGAAAGAGAAAGAAAGAAAGAAAGAAAGAAGAAAGAAAGAAAAGAAAGAAAGAAAGAAAGAAGAAAGAAAGAAGAAGAAGAAGAAAGAAAGAGAAAAAAAGAAAGAAAGAAAGAAAGAAAGAAAGAAAGAAAGAAAGAAAGAAAGAAAGAAAGAAAGAAAGAAAGAAAGAAAGAAAGAAAGAAACAAAGAAAGAAAGAAAGAAAGAAAGAAAGAAAGAAAGAAAGAAAGAAAGAAAGAAAGAAAGAAAGAAAGAAAGAAAGAAAGAAAGAAAGAAAGAAAGAAATGATTTACCGTTTTATTTACACAACCTATGGTCTGAGGACATTTGGACTGAGATGAACAAGAGAGTAAGGAGTCAAGATGTCTTTTGTGTTCAGGTAGAGGAAATGAAAACCATCAGAAATTGCTTCTGATTCCTAAGCGTGACTTAGTAAGGCAAGAAAGTGTGAACGCTGTATGTTTAATAGCAAGCAGCTCTCGTTAAACCTCTTTAAAGCATGTTGAAACTAAAATGAAGTTAACTCATTTTAATGGTAGAGCTAAGCAGATTGGGGATATTAAGCAAATCTAACTTCTCTTAACTTCTGTCTGCAAGGAGTTAAAAAGACAGAGAATGTCCCCCACAAAGTGAGGGAAAGAATTAGTTGCAAATGTCCATTAAGGAACTGATGGGGTGTGCGGGAAGGTGAGTGTGAGATGGGCACGTATTCTGCAAGCATCTGACAGTAAGGAGAAGATATTTAGGTGATTGGGTTTGACACAGTTCCCTGTGGCAGAGGATGCAATTCTGATTTCAAAGGTTATTTAGTTTAAAAACTAGTTAAACAAATGAAACATCTGCTGAATTATTGATTAATTTATCTTTAGTACTTAAATATACTTGCAGAAATAAATGGTGTTTTTGTGTTTTTTTGTCGGATTTTTTTTAATTTTGGGCCACACCCAGTGACGCTCAGGGGTTACTCCTGGCTATGAGCTCAGAAATCGCTCCTGGCTCCGGGGACCATATTGGATGTCGGGGATAGAACCCAGGTCTGTGGTGGATCAGCCAGGTACAAAGCCCTACCCTATCGCTGCACCATGGCTCCAGCCCCCAGAAATATATGCTTTATTTCCAATGACTCCGTAAGGCTCTGCACTTGGCATAGTTAACCTGCTCAGGTTGAAATCCTTAGGAATGTCATTCCATTTATGAGGTATCCAAGCTATATAGCCTCACTGTTCTTTCTATCCCTTAACAAATTTGAGTGCAGCTGGAGAACATTAATCCTATTAGGACTCCTTCTAAAACATGGACAATAATACGTTCTGTATGATGTTGGACCAGAATTGAAATATGAATAAAAAATGGAGCCCAATCTACAGCAGGTTAGACATGAAAGAGACCAATTATACTAGAAGCTCCGGGGGGGGGGGGCAGGGAGGGGCGATATGGGATGCATGCTGGGAACAGGAGTGGAGGGAGGACAACATTGGTGGTGGGAATGCTCCTGATTCATTGTCACTATGTACCTGAGATACTACTGTGAATAATTTGTAATCCACTTTGGTTAAAATAGAAGTTATTAATAAAAAATAAAAAGAAAGAAAAGCCAATTTAAAAAATGGAGCCAAACAACAAAAGCTGAAAATCCCTTGTGCCACTAACTAGTAATCCTCATCCAAGAAAACCAAGTTTGTCATATCACATACCCATTGAGGAGGTAATAGTTTTATTTCTCAAAATATATGTCACAAAATACATATTTCTCAAAATATATTTTTCTCAAAATATATGTCTTCATAGATTGTAATGACAGTACAAAGTGTTTCAATGAGAAAAATAAAGATATAAAATTCAAATCCATATTTTTCACAAAGGTTAGTCTTGTTTTATTTTGTTTGGGGACTTTGAATTCCTTATTTAACTTAGTAATAGGAGCAGTACTTAGATGTTTGATGAGGATACACCAAATATGGCTTCACAGAAAAAAATGCTAATTTTGCACATTGCTTGCAGTTGTAGAAAAATTGAGTACATTCCATGTCAGGGCTGGCCTCTTCCTCTGCCAGTTATTATGTATCTTCGAATAAGAAATAGCATCCTCTCTGGGTGGCATGAAGCAAGTATTTCTACATTTAGAACTGGAGAAAGGAGAATGGAACCAGTTATGAAAAAGAAGATACTTCCCTATGATGCTTGTGTGTGAAGAAAGCATATTTATTCCAAGAAAAATAAATTCTATCCAAATCTCTGTCTCTATTTCTGTCTCTGTATCTATGTCTACCCAGTTATGTATTTCTCTAAGTCTATACACTCTAGAATATCTATTTATAATTTTTCATTATTAAATGATGTATTTGGATATATGCATGTTGATATTGATTATAAGATATATATAAAGGATACATAGAATATATAAAGGATAAATAAAAGGATAAATAAACCAGCAAATAAAATTGAGATAAATCCATATTTCTCATTAATTATATAATGTCTAGGTATATAAAAAGAGACCTTATTATAACTTATTTGGATCTATTTTACTAAGGCTTTTAAACGAAAGGAAATATCTGGTAGCATTTTGCAATTACTTTCAGTGTTTTCATTTGCTTTTATTTTTTGTAGTGCTGGGGATCATACATCAGTCAGACAAGACAAGTGCTAACAATGTAGAGCCAGGTCCTCAACATTGTTTTTATTTATATCAGACTGTGTTTATTTAATTCCATGATCTGCTGACACTGTCTTATTGATACCAGAATTTTATATTATAAAATTTAATAATATAAATAATAAATGTTGGACAAGACTGATATTATAGTGGTTAGGGCATTTGCTTGCTTGCTGCCAACCTGAGTTCAAGACCCAGCATCCCATATGGTCTCAAGGCTGCCAGGAGTGATTTTGAGTACAAAGCAAGAACCCCTGAGTGCAGTCAGGTGTGGCCCCCAAACCAAATATATATGTGTATATTTTTATTTATTTATATTCTTAAAATATATAAATAATATATATTTATATTAATATTTGTAGTATATATCCAATATATACTACAAATATAAATAAATATAAATCAAATATATATTTAAATGTATATAGAATATATATAAAAGTCTCTGCATTGAAATATATGTACATATAGAGGTGTGAAGCTATAGCATTGAAATATAAATATCATATGTTATAAGTTAGGAAGAGATAGTATAGGAGTTAAGAAATTTGCCATAAATGTGGATGAACTAAGTTTCAATCCCTGGCATTGCATATGGTTGCCCAAGCATCCACAGAAGTGGTCCCCAAGTGAGCACAGAGCGTGATTAACCCTGAGTTCCACTGGGTTTGGCCTGACTCCTCTCCCATAGCAAATAAAACAGTATATCTTTTAAAAAACCATTCTATAGTCTCTTACAATAATCAATTAGTGCTTATTAACACAGGCAGTATATATGATATGCTCTAAGTGTCAGTTGTGAATTGATCATTGATAATGGTTCATTGTATATCAGAAGTTCTGAATTTTGCAAGATTCTGGGCAGAAGATAATCTAGGGTCAGTTCAGTTGGCTTTGTTAAGAAGTATATATCAGTAAAGAGCTCATTTTCAATGCTCTACATGTGTGTGAAATTGCTTATATACCTAAACTTATATCTTCTTTTCTTTCATGGGAGGGTGGGAAGGAATTGAGAAGAAAGAGGCCCCTCTTAGTGATATATAATTACCTGGACTAGATTGTCAAAATATAGGCATGAGGTGCTACTTTAGGTCTTTGGGGCCACCAGCAGTGCAGGGTTTCATGTAAAGTCTAGAATTGAACTCTGTCCTGCACAAACTTTACACTGTTTCCTCACCTTTAGTCATGGACTCAGTTATTTGAGTCTTACCTAATGTTTTGTAGAGAATGAAGACACATCACTGAAAACTATTTTTCTAGCATATTCAAAACTTTGGAGTTACAAAGAATTTAGAAAATATATCGGACTCTGAAAGAAAAAATGACAAGTTCTTTAAAGAATACAATTATTTCTAATTTAGTTACCAATATATCTCTAGGACTAAAAGTAGTTTCTGGGGCTTATTAAACATGAATTATTTTTCTTTTTGCAGTGAAATCTATAAAATAGCTAGGAAATCACTGCTAAAATCATTATTTGCCTCCCAACATTTTAATTCAATTTTTAGAAGCTAACATCTTATTTAAAATGTGTCCTCAGCAAACAGAAACAAAACAAACAATGGAATTATATCAAATTAAAACACTTTTGTACTAAAGAAAAGAGACAAGATGCCTAAAATTAAAAAGAAACCCTACAAATGATGAGAAAATACTTGCTTGTCAGATGATGCAGTGATATGCAAGATATATAAAGCAGGGACAAAAACAATGCCATCTAAAACATGAGAAAAGCCCTGAATGGACACTTTTTCAAAGAAGACTTATAAATGGTTGATGGGTATATAAAAAAGTGCTTTTCATTATTTATCAGGAATACAAATCCAATGAATTACATCACTTTCACCAGAGAGACTGACACATTTCAAAAGAATAGTATAGGCACTCAGGTGGGTTTGTTGTATTGGAATGACATATACATAATATTATCATTAACAACAGCATAAGTCACAGCATCTCAATAACAAAATCATAGAAACAGTCATGACTGGCACATATGTGGGAAGAAAGATCCAGCATCAACTATTGGTAAGACTCTTGACTGGCTCAGAGCTATTTGGAGACTTATTAAAAATTAGAATTGAGGGATAGAAGAGATTAAGGTGTTAAATTGCTTAATTGCACACAACTGATCTCAGTTGATGGTCATCAGTGTCTATGATTTTATGCCAGGAGTGTTCCCTGAGCACAGAGCAGGAGCCTTTCCTGGTATAACCTCCCAACAAAATCATTAAGCTTCCATGCAACCCAGAAACATCATCTTGGGCTTGACCCCAAAGGTGATAAAACACAATTTTTAAAAGACACATGTGACTATAGGTACATTGAGCACTGTTCACTATGGAAGAGATTTGAAAATAACCTGCATCCAAGAACATGAGAAGATTAAATAAATGTGGTGTACAGGGGCATAACTACAGTTCAGTGAATAGAACAATTGCATTGAATATGGATGACTTGGTATAATCCTCAACACTCCTTCTAACACTCCCTAACCACTTTCAGGAGTAATCCCTGAGTGAAGAAGTAGCCACTCAGAACTTTCAGGTTTGACCACACACACACACACACACACACACACACACACACACACACACACACACACACAAGAAATTGTGGCATATAAGCACAACACAATACTACTCAACCATAAGAAAAGATGACCCATGCAATTTGACTCTACATAAATGGAAGTGGAAAAAATACATGGCGAGTGAAGTCAGTCAGAATGACATTGAAAAATACAGAATGATTTCTCACACATATGAGCTATTAATGAACAAAATACAAAAATAAAAAAAGATGGAGAATTATTCTGATAAAACATTGTTAGGTAAATCAACCAACTCCAAACATAGAGATTAAAACAAAGGCCACCTCCTATAACCTCAATACCAATGATCAGCAAGGACCTTGCTGAGTACTTTCTCTCATGGCCTCCTGAAATTCTCTTGGGTTAATCAGTCAAGATAGTGGCTCTGACTGAAACTGGATGTCTTGTTCCATTTAGTTCTCTCTTCACATGGTGGTTAATCCTCTGGTCTTTTTTTGTAGCCATATTATCTAACACACTAGCCTGGGGAGCTTCTGTGATGGGTCAGGATTTCAAGAGAGAGGAAAGAGATAGAGCTTAAAAGACCAATGACATCACAGCTATACATTCTATTGGATCACAAAGTCATGATCCAAATGAAAGGGCATACATTGCTTCTCTTGATGAAAACTAGTCATTACAATCTGATCCAATGAAACTAAAAATCATATTCAAGATTACTGTTTTTCTATTCAATGAGAGAAACTTTCTCTTTACAGATCCAAAGAAATCCCCCTAGTAGCAATAAGGATTTTTTACATATTCAGACTATATAACACTGAACACTATAAATAAATATAGAAGTAGGGAATTATGAGTTTTTGGTGAAAACAAAGCCTTCTGACTCCCTCGGTGCCATGAAAAGATAGTGACTTTGATGTAAAAATATGTGGGGTTCAATATATATGACTCTCTAACTGATACCCCAGAACTGAATACTTTACAATTCAAACAACATGGCTAATTTAGAGAAATGAGTTTTATTCTCAAGGCTCAGTGTCAAAGTGTTTCTGCTTTTTTATTTTAAACCATCAGTATGGATGGCTCAGAAATCTAGGGCTGAACGATTTCAGGTTTCAATGTCCATGCAAACACTAGAACTTCTGCTGCTGTTGGAAAGCTGGGACACCGGTTATTGGTTTCTATCATTGTATGGTTAAATAAATAATAAGATTGAGTTCTAGGAAGCTGAATTAGTTCCAATGGCTTCCAAAGAATAAAATTGGGTGGGGGGAATGAAAAAGAGACAGAAACAGAAAGAGATGCTGTAGATTGTATATTGTATTTTTATTTATTAGTGTCTTGGTTTCAATGAAATTCAAGGGACAGGAAATTAGATTTCGCTTTTTTGGGGAAAGAGTGCCTACGAGTTTGCAGACATTGTTAAAATTGAGTTCAAATAGGTTGCTGTCTATCTCAGATTCTGACCCCAAATCAGGAGATATTCCACCATACATTAATTTCTACTACCTCCACTTGACCGACATTTTCCCATTCTTCCCCCACTTCAACTTCCTAAAACAACCAAGTGAAAAGATGAATGTAAAAAGTTATTTTATAACCCTCTGTACTGCCAATCTTTCTGGAAGCTTTTAGGATGCCAAGCAGATTCATTTGTCCTATTTTAGGTATCTTCCCAGTATTCTTGTCTAGGAAGGGTAAAATAATCTTTTGGAAGGACTAGTTCGAGGCAGGATAAATCACCAACCAGCTTTTCTAAAATATAGCCCATCTCTCTCCTGTCTCCTTGCAAGATTTTAACTTGCTGAGACTCCAGGTGGTACCTATAAGGAAATGAAGAACCAAAAGTTCCAACATTCCCTGGTGAGATGTATTGTCACAGTCGAGTGAACTGCATTGAGAAACACACTGTGCCATTCAAAAAAAGGTTCAGAAAAGTCCACACTTAGCTTCGATTTATTTTCTTTAGCTAGTTTATTTTTCCTCTTAGAGCAGATATCTTTGCATTTCGGGATCTGTCTTTGTTTTTTCTTAAATAGACTATTTTGACTTCCTGCTCCATAGTCTGTATTTCAGGACACAGATAAAATATTGTCATATTTATTTTCATTTGAGTTCTTCAAGGCATAATAATATTTTCTCGTTGTGTTCCCACAGGGTACATATACATTTCCATTACAAAGTTGACAATGCTTTAACACTTCCACTTTACTTTCTAATCTACTTTCCCCTACTCTACTCTAAGCCTCTTATGTAGAAAATAAACATCATTCTATGCCCTGTGCTGAACTCATTCCTTTTCATATAGTATATGTTACATAAATACTCAGTGAGTGGAAGAGAAAATACAGTATAGCTATGGTAACACCAATTGCTTTTTTTATCCTTTATCAATGTAGTAATATGACCTAGTAGGAAAAAACTTGCACCAACTTGCTTTTAAAGTAGAGAATCATTTCCCCAAGTGATGTAGCTTCAATATAATTCATCTTATGAAGTGCATGTGAAATAAAAACAATACTCAAACCATGAGGAAAAATATAGAAAAGAAAACAATAAATGACAGTGTGTTTCAACTCTTCACTGAAAATAAACATGGAGAGGATGAAGGTCCTCAGATAACATTTGACCTGCTATTGTTTCATTAAAAAATGAATGAGGGGAATAAAGCCAGTTCCCAAATAAGCCACTGTTTGTGTGGAGTTTGCCATTTTCCAAATCTAGATATTACTCACTTACCCCCAGATACTATGATTTCTGCCCATACATCCTAACGGTACATGTGAAGCTCATTGGTGTATCCCCATTGCACCAGGAAAAGTGAATGAATGTTGTGTTTATGTGTATTATTTCCTGTGATTAATGTGTGTACAGTCCTGTATTGTGTACCACTCTGTGACCTCAGCTATCAAGATAGGAAATAGTCTTAAAAGACCCTGAATGGAAATAAGTGAGTTGAAATGTAAAGGAACAAATGCAAATTATCATAAAATACTAAAGGTGACATAGATATCTTTTTTTTTGAGAAGTTAGGAAATGTTTTTATATAAAGCTATACCATAGCAACTGTATCATATTGATTTTATGATATTCTAAATCTAGTATAAACTTGGTTTCATTATATAAAATTTCACTTGAAATCTCAGTATATAAAATCCTAGAATATTGGGGCCGGGCGGTGGCGCTAAAGGTAAGGTGCCTGCCTTGCCTGCGCTAACCTTGGACGGACCACGGTTCGATCCCCCGGTGTCCCATATGGTCCCCCAAGCCAGGAGCAACTTCTGAGCACATAGCCAGGAGTAACCCCTGAGCGTTACTGGGTGTGGCCCAAAAACCAAAAAAAAAAAAAAAAAATCCTAGAATATTAGTGAGAACTCAGCATAGTTGACATTTTTAATATCTTTATTTAAACACCTTGATTAGAAACATGATTGTGGTTGGGTTTCAGTCATGTAAAGAACACCCCCTTCACCAGTGCAACATTCCCATCATCAATATCTCTAATCTCCCTCCTCCCCACTGCACCCCTGCTTGTGCTCTAGACAGGCTTTCTACTTCCCTCATTTATTCACATTATTATGACAGTTCTTAATGTAGTTATTTATCTAACTGCACTCACCAGTTTGTGAAGCTTCATGTAGTGGGCTGGAACTTCTAGCCCTCCTCTCTTTTGTCTCTGAAAATTATTACAAGAATGTCTTTTATTTTTCTTAAAATCCATAAATGAGCTGAGACTAAAGGCATCTTCAAGGAGGAAACTGCACTCTCCAAACAAGTGGAAGCAGAGATAAACAGATGGGAATATATCAAGCTCAGAAGCTTCTGTACCTAAAGGAAACAGTGCCCAGGATACAAGAGTCATCCACTGAGTGGGAGAAATTATTCACCCAATACCCATCAGATAAGGGGCTAATATCCAAAGTATACAAGGTACTGACAGAACTTTACAAGATAAAAACATCTAATCCCATCAAAAAATGGGGAGAAGAAATGAACAGACAATTTGACAGAAAAGAAATACAAATGGCCAAAAGGCACATGAAAAAATGCTCCACAGCACTAATCATCAGGGAGATGCAAATCAAAACAACTAGAAAGTACCATCTCAAGCCACAAAGATTGGCACACATCACAAAGAATGAGAACAAGCAGTGCTGGTGGGGATGTGGAGAGAAAGGAACTCTTATGCACTGCTGATGGGAATGCCATCTAGTCCAACATTTATGAAAAGCTACAATAGCCAGACTCTGGAAACAACCAAGATGCCCTTCAACAGACAAATGGCTAAAGAAACTGTGGTACATAAACACAATGGAATATTATGCAGCAGTTAGGAGAGATGAAGTCATAAAATTTTCTTATACATGGATGTACATATGGAATCTATTATGTTGAGTGAAATAAGTCAGATGGAGAGAGATAGACTCACATAGTTGAATTTTTGTTTTCTCTGTTTTTAGTGAAAAATGAAAAATGGGTTGATAGATGAATGAAAAGATCAAAATGATACATTATGCATAAGTACAAAGACCCCAAGAAATATTTTTTTGTCATTTTGTTTTATTTTTCTTCTGAGAGAGATGAAGACTAAAAACTCAAATATACAATGATAATATGTTTTAGTTGTGTTGAGAACTGTGTTGAGGGTATTGAAAGATAGATTTTGTGTCTTATTCAAACCTAAAGGGAGAACCCTGGTAAATGATTAGAAGGTGAAAGGAGATCCTAAGAACTTGGGCTAGAGCCATAGACAGATGTTTAGTTGTATCACTTAATTGTTGTGTTATTTGGGAAGAGTGATATATTTGACTTAATCATTTTGAACATCACTGTATGCATTTCCATAACGGAAGTGTTAATATCTTCATCATAAAAATAATTTGAGAAACAAAGCAAGATCTGAAAATGCTTAACAACTTGTCAGGATTATAGTAAAAGTTTAAATAACATAAGACATTTTAGTTGCTTACAACATCTCTAGTTGCTTCTAATTTTCCCTATGCATATGAAAGTTTTTAAATGAGTGAACACAAGAATACAGAATTTTCAGATTGGTTGCATACTTTCTTTGTTTTATAATCATTTTTATTCTGACCAAAGTGGATTACAAATCTTTCACAGTAATACTTTAGGTACATAATGACATTGAAACAGGAGCATTCCCACCCCCAATGTTGTCCTCCTGCCACCCCTGTTCCCAGCATGCATCCCATATTCCCCCATCTTGGCCCCCATTCTGCTAATATAAGTGGTCCTTTCTGTGTCTAGCTTGTTGTAAATTGGGTATTGATTGTGTTATCGTTGGCTTTGGATTTGGTGTTTATTTCAACTCGATGTTCATACAACTGTTTGGGTTTGGTACCCTGCAGTTGCACACTTTCTGCGAGAGATGAGATCTGATTGCATTATGCGGAAAGCTGAGTATTCTCAAAGTGCAAAAAAAATCCATAACCAAACTATAGCAGAAACCAGAAACACAGCTAGGAGAAGAGTAAACAATTTTCTCAGCAATGCAACCCACATGTCAGAATCTTTACTCATAATTTTCTCACAGATTATTGTTTCAGCTACCCTGTAAGTAGGGATATATTTTTAAAATCTAGAAATAAAAATATTGAGAATGATTGGGGCATAAAAATATTTAAGGGCACATAAAAATTAGCAGGTCAGTTACAGGAATTTATAAAAATAAAAACCTAGGTTAAATGGATTATGTATTTAATAAAGGCTATGTACAGATATGAAGATTTAGTGTATCAGAAGATTTGATCTAAAAAAGCATGAAAATAACAAACCATTGAGGGCATCAAAAGTCCACCTTTTCACTAGTCATATATATAAAATAACTTCATATGGTGAATCACATTGCATGTGTTATATGAATATTAGGAGCCTTTATTGAGAAGTTATTTTAAACTTGATCTGAACATGACTATCAAACCCCTTTGCCCCCAAAAAAGAAATCTAACTTTTTTTATAGTATACGCTTTTCCAAATTTGGGCAACATAAAGTTGAAATCTTATGTGAAGTTCCTGTGATGACCAATGACATCTTGTTAACTTTAACAGTTATAATACATTTTATGCAAGCGTTAAGTAACCTATAGATACAGAATATTTCTAAAAATAATAGAAAACGATGAGATTTGAGATGAGAATAGTAGAAAGAAATCCTCACAGGTTTGGAAAAATAATTTTAGGGAAAGTTATCAGTGTTAATCTGCATAAAGGCAAATCTGGTGTAACTTGGAAAGATACTGTGATAAAGGAGAAATCTTTACTTGCAGACATATGTAAACTCAAATCCCACATGCTATATTGTATTTAAATAAGTAAATTTCTTGTAACCTATTTTTTCCTATCTCTAACATAAAAAAAAAAACAGGAAAGAAAATTTTGAATATTCTTTCACGTGAAAAACTATGCTGCTTCCTTTCTCAGAATAGCTCAACCCAATCCAATGTATGGCACTTGAATTATGTATTTTTCTTACAAATGTGTTGCTTAAGATTCTCAGATAATGGAGATATCAGCAACAAACAGAAACATTTACGATGCTCATATGGACCCTGTGAAAAATCTTCCAGGCCATTAACTTTGGTGATATTTTTTAAGCAATCATTATGTTTTCATCACAACAGGTTCCCTTGACAAGAATTTTTATGCAATATGGAATATCTTACAACTTGAAGCAGGTCATACAGTATTTCTCTACCTCTAAATAAGCTTAATAAGTACTTTGGCACCACTTCCTTAAGAAATTGGCTTTAACCTGAGAATAAGAAAATATGTTCAGTTGCTAACAGCATAGTTTCCCACGGGGTTATATAAAATAAATTCAGACTTACCAATGTTCAAAATGAGAATTATTTTGGAGTATGTTTTAATGCAAATGGAATTTGAGGCTATACATTGGCACTTAAGATCCCAGGGGAATTCTCTAACCCAATATTTTCTTGTTCCTCTTCTCCACCAGGTATGCAAAACACCCAAACCACCAAGGGAGTTGAATTGTTCCTGTTTATTTTCCAAAGTCTAAGGCATGGCAGTCTTTTTGGACAAGATAAGGCAAATCACTATAGAAATGCTGTTCTGAAAGCCGTTCTGGGTATTTGATGTTTACAGGTGAAAAGATTCTGACAATGAAATGTCTGATTGTTTATTAAAATGCACCCCTATGATTTAGAAAGTTCATGTATCCCTTGATTCCCCTCACAAACATTTTATCAGGAAGAAGTTGAGATGTAGTTTTAGAAAGCTTGTATGCATCTTCATTTTCATATTGTTCCAAATGTAACTCACTTGCAATAAAATTTAACAACTTTTTCTAAATTGCCTAACATTCGGCTCTTGTAATAAAAGGATCTGAATAATCCAACAATATCCATGCTTTCTAATGCATGGTAAATTACATATTGGTACTATGGACACAAAGCAATAATTTTTGTAACTTAAAAAAACCACGCTGAGTTTAAGCATTTTGTTATTTCTCATTGGACTGAGGAGGGCAGGGATTTGCATCTAAATCCACATGTTGGTTATTCAATAATTGTTCTTAAATGAAAGAAAATAATTGTTGAGGTAATGTTGAGGGAAAAGTGAGCACTAATCCTTGCTCTATAAAACCTTTATATAGAAAAAAGTAAAAAAAAATATATATATAAAATGTAGTAAATGTTATTTTATTTTATTTGTTTTGTTTGGGGGCCACACCCAGTGGTACTCAGGGGTTACTCCTGGCTCTAGATTCAGGAATCACTCCTTGCAGGCAAAGGAAACCATATAGGATGCCAAGGATTAAACCTGGATCAGCTGCCTCTGTACTATAGCTCCAGCCCCAAAATAGTACATTTAAACTGCAGTTTTTTTTTTAAGGAACAATTGGCTGTATATCAGCAAAAAAAGCGATGGGAGGACACTAGTAAAAATATTTAATAATGGTGAGCATCAAAACCAGAGATTTGTAAGGAATGATAATTGTTTAACCTGATGTCAAATAATTTAAGCCAAACGCTTTCAAAGTACTATTTGCCTCAGACACAGCATCATTACTGATCTTATTATTCTATTTTCCCTATAACATTCCTAAAGTTTCTTATGTGACTGAACCAAAAAAAAGCAAATGCGGGTGGATTTAATATAGTATTCCTAACACACACATTGTCTCAAGATATTTAACATACTCCCAAACATTGCAGATATTTGCTTTTAGATTTATTTTTTGCTGTTTTTAGACTTTGTATTTTATGCCAGTGTTCGCTTTTATGAAGAGAGATATTTTTTAGTCATACTGTTATTGCAATACAAAAAAATAAACCTTCCATAAACAGTCCTTGGTCAAAACTCATCCCCTTTCCTATAAAATCTATGAAAATCATTTAAATTCTCCAAACTCTATCTTCATCCTAATACAAAGATATAGAGGACTGAAAACACAGCTCAGATGACTGAAATAGATATTTTGCAAGTAGATGGTCCTATTGCATTCCCAGAATCACCATAAATAAGTTCTGAGGTTCTGGAATTAACCCTGAGAATCTGGCTGAACTATAAAGAGTACCACTGGGCGTGACCCACAAATCAAATCCTGAAAAATAAAGAACACAGAGATACAAAATATTTTGTAACATGCAACATATTTTGACATTCAAGTACGATGCTATCAACAGTTAAACTTGTGTAAATTCTAAACCAGTAATAAAAACAACATATATAAATTATATTCTAAGTGAACAGATTCACCTCTGAATTCACGGACAAATGGCACAGCCAAATAGAAAGAACTAGTAGATAAGTATCTTAGCCCTGATTACTGACAAAGTTTCTTGACTCTGTGAAGAATAAAATTAGCTAAATGCAAGTAAAACAGAAGAGGTTAAGTTATTATGAAGGAGAATAGAAATTACATAAGAGAGTCTATAAAAGCATATAAAGTGACTATTTGCACATGAATTCTAGAGATTATTGCTCTGACCTGAAATTCACGTCACTGTAGTTCATCATTGAAAATTAATCAAAATATTTTCCCATCTCATCTTATATAGCATAGCATCAGTAGCAGGAATATCATCATTTGGGCAATATTGACCTTTGAAGTATCTGAATATTAGAGTTAATCTTTATGCAAAAATCAGTGATGATACTGAACAATGCTATTTTTCATTAAAAATAAATGAACAGAATCAAATGACTATGTATATTGTTCAAAGAATAGTTCCAAAGAAAATTTAAAGATATTAAAGAGCTATAGCTGAATTAGCTGCATTGTCTTTGCTGTTTTGGATACAGAAAGAGTATCAAGATTTTTTAATCACAATCAGATAGCTTTATCATACCTTATTTTCTATGTAATAGAAACATCCCAACTATTTATCACATCCTCCTAATGATAGACACAAAATATTCATGTACACATTCTCAGGATCACACCTTATTTATTTTATTAGTATGCATTCTTGTTCTTGGTTTTTATACTTAAATAAGGAAGGTTACAGCAAGTGGAAAGATGATATTAAAAGGTTCAAAAGAGAAGAAGTAATTGAAACAATTAACATTTACCACTTGGCCTTATATAATGATACAAATCAGCTTGAACAATCTTTAATTGTAATAAATATTTCACATAGTGTCTCTGGTACCAGAATCTGTTACCAACAGTCAGCCTGCAGAACAGACAATGCCTGTAGGTTGTCACCTTGGATTATGCAACTGGATTTTCCTGTCTCCTTGGTAAAACTTTTGTAACTGGTTATCATTCCCAAGATCCATTCCCTCTTATCTGTTTATCTCATAGGAGCTGAGTTCCTTCCAGACTTTGCCATACCAGTATCTGGAATATTTCTAAATAGTTCCCTAAGAAAGTCTACTCAGTGTTTGTAGGGTGTTCTTAATGTTTTGGTCTACCTATTTACAATATGGACACAATTTGGACCTTTATCTTTAGCCCCTCGTCTTTGGGGATTAAGACATAATACCAGCATAGATCAAATCTCTAAATCCAGCATCGTCCCAATTGAATTCTACTGGGTATTTATTTCCTTTACCATTCATATATCTATAATTTTTTATCTTTCTGTATTATGGATAACTAAGTACAAATTCCTACAGATGTTTATAAATTAGATGAAAGTAAAGTAAGCATAATATAACCAAGGATAGCTGCCATGATTTATATTCAGAGTTATAAGATGTTAATGACTTAGATAGATTAAATTGGTTTATAAGGATATAAGTTTTGTGTTCATGTGTTTGAGGGGTACAAAGTTATCACATAATGCCCAACATCAAAGAGCCAATATATTCAATCACTTAACTCTCAAAACTATGCATAATATTTACAGATTCAGTAAGTACTTATTGAGTGAATGTCAATTTATAGGGTTTGCATTCTTTTTATCAGGCAACTCTGGAATCTATATCACATGCTTGGGAATTTTAACAGAAGGGCCATCTTTTAGGAAAAGGAAGGAGTTTGCCATAACCATAAATATAGGATGGATGTTTACTCAGACCACAAAATTCAGTGACAAGCAAAAGAAAAAATGAGATGGTAAAACTGTTTCTGGTCTGCCTCAATACTTCAAAGGAAAAGATGAAGTTGGAAAAAAGTATCACCCATCAGTAAAAGTCCACTCATACTGTATTCTAAATTTATTAGAAGTGGTGCCAGAAGAAAGTTGGATAATTTTATACTCTTTAACTATAGCTTCCACTTCTAGATAGTGCTTACAGAAGGTAGAATTGGAGAGTTCATTTTACAGGATTGGAATGTATACTGGGGTTATTTTCTAAGGCATTTATCTTAGATATTCTTGACTCTATATTATCAGTTTTTGTGACCTATTTTCCAGAGATGAATTATACTCAAGCAGTTTTACTTATTAACATGTTTACATGTATTTAGCTTAAAAATGGATCCCTTATCTATTTGATTTTCTTTGGAGTGCACATAATGGCAGACTTAGAAATAAGTTTTATCAGTAGAGTTTAGAGGAAGTGAAATATAAAATCAGGTTATTTCTCCATCTTTTAAAGAAGACCACAAAAATAAAATTGAGATATTAACCTCAATTGCCATTTGAAGAAATGTCAATCTGGATTTTATTATTTTTCTCTTGAAAAGAATTTAAAAATTTTAAAAGTCACCCACTTAGCTCTCAATGAATAAGATATTATAGAATAGTGTATTTTTAATGCTGTAGGTCTTATGTTGGTGTTTTACCAAATATTTAAACATTTAAACTCCCATGCACCCAATTTTACAAAAAATTGAGGTGAAATTTAGATTGTCATCTAAATGATTGTCTTATGCATATGTTTTTGTAAATAGAATTGTACTATTGCGAAACTATTGGCCGGGCAGTGGCGCTAGAGGTAAGGTGTTTGCCTTGCCTGCGCTAGCCTTGGACGGACCTCGGTTCGATCCCCCGGCATCCCATATGGTCCCCCAAGCCAGGAGCGACTTCTGAGCGCATAGCCAGGAGTTAACCCTGAGCGTCACCGGGTGTGGTCCAAAAACCAAAAAAAATTAAAAAATAAAAATAAAATAAAATAAAATTCTATATTGTCATTCAAATGGTATTGAATATTCTTACATCATCTTAATTATTATTATGGAAATAAATAAATTTTGTTAGTTTCAGGTCATACTTGATGGTACTTTCTCCTGTTTAAATGCTTAAGGATCTAATTCCTGTTTCCATTTCTGAGTTCAGGGGGAGCTCCTGACAGTGCTCGGGAATTTTATGGTGCTGGGAATTGAATCTAGGTTGGTTGCAGCCATGGTCAGTATCCTACCCACTGTACTATTGCTCTCACCAAAAAGTCTTTTTTTTATTATTCTTGTTAAACAAATAGAACCTAGAAAGTACATTCTAGATATACTGAGACACAGCTATTCTGAGTAAGTTTGAAGTTTTGTCTGCTATTTGTCTTGATGACTTTGAGATTCCACTCTAAATATAAAATTTGGTAGTTCTAAATACTTGAATTTGTTCTCAATTCTTCTGGCCACAATATTCGACTGTTTCCTCCAGTCGTGATAATTTACTAATATCTGTAACAAAAGCATCTCTAGAAATTCAACCAACACAATCAGGTGAAAGTTTATATTTGGGAATTTTACTAGGGAAAACCAAAAGTTCTGTGGGGTCTCTGGGTTTCCTTTTGTCTCTCTCAGATAAAATTTAAGTAGCAGCTATGGCCTTATAGTTTCTTTTGACACTAACATTTCACATGCCCTTCCTCACTGATGTGTATAAAAAGGAGGTGTCTTTCCCTGGAGTTTAGAATTAAAGGGATCATCATAAATATGGTCATAAGTTGAACAGAAGCCAAACAGCTATTGGTGATCATTATATGATAAAGGAACTCAAAAACTGACATGGTTTATGTCATGGAGGGGGATTACTCTGCAGTTCAAAGCCTGCAGGTTTAAGGAATGCTGTCTGTGGACTGCTATTAAGAAAAACAAATCCTACCAGGAGAGGCAAGTCTGGTCTTTCAAGCCAAGAATGCCCAAATGTCAGGAAAGTGTCAATGAAATAGAACCTGAATCTATTGAGTTATTTAAGTATTTGCTTCATTTTTATATTACATTGAGTCCTTGAAACAGTTTTGTGAGGTAATGTTATGCCTATTAGACAGAGGATGACCCTAAAATTAAATGAAAGGTACAAATGGCAAGTGACATAACTAGAATTGTTGGAAACTTAAAACTCAGTTCTTTTCTGTGTGTGATTGTTGCTTCTTTACTAAGAAAAGGAGCCATTGGTTTAGGGGATTTCTTTAGGTCATGAATGACAATAATTCTGACTTTAGCTTATTTTTATTTCTTTTTTGGGGGGAGTGGACAGTTGTACATTGGTTGTGTTAAGGACTTCCACCTTAGAGTATATTTCCTACATAAGTAGCTATGCAATATTCTAGTTTTACCCTATTTTAATGATTAAAATTAAAATTATCAGATATATTACCATCACTTATACATGTGGTTTTGTGTGTGTAGGTCTTATTAACTTCTGAGATAATCAGAATTTCACCATTCTTCAGCATCAGTATTATTCTCTTATAGAGTGAAAAAGAAACCCCTGAGTAAAAAGAAACCCGTAACTTTACTCGTCTTTCCTTTTCTCCACTTCTGTTTTCTCAGTTTACAAGGAGTAGAACCAATTTTATTCTATGAGGCCAGCTCATGCACAGAAGGTTTATTTCTCAACTCTACACAACTCCACACAGTGCTAGTTTCACTGACCTTTAGGGTTTGTGTGAAGTAAGTTCACACATGCCATCAGCTGTGATTATTCAATTCTGATCCCAAGTATTTTTGGTCTCTCAGCTATTGGACTCTTTTTTCAACCTTTATTCAGGTTTTGTGTCATATTTATGATCCAAAAATTGTTACCAACTTTAAACTGACTGAAAGACATGAGTTCCCACACTCCTCCTTGCTTGCTCCAGGACCAATCACCTTCCATCACTGAAATAGCCTGAAGAGCAGAATGGATCCCACAGCAGGGCATAGACCACATCTACCTGAGCATAAGGATGCCTGGAATTTGCTATTGACTCCACTGTGAAGCATCAAAATGAGCTTGGCAATATCTTTGCCATCAAGTTTAGTTACCTCGTCCACAGACTGAAAGTTTAAAAATAGACACTCTTGACATGTCCTCAAACATTTGAGGGTCTCTAAACACTTTATCCACTGACTCCCTCCTAGAATAGAGTGATTACTGAGGTTCTCAAATTACTCCTGAAAAATAAAGGAGAAAACAGTGGTAAATAATTATATTATGAGACAGTCTAAAAAAATCTAAAAAACTAAAAATCTAAAAAGGGCAGTAATAAAAAAAATCACTGTTACTAGATCACAAAGGCCCTGTCTTCCCTCTCTCTTTTTGGTTTCCTGAGGAAGTATAAAGCTATTCTATAAATACTTCTTTTTCTTAGATCACTAACCCAGTACAATTAATTAGCTTCCAATTGCCCCCTGCAATCCTCTCAACTCCCTCCTAGCCTTCTTGTCCCTCTTTCATGACACTGGACAATGACATGATCCACTAAGCCACCATATGTCTTCCTTGTCCCTCAACCTTACCCACACATTTTATGTCACAGACACCATCTTGCAAATTGGCATTCCACATACCCTGTCAAGAAAATGGGGCTTTTGTGGTCCAAGTGTGTCACTCAGCTCCAGATAAATTCACTAATGGACGTTATTTCTCATTCATATTAGCTTAGTCTACAGTCGCCATAAAAATCTGTGGCTTTTACTGGCTACACCATAGTTATTGTAGGACATGGTTTATGCTCAGATAAATGAGGAGTTTACAAATGCTCTGTTATTGAACAGAAAATAAATAGGAAATCTAAACTCAATGTGCTCAATTCCTGAGTTTAGCTACCTAAGGATCTACTTAGCCAATATGTTTCTTTTACTTCATTTCCTTTAATAGTGTTGCAAGAAGACTATGTTCTTTAATGTTTTGTTATAGAAAAGAGTTTATCTCTACTGCAGCACTGATCACACCATTATAACATATATTTTTCTAATAGATTGTGAGATTTGGGAGGGCTAGAAGAGATAGTTCAGCAACCTCTCTTACTTGCTTTGCATGAAAGACATTTGTTTTCCAACTCCAGCAATGCATGTTCTCTTCCCTGAGAGCATCCAAGAGTGAACTCCAAATATCCAAAGCTGAGAGTAATCCCTAGCATTGCTGGGTGTGGCCTCACAACAAACAAAAGGATTTGGATATTTTAGAAAGGAAAGTTGCCCTATATTATTCATCCCTGGTGACAAGATTACACAAACAGTTCTGGGCCTACAGGAGATGCTTACTAAACAATACTAACTGTGTAAAGATCCTAATTTGCATAAATATATGCAAATATGTACAAGCCTCTGATAGCCTTTCATGGAAGTTAAATAGGATCCAAATGTCTTCCCAGCTGTCCCAGACTGTCCTTGGTCATTCCTCTCTGCATCCTCTCCTACTTTCTGACACATTTGTGATCATCTAGTCTCCTTGACTTTCTTTTTGTTCCTTAAATAGTTCAGTTTTAATAAGCTCTGGATTTCCACATAGGATAGTGATTTCCCTAAAGTGTTTTGCCCATAAGCAAGCCATGGAGAAATCCCCTTGCCACTCAGCTCTCAATACACAGGGCTTACAGTAGCTACCAACTTGGTGCTTTCTTTCCTGCCACAGAGTCATTTTTCTCTGGTGTATTTTCCTCTGAAAAAAATTCATTATGGAAAAATCATCTAGCTGTGTCTAATTTTATAAGAAATGACCTCTCTGACATTTTAGCTCAGATTATAAACTTTAAAAAAATGATACTCAGTGTTTTCTACTGTTCCTCCCAACTCGACAATCCTATCTCCTTTTGTCAAAGCATCCGTGAAGAACAGACAGAACTGCAGCCAAGAATGTGACTCCATAGTTCAGTGCCTGTCTAGCTCTGCAAGTGTGGGTTCTTGTCCAGACTACAGCTCCTGAGCAAGTCTGTGTGAGTCCTGCAGACCATGATAAGAAAAACAAATGGGAAGGGAGGGAGTACAGAATCATGCTCAAATTTGACTTCATTTTTACATCAATAGTATATTTTGCCTACTCGTTAGCAAGGGCAGTGATTATTATTGTGATGGGGTATGTACAAGGAATCAGTCTCTATGGTTACAGTAAAAGTCATTATTTTACTTATTTTTGTGACTTATAATTTTACTCCATTCATTAATATTGGTCTAATTGCTTTCATATAGATATGGCACTAATTCCGCTGTGTTTCCATAGCAATTTCTTTTACCTGATGTGTTTTTTCCCTTTTTATTAACACTTATTTCACTTTTGGGTACCCGCGTCTAGTGGTGCTCAGGCCTTACTTCTGGTTCTGTATTCAGAGATTACTCCTGGTGGTTTCAGGGGTCCATATGGGATTCCAGGGATTGAACCTGCATGTAAGGCAAATGCCTGACAGGCTGTACTATCACACAGGCCATTTTTCCATGCACATAATGCATTTAATAAAAGAGAGGATATATACTAAATTTAAAAAGATAATTTTTCTACATTTATAGATGTGAAAAATCCCATTGACTCGGAATATGCATGATGGTGAGTTATGAAACAGAGAATGAGAACTAAAACTTAATTTATGATTTAAAAGTTGATTTTATTTTCCCTTTTGCTGAGGTGTAGGTATTCCCAGTGATTTTTGGGGTGTGCCTCATTTCAGATAGTGACTGAGGGACCATGAGGTAAGTGCCAGGGTGTCCCAGTCCTCCCACACGAGTCATCAGCTTATTAAATTATCTCCCCAATAACAATTGTTCCCTGATGCCATCTAAGTAGAATAACTTATTTTATATACAATTTGAGGGATATAAATTGGTCATTGATTTGGAGAAGATAATCATGAAATTCTATTTTAGTGCTCAAGTCAGAATAGAGGAAAATATGATCTGAGAGGAAAAATGGGTACCAGCCAATGAAAGACTTTAAAACAGAGAGAGCACTCAAGTGTGAACAGCTAGATTTGCATTGTTTCAAAGTCATGGTTGACTTTTCTAAGGACACCAAGGGTCAAATTCGCTCCTGAGTTGATTTAGTAGTGTGTCTTTGTTCCCTCAGAAACAATATGAAACTATAATTGTTATAGTTTATTTCAAAAATAATGTAAAAAATATGGCGTAGTTATTCAATTTTTTATGCTTCATATTTTCTGAGTTGAGACATCAATTATATTATCATGATATAATTATAAAAGAAACACTGACATGAAGTTGTGTCTTGGTTCAACTCACAGAATGACCCTCAACATTAGGACTTCTCATCAAACTCAACACTAGAGAGGGTATCTTACATGATAAGGAAAATAATGGCATGTAAGAAAATGACAGGTCCCTAAGAGGTTATCTCAAGAACATGGAAACAAATTTCAAAAGACCCAAAACCTAGGGACAGAAAGCAAATGACTATTAAAGTTGAAAAGACATCATTAAGGTCTGGACACCCACAGTTGGGTGACCCTTGAGTGAACTGAGTCTCAACGGCTATAAAACGATGCACAATCCAACTTCCATGGGATTAGAGAAAAGTAGAATGAGGATTTCCAAATGAGTGTAGCTCTAGCAACATGATGGAAAACCTGTAGAAGTCAACTCAAAGGAATTGAAAATGAAATAAAATTATATGAAATATCAAATTATTAAAATAAATACAGTATAGTCTCAGTTGGGTAACTCTCAGGTCACATTGGGAAGTGCTCAGGAGCTAGCTCTGAAGTGATGCTTGCAGATGACTCAGAGGACCATGAAGTGGTAGGAATAGAACTTAGAGCTCTGACTGGCAAGTCATATACTCCAACCCTCAATGTTTTTATTTCCTTATTAAGGTATTAGTCTCTAAAATATAAGCCAACGACCTAGTCATGCTCTGATATTTTTTAAACTTGCTAGTGATAACTGTCGTATTCCAATAGATGATTAGAAAAAATAAATTTTATGCCATCTACTATTAAAAGAGGGACTATTCCTATTACATTGAAGTGTTAGAAGCAGCTGAATGTTGAATTTATTCAAGCATCTTTCTATTGCAATGTCGAAGGAAATTCCTTATTTCCCCAACTGAAGACCCAAAAAAGAAAATAAAGCAAAGGAGCAACATGAACGACGGGTACATTTGTGAATAGCCTTTGACAACATGGATAATATTTGATATTGTTTAATGATTTGAACTTTGTATATAGCCTAGTGATGATTTTTAAGAGTAGGCACACTTTGGAGCTAGGGAGATACCATAGCATAGGGGACCCATATGCAAAAACCTGACATTTCTTGGGCCACTGAGAACTGCTGAATGTGTCCTTAATATTGTCAAGTACCAAGATGCCTGAACAGTGTCATCAGAACCTATGATTGACCACCAGGTCTGGTTAGTCAAGGATTGACATCTCCCTCTAGTCCCTGAACATCATTTAGGAAATACCTCAAACCAAGAACACTGATACCAAAAATATTCTTATATTTTTCCTGAAATATATTGAGAAACTTTAACGTTATGGATGATACACTTGCAAAAAATATGCATTTGCCCTACAATAGCCAATTAATAGTCTCAATTAATGTGATTAAATTATCAAACAAAAATGTATAGATTATTTTGATAATAATTAAATAATATTAAATAATAAGATAGATTAATAATAATAGATAACAACTAGATAATAATTTAAATTATTCATAGGGAAGTAGTGAAGGGCAATGATAATAAATAATGAATAATATGGCAATCATGTTAAAACACTCTAGTAAAATCCATATTCTGTAAACAGAGTTTGGAAACTTTGCACTTAGTTTTATAGATTCATCATTTTACAGATTCATCATTTTTATGCTTATAAGACATAGATATAATTTTATAATCACTGAGAAAACAAAATAAATTCACTTACAATCTGCTCAGGGGTTACTCCTGGCTCTACACTCAGAAATTGCTCCTGGCAGGCTCAGGAGATCATACGGGATGCCAGGATTCAAACCGCCAACCTTCTGCATGCAAGGCAAATGCCTTACCTCCATGCTATCTCTCCAGCCCCATCTCAAGCAAGAGCCTTGAATTTAAGGGATTATTTGAACATTTCAATTCAAGTCAAATCAAACTTCTATGGAATTGTGCTTTCTCCAGGAAGTATTTCAACACTACTATCTAATTCATATATTCATATAGTGATATGTACATGATTGTGAAATATTTCAGGTCCTTTTGATTTCCAATTTTTAGGAGAAAAAATTCTATTATGTTTTTAAAAAGCACTCTAAACTATAGATTGATCAAATGAAATATATATATCCTTATGTATTTTACACATTTTAAATTAAAAGAAGTCTCCATAAGCAATAAAATACTCATAAATACATATGAATACATCATGTTTATGTTATGATATAACATGAATCTTAAAATTGAGTGTGTATGCCTATATCTTAGTTACATATAAATGAACAATAGGTAATATTGTTCATTTGTCAAACTTACAAACATCTATAACCAAATAAATTCTTTTTTTTTTTTTTACCAGTGCAACATTCCCATCACCAATGTCCCAAGTCTCCCTCCTCCCCACCCGACCCCCGCCTGTACTCTAAACAGGTTCTCAATTTCCCTCATACATTCTCATTATTAGGACAGTTCAAAATGTAGTTATTTATCCAACTAAACTCATCACTCTTTGTGATGAGCTTCCTGAGGTAAGTTGGAACTTCCAGCTCTTTTCTCTTTTGTGTCTGAAAGTTATTATTGCAAGAATGTCTTTCATTTTTCTTAAAACCCATAAATGTGTGAGACCATTCTGCGTTTTTCTCTCTCTCTCTGACTTATTTCACTCAGCATAATAGATTCTGTGTACATCCATGTATAGGAAAATTTCATGACTTCATCTCTCCTGACAGCTCCATAATATTCCATTGTGTATATGTACCACAGTTTCTTTAGCCATTCGTCTGTTGAAGGGCATCTTGGTTGTTTCCAGAGTCTTGCTATGGTAAATAGAGCTGCAATGAATATAGGTGTAATGAAGGGGTTTTTGTATTGTATTTTTGTGTTCTTAGGGTATATTCCTAGGAGTGGTATAGCTGGATCGTATGGGAGCTCGATTTCCAGTTTTTGGAGGAATCTCCATATCGCTTTCCATAAAGGTTGAACTAGACGGCATTCCCACCAGCAGTGGATAAGAGTTCCTTTCTCCCCACATCCCCGCCAACACTGTTTATTCTCATTCTTTGTGATGTGTGCCATTCTCTGGGGTGTGAGGTGATATCTCATCGTTGTTTTGATTTGCATCTCCCTGATGATTAGTGATGTGGAGCACTTTTTCATGTGTCTTTTGGCTATCTGTATTTCTTCTTTGTCAAAGTGTCTGTTCATTTCTTCTCCCCATTTTTTGATGGGATTAGATGTTTTTTTCTTGTAAATTTCTGTCAGTGCCTTGTATATTTTGGAGATTAGCCCCTTATCTGATGGGTATTGGGTGAATAGTTTCTCCCACTCAGTGGGTGGCTCTTGTATCTTGGGCACTATTTCCTTTGAGGTGCAGAAGCTTCTCAGCTTAATATATTCCCATCTGTTAATTTCTGCTTTCACTTGCTTGGAGAGTGCAGTTTCTTCCTTGAAGATGCCTTTAGCCTCAATGTCCTGGAGTGTTTTACCTACGTATTGTTCTATATATCTTATGGTTTTGGGGCTGATATCAAGGTCTTTAATCCATTTGGATTTTACCTTCGTACATGATGTTAGCTGGGTGTCTAAGTTCAATTTTTTGCAAGTGGCTACCCAGTTGTGCCAACACCACTTGTTGAAGAGGCTTTCTTTGTTCCATTTAGGATTTTTTGCTCCTTTATCAAAAATTAGGTGATTGTATGTCTGGGGAACATTCTCTGAGTATTCAAGCTTATTCCACTGATCTGAGGGCCTGTCCTTATTCCAATACCATGCTGTTTTGATAACTATTGCTTTGTAGTAAAGTTTAAAGTTGGGGAAAGTAATTCCTCCCATATTCTTTTTCCCAATGATTGCTTTAGCTATTCTAGGGTGTTTATTGTTCCAAATAAATTTCAAAAGTGCCTGGTCCACTTCTTTGAAGAATGTCATGGGTATCTTTAGGGGGATCGCATTAAATCTGTACAGTGCTTTGGGGAGTATTGCCATTTTAATGATGTTAATCCTGCCAATCCATGAGCAGGGTATGTGCTTCCATTTCTGCGTGTCCTCTCTTATTTCTTGGAGCAGAGTTTTATAGTTTTCCTTGTATAGGTCCTTCACATTTTTAGTCAAGTTGATTCCAAGATATTTGAGTTTGTGTGACACTATAGTGAATGGAGTTGTTTTCTTAATGTCCATTTCTTCCTTATTACTATTGGTGTATAGAAAGGCCATTGATTTTTGTGTGTTAATTTTGTAGCCTGCCACCTTGCTATATGAGTCTATTGTTTCTAGAAGCTTTTTGGTAGAGTCTTTGGGGTTTTCTAAGTAGAGTATCATGTCATCTGCAAACAGTGAGAGCTTGACTTCTTCCTTTCCTATCTGGATTCCCTTGATATCCTTTTCTTGCCTAATCGCTATAGCGAGTACTTCCAGTGCTATGTTGAATAGGAGTGGTGAGAGAGGAATAAATTCTTATAAGTTTTATTTTACCTTTTCATTTTCTGATGAATAAATTCTTATAAGTTTTATTTTACCTTTTCATTTTCTGATGCTAAAATAAATTTTCAAATATATATTCATACTCATATATGGTATGCATATATAAATATATGTAAATATAGTATATATAATTATATATTACATAATAAATCTACATGTATTAGACATACATATGTCATATATAGTTATAAAATCTATCTATAATATATGTGATGTATAGATATAGTATACACTTATTTATATGTCCCACATATAAAACATACTTTTGTAAAACAAGGCAAGTCACAAGAAAGTTATTTCTAGGTAGTGTATTATACAATAAGGTCATTTTTGATATTGATGAGTCAATGTCCAAAGCTCAAAAGTGCACAAATTAGATAGAAAGGGGCTTTAGTTAAAGCAGAAAGACTAGATATGTATTAAATCTAATGTTCACAGAACAATTGGAAAACAAATATAGACTAGGGAATTGAAGGGAAGTAGCAAAAATACTGTAAAGCAGACCACATTTTCTTGAAAAGCTATGTATGATGACTAGCATTAGTTTTCTACCTCAGAGGAACTATTTTTTCCAAATTCTTTTTTTTTCCAATTTGTTGGTACATCATTCATATTCTAAGCAAAAATAGATAAGCTGCCTGTGAGCTGGGTGGTAGTTGTGTGGCTACCATGTTGTTTACATGCTGCTACTATGTCCTTTCAAGAAAGTTGCCTAAAAGGAACATAAAGAGCCAATGTACAAAAAAAATCCCAAAATTAAAAATATAGAAATGAATGCTTCTCAGCATCACCAGTAATCAGTTGTGGGGGTTAAAACAAGACAATGCTATCTGTTATTTTAAAAATGAAATTTAGTCTTCAATAAAATAAGAGTTAAAAGTTGAGTGGTCATCATTAGAAAAAGTTAAATAAAATTATGTTCATATTTTCTGTAAAGTAATTTGATACATTTGTATGACATATAGATGCGTATGATATGCTTAATATATATAGAAATACAATCCAAAAATGTTCCCATTTTGTTAATTCAACTTTTTCATTTAAGAAATATGATTGAGGGGCCGGAGAGATAGAATGGAGGTAAGGCATTTGCCTTTCATGTCGATGGATGATGGTTTAAATCCAGGCATCCCATATGGTCCACTGTGCCTGCCAGGAGCGATTTCTGAGCATAAAGCCAGGAGTAACCCCTGAGCACTGCCGGGTGAGACCCCCCCCAAAAAAAAGAAAAGAAATATGAATGAGGAGCCAAGAGATAGCATAATCGTTTAATCGTAGGGTGTTTGCCTTCCACGCAGTTGATCCAGGATTAAAGGTGGTTCGAATTCTGGCAAACCAGGTGGTCCCCCATGCCAGCCAGGAGAGATTTCTGAATGCAGAGTCAAGTGTAAACCCTCAGTGCCTTCGTCTATGACCCAAAAAACAAACAAACAAACAAACAGAAAAAAAAAAAAAACAAAAAAAGAAGAAAAAGAAAGAAATCTGATTGAACAAAATCATATCAAAAACATTCATAAATTTATATTGCAATTATTTAGTTTACAGTATATAACAGAAAATGACCTAAAAAATCTCATACAGTAAATGTTTCATTAAACTTTACCAAAAAAGCACTGTGACTTATGCTGTTGTTTCTCTGAAAGTATTTAGGGACCAGGGGACATACAGACAAAACAATGGTAATCCAACTGGCTTGAAATTCTTCTGCTCAATGGTATCACGATTTTGAGACATATAGGTGTGCATGTGATCAATATGTGTTTGGATTTATGTGTCCAACAATATTTCAATATTCATAATTAGCATAACATTTAAACTACATAAGATACACTTAACATCAATAATGTTTTGTGACCTATATGATTAAGAAACAATTTTTTAATAAAAGAACCTATATTTAAAATTTTTCCACATTGAGAACGTAACCATAAAGTCTATTTAAATAGCTCTGATTAATAGAGAGATATTCTAATTTTATCATAGAAGCACCTATTTTTATCATTATACTAAAATAAAACCTCAATATATGTAAATGGTGAAACATCTGGCACATAAAAATTTTCTAATAATTGAATTGGATTAGATTTTATTCACTATCTTCTACTAGAAAAATTAGTTAGTAACTAAAAATACAAAGAAAACAACTTTTATCATAACTTTATAGTGTTTTTATTCAATTACTACTTTCACAATTTAAAGGTTAATATGACCACATAATCAAAAGTGAAATAACTTCAGTTTTAAAAAAGAGATTAACAATTTTTAGGAATTAAAAATCAAGGGTACATTTTGTAAAAGTCAGATGTTATTATGCATTAACCCCAACATCATCAATATAAGATCTGTATATTATTCTATATTTACATAGTCTCTAAAACCTGAAACTTGTAGCTATATTTAAAAATATGATTTCTTTTTATTTAGTTATTTTTTTATAATTCCTTTTTGAAAACATTTCTT
Organism: Suncus etruscus; assembly: GCF_024139225.1. Lineage (NCBI taxonomy): Eukaryota > Metazoa > Chordata > Mammalia > Eulipotyphla > Soricidae > Suncus > Suncus etruscus. The sequence continues at coordinate 14,933,133 of NC_064863.1, read as the reverse complement.
CAATTATTAGTTGGTCTCTGAAAATAATGAAATTTGACATCTTTTTCTTCTGTAGTATTTTTTAGTTTTATTAGCAAAAATCAGGGTCAGCCAATCTAAAACAGTAATTAAAACAACCAAAAATAAAGCAATTAATTTTAATTGACTTTTCTGATCTAGCAGGGTAAAAAAAAATCAAGCATTTTCTTGGAATATTAAGAGCCCAAGATTATATGAATAGATTGGTTTCAATCTGCAGGTCAAGCCATTTGTCATGCTCTTTTTAAGTCTTGAAATTGTATATTTTACAGAAATTATGTATGATTTGTAATAAATATCTATACAACAAAAGTGTTTAAAAGCTCATTCATCTCAGACTGACACAAACTTGAAATTTAAAACCCATTTGTCTTGTTCATATCTATGAATATCTATAGATATATAGATAGATATAAATTAAGATAAATTGTATTTCTCTATGAAACATGTTCCTAAGATCCTAAAACGTAGTTTTCTCACCTACAGATCAGAAACAAAACATATAATTACCTTAGCAATCTGTAGAAAATTATAATGAAGAAATAAATGTCAATATTTAAACTTGTAATTGTACTGAAAACTTTCAGAAATCATCAAGTTAATAGGTAGTATCATATATAATCAATCTTGTATATAGTTTGACTATATCTAGAGTCAGTAGTACTCAGAAGGTGCTATTGTAAATAATTTCCAAAATCTCAACCTGCTCATCAGCCTTCTGTCCGGTGGCAATCCTATGAACCCCATGGCAACCTTCAATCCTCGGTCATGTTTGCCAACTGCAACACTCATCTGAATGTTCAATGAATCCCAGATGTAAAACAAGAAAACATTGACTCATCATTTTGTCTCCAATGTTTTTTCCTAACTTGGCTTTTTTTAACTTCATCTTTAAAAATAATGGAAACCAGCAAACGAACGAAATATGAACAGTCTAATGAAAGAAAAAAAGTCATTGTGAAATAACTGAGATACTCAGGTTTGTGTGAATTTTTTAATGACAGCAACTTACAGGTTAATTTTTCATAAATGGCGCCATCTAGTGTTGATTATTCTGATTTTTATTCCTTGGTCATCGGAGCAAGTGTGAAGGAGACCCATAACATCAAAGAAGTATGTTTCATGTTTCCAAGTCGTTTAACACTTCTGTTATATGAAATAACATAGTACTTAAATCCAGCATCAAAGACCTAAGCATAATTGGTATAAAAATTTGTGAAATACATATGCATTGGAATTATCCTTCTAGATTCTCCTAAACCCACCTGGCCCTGAAAGTTTCTTTGTTTAGTCCCAAGATTTAGAATAAACTCCAATGTTCCATAGTACTATTAATGGTAGAGTGTCAAGCCTATAATATTCTGATAATCTCTCGTCTATAATACCCAGTGGCCTCCTCACCTTTATCTTCTCCACTCCTCCTTGGTAAGTTGGGTCTGGAGGCCAATTCTCAGGTCTGTTAGGTTATTTATTCTTTAAGTGTTTGCTTCTGATTTAACCTTTGTCTCCTAAAATAACTCTTGGTACATGTTTAGTACTTAAAGAAAAGCATCATACTTATAATAAAAGGACTAATGTTTATCATTGGAAGTGGTTATATTATGCAATTCTTATATATAATTATATTTAGTCCAATAACATTTTAGAAACATATTATTGTTATTATTATTATTATTATAATTGTTATTATCCCACTTCTTTTGAAGATCATGAAATTGAAGACGTAAAAGAGTTGATCAAACTTCCAGTTGATCAAACTACAGAGCTGCTGTGTTTTCAGGTCAATATTTGGAAACAATAGCTCTGATCTTGAATTTTTACTTTCTTTTTTTTTTTCTTTCTTTTTTTTTTAATTTTTTTTATTATTTTAATTATGACAACAAAGATGCAAAGAAAGAGGACAGGGTAAAGTTACAGTGGAAGCCCAATCACCCATAAACAGAATTCTCGGTAGTCCCATCGATGATATCCCAGCCTTGAACTTTCAGCCAAAGAACATTAAGAAAAACAAAACTGAACCCATGTACAATACAATTACTTTGTCCCTCAAATCCCCAGTTGTAGTACATACTTAGCAGCACAAAATATAATCTAAAGACATTAGACTTATGTAACTCCTTAAACATTGAGGGCAAAGTACATTTCTCTAGTTCCATGCACATGCTTACTAGTTTAAGTTAGCCTCAAAAGTTTTAGTGGGTTGTTTTTCTTAAGTATTGGAGTCAAGGGAACATAGTAAAAAACAGTATTAAAGTGGCATTTGTTTGCATAGGCCCACCAAAACATAAGGGATATGGAAAGGCAAATTATGGTCTAAATACAAGGAGACCCTACCCCTGAAATTTCCTGGCACAGGACTTACTCTAGGCTCCAGGCACACTAGTTTGTCCAATTCAAGTCATCCTCTGTAGTGGCAATACACCTCCATTCCTCACTTAGTCTCTGTTGTTGTTGGTATCATGCTTCTGTATTAAAGATCCTGGAGTCTGCATATCCCATATTGTAGTCAGGATGGTGCGGAGCATCCTCTCATTTCACCTCACACTTATGGGGCAATAGAGAGAACCATGTCCTGTAGAGCAGGTCATTGTTGTTGTCAAGTCTTCTCAGTGTAAACGGAAGTCTCTTTTTAGGAGGTCGATGTCAGACCCTTGGTAGAGTCTTTCCTGGTAGAGGACTGCTTCCAGCTGTTGCTATAAAAGACCTTGGATGTTTCGTAGATAGCTTGCCTGGTTCTGGCGTGAATGGAGGATGCCCATTCTTCTGAGGCCTGTGCCAGGTCATTATATCAATGTTCAGGGTGTAAGGTACATTGTACTGAGATTTATTAGATAAGAACTTATCTGTATGTATGGTGTTTTCCCATTTTAATGTGTCTATGCAAACAAGGATCAATGCCGTGAAGCGTTATTGGTGCATCTGGAGGCAATGGGAACAAGACCAGGAATTTCCATGACATAGTTCAATCATAGGCATCAAACTGAGGGACAGTTCCACCAACAATCCTTACTGAACAGCTTACAAAGAAAAGACAAGATGAAAAGTGGATAGAAACATCATAGTAGAGGAATATATAGAGAGATACATCAGTTAAAGAAAATACCCATAAAATATTCAAAAGATATATGTGTTCAATATGTGTTCAATTTCTGTCCTTCTAAGTAGTTCTGGGATTTGTTAGATCTACTGTATGTCTTTGGTCAGAGAATAGAACTGTTTGTTACTGAAGTTAAGAAGAGTAAATATGGGATACTAATGGTTGGGAGGAGCCAGCTGCCCACCCGTGCTAGCCAAAAATCCTGCTCCAGGAAGGGAGAGAGACCCTCCCAAGCCCGAAGGACGGGGATTTAAGCCCCACCCTAGGCCAGAGTCCGGACCGGGCCAGGGAGTGGGGAAAACCCAGGGTGCCCCATCAGCTCCTTCCAGAAACCCACCTGGAGATCCGGAGGAAAGGGGGAGAGGGGGGTCGGGTGACCCATGTCCGAGCCCCCCTACCCTAAGCCGGGCCAAGAGGCCACTGGCACATGCGGAGGCCTGCCAGCTGCCCGCCCGTGCTAGCCAAAAATCCTGCTCCGAATTTTTACTTTCAATCATTAATAACCAAATAACTATCTCACATGATGCTTCAGATCTGAGAAAATCTACATCTATGTACATGTGAATGGATAAGTGAGAATTGAGTGGTTTATGCTTGGAATATTTTTGCCATCCTTAAAAGTCATTACCACTGGTAAAATGAGTGAGGAAAAGGCAGTAAACCATTGAGGATAATTGAAGCATGATCAACAAAATTAAAATAACTTTTTCTATATCCAAAATATACATGCGGTCATTAGACATTTAAAAATGGGGAATCGTTGCCTCTCAAACAATTTCTGGCAATATTATATCTACTAACAATACTGCACTAATATTTATCTTATTTAGATGGTAGCTTATTTATGTGATTTTTAATTAAAGTATGCAGCTTCTTCTATTACATGCTTGTGCTTTGATGCTTCATGTTGATCTGTTTCTTTATCCTATTATTCTACATAGACAGACATAAGTAATTTTCTCAGTTCAGCAACTGGCAAAAAGACAAGAGATTATTGCTATTCACTGAGAGGTTAACTATTTCATATTTTAAATTAAAACATCTAAAAAATAATAACAAGCAGAAAGTTGTTTAGACTGTGTTTTAGAGTCCAAGCAAATTATACTGTTAGATTTTCCATTTAATTTCCAAACAGAAGAACCAAAGGGCTTACTCCCTGTTTCTGTACTTGGTGATCACTCCTGGTAGCTCATCGGACCATAGTGAGACCAGGGAGTAATGGTCATGTGTAAGGCACCCGACCTACTCTCTCTCTCTGTCTTCCCCAATAACTTTTATCAGGACATTGTAACCTGTCAATTCAATTTTCTATGGGAAAAGAATCCATAATCTAGCTGCATAATATGAATTTAAAGAATCTTCCTGTAAAATGACAGGTTTATTTTAAATATTTTAAATATTTTCATTAAAATTTTTAATTTCTCTTAAATTTATTTGGTAAAAATGTGTATGAATAAGAAGAAAAAATGAATGCCAATGCAAAGATTACATCAATAATAATCAAAAGTACTCTAAGTTAAATAGTGTTTTTTTGTTGTTGTTGTTGTTAATATTTTGTTTTGTTTTGAGGCAGTGTCCAACTATGATCAGTACTTATTTCTGTTTCTGCACTCAGAGACCACTCCTGGTAGAGCTTAGAGGACTTGAATTGTACACATATAAGGCAAGCATCCTACCCAATGTACTATCTCCCTGCTCCAGATAATAAATTAATGGAGGTCGGGTGTTTGCCTTGTCTGCAGAAGGACCGTGGTTTGAATCCCGGCATCTCACATGGTCCCCCGAGCCTGCCAGGAACGATTTCTGAGTATAGAGCCAGGAGTAACCTCTGAGAGAAGCTGTGTGTGACCCAAAAATCAAAACCAAAAAGCAAACAAACAAACAGATAATAAATTAATTTTTGTTCAACTTAAAGACTATCTCACTGCTAATGTTTTATTGGGAATATATGTGAGAATTTATGCATTTTCTTTTTAAAAGGGAATTGTAAAATTTGATAAGTGTAAGTGACATTTATAAATAGATTATATTTCTTTTTTAATAAAATATTTATTTAAACACCATGATTACAACATGTTTGTAGTTGAGTTTCAGTTATAAAAATGAGCAAACACCCTTTCATCAATGCAACCTTCCCACTGTCAATTAAATGTTCTTGTCAGTGTGTGAAATGAGCCTTTTATAAAAGTTCCACAAAACAAACATTTTTATAAAGGAATAGGGGTGATATTGGAATCAAAATACTAGTTCCAACAACGATGGGTCCAGTAGATAAGTAATCACCCATCCATCTGTTCATACATGTGATCATTCATTCACTGACACTTAGAGAGTAGAATCTTAAAAAAATAAGTCAAAATACAACTGTGACAGAGCAGATCTTCTGGAAACAATGAAAATATCCTAGGCTTCATCCTAGGATCTGTGCAAAAACCAAGATCACCAATTACAGAACTGCTAGAACCATAAAGAAAGACACTATCCTAGGTGCATCCTATGACTTGTGTAAATACCAAGATTTCTAGTTAGACGACAGATTCTATCATCCACTACTGAGCGGAAAGTTTCCTGGCACCATAAAAAGTCCTTGAGGTGTGAAAAGGAGAGTATATGGAGCCTGTAGTTATTCCCATGACAGTATGTTTTAGGGGTGAAGAAACCCTGTATCTTTTAGGCCAAGGGAATTCCCTTTCTAATATCCTCAATATTTACTGTGCCTATGCAAAAACAAAAACAACAAAGACAACAAAACCCTTGCCACACCAGCCTTTCCTTTTTTTTCTTTTCTTTTCTTTTTTTCTTTTTTTTCCTTTTGTTCCCGTGGTTATTGTTTGGTTGTTGTATTTGTTGCTGTGGTGCTTTTTGTATTTGCTGGTTTTGGTCTTTTGTTTGATTTTTGTATCTTTTTTTGTTTGTTTGTTTATTTTGTTTTTGTTGTATGTTTTAGTTTTTGTGTTCTTTTTTGTTTTGTTTTTTGTTATATTTTTCTTCTTTATTTCCCTTTCTTCTTTTTAAATTGATATTTATAACCTCTCGACTGACGCCTCCCATTTTTCGTTTGTTTGTTGATTTTTCCTTTTTCTTTTTCTTCTTTTATTTTCATTCAAACAGAACCAGATAACTTGAATCATCTTGATCTGTCTCATAAATTGGGGAGAAAAATGGATTAAACTTAAACACCAAACCCAAAGTCAATACAACAGATTCAATAGGCAATCTTCAACAAACTATACACAGAGGGGACCATTTATACTAGCAGTTGGCGGGGTGGGGGTGGTGGGGGAGGGAGGCAAAGGAAGGGAATGCTGGGAACTGAGGTAAAAGGAGGAAAACACTGGTGATGGGACTACCCCTGATTCAATGTCACTATGTACCTCAAATATTACTATGAAAGATTTGAAATTCACGTTGGTCACAATAAAAATTATTTTAAAAAATATGTCAAAATACAGGGGCTGGAGCACAGGTATACGTGATAAGGCCTTGCACAAGCTAACTAACTGAGGACATAACACAGTTCGATCCCTGGTATTCCTTATGGTCCCCCAAGCCAAGAGCGATTTCTGAATTCATAGCCAGGAGTAAGAGTTACCGGGTAAGGCCCAAAAACCAAACAAACAAACAAACAAATAAAAGCCAAATATAAACAATCCTTTTTTTAAAAAATTTTTAAACACCCACAAAAATCCTCTTTTGTAATTGACAATATTCTTTTTTTTTTTTTTTTTTTTTTTTGTGGTTTTTGGGTCACACCCGGCAGTGCTCAGGGGTTACTCCTGGCTCCATGCTCAGAAATTGCTCCTGGCAGGCACGGGGGACCATATGGGACGCTGGGATTCGAACCGATGACCTCTTGCATGAAAGGCAAATGCCTTACCTCCATGCTATCTCTCCAGCCCCTGTAATTGACAATATTCTGTAACCAATATTAGTAATATCAACCAGCTAAGCTTTCATTAAACAAAAACAACAAAGCCCTGGCATTCATTTCTAGAACTTTTAAAGCAATTACTTAATTTATTATTGTCTACATGCAAACTTACCTCATATTTCAGTATAGTATGTCCATGGCAATTCTGAAAGCAAAGGAAAATAATACAGGATGTGTAGTATGTGTGCTTAAATCCAGCTCCACAGGTACACTGAATATTACTGTGCATAGCTCATGAGACACTGAGCCCTGACAGTTATGGGCTTGTTATACTTTCCTCCAATCCAAGCCACATAAGTACAGCCTGAATAGCTACATATTTCCACCCCACCTCCAAAATTTAACTGCAAACCAAGTCTGAAAAGAATCATGGGAAGGACTCTGATCACCTTCCTGGGAGCACAGCTTGGATTGTCGTCCCACAAAATGAATATCTAATTTTCTGGGAGGTTAAATATTCAACTATTCAAGACAATTCCCTTTTCTCTTCCCTCTCCATCCCAGTGCAAGACATCTATTGACTACTATTTCCTTATATTGTTTACATTAATAGAAATAAATATGAAGAAAGTCACATATAAACAAATCAATGTAGCTAATTCTCTGTATAAAAACATTTCTTAGCACAAGTGCAGCTTAGTCAGGGTATAATCTGTGTCTCTTTGACTGGTACTACTACTTGAATACTGTGCTTGAGAAGAACCTATTTCTATGTCATTCTACAAAATTTCATTTGAATAAACCAACTCAATCATCTATGTCCTGTAAATTATTCCTTTAATGGATATCTTACTTTTTTTTTTTTTGGTTTTTCAGGCCACACCCATTTGATGCTCAGAGGTTACTCCTAGCTAAATGCTCAGAAATTGCCCCTGGCTTGTGGGGGGGGGGCATATGGAATGCCGGGGAATAAAACCACAGTCTTCCTTGCTAGTGCTTGCAAGGCAGACACCTTACCTCTAGAGCCACCTCCGCCGGTCCCGATACCTTACATTTTTGTTGACCATGTAAAAGATTGTAAAATCAGAGCCTGCCATTCTATATGTTGTGTATTATTTGTAGTAGAATGGATTCTGAGACCTTACTTGCAGAGTTACTAATCAAATATTAAAATATATAAAATTGAAGTTAATAAACTAAACATTTCTTGAAGGTAAATTCTAGAACCAAAGCAAAGATTATATAGAATATTATTATTAATTTATAAGTTAACTCTGTTACAAAAACTAGTATTATTTTTCTGTTTCTATAGTTCTAATTTATGACTTTATATTGTGCAGAGAATAATACTGATAAAATCATGGAGCATGTTATAACATTCTCTTTAGTCATAGAAAAATGTAAACATTCCTGAAACAACACATAAGCATGTTCTATTGTTGTGTAGGTTGTCAGAAAGAATGCTATTTTCCATGCCTGATGTGAAATCAATGAGAGTATGATTTAGTCATATGAGGTCAATTAATTGTAGAGGTATAACTAATAAAGTAATTTATTTGAAGAGATAGGTAAATAGAGGTAGGATGATCTTTAAAACATAGGTATAACATTTTGGCTGATATATTAAGCCTGACATTTTTCAGATTGATATTACTAAAAAAATGTTCTAGTTTTTTTAATTTTCTAAAACATTAATATTCCATAGTATGTGTGGGTTTTTAAGCATTATATGCATCTATTACTTTCAGAAGTTCCTACCTATGCATATACAACATATATCAGATGCAGATATTGTTTATGTGAATAACTTTTATGTTTTATTTAATCTTACATTTCTTTTTTTTTTTTTTTTTGGTTTTTGGGCCACACCCGTTTGATGCTCAGGGGCTACTCCTGGCTATGCGCTCAGAAGTCGCTCCTGGCTTGGGGGACCATATGGGACACCGGGGGATCGAACCGCGGTCCGTCCTATGCTAGCGCTCGCAAGGCAGACACCTTACCTCTAGCGCCACCTTCCCGGCCCCAATCTTACATTTCTTGATATAACTATTGCTTTAGAACAACAACCCTGCACCATTTTGATAACATTAAAAAGACATATTTAGAGACAAGAAGGATGAGCCTGTCTACTTCTGTTTCATTGAGAAATAAAGGATAATTCTGCATGGGATGAGATATATCCCATAATCATAACACATGCATACTTAAAATTGTTTTTAGTTGAGTTTCAGTCATATTATGTTCTAAGATCAATCTCTTCACCAGCATTCATTTCCTGCCACCATTTCCCCAGTTTCCCAATTTCCCTCTCATCATTCCAAACCCCAATGACAGCTTGCCTTTATGGCAAACATCTCTCTCTCTTTCTCTCACTTTGAGGCACTGTACACTTTTGAAAGTAAATTAATTTGTGATTAGTTCTAGTTTCTAAAATAAAATTTGTTGATGATAATTCACAGTGAAAGTGTTTTAGCTCTTACTGTAAGTTTTACTTTAATTCTAAGTGACATAATATGCTTTTGGAGGATTTTAAGTAAAGATTGACATGATTTGATTCTTAGTATGAAAGGGTCATTGACTAGTGTTTAGAAAATAGAATGTAGGCTCACATAGTATACTCAAGAATACCATTTAGGAGAATAAGGAAATAATGCTAATAAATTTTGATAGTGTCTTGGAATAAATGTACATGACTAACATTCAATTACTACATAAAGAAATATTTTTAGTAATCTACCAGTTATTTACTTTATTTTAAAAGTATGCAGATTTTCAAAACAAAAAGTTACTACTATCAATCATTTAATCCTAGAACAAAACATAAAATTAACTCTCACTGAAATAAAAATCACTAGGACAATGGATGCAAGTATTTGTTTTTCTTTTGCTTGACAAAACCATAAAATGTAGAAATTATCCAAATATGCAAATACTTGCAATATTAAAAAATAAGCTCAAAAAAGTGGGAGGTGGAGCTGTGGTGCAAGCCCTAAGTCTGCCTTGTGTGTGCTAGCCTAGGAAGGACCAGGATTCAATCCCCTGAAATCCCATATGCTCCTTCAAGCCAGGAGTGATTTCTGAGCGCATAGCCAGGAGTAACCCCTGAGCGTCACCGGGTGTGGACCAATCCCCCCCAAAAGTTGATGTTGTTAATGTGCATGATTATCAATATTATAGCTAGTAGGTCCGGAGCAGTGGTGCAGAGTGGTAAGGCATCTGCCTTGTCAGCACTAGCCTAGGACTGACTGTGGTTTGATCACCTGGCATCCCATATGGTCCTCCCAGGCAGGAGCAGTTTCTGAGCTCATAGCCAGGGGTAACCCCTGTGCGTCACTGGGTGTGACCCCAAAAAGGAAATATATATTATAGCTAGTAACATGTATAAAATTCTTTTTTTTATTTTAATTTTTTTTTTTTTTTGGTTTTTGGTTTTTGGGTCTCACATGGCAGCGCTCAGGGGTTACTCCTGGCTCCACTCAGAAATCGCTCCTGGCAGGCTCGGGGGACCATATAGGATGTCCTGATTCAAACCACCATTCTTTTGGATGCAAGGCAAACGCCTTACCTCCATGTATAAAATTCTTGATTAATAAATGCATAATTTGTGAACAAATAAAATTAAATGTAAATAATACAGAAATTTTCTTTTAAAGAAGATAATGTACAAATATATCAGGACCTAAACATCACATAAAATTTGAATAATGTTATAAAAGCATTTGCACTGGAGTCAAACATGAAAAAAAACTCTAATACCCAGGGTTGGAGCAATAGTACAGCTGGTAGAGCATTTGTCTTGCTTACAGCCAACCTTAACTTGATCCTTGGAATTCCATATCATCCCAGAGAAAACCCAGGAGAGGTTCCTAAGTGTAAGTCAGTAATAACTCCGAAGCATCACCATGCATGGTGAAAAAATACATAAATTCACAGTATCATTACTAGAATTTGAATATATATTATGACTTAAGCCCAAATTGTAAGATTTAGAATATAGTAATGAAAACCTCTGAAATATACTACAAAGTTATTACACAAATGGAAGTCATAGTATACAAACATTTGAGAGAATTTTATTAGAAGTTATTATACCATCTGTCATTAAAAGTTGTATTTAAAGATAATATGCTTATTTTCTCAAACTACAGGGTTAAAAATAATAGCATAAATCTATTTAAGGAATATTTTGTATGTAGTTATTGTAGAAAGCAATGTACCATATTTTCTGGCATATAAGACAACCGGGCATATAAGATGACCCCCTAATTTTGCAGTTCAAACATAGGTTTAGGCCTATATTCGCTGTATCAGACAGAAGGTTACTGTGCTGCATGTGCTGCATGTGTTCCTGTGCTCATGTACCACAGTGAGCCAATCACAACAAGCAAAGGTTCAAAGATTATGCTGTCATAGACTTCCTCTCTGACTCTGGCCAATCTGAGCAGACTTTTGACAGTGTAGATTCGGGTCCAGAACATTGTCTAATTTGCATGCATAAAGAGCCTGCTTGGATTGGCTGAGTTAGAAAGGCAGTCTGAGCAGCCTTGCAGGGATTGGTGCAGGATCAAGTTAGAAAATTTGTTTTGTGGCAATATTCAATTTTCGTTTAGCGGCATATTGAAACATTTTTCGGGATATACTCAGTGTATAAGACGACCCCCAATTTTCAGTTGACCTTTTTGTTTCAAAAGTCGTCTTATACGCCGGAAAATATGGTAGGTTATTTAATACTTTCAAAGCATAATATAGATGATATATAAAAATTTTCAACTCTGGCTCTCCCTTTACCTATGAGCCTCATTTCTTTATAAATAAGCTGTGATTATAAAAAAATACATAGATAAAATATTTTAATATAATATTGAGTGATATGACAATGAGGGTTTTAAAATTAAAATGAACATGTATGTCCGAAATAGCAAAACAGTTTAGTACAAATAAATAGAATCCTGATGAGTCATGCTATCTTTAAAAAATTGAATTAATATTGATCTTACTACATTGAACACTGTCATTATATAAAGAGATTAATTAAATTGACTGTTGTGTACCATGAATAGCAAGCATATATCCATAAATATTTTTCACACACATATAATATATATGTTCCTGTCATATAAATGTTTAAAGGTTTTAAATGGTCAGAATATATATATGTATATATATGCTTTTGTTATTCACAATAGCCAAGTATTCATCATAGAAGAAAGATTAAGAAATTATACTACATATTGACAAGTATGGGAATGAAATTTGACACATACTACAACATGACTAAACCTTGAGAACATTATGCTAAATTAAATTAGTCGGGCACAACTATTCTAATATACAGAGACAGAGAGCAATAATGTAATTATGTAGGACCTGCTGGAGGAAGGAGTGAGAAAATATCATATAACTGGTGTAAAGTTTTATTTTTGGAAAATTAAGAGAGTTCTGTTGGTGGCGATTGTTCTATAATATGGTGAATGCACATAATTCAAAAATCTATACACTTGTAACTGCTAAACATTTTATGCTGTGCAAGTTTGCAATTAAAAATAATAAGAAAATGTTACAAACACATTCTAGAATGTTAATATTTATCATCACTGAGTGCTATAATTTAGTAGACTTTTCTATACTTTGTTCTTTAAATGCTGACATTATACATATATTACTTAATAACCATTCAAAAAAGCATAAATTTATTTTTAAATAACCCTATTTAAAGACTTCTGATGCTGAAGAAATGGCAGATAAAAAGCAATATTAAGAGGTGAATCTTTCTTTAGCAAGGCTTATGACTTCTTATTTCTTTCAGTAGCATAAATTGGTGTAATATTTTATTTTATTCTGTTAGTTACACACAATGATTTATAGATAAGTTCTTCACAACCACTTTGTCTGAATCCCACAATGACTGAATAAACATGTCAATGCCATGTCAAAGAAACAACAATAAATTGAATATCAAAATGGTATTAAATGTTACATTGAAGGTCTGTGACATTTTAGGAAAACATGAAGTGAAAGTCATTTTAGTAAAAGAACATGGTAAGGAATAAACATATATAAGCATGATTTGAATCCAATCACCTTTTATTATTGTCTAAATATATTTGTTTATAAAAATAAACCTAATGACTACCAAAATCTTGAATAGCAAAAAGTAAATAGTTCTCACAGAGCTATTTTAGGACTTTGTGGAAAGTTCACTCTCAACACTGTTGCATCCATTTTTCTTCAAAATATAGAATACCATTTTTTCTTAGATACCTTGTTTCTCTTCATCAGAGCATACCCACTCAGAATATTTTGCCCTAGGTAAATCTTTTTTGGTTTTCTTATTCAGTATCCAGCAGGGCACAAAGAGCATGAGGCATTGTATTATAACAATAAGAATTTATTGTTATATATATCAAGAATAATAAATCATAGTCAACAAGACTACACATGAAAAATAGAAAAGTTTCCATTCACATGGCACCTATCATGAAGATACATCAGGATAAAATGATCTTCAGATTGTACTGAAGAAATCAAGTACCAGAAATCAAAATATAAAAAAATACTTTGTTAAATGTCCAAAATCTAATTTAAATACTTTGGACAGTACTCACAAAACCAAATATAATTTAAAAAGCAGTTAATATCAAAAACAAATAGGCTATTTTAAAGTGAGATTTCCCTAAACAGAGAAAATTGTTTGTTTCTAGAACTTTTCCATAAATTATGATAGTAATGTATAGCTATAAAGTTAGTGTTTTGCATGATATTTTTATTACCTTAAAAGTAAAAAGTTGTCTCTGCAAGGGCCATCCACAACTCTAACCCTCTGCTCTATTTTCAGGTTATAGTCCCTCCTACCTCCTCCCCTCACCTTCCACCTCTGCCCTTCCCTTTACTTCTCTCTTCTTTCCCCTCCACCTTTATCCTTGTTCCCACAAGTTTCCACACCTGATCTCTGCCATCACTGCAGGTCTACATGCTCATCTTGTACACAAAATTAGACTTTCCATACTGAAATCCCAGATTCAGGGATAGCTCAGCAACTTTCCACCAATGACTTCCTTCCATCTATAATTTAATCTTAGCTCTTTTACATCTATCCCAAAAAAGAGTCCTCACAAATTTAAGACCACAGCCTTCTATTTGAATCAAAAGAGGGAGAAGGCAAAGGTGGCATTGCAAGTACTCCTGTAATTGGCATAAGGCATCAAATCACAAGCCATATATAGTAACAATCATTCAGGATAGGATCAACAGGGAACAAATAAAGCACCACTCAGCCGAATCCTTCAGAAAATTCAAAGGGGGTAAAAAAGCAAGGCAGACACAATGGGAAAGGTGAGTAAAAGTTTAATAAGCTCAGTGAAGGAAGAGGAAAGCAAAGAAGCCTCTACCATAAATAACCATTTGTATATACATCTCGGATATTGATGTTAAATATTGATAAGGAGGTTTAATGAGTTCAAAGAAACAGTGCTGCAGGTAGTCAATAAAGCACAACAAATTATGAGATAAATGATAAAAACTACAAACAGAAGTGATAACTGTGAGAAGAAAAAAATTCTGAAATACAGCAGAAAATGGGACAAAGCCTATAAGGAGATGAACAGCATTCCAGAGAACTAGTGGATGAGTTTAGGAGAAATAATGCAAGAATAAGTGGAGTCAAAGACAAAGAGAAAGGAAAATTCGGGGGGCCAGATTGGAGGCGCAAGTAGTAAGGTGTTTGTCTAGGACACACTTTGGTTCTATCCCCTGATGTTCCATATGGTCTCCCAAGCCAGGATCGATTTCTGAGCACATAGCTAGGAATAACACCTGAGCATCACCAGGTGTGGCCCAAGAAGCAAACCAAAAAAAAAGATAGGAAAACTCCATGAAGAAGTCAAATAAACCATAAGTAAAATCACCCAGATTTGAAGAGTGCCGGACCCAAATTTAAGAGATCTAAAGGATTCGAAAAAAACACTAACAACCAGGTAGAAAAACACCAAGACAGCTTGTACCCAGAATGACAAAAGCCAAAGACAGAGAGAATATTGAAAGCAGCAAGATCAAAGACATTTTTACAGAGGAACTCTCATAAGATTCAGAGCTATCAAAGTGAGACTTTACAGACCAGAAAAGAATAGTAGAATATAGTAAAGAAATTCAATTAAATGAAGACTTCACCAAGAATTCTCTATCCAGCTAGATTTGAAGGAATATGCAAGAACAATCATCAGTTTAGAAACAGTTAAAATCAGGGTGTTCAAGACAATTTCATAGTTTCTTAACAAATAAATATGACATTTCACAAAAATGTATGAACTATACAAAACTGTTGATAATTGATTTCTTTATCACATAAGGTCACTCAATGTCAATGCCCTAAATCTAACAGTCAAAAGACACAGAGTGGTAGGATGGACAAATCTCATTCTTGTCTATAACTGAACCCCAACTACAATCATATTTGTAATCATATTGCTTAAATAAAGTTATTATAAATTTTTTAAAAACCAAGTTAAAAAAATTTTGAATCTCTGTTAAAAATATTAAAGAGAAAGAGGCTGGAGCAGTGGCGCAGCACTAGGAGATTTGCCTTGCACTTGGCTGACCTGGACGGACAGCAGTTTGATCTCCCGACATCCCATATGATTCCCCCAAGCCAGGAGCGATTTCTGAGTGCATAGCCAGGAGTAACCCCTGAGCATTACCGGGTGTGGCCCCAAAAACAAAAACAAGAAAAGAAAACTGAACCTAATGTTCTATGGTCACAAAAGACATATCTACAAAGGATGAACACAGGGTCCAAGTCAAGAATAGAAAACAGTTCAGAAAACAAATTCATTACAATAGACCAAAATGGCCATACTAGTATCAGATATCTTATGCATCGAGTGAAAGAAAAGACTCATTTTTGAAAATGAAGAAAGGGGTGCTCATTTTTTAATAATCAAGTGATCCATAGATCAGGAAGGCCTCTACCCTTAAATATATGCGCACTTGATTGTGGACTATTAAAATATTTAAAACAACTGCTAAAGAAACATGAAGGATGATATTGACAGCAAAAATATAAGTAGGACATTTTACCACTCTTCTAGCAATGCTGGATAAAGTAGGAAAACCCATTAAGGAAACACTATCCTTGAAAGACTAATCGTAACAGATGAAAACTTTACGAATATAATTAGGGCCCTCTTTTTCCTCCTCAAAGTTGAGAGCTCATTCTCAGTGTACAAGGCTCTCTCCAAATAGACCACATGCTGAGTGACAAGACATATGTCTATTAAAATAAGAAGCTAGAAATCAAATCAAGTATCCACTCAAACCACAATGTGTTGAATATAGAAATAAATCTCAAAATCAGACTGTAAGAAAAATGCAAAAACTGGAAATGTAAGAATGAATAAATAGGGACCAGAGCAGTCGTACAGCAGGAAGGCCATTTGCCTTATATTCAGCCAATTGAGGCTTGATCCCTAGAAACCCTTATGGTACTCTGAGCCACTTAGGAGTAATTTCTGAGTGCGGAGCCAGGAGCAAGTCCTGAAAATTGCAGAGTGTGGCCCCCAAACAAAAAAAAATTAAATTAAATATTTCTCTGATAAAAACAAAATCCATATAGTTATACTCATTTTTAAAGCAAAATTAATGGAATTACAAATGGATAAAAGGCGACAGACCTAGAGAGTAGCTCTATAAAATTGTGATAATTGTTGAAAGAGGGCTTAGTTGGAACATTAATAGAGGGATGCAGGCCCTATGGGTATGGTATTGAAATGATAAATTTATACATACATCTTTAATAGTATTAACACCATTAACCATATAAAACACAGTACTTCAATAAAATGGGGAAAATAAAATAAATTTAAAAATAGAACTAGAATGTCTACTCAATTGAACCTTAGACTCCATTACTTTCACTATAACAACTGGAGAGGGAAGCAATTTCTCTTCTCATGACGTACATTTACTATTGCGTCACCCAAGAACTTGTTCAGCTACAGAGTTACTGTTGCATATCTAGTAATCCAAGTTCTCAGCTAAAGGACTTGTTAAGTCAGGATCTGGTTCTAAGTCATTTATTTATTTTGTTATTTAAATAGTTTCTTTAAAGAATGTACAAAAGGGATGGAACTATCTAGTACACTTTTGGGTGGGAAGAAGGTTTACTTGCATGTGGACAACACAGGTTGGATCTTTACATCTCCTATAGTCCCTCAAATTCTACCAAGCCTTATTTATTAGTGGAGAATCAGAAGTCCTGATTACATAAGGTACAGTCCACAGGCCTAAACCATTAACAGCTTAAAAAAAAGTAAAAATGTAATATGTAAAAAATGTATGGGTGTGGCTCTCAAACATAAAACAAAGAATAAAGAATAAGAAAGAAGCTGTAGAATATATATATATATATATATATGGTATATATGTACATATTGGTTTTGGGGTCAGACCCCGTGATGCTCAGGGGTTACTCTTGGCTATAATGCACTCAGAAATGGCTCCTAGCTCAGGGGAATAAAAAATATAGAATCTTGGGGCCGGAGAGATAGCATGGAGGTAAGGCGTTTGCCTCTCATGCAGGAGGTCATCGGTTCGAATCCCGGCGTCCCATATATGGTCCTCCCGTGCCTGCCAGGAGCAATTTCTGAGCCTGGAGCCAGGAATAACCCCTGAGCACTGCCGGGTGTGACCCAAAAACCACAAAAAAAAAAAAAAAAAAAAAAAAAAAAATATAGAATCTTATATAAATATTCTAGGTATGAGAAACTCCCTCACCTAGTCTGAAGGGTCAGTAATAAACCTTTCAGTAAATGAGCAATATAAACTCCAGACCTACTATTTTAGAAGCTTTTGAGTCAGAGATAAAAACCAGCCATTTCATAGGTTAGGATCTATTTTAAAAGCTGTTTGAGAAGCTGGGGTATATATGAATTTGCATGTGTGTATTTCCAGCAATGCTGACCATGGGATTTTAGATAGAGAGTCAATAAAACTTGAATGAGTAAGTAAATGAACTCATGGATACATTAATTTTAATGAAACATGATTTGATGTAAGGCTGGAATTGAACTAGTTTTTAATCAGAAATACAATGCACAACTACTTGGCTAAAATTTGCTATTCTATGCAAAATTGGGTTGCAATATATGGGCATCAGCCTTACATCTTAACTATATGTATGCATGTTGTACACGTACTTATGCATAGGTAAAGTATATTTTGTGCAATTGTAGAACCTGAAGATAAGAAAATTACAAAATGAGTATCTTTAATCAAGTTTATCTTTAGGGATATTTTAATTCCCAAGTAGAAGCTATTTTTAATTTCTTAATTATTTAGTTCATTTTATAAATGACTTACGATTTTGAGATGTTATTTCTGTTTTATAAAATATTTCAATAAGAGGTACGATTCATGGAAGTATAAGGAAAAGACAAATTAGACCAAGACTCCTCCTTTTCCTCATAAAGTTTCTTAGAATCACAATAGACAACTGAGGAATCCATGTTTTCTTTCAAAAGAAGACTAGATCTGCAATAAACTCAGTAAAACCTTTGGCAGGAACATTAAGAAAGATGTTGGTTTTTGTGACTGCCAGATTAAATGAAGTATAGGATGTTGTTTATTTTACTTAAGTCAGCTGAGTTGATTCATAATGCTAGTGGTAAAAGCATCTTAGAGAAACGGGTCAAGGATCACTAATACTTTCTTAGTGGTTTCATCATCTTATTAAATTTAAGCAAAAAGGAAAAACAATCTTATAAGCAGTCAAAATGCTTACAAAGAATGAAAACACTTTCTAAGATCATTTGGGTCTGAACAGAGTTTCAATCGTAGCTTAAAATAAACAACTTTTCTTCTATTATGTTGAATAAAAAAATATCATGTATGAGTATTAAAATGAGAACTGTTAGGAAGTTGGAGCCACCTAGCCATGTAATGAAACAATTTTCTAACTGGTCTACCATTCCCTGATCCTAATTTACCAATGTACCATCCTCTCCTGAAAGTATGCTATGGAGAAACTAAAGGAATTTCTGCTTTAATACATCCCAATATATAAAAGATAAATAAATCCTCCAGTAGGATCCAACCTTCCTCGTATTTTCTTTGCATTGCAAATGTTTAGATCCACTGGATAGACATTACTATATGAACTCTTAAAGTAGCATTTGGAGGGCATAGATGTCCTCTAAACTTGGTTCCTAAATCTTTGCATACCATATCTCTTTGTATATATTAAAAAGCCAGATTCTTATCAACTATCTAATCTCACAAGACATTTCCATGTCTTTGAATCTGTTCCAATAATCTTTTCAATTTTTTCTGCTGAGTTTCTTTCTACCTCAAAAATTGCATTATTGCTCTTATTGTTAATTCCTACCAGAAGTTGTTAATTCCAACACTCATAGGATCATAAAGAAAATCTTTAAATATTGATATTAAATAGTAATATACAAAATATAAGACTGTTTTAAAGTAAACGGTTCATAAGTAGGTCATACTCTATCTAAAGCATGCACCTTGAAAACAATGTCTTTGAAAATATTTTTTTATTTTAAATTTCTAATAAGAAATTGATCATTCCTATTGTAGCCCTAATACCTTAGGTATCCCAAAAAAAGTACACTCTGTACAGGTAAAAATTTTAAATTATGGGTGTTACATCTAACCTCATCAAGAAATTGAGAGAAGAAATGAACAAAACATTTCCTCAAAAAAGAAATACAGATGGACAAAAAGCACATGAAAAAGTTCTCTACATCACTAATCATCAGGAAGATACAAAGCAAAATAAGAATGAGATATCACCTTACACCACAGAGAATGGCACACATCACACAGAACAAGAATACCCAGTGCTGGTAAGGATGCAGAGAGAAAGGGACTCTCATTCACTGCTGTTGGGAATGCAGACTAGTCCAGCCTTTTTGGAAAACTATTAGTATAGCTCAAAAAACTAGAAATTGAGCCTCCATATAATCCAGCAATATCAATTTTAGGGATATAACCTAGGAACACAAATGCATAATACAACAGTACTCTCTCCACTGTTAAGTTCATCACAGCACTATTTATAATAACCAGAATCTGGAAACAGCCAAGGTGCCCAAAAACAAATGAGTGGTTAAAGAAACTGTGGTATATCTATACAATATACTACTGTGTAGCTATTAGGAAAATGAAGTCATGAAATCTGAAATCACATGGATAGATATGGAGGCTATTCTGTTGAGTAAAATGAGTTAAAAAGAAAGTAATAATTTCATTCATATATTTGATATAAGAAAAATAAAATATTGTATAATATCCAGGGACAATAAAGATGAGAGGGATGAGTAGATGGTAGGAAGCTTGCCACAACTGGAGCAGTTCTGTTAGGATAGAGAAGGGACCACACTTGTAATGATAGTTGAAACTGGACACTCTGAACAATAACCAGACATTGTATAGAGATAAAGCAATATGCACTGTATATCATTAACAATAGTGCAATCCATGGTACCTAAAGGCTCAAAAAGTGATGAGAGAGTGACAGAAAGCAAGAAAGTAACTAAATACTTGCCCCAGAGGCAGGCAGGGATTGGGGAGAGCAAAACTGGAGACTTTGGTAACAGGAAATATTCACCGGTGAAGGGTGATGTACATTTTTTATTAATTAAATGACTTTTATTTTGACCAAAGTAAATTACAAATCTTTCATAGTAATATTTTAGGTACATAGTGACACTGAATCAGGGCATTTCCACCACCAGTGTTGTCCTCCCTCCACCCCTGTTCCCAGCATGCATCCTATGATGTACATTTTAAGACTGAAACCTAATCATGAACAACTTTGTAAGCACAGTATTTAAATAAATGGAAAAAATTATGAGGTACAACAATCCTAGGCTAATTATCAGGACAATAAGCATTTATCTACACTGTTTTAAGTAAGTTGCATTTTCTACCTCCTTGTCTTTTTTTCCCTAAAATATTTATAAATAAGTAGTTATGAGGATTCACTTCAATCATAACATTCTCATTCTTATTTTGAAAGTGTCACATAATTTTAAGACAATAAAGGAGTTTACTATTCCAAGTTGATAATAAATATTTGTTTAATCTTGTTAATACATACACGGATGTTCAAAAATAATTCAAAATTTTAGGAGAGTTTGCTTTTCTGTGGCAACATTAATATCACTTGGCGCTGAGATTTTTCCTCAAATGTCAAGTGGCGAAATATGACCTATTTACTAGAATATGAGTCTATATGCAGGTTGGGATTTTAAAAGGGAAATTTCATTAAAACAGGGTGATTTGTATTGGGTTAATAGTAGTAGTTGTAGTAGTAGCCATTTTTGTTGTCGTCATCTTAATAGTAGTAGTGTTACTTAGTATTAGAAGATTATATAATAGGATTGATATACTATTCGGATGAGTTTATTAGGGTACAGATATGTATAGGGGAGACTATGTGCAAACACAATGCACATGAATGACCAGAGTTTAGTGAAGTTGAGATATCTGGGAATAAACTAAGTCATTGACAGAATGACCCCCAAAATGTGATAGAGAATGTGTCCAGAATTTGGACCACCTAGTTAATAATTCAGTTATGGATGCACTAGAAATAGAATATACCCTCTCAAACCTTCAAAACTTTAGTATATAATTAGTGTATCTAAGGTAAATTCATTAATATATATTTCAGTTATATGTGCTCATTTATTTGGTATAAGCTGAAGATAGCATTAGAAGACATGCTTTTAACTGAAAATGGAATGACAGCATATTTTGGGGGTCAACTATAAAAACCAAGCCCCATACTCAGCGGACCCCTAAATATGACTATCACGTAGCTGTGCACTGAAGTTGAAAACTAAGCTATACTGAGTGTACCAGAATAAGTTTTTATATATTTATAAGCAGGAAAGCTTGAGCAGAGTGAATCAGGAGTGACCCTCACAATACTCGGGGACAGATGAACAATTCTTGCTTTAATTTAAAGGTTCCACATGTCCAACAATATTTCCTAGCAGGCCTGCTGGATTTCAAATGAATGGAGATTGCTTCTAGCATTCCCCAGCTAATAGAATCCAATCTGTTACATTTGTAGAACACATTACCAATTTGTGTCTATTTTCAAATTTGGTCAGTATTCTGATTAAGCATAATAATTATTATAAACTCAGCATGACTACTACCCAAAATCTTACACTTATAAACCTTCCTCAAGACCTACTACATGAGAAGATACAATAAATACTCTGGCTGCCCGCCAGCAACCTTTCTTTAGGGACAAAAAAGAGCAGATTTTCAGGAAGCAATGCATGTAATTTCAAGCTGTTTGGGAGGACAGATGTTGGCGAGCCAGACTATTCAAATCAAAGAAGAGATATCACATTCTCTGGTAGATATTAGAACTTTATGAATAAATTACAACAACTTTGCAAAGTCTCGGTATGACACACTTTAAGACGCACTTAAATCATAGTTTCAAAGATAAATAAACCAAAATTCAGTCACAGAAGTTGCCTGTCTACACAAGGATTTGAAAATGGGCTGGTTAAACTACTGTATTTGCATGCTTCCTCTGGTGGTAACTTGTTATAATTCATTTTTAGAACTTTTGGGTAGTTGTCTTTGTCTATTTAAAGGAGTAAGACAAAAAATGTCCAAAGAAAATGACTTTTCAACATTTTGAAAAACAGAAGTATCCCCACAAAGGGTGTATTGATCACGCCTTGTAAACTTTCCTCTTATCAATTCATTCTCTCAATGAATTTTTGTTCAACAAAAATCCTGATCTGCAACAGAAAATATGATCTAGAATTTATGTAGACCTTACTACGCACTATGCAAATCATATTGCTGCTTCACGAGATTTTTAAAAAATTGCTCATATATATTAATTTTTGTTGTGAAAATTGGGCACTTTGAGATTAAATAATTGTCTAAGTTCGTATATTTAGCATGCAGTAATAGTGGCCTTGGAACTTATATTTTGTTGTTTTGTCTTTTTCTGTATAAGTTTGAAATTTATTATTGAATCATAATAAACACAGAGTTACAAAGTTATTGCTGGTTGAATTTCAAGTATACAATGTTCCACATCCATGGCTTCACCAGTATACACTTCTCTCCACCAATATCCCCATTTTCCCACTCCCACCCTAGTTTACATCTATGATAGACAGTTCTCTCTCTCTCTCTTTCTCTCTCTCTCTCTCTCTCTCTCTCTCTCTCTCTCTCTCTTTTCTTTAGGCACTGTGTTTAAAATACTATTACTAAAAGTGTATCATACATATCTCCTTATCTTCTTTGAGCACCCAATTCTTGTCAAGAATGATCATTTCCAACTATCATTGTCATAATACTTACATCTCTGCCCTAAGTGAATTTCTCATTTCCCTTGTGGCAAGCTTCCTGACAGGAATAAGTTCTCCTAGCCTTTGTTTCTATTATCATTGGTTATCATTCTCTTAATATATAGGTATATTTGAGTATATATACACATATACATGCATATGTGAATAAACATTTATATACATTTATATGTATTTATATACATCTCATAAATAGGTGCAATATTTATGTTTATCCTCCCCTCTGACTCATTTCACTTAGCGTGATACAATTCATATCTATCCAGGTATAAACAGATTTCATAACTTCATTCTTATAATGACACCACAGCATGCTATTAGGTGGATGTAGTTTCTTTATCCGTACATCAGTTCCTTTTTGGGCTGTTTCAAGATTCTGACTACTGTGAATAATATTGTGATGAATATAGGAGTGCAGATGCATTTTCTGCAATTTATTTTAAGGTTCCCTAGTGTATATTCCCAAAAGTTGTATTTCTGGGTCAAATGGAAGCAATATTTCTATATTTTTCAGAAATATCCAGATTGTTTTCCTCAAAAGCTGGACCAGTGACATATATCACCAGGATTTTTATTTATTTAGGTATTTTGTGTTGCTTGTTTTTGATTAAAGGTGGGGAAAACTCATCTTTAGTAACTCTGGGATTGTCTGAACGTTATGAAATTTCTCTAAATCCTGTACTATCTCCCCTTAAAATTATTTTCTTAGTTAATATATTTCATTTTACTTTCCATCTATTATATTAGTTATGAATGAGGTTATCTTTAGGGATATACATTCTTCAAAGAAATGATGAAGGATACCCATGACATTCTTCAAAGAAGTGGTTCAAACACTCCTGTAATTTATTTAGAATAATAAATGCCCACGAATAGCTAAAGCAATCCTTAGGTAAAAGAATTGGAAGGCATCACTTTCCAAACTTTAAATTGTATTACAAAGCAATAGTCATTAAAAAAAAACATGGTATTGGAATAAAGACAGATCCTCAGATCAATGAAATAGACCTGACTATTCAGAGAATAACTTCCAGATATACAATCAATTAATCTTCAATAAAAGGAAAAGAAATGCAAAAATGGAAGTAGGAAAGCCTCTTCAACAAGTAGTGTTGGTACAACATGTTGGGTCAGCAACATGCAAAAAAAAGAAATAGGACCTCTGACCTGCAACAAACACCATTCACAAAGGTCAAGTCAAAATATATTAAAGACCTTGATATCAGAAATTATAAGCTATATAGAAGTATATACTCAAATTGCAGGCATTGAGACTAAAAGTATCTTCAAGGAGGAAACATCATGGTCTAAAGAGGTAGAAGCAGAGATAAACAAATGGGACTACATTATACAGAGAACCCCTGCACCTCAAAAGACACAATTGCTGGAACATAACAGCTACTCATAGAATGGGAAAAAAAAACTATTCACCCAAAACTCATCAGATAAGGGACTAATATCTAAGATATACAAGGTACTGAAAGAACTTAACAAGAAAAAAGAAACAACCCCATTAAAAATGAGAATAAGAAATAGAAATTTCCTTAAAAAAGAAATAAAGATGCTCAAAAGGCACATGAAATATGCTCTACGTGATGAATCATTAAGGAGATTCAAATCAAAACAACAATGAGGTATCATCTCACTCCACAGAAACTAGCACACTTTACCAAGTACAAGAACAACCAGTGCTAGCATGGATATAAGGATAAATGAACTCTCATTCACTGCTGGTGGGAATGCTGTCTAGTCCAACCTTTATGTACAATAATATGGAAATTCCTCCAAAAAAATGTAAATTGAGTTCCCATATGATCCAGGAATACTACTCCTAGGGATATACCCTAGGAACACAAAAACACAACACAAAAATTCCTCTGCACTAATATGTTCATTGCAGCTCTATTTACAATAGCCGAACAACACAGGTGCCCTGTTACAACAGAAGAGTGACTAAAAAAAATAGTGGTATATCTGCACAATGGAATACTGCTTAGCTATTAGAAAAAATGTTGCACTGGTGATGGGTGGTGTTCTTTACATGACTGAAACCCAAACACAATCATGTATGTAATAAATTTGTTTAAATAAAAAAATTTAAAAAAAATAGAAAAAATGAAGTCATGAAATTTGCCTATATATGGAAGGATATGGAGACTATTATGATGAGTGAAATAAGTCAGGAAGAAAGACACAGATAGACTCACTCATCTGTGGGATTTAATAAAAATAAAAGAGAGTAATGTATTAATAGCGGGAGAAAATAGAGATGAGAATAGAAAGGACCAATCCATGATATGAAACTTTCCACAAAGAATATTGAGCTCAGTTAGAGAAATAACTACAGAAACAACTCCCATGACATTAGTGAAAGAAAGATAGAATGCCTGTCTCAAGGATCTCCAAGGTGTGAGGGAGGAAGAAAATGGGAGACATTGGTGGCAGGAAAGTTGCACTGGTAAGGGGAGGTTGTACATTTTATGACTGAAACCAGAATAACAAATATGTTTGTAACCATAATTCTTTCATAAAGAAAATATTTGGTTTAAAAAGAGGGGAATTAAGTTATTTAAAAGTATTCTTTTACTGTGGTATTTTTTTTTCTATTTTGTTTTTGCGTTGTTTTGTTTTTACTTTGAGGTCATACCTGATGATGCTCAGGGGTTACTCCTGGCTCTGCAAGTAGGAATCACATCTAGTGGTTCTCAGGGAAACATCTAAATACAGGAATTGAACCCAGGTTGACCTCCTATAAGACAATCACCTTATTCACTGAGCTCTCTCTCCATTCCCACCACTTTACTATTTATTAAATAAAACTTATTTACTGAACACCTAATTTGGACTTAGGACTGGGGATACACCCCTAATTTATCTTTTCCTCCAAAAGTAAAGAAATTAGGGAGGAGAGAAATCACTAAGAAAATGAATGTATGGTTATTGAATTTATAAATAGAAGGGGCTATCTAATCAAAAATATAGGATATTGTGAAATAACAAGGGGACTGAAAATTTACTATGCTAACAAAAATTTCTCATCTTAGTGAGTTCACATAACTTGATAAAATTACTACTTGCCCAACATATGTGAGATTCATTACTTTTGTTCCCTTTTGCACTTGACATGCACTTTTGTTCCATTATGAACTCTACTTAAATGACTCCAGGCATTCATATTTTTTGTTAACTTGGTAATACTACCCATATTCTTCTTTATAACAGTGCTCTGGGCAGAACTTTGTTAAGAGTCATAAATTACATCAAAATCTGTTTTAAGCAGGTCACTCCAAAGCTTATTTTGTTAATAAGAGTAAGATGGAATATTTTGTGCTCTTACTGCTCTTTTATATCCAACAAGCATCAGGAGAAAATTATCTTTGGGACTCCTAGACTATTCCTGGTTTATTATAATTAGGTGACAATAATATGCCAAGTTTGAGGAGCAGGAACAAAAGTTATGTTGTGTGTGTATGTTAGTTGTCTGAATTATGAACATGTCATTATATACACCAAAAGAGCATCTAAGTTCCTCTTTTAAATGCAAAATAGCAGAAGGCCATGTGGTAGAGCAACAAGATTTAGGGACTGAGATCATACAGAGGTGAATGGCATCATTTGTTGCTCATTAATATGTTCGTGTCAGACAATATTTTTTAAGTTTTCATGTCTTTATCTAATGAGAGTCTTGCTATCATTTTTCTTATACTTGATGATGTTGATTGTAGCTCCTTCTTAGCAGTAACTTCAAATTTATTGAATAACCCTGCTAAAGTCTATATATTTCATGCCAAGAACATATGCAAAACCTATCTATCAAAACTAATATAAAAACTTAACAATAGATGACAGACATCACTAAAATCAAAGAAAATATGGAGAGGCAAATAAATGGAGAATTTTCTGATTCTTCAGGAACTGAATTTGTAAAATTTGTAAAATTGAATTACGCAAAGAAGATGGAGAGAATAGCAGATGCTCCTTCTTGAATTTTGCTAGCTTTAAAGCATTGACGAAAGTGCAACACTGAGCACTAAAAATATTGAATCTAATCAGGATGCTGAAGCAGTTTATCACAGTCAAATTGATATAAAAATTACTGAGGAATTTGCAAAGACATATAACTGTGCTCTCCAAAAGTGGACTGAGATATATTATTTAAAGTGTATATCCAAGAACAGAAATGCTCTCAGATTCTCTTGAAATCTTTAATATTTACCTGAAATGTCATATGACAGACTGAGAGAAAATTTTAAATAAAATGACAAGATTCAACAAATGAAAATTATATAGAGATGGGAAATGATGAGCCAAATATGAACTGAGAGAACAATTTTAAATAAAATGACAAGATTCAACAAATGAAAATTATATAGAGATGGGAAAATGATGAGCCAACTTAACATTATACAAAGGAATAATTTTGCAAGGATTTTTGGGTAGGTCACAGATTTTCAGACATATTTCAAGTCATTTTTATGTTTCTTTATTTTGAAAAAAAATTATTTGTGTTATTTTAACGTATCATACTACATTCAGTAATTGAATAAATATATATTAAACATTATCATACATTAATTTATAAGATACGTACTAAGCCTGATCATATCATTAACATTATGGATATGAATAAAATTACATTGTCCTCTTTCTGATTACTTTTCAGATTTATAGTCATAGTACCAAACAATAGCATAGGAATAATAAAAGTGAAATGACTAATGAATCATCAATGAATCTCAGAGAGCTTGTCTGATAGCGCTACAATTTAATTTAGATGGCCCAGGGAGATCAGAATTGTGCTTAGGAGAACCAAGACATTACCAACCAGGCTACTGATTCAATGCCAAGGTTTGAGGAGCCAAAACTTCTCAGCTCTACAGTGAAGATTACCTGGAAACCTTGAAGTATTCAAGGTCTTCCAGGGCAATTTTCAGGAAACCCAGTGGTAATCGGGATTAGATGTTTTGAGGTCAACCTAAGCATGTACCTTAACTGATGGTACTATGTTTTGACCTCATGAATTGATTCTTAAAGAAGAGCATTTTGGTTACAAATTAGAACAAAACAGGTATATAGTGAGTCAAAAAGTATGTGCTAAGTAATACTATGAAGACCATAGAATGTACAACTGTATAATGGATCATATTTGGATCATATTGTAGTGCCTCTGGTATATTAAATCATACCTCTGGGCATTTACTTGGTGTCATATATTGTGCTAAAAGGTGCATAGACTTTAAATGCAAATACTAATATTACCCTTGTGAAAACAAATACCAAAGCTTAACAAGTTGAAATAATTATGGAGAGATTCATTTTAATTACAGAACCAACATTACAATCAATATTCTATTTATGTTTCCAATAATACTCTCGATATAAGAAGAACGCATATAGAAACTGAAGAAATCACAAACTCAAAAGCCTCTGTGACATTTGCACCTGATTAGGCATTTGAAATTGGCTGGCACATGAATAATTTAAGTTATGAAGACATTATAGATTAGAAAGAGAAAGGACTGTGTGCCCACTATGTGGTAACTAACTAAAATTCACTGGAGTATAATGACAAAGAGTTTCATGAATAAGTAATGTGTTAAATTAATTATAAAAACATTGTCAAGCTCTGAATCAGTGTCTCTGAGAGTAATTATATCAATATAAGCCAGAAGCCGGGCCTCATTTGGCACTTTATAACAGTAACCTCCGATCCTTTAAAAAAAAAAATAATCCCCGAATTCAGTCACTCAGTTTTCTTGAAAACTGATTGTGTATTGCAAAAAGTCCTACTCTTCAGCTTACCATTGACTATCACTCTCTAGTTATATCAATTATTCTGTTTAATTATCTCAAATACTTATAAACTCAGGGGTTCACTGGGACTTTGATATGATTTAAATTCTACTATCTTTGCTTCTGAAGCACACTTCAGTTCAACTGAAGTTCAACTCCTATGCATGTGTTATTACTAATTATTTTGTTGAGTCAAAAGTTAGTCATGTTGTGTTTTTACTCCAGATTATGGTAGTAAGAAAAGACAAGGTAAATCTTACCCAGCTCTATAAGCCAACGTAGTGTTGACTAAGATAACATCATGGAAAAATGTCACATAGCCAAGTAGATAACATGGGAAAATATATTCCACATATTGAAATATATTAAATATCATAAAACATTATCAATAAGTTAGTACAAATGTAATTCATCTCTATAATGTCACAAAAGTTCAATAAGTTGAAGTAATTGTTCTTTTTCAAATTAGGATAAGACAAGATTTTATAATTTATCTTGAATATTGATAATTTTCATAGGTTTCTTTTTATGAGATGGTCAATGAACTTTTTTTTTCTCAAAACCATTTTCTAGTCATTTTCTAGATCATGACAAAGGAGAAATATATTTGTATGTGTACATATAATGTATTCTATATATTTATTTAATTACAATGCATATCAATGTGCTGAAAACAAATTAAAAAAAGACAGTTGCCGCGATTTGAGGGTTCATAGGGGAATAACACCCTATTCTCTATAGTTGGAAGTTTTGTCTAGAATCCAAAGTCATAATTTGAAATAGGAATGTCCAGAGATAACAAGAATAGGATGTAGGATCTCACTCAAGAGGAGCCCTTGTCAGAGTAATTAATTTATTTATAAGTGATTTGGAATTCATATGCTTCTTTCACTGAGTAAAAATAAAGACAGCAACCACTGATGTTAGCAAGAAGGTCTTAACCAGAACATCTATCTGATGAAATTACAGACCCTGAAACTGTTCTTTATAAGATACCCAATCTCTAATATATTATTAATAAACTAGAAGGAACTAAGACACAAACTAGACCTTAGAAGTTTTCAACATATCACAAGAAATGTTGGCTTCTTATATATAAAAACGATCTAAGAATTTGAGTCATAGGGCCTGAGAGATAGCAAAGCTGTAGTGTGTTTGCTTTGCATGCCTCTGATCCAGGACAGATGGTGGTTCGAAGCCTGGCATCCCATATTGTCCCCCTCCCTGCCAGGAGCGATTTCTAAGCACAAAGCCAGGAGTAAACCCTAGGTCATAAAATGATATTTATAAAAGCTAAAGTGAATATAATAATTTTCTTATTCATCATTTTAATATAATTTTTATTTAGATCATAGTGGCTTACATATTGTTGACAATAATATTTTAGGTACATATAAATATAATATCAGGGGATTCCCATCACCGAATTATCCTCCCTACACCTCCCTTCCCATCCTCCCTCCCATATCTTCCTCACTCATCCCCTGGCTGCTAGAATACGTGGTCCCCTCTGAGCCTAGTTTACTACTTAGTGGTCCTACACCTGTTTTGGTCTTGGTACCTCCCTTGTTTCCTCATCTAACTGGGAGGTGGTATTAGATAGTTCCAGTTATGTGGTTTTATTTGAAGAAGAAAAAACTGATAAACTGGGGTAAAAATCAAATACGCCAAAAATGGGCGGAGTCCTTCCAGAGGCTCTCATCATCAGTTTGAGAGGCAAAGGGGAAAAAGAAGGTGAAACACCTCAACAGTACAAAAAGAAGTGTCAAATAAAATATCCAGTGAGCACTCCAACAATAAAGATAAGCACCACATAAAAGCCATGGTCCTTTGGGTGCGCTGGGAGCCTTGATAGGCCCCCAACTTTCCCCTTTTCTGCCCCCGGCCTCCAGGCCTTCTGGAGTGGCAGCCCAGGCGGCCAGACAAGGTGGGTGTCGGGGGGTCCCTCCTGGATGGGGTTCCAAGCTTTCCCTGCCCTTCCCTCAGCTCTAGGAAGGGAAGGGCACAAGGTGTAAGGCAGACAGATCCTGGCTTCCGGCTCTCTCTTGATCCTCTTTTGAGCTGGAGGCTAGCTCTAGCCGGCATGGGGTTAGGGGAGACCCCATGTGGAAGGCCTTCTTTCGTTGTGTTTCCAGAAGACCCATTCCATTGCAATTGTCTCAGACGGATCTTTGGAACTGGAGCTCATGGTTGTTGTGCAGGTCGTAGCTCAAACCCTAGACTAGGGCTTTTATATTGGTCACAGGATACATACAGTCCGGTCACGGTTCTATCAGCCAGTCATCTGTAAATCGTGATCTTGGCTTTTGGACTGACCGAAGGACTTGGCTTTTGGACTGACAAGTCTTCTGATTTTGTTATATCGTCAGCTGGATGGGTAGGTTAACCTGCTCTTAGGTCAAGTTGTTCCCATTTTCCTCGTTGTCAGGATATCATATTAGAGCTGGCACTTGTTGGTGTCCGAACAGTATTGAGGATGTCCCGGATGGGATGTTTCCTGTAGCTGTCATGAAGAACTGTGTCGTTTCTATGTCTTGATCCAAGGTTCAAGGCTGGATGGATGGTGTCTAATCACCTGGGGTCTAAGTTGGGTCCACGTGACATATTTTCAATGTGGGAGATGTCCCTGTATTGTAAACAAGTATGAGTTCTTATCCCTAGTAGATAAGAGCTCTTTTTATATGTAAGATTTCCCCTTTTTTTAGTGTGTCTTTGCAGGTGGAAATGATGCTACATTATATTGCCAGTGCATTTGGGGATAGAAAAAGAAGAAAACAGAAACAGGTCACACACCCAAAAAAAGATAAAAATAGAAATAAAAATATATGTGCGCATATATATAAAAGGGACAAAGATTTTAAAAAATGAAATAACAAAGTAATTAAAGGAACAAAATGATGCAAGAGACTATCTTACACTTGGGGAAAAGCAGGTAAAGAGATAGAGCAATACAGGTCTTATACTTATGATGAACTATAGGTTTCCCCATTGTCTTTTGAGATTTTCTTGTGGTGTGTGGGTTGCCGGGCACCTTTTCATCCCACACCCTGACCTTCTTGAGATTGGCAAAAGCTTTGCGGCAGGGAGGTCTTGGGAAGAGTTCTTGCTTTGGGGATACTTTTAGAGCTAAGTCCGGTTTCAAGTAACAGTTCCCGTTAGGAAGAGTTGGTAAGGAGGGCCACGCAGCATGAGTCAGCAGGGAAGTTGGTTGCCTTTTCTTGCCGGGACGAGGTGTGGGTTTAACTTTATCTCCCTTCACTTGGGTGCTGAGTACTGGTTCATTGGGGTAGGAGGTCAGTCTTGATGCCTAATAGATTAAGAACTTAGGGTGAAAACTTTTAATAAAGTGGGAATTCTGGATGGGATTGAGGGGTGAAGGGATTGTCGGATTTCCAAAGGGGGTAAAGGGGAAAGTATATGTAAGGGTCAGGAAAGAAGAGAAGAGAAAATACATTAAAAAGAAAAAGAGAAGAAAGAAGAAAAGAAAAAAAGAAAGTAGTGAGAAGAGAGAAAAAGAGGCAAGGAAATGCTAGTTTGCTTGAATGTGTTCTATGAGTAGGGCCTTTAGAATAAGTTTGTAGGTCACAGTTGCTACTTTGGTGTTCTGGCTGGTCACGTGCTTCAAGTCCTAAAAGAAGGTATAACCTAGAGATAAAGTGTATGTTAAAGAGTTTTCTCAGGACATTCTCATAGTGCAAGCTAGGTATGGTATCTCATGTGACTGGGCCGCGAAATGCCATCTTAGTTTGTCTACACTTTGTATCCAAGAGCACCTGTGCACAGAAAAGCTGAGAATTTATTTTAAATATTAAGGCATTAAACATATTGTTATGAGATATTTCCATTGCAGTCAGTGATTTCCCATGGTATTCTTTACCTGTAATCCTGTATAAGATCCCTAAGGGATTATTATGGGCTTTTGTAGTAGAAGGTTGAATACATACCTGTTCTATCTATGCTGCTGTTTCTGCTGTTGCTGGTTTCTTTTTGGTCTAATGTGTAGTCAAGGGTTTGTGTTGTTCTTTTTTCATGTGTTTTGGGCACTGCTCCCTGGTGTATGTTGACTGTTACAGTGTTTGGAGTTTCTACCCTGTTAAACCCTGTTATTTGATTGTTGAGTATTAGTTGTATATAAGGTGTATTTCTAGGTGCTTCAGAATAGTGCTATCATTCTGTGTTTATCTTTTGTCTTCTGACTTACTTTGTTTAACATAATATGTTCTAGGTCCATCCACGTTGCTGCAAAGTCCATGATTGTATCATTTCTGACTGCCATGTAGTATTCCATTGTGTATAGATACCACATCTTAATCATCCACTCGTCTGTTGTTGGACATCGAGGTTGGTTCCAAGACTTGGCTATTATACTGAGCTCTGTGATAAATAGTGGGGTGCACACATACTTTGGGATGAATGTCCTTCTGACTTGGGGGTAGATACCTAGGAGAGCAATTGCTGGGTCAAATGGCAGCTCAATTTGAGTTCCTTGAGCACTCTCCAGACTGTTCTCCATAGGGTTTGGACTAGGGGGCATTCCCTCCAGCAGTGGATGACAGTGCCTTTCATACCACATCCTTGCCAACAGAGGCTGTTCCCATTATTTTTGATGTGAGCCATTCTCACTGGTGTAAAGTAGTATCTCATTGTTGTTTTGATTTGGATTTCTCTGATGATGAATGAAGGTGAGCATGTTTTCATGTATTTGTTGCCCATCTTTCAGTCTTCCTCAGAGAAGTGTCTATTCATTTCATCTTCCCATTTTTTATGGCTTTAGTTGGTTTGGGGGGTGGCTCAGTTTTCTGAGTGTTTTGTATATTCTGGATATGAGCCCTTTATCTGATATGTTGAGTGAAAATATTTTTTCCCAGTCAGTTAACTGTCTTCTTATGTTATGTAGGGTTTCTTTTGCCATGCAGAAGCTTTTTAGTGATGTAGTCCCATTCGTCTAGAAATTCTGTTCTAACCCACTGGTCTGAGGCTCTGTCCTTGTACCAGTACCATGCTGTTTTGATCACTATGGCTTTGTAGTATAGCTTCAGTTTAGGTAGCGAGATGCCACCCAGCTTCTTGTTTTTTAGTATGTGTTTGACTATACTGGGTCTTTTGTGGTTCCAGATAAGTTTTATGATTGATTGTTCTAATTCTTTAAAGAATAATGTATAAATTTGGATTGGGATTGCATTGAATCTATATAGTAGTTTTGGTAGATAGTCATTTTGATTATGTTGTTTCTACCTACCCATGAGCATGGAGTGTTCTTCCATTTCCTTAGATCCTTCTCAATTTCTTTCTGGACTGTTTTGAAGTTTCCCTGGTATAGGTCCTTCACTTTTCTTGTAAGCTTGATTCCTATGTACCTTATATTTTTTGATACTATTTTAAATGGAGTTGTATTTTTGATCTCTATCTCCTCAACTTAATTATTTGTGTAGAGAAATGCTACTGTTTTTGTGTGTTGACTTTGTAGCCAGCCACTTTGCAACATTGGTTAGTTGTTTCTAGGTGTTTTACTGTGGACTCTAGGGTTTTTGATGTATATCATATCATCTGCAAAAAGAGTTAGTTTGAGTTCCTTTTTCCCAATTTGGATTCCTTTGATTCCCTTCTCTTGTCAGATTGCTATTGCTAGGACTTCTAAGATTATATTGAATAAGAGTAGAGAGCGTGAACAGCCTTGCCTAGTTCCTGAGTTTAGTGGAAATTCTTCTAGTTTTTCACCATTAAGAATAATGTTGGCTGTGGGCTTTTCATAGATAGCTGTAACTATCTTGATGAAGGTTCCCTGTAACCCTATTTTGCTGAGTGTTTTCAACATGAAAGGGTGTTGCATTTTGTCAAACGCCTTCTCTGCATCGACTGATATGATTTTGTGGTTTTTGTCTTTCTTGTTGTTGATGTGATGTATGATGTTGATTGAATTGCATATGTTGAACCAACCTTGCATTCCTGGGTGAAACCCATTGGTCATGATGTATGATCTTTTTGATAAAGTGCTGGATTCAGTTTGCTAAAATTTTGTTTAGAATCTTTGCATCTATGTTCATTAGTGAGATTGTTCTGTAGTTTTCTTTCTTGGTGGTGTCTTTGCCATCTTTGGGAATGGGTGTGATATTAGCCTCATAAAAGGGGTTGGGGAGGACTCCTGTTTTTTCAATGGTTTGGAAGAGCCTGTGGAAAAGTGGTAGTAAGTCTTCTGGAATGTTTGATAAAATTCACCTGTAAATCCATCTGGACCTGGACTTTTGTTCCTAGGGAGTTTCTTAATTACATCTTCAATTTCCTCTGAAGTGATTAGTCTGTTTAGGCTTTCTAGGTCTTCCTCCTCCAGTCTCAGAAGATGGTATTTTTCCAGGTATCTGTCGATTTCTACTGGGTTCTCTAGCCTAACTTAGTATAGTTGTTCATAATATGATCTCATGATATGTTGTATTTCCTGGAGGTTCTGTTGTAATCTCTCCCCTTTCATTTGTGATCCTACTGATTTGGGTATTTTCCTTTTTTTTTTTATTTTTGGTGAGTTTTGCCAGTGGTTTGTCTATCTTGTTTATTTTTTCAAAAAAACAACTCCTGGTCTCATTGAATTTTGTATTGTTTTCTTAGTTTCTATGTTGTTTATTTCTGCTCTGGTTTTTATTATTTCTTGCCTTCTGGTTGTGGTTGGATATCTTTGATGCTGTTGTTCCAATTCCTTGAGGTGATCCTTTAAACTGTTGGTTTTGTCATTTTCCTGTTTTTTGACATAGGCCTGTATTGCTATGAGTTTCCTCCTAATTTCTGCTTTTGCTGTGTCCCACAGATTTTGTCAGGTTGTCTCTTCATTATCATTTGTCTCAAGGAATCTTTTTATTTCTTCCTTGAGTTGTTCTTTGATCCAGCTGTTGTTGAGCAGCATGTTGTTTAATCTCCAGGTACTAGTTTTTCTCCATTGCTTCTTGTAGTCAATTTTGACCTCTGTTGCATAGTGATCTGATAGGGTGCTTCTAATGATCCTTACACTTCTGATCTTATGTAGGTTAGATTTGTATCCTAGGACATGGTCTGTTCTGGAGAAGGTTCCATGTGGGCTTGAGAAGAACATGTATTCTGTTTTCTGAGGATGGAGGGCCCTATAAAAGTCTATTAACCCTGGATCTTCTAATTTTTCATTTAGGGCTCTTATTTCTTTGCTGTTTTTCTGTTTGGTGAATCTGTCCAGTGGTGATAGTGGAGTATTGAGATCTCCTACAATTATCACATTTCCCTTCATGTGTTTCTCCAGGTTTGCAAGCAGTTGCCTCACATATTTTCCTGGCTCTACATTAGGTGCATAAATATTGACCAGGGTTAGTACTTCTTAATCTAGTGTTCCCCTGATCAGTAAGTAGTGTCCCTATTATTCCCTGATCACTTTTTTGAGGTTGCATGAAATTTGGTCTGATATAAGAATGGCTGTCCCTGCTCTTTTTTTAATTTTCTATTATCCTGAATAATTAATTTTCATCCTTTTATTCTGACCCTGTGCTTGTCCTGTAGTTGTGGGTGTGTTTCTTGCAGGCAGCAGAAGTCTGGTTTATGTTTTCTAATCCAGTTCTCTACTATGTGTCTCTTAATGGGAGAGTTTAGTTCATTAACATTTAGGGAGATTATTGGCAGAGAGAACTGTTGTGTAGTTGTGTTAAGTAGGGTGATTATTGTTACAATCGGGGGTTTGGATTGTATAATTCGTCTCTGAGTAGTTTGTTTAGGAGTGGTTTTGTTTACGCAAATAATGCAAGCTCATTTTTGTTTGAGAATGTTTTTATTCTGCCCTCTTGTATGAATGAGAGTTTTGCTGGATATTAGACCCTTGGTTGGAAGTTTCTTTCATTCAGGCGTTTAAATAAATCATTCTACTGTCTTCTTGCTTGAATTATTTTAAATGGGAGATCTGGTTTGATTCTTATGTCCCTTCCTTTGTATTTGAGGATTTTTTCTCCCTTATTGCTTTAAGGAGATCATTTTTCTCTTTGTTGTTTTTTTGTTTGTTGTTTTGGTTGGTTGGTTTTTTTTTTTTTTTTTTTTGCCATTTGGATTACTATATGTCTTGGTGTTGGTTTGTTAGGGTCTATTTTATTAGGGGCTCTCTTCACTTCCTGGATTTGCACTGAAACTTCTTTCCAGAGGGTGGGAAAGTTTTCTATTAATATTTCCCTGACTACTTGTTCTTCCCCTTTTCCTATTTCCTCCCCTTCTGGTATACCCACAATTCTTAGGTTATTTCCTTTGTCCTTGTTCATTAGATACTGGACTTTTCCTTCCAGTGTTTGCCTTTTATTTCCTTGCTGGTTTCTTGGTCGTTTTTAGTTTGCAGTTTTTTTCCAAGTTCTTCAATGTGTTTCTCCAACTATGTTATCCTGCTCATATGGCTTGTTACATTGTCTTTTAACTCCTTTATTTCTCTTTCTATGGAATCTCTCATATTCTTTGACATTTCTTCTTTCATTTGGCTGATTCATTCCTCCATAGATTTCTTACATTCGGTGTCTAGCGTTTCCTTCATTTTCTTAATCATGGCTTCCATTTCATTCTTCATGGCTGCTTTTAAGTCTCCTTCCAATGGATCTGTGCATTTTGGTGGGGTTGGAAACGTGCTAGTGTTTCTCTCTGTATCTCCATATGTTAGGGTTCTCCTTAATTTACCCATATTTCTTTGCATTTATTGGTGTGGCTTGGAGTGCAGTGCCTTCCGAGTTCAGCCTGCTTTTGCCCCCTGTGGCGTGGGGATGGGTCCCCTCCCTGAGCTTGGTTCTAGAGGGGTCTCTTGGGTGAACTCGCTGAGCTTTGGCTCCTCCTATGCTCTCTAGTAGGGCCTGGTCTGTTTTTTCCTTTTGTTGGCAGCTAGTACAGTTCTGCTCCTGGCACAATGTTGGAGGGCACTGTTGAGCCTAGCTCCCTCTCCTCCCTCTTTTTTTGGGAGTCAGCGAAGCTCCACCCCCTCTGAGCCTCAGCTGAGGAAATTCCCTCAGCCAAACCCACCTGGCGTTCTCTCTTCGCCTCTGGGGGTCCCAAGTCCACTCCGGGGCTCAGGGGCAGACTGCTCTAGGATACCCCAAGGTCTGGGGAGAAGACCAAAGCTCACCCGGTCTATAAGCTCTAGCCCTTCCCAGCTGCGCAGTGTGTGTCAGGTGCAGGGTTCCCTGGGTGCCTACGTGGGGAGGTGGTCGGGTGGTGCACTCACCCTGCCTGCAGTCGGGTTGGGGGTCCCTGAATTCAGGCACAGGGGCTGCTGTGAACGTGGGGAGGTGGCCGGGTGGCAGGTGCAATCACTCTGCCTGGGGTCGAATGGGGGTCCCTGGGGTTTGTTGCGGGTCTGCTGCAGAACGCAGGAGTCTGGCACCCATGTGGGGAGGTGGCCGGGTGGCAGGCTCACTCACCTGCCTGTAGTCGTGTCGGGGTCCCTGGAGTCTGGTGCAAGGCTGCTGCGGAATGCCCTTATTCATCATTTTTTTAATAAAATTCTGGGGACCAACTTTAAAGAGAAATAAGCTTTAGAGATAACTTAGGTAAACTCTGAGTTTTGTTTTATCTAATAAATAAATATAAAAATACTTTTAGGATTGCTGTATGAACTAAGTAAAATAATTCATATAAATTATAAAAATATCTTTAGAATATAGAAATATATGAACTATATTATTAACTATATAATAACTATTTTAATTATAATTATTTTTTCTAGGTCCATTTCCTCTTCTATATAGTAAGTGTACACACTTACTTATGAAACTTACTAGAACTGAATCTAAATAATGTTGGTGCATTTAGAAATCTGCAGCTTGAAATTTCTGTTATTTTGCATGAAAGTATTTGAAAGTGAAACCAGTAATATTTAATTGAAACAGATGAGAAGAAACTGTTGTAAACCCAGAAGTTAAAATTGAGAAATAATAAGCAAAATTCAGAACATTCAAACAGGAAATTGTAGTCTTATGAGATAAAAGAAGCAGGTTTTAGAGGAAATGAGAACAGATATTATAAGAAGACAAGTTTTCATAAAGAAAAGGAAGCCTCATACGCCATTGAAGATGGGAATCTTCTACTCGATTCCTTTGGAAAAACTGGTAGGACTTTTTTAAAATACTGGATAGCTTTTTTTTTTTTTAAATAGTTGGAGAAAAAGATTAAGATACAGCTTTCAAAAAGAACTATGAATACATTACTAAAATGTCTCACCATCCAATTTTCATCTTCCAAAGAGAAATAGAAATAATTCTACAACTCTTTCCTCATGAACCATGTTTCAGAAACTTTTTATTATATTATATATACATATATATGTATATTTTTTCATGAGCCACACGCAGTGACATTCAGGGGTTACTCCTGGCCATGTGCTCAAAAATGGCTTCTGGCTTGAGGGGACCATTTGGGACTCTGATTATATTCAGAGGACAGAACCAAGGTCCTTCTTGGGTCAGCCACGTGCAAGGCAAAAGCTGTACAGCTGCAATACCACTCGAACCCTATATTTTATATTTATTTTGCATCAATTAAAAATTGTATCAAATGTGATACAGCTTTTTCTGCCAGTGAACTCTTTTGAGTAGAACATTTATTTACCTTCTACTAACATTCCTTGAATTGACAAATAAACTGAATTTCCCAGGTCAGAGTATGCTTCACCAAGGTTCAAATTCTGTTTAAGAATAGTAAAACAGGGCCCAGAGAGATAGCACAGCGGTGTTTGCCTTGCAAGCAGCCGATCCAGGACCAAAGGTGGTTGGTTCAAATTCCGATGTCCCATATGGTCCCCCCGTGCCTGCCAGGAGCTATTTCTGAGCAGACAGCCAGGAGTAACCCCTGAGCACTGCAGGGTGTGGCCCAAAAACCAAAAAAAAAAAAAAAAATAGTAAAACAGATTTTATTTTTATATCTAAGAAAACTACTGTATTTGTGCTTATTTTAGACATTTTTTAAAATAGAGATTTTTCTCTATTTTGAATATTAAAGAAAAACACTCAGAGAGGCTGTTTGATAAATGAAGCAAAATCAGAGCATGGAGCTTGCCTTTGAGAAGAATAAATTACAGAATATAAAGCTAACCATGTCAAAGACAATCCAAACGTACCACATAATATATGGAAAATTATAAATTATAAATAAGTGCATTTATAGGTGAAACCCAATTACAAACAAGTTTATAACCATGAAAATAAATAAATAAAAATGCAGATTTTTCTGGTTAAAAATAAAATTTAAAATGTAGAAAAGCTTCAAAAAAAATCCCATAAAATATATTGTCATTTTTTGGGGAAAATATGTGATAAGCATAATTTTTTTTTTTTTTTTTAAGAAAATCCAGCATGGTACTCTGGAGTCTCTCAATGCTAGGCATGGGGCGACTCCTTACAGTACTCAGGACCTAACTATATGCAGTGTTGGGAAATCAGCCACATGCAAGCTTAATCCCTATCTATCTAATCCCAAAATATCTTTTAATACGATAAAATAATTTAAACTTTTTAAAAATGTTAATATTACATAATTTCAACATTGTATAGACCAATATATAGTGTATCAATTGCTTCTTATAATAGTACCATGTTTAATATGAATTATTAGAAATATAAATTCAAAGCTCCCATATCATATCAAGATTCAGCCATTGATTAAAATAGTCCATCTTTCTGGGGGAGAAAAAGGCTTATTTCCTACCTCAAAAATGATTTCAAGTATTTGGAAAGTATTCTCAGATTAATAGATCCAAGTTTAACACACCCTTAAACATTTCAGTTATTAATAAGTAGTACAGTGCTTCTAATCTAAACACATTCCACTTCCTCACATTCTCTGAAGGTAAGTGTACTTGGAAGGTCTATTAGAAACAAAACATAGAGGTATGATTGCCGTTTAAGGAATTCAAATGTCAGAGTGTGGTGACTCAAAGAGAGATCTCTGGCTACTCAATCCTGTGGTATTTCTAAAATATAGAGCATCCTATCTGCAAATTGTACATAAAAATAAAAGAAAGGAATAGTTGTAACATGAAACCACTGAGACTGTGAGGATTACACAATTGTTCTTTGTTTAGGAATATATATATATACATATGTATATGAACATACAGATATTCACGTGTTCCATATATTAATTTAATTGACAGTACTTTATTAGTAAAAAATATTTTTCTTCATTCAACTTCATTCAACTGCAAGCATTTCAAATATGGTTTCTATGATCTTTTTTGTATACAACTTGATGTTTGGTAAGAACTAATATATGCTTTTTGAATAAGTTTTATTTAAAAAGTTACTCAGTGAATGGTTTATTTTCTCTGAAATTTATAAATATTGCTTCTTTCTAAGTAACAGTAGACCAACAAACAAATGTGTCTTTTCTATCAAATATAGCAAGTGAATTGGAAATAAACAATGATTAAATTGCTTATTACATAGCTTCCATTTGTATTATTCTAGGATTTAATCTGCCCCCAATTTCACTGTATTTAAATAAAATGATAACTTTAAGTTTTCATAGACTCTAAAATATTTTAATAACTAAAATAAAAACT
Source organism: Suncus etruscus (assembly GCF_024139225.1). Lineage (NCBI taxonomy): Eukaryota > Metazoa > Chordata > Mammalia > Eulipotyphla > Soricidae > Suncus > Suncus etruscus. Next base: position 14,891,461 of record NC_064863.1, on the reverse strand, counting down.
TAAAAGTTTTTAAAGACTATCATATATAATTTGGTATAGCAGTAAGAGTATGGAACATATTGCAAAATTTTGATTAATTATTTTATATTTACTATACAATTATATAACCATATAATGTGTAATATAGTTATATTGATAATTGTGTGATAAACCTTCATGTTATAAAATTTAAAACTCTTTCCAATTTAACCATCAATGAAACATTTCTGCATATTGCTCCAAAAATAATTTATTTGGCCTTAATATTATGTTAAATGTAATACCTGAGAGTTAAGATGCATATGTGCCCTATCTATAATAAATATAGTTTTTCTTTCTTATAAATTAATGTTTTTCTTCAAATTTTGAAAACATTGGGTTAGAGATGTAGTTCAAAGTAAAGCACCATGCCTAGTATTCGTGAAAACTGGGTTTGATCTCTGGTACCAGCAAAACAAATAAATGAGCAAACAATTTTACTTATTTCTAAACAAAAAGCTCCTATTTGTTTTCAAATAAGTATTCCTACATATTCATGAGGCATCTCTTTTTGCCACTCTTCAATTTGTATTTCATAACAATCTGACAAAATCCAAGAACTGTAAGGAATAAACACCAAATGAGAAAACACACTTTAAGTGAATATACATTTCATGCATTTGAAATTTTAGACTGCAATCTATTCCCTTCATATTTATTTACTGAGTCCAATTGTAGAATAGGTTTAGAGGAAGAAAAGGAACTTTATAAAATAGAAACCTTAACCTTTTAGTTTTTCTAAATCATACTATCAATACATGTAGTTACGTTGATCTTACCACTAACTAAATATTTGCAAAATTTAGGGGAAAATCTAATCAATAAAATCAGATTAAAGATTAAACTTATCAGTTATAGTTATATTAAAAACATCATAAGTTTTCTGTTTTTTCTATAACTTTTATTGGAAATAGGTCAGTGTTTGGTTTTATATTTTCATGGTGTTTTTTAACCTCCTAACATTTAGAGAAGGGTTTTCTAGAAATAATTTTCAATTCTTCATGAATATTTTAATATCTTTGTCTGAAAAAAAGAAAAACACTTGGTTTTGGTGCCATTATCTGTCAGTAGTCAGAATTTTGATAGGGATCCAGAAAGAGCTCTGGGAACTAGATGGGGTGTAAAAGGTTGAGTCCAGGGTCGTCACATGCAAGGGGCCAAACTACTAAATTATCACTTCAGCCCCTGAAAAAGACATTATATTTAATAGATAATTGTGGAGAGTTTTTTATTTTATCCTGAAACTTAAGTTTGAATCTCAAATAATAGAAGATGAATCCATGCAGAAAAAAAACAGATAACTTCTTGCATCCAAAATGCAGGATGAAAGAAACAAATGGAGAGAGTTGGACTAGTTATAGAAAAGAAAAGTCCCTGGAGAAACCCAAAAATTGACAGGAATCACCCTAACTTCATCTCCCCTCTTCAACTTCTGCAAATCTGCATTCCCCATTGACCACATTCAAAAAAACAGTCTCAAGAAGGCAACAACTGGTGCCCCTCCATGAGTGACTAGTTCGTAGGAATTTGAAGTGGATTCCACAAGTAAACTGAAATATCAACTTCCTACTATAAAACTTTCCTACTATAAATGGCACAAGTTTTTAATTAACACTTTTGCTTTTAAAATTAATAATTAGAAATGAGTAATTAATTAACATTAATAATTAGATTTCTGAGTCACACCAGGCAATGGATAGATCTGATCTCAGGAATTAGTTTAGGGAGTCTCAATGGATAATCAGGATCCTTGGGGATCAAACTTGGTTGTCCACATGCAAGTGACACCTTACACACTGTAGCACTCTCTCTGGCCCCAATAGCAGGCGAATTTAAATAACATGGCCAACGACACCACTCAGGCTCTTGCTCAAACATAAAATGTCAGCCTATCTAATAACAATTGTCAATTCTATCATTGACAACTTACTTGGATAAGAGGTAACCCATTAAACTTCTTATAGTGCTAAGTTTTTCTTGTCACGATGTCCCTAACCCTAACGGAAAACAACCTTAAGCCAGACATTTAAGAACAACTCTATTTGGTAATGACTCATATTGATATAGAATTGAAGGAACAGAGTGCAGGTCAGTGAATGTTTATAAAGAACTTTATGTAGAGAATTCATTAAAAATACTTGTCATACTGGCCTCATTAAAAAATAAAGCACATACTATCCTAGGAGTGAGTTAAAGGGGTGTCAAATTTCAATTGCATGGAAATCGACTATGTGATGGGGAATAGAAATTCAACAAAGGCTGAAATAAAACAAAACAGACCTCATTAACCATATATCAAATATCTCAATAGCATGACCATATGTTAACCTGGGAATCTGGCTTTTAGCAGATTTCCCTGCTTACTTACAAGCTACCCTAATTCTTTCTCTCCCCTTCATTCTTACATTGGCATTGCTCCAAGTAGCTTTAACTTTCTTTCTAGTGTAATTGGTGAGGTTCCTCAGATTGTTGATCAGAACTGTAATGTCAAGAGTCAAATGTTAAAACTCAAGGACCCAGTCCTATTAAATCGCTCTACTCACCTGACCCTTAAAACAGCCTTATTTCAGTGACTAATAAAATCATGAATGCTTTCATTTATATTTTCTCAATGGAAAAAGCCATTGCTTGTTGCATTTTGCACTCATTTTTTTGTTCACGTATAAGTCTGCCTGTGCTAGGACTCAAATAACTTCTTAGTTCTCCAGTTAAATATGATCATTTCAGGTTAAAAATTATTTGCAAAGCAATTTCACCTAACAACCTTTTCCCCCAGAAATATCTATTTGAAGCCTGATATTTTTTTTAGTATTGGTGCGCTTTTGAAAACTGGTCTATATTGGAAAATGGAAAGTTTTGAACTAGATTTATCAAAATTGAATCATCTCGAGTAATTTACTAGCTATCTAAAATCTTGGGCAAGTCTGCAAATTGTGCAAATCAAACTTTATTGCTTACTTTTTTTCTGTAGGATATAATTCCTCTAAAGGCATACATTTATATGGGAATAAACATGGAAGTTTTCAAATCTCACTCAGAATCTTCAACTAACACCAGGACACATTATTTCAGATATTCTGTTTCAGAGTAAGTTGTGGGCATTGGTAGAATGATTGAGCATTAGGAATATTATCGAACTGCTGACTCAATTAAGTAGGTGTTAAACTTTTGAATCATTGACTTTCTAAGAGAAAAGGAAAACAAGAGTGGCCATCTAATGCCCTTGTCATCAACTTTATTAAAATTGGTATAATTTAAATGGCTTTAGCATTATCAAGGAAATCATAGATATTCAACAGAATCGCCTCTTTACCTAAATATCGTGGAGTGAACGTCTGTTTCCACAAATCCCCACTTGCTCCTTATTAGTTTACAAAAGCATGCTAAATTGGGAGTCCTTGAAAAATAAGGAAGTTGTTGTTCAGTCTTCCTGTTCTTCCCCCTCTGAACCTTTTGTGATCTTCCACACCCTGCCCCCTCCCATACACTGTCCTTCCCCCCTCTTCTTTTAAGGATTTGTTTTGTCTAGCAAAAAAAACTATAAAGGATGTTTAGCTGAGGAAGACTTGAAAGTGCCTTTTGGTGACAGAGCATACATAGCGGGGTTGGGAGGAGGCAGGGGGGCGCAAACTGCCACAGAGCTCTCAGCCAGCTGCCGTGGGAAACTCATACCTGCATAATCAGGCTAGATGCAAGGCAAGAGCTTCCTTCTTGATGCAATGTGGGGACTGGGGCTGGAGATAGGGGCTGCCGGTATTCAAACACAGCAGGAGAAGACTTGCACAGGGGGGATGCCATGGGGTTATTAACCCTAATTGTGATTGAAAGCCATGAAGGGTTCAGTGGTATTTAAGGGGCATGTGAAATTCCTGGACCTAGAGCCCACAAAAGATGCCAGAGAGAAAGCTTAAACCAATCAGTATTTCTTTATCAAGGAGCTAGTTTCAAGGGAAATTAAACTGGTAATTAGGCAAATAGTCAAAGTGCCAGGTAGAAATTGTGCAGCTTCCTGGTAGATGGCAAAAATGTTTAACCAGCAACATTGCTTATAGGGTTACATGTGGACTGGGTTGTTTGCATTCCATAATCCCAAGTCAGCATGCTCCCCATGTGCTTATTTTTAAATCTTTATGTACTAGATGAATGTATACCTATTTAACATTCTGTTCTTTCCTCAAGGGAGTACATAGGAAAGGTGAAAGAGAAGCCTAAGAAGCCATTTAAAAGGAGAAAGACTGAAGGATCAAAAGTGTGAGTTAAAAGGACAGAACATAACAAAGCAATATTTAAAAAAGAAAGCCTAGCTCCCACCCCCAACACCATACGTGGAAAGACAGCATTTTTCACTTCTTCCCATGATTAAGCACATAACTGCATCACTTCGTACAGTTAAATATGAACAAAATTCTGATGATTTCTCCTTAAATATAAATATATTTTATGTAATTTTTTTCTGAAAAAAAAAAAGAGCTTTGATGATAGTTTGTGCATAAGATTGATGTAGGAAAAGGCAACTCCCTAATTGTAATAAAACAAGCTCTATTTTAGGAGAGTAAAAATTGCACAGAGGGGGGAAAAATCAAGAAAGGAAAGAAAGCAATGGAATTTTGGGTGAGCAGAGGGATAAGAATTGGGTAATCCCTTGTCTAAGAGATGTCCTTCAGTAACCATCAGGAACTCTGGGTCAGAGAACTTCTGAGACCAACTTGGAACCCCTACACAGACAAGGGTCTCTCTTACCAAGGGCAGGCAGGTAAAGTAACACCTTAAAGGCCATGCAGAAGAGGCTGACTTTAAGTGTCTAAAACTCCACTTGTTGGATTCTACTTAAATAATTGAATTTGTAAGGACTTTGGTTTGTTGCCAGAATCCTTATGTACTACTAAGTTCCAGCCTACAGTGAAGTAACAAACACCAAAGGCCACATCTGTGAAGATCAGGTAGAGCTTATCTATATGACCGTCTCACCTCCTAGTTTGTCTTTTATTGTGTCATAATTACTTAGAGTGTGGCCTAGAATTTGTCCTCTATGACACTACCAGCCTCTATCCTGGAATATATCAGGAAATCAAGAATGCAGAGACTTATGGAGCAAAAGGTTGAAGGAAAAAATGGAATTTTCAAAGTTCAAGAGTAACTGGGTCCCTTTAGCTCATCCTTCCTAATCAGAGTCTGCGATTGATGATAGGAAATCACAATGAACATGTGATTGAATAAAATATTTGCATTCCTGCTAGAGATGCTGAATTTCTTAGCTCTCTCCTAATTAGAACAATTCAGAGAGTCCAATAAGAAAAGCTGGTTTACCATTTTTAATTCTGCAGAACTGATGGTTTGAGTATTTGGTCAGATAGGGTTTTCCTATTTGAGGGACAAATAGGTTTTCCTCAGAAGTTCCACAGCAGACTTTTTTTTTTTCCAAATCACCTTAGTATGGGGGTCTTAATGCCCCAATTAATCTTGATAGAACTGCCACATTTCAATGTGGGAATGCAGATTATTAATTTTTAAAAAGCAACAATTGAAGGTTCTAGTAACTAGGAAGTATAAATTATATTTGTTGAAATCATTTGCTTTTTTTTTTATGATTGATAGATAATCACTAATTCCCAGTGCTAAGATAACATCAGAGAATTGTTTGGGGATATTTGCAAGGGTAAATTTAACTCAGTGTGCATACTCTAACTCACCACCATTGATTCTCAAAGTAAAGGTGAAATAATTCTCTTTCTTGTTATGTAAAAATTTCTCCTGCTGATAGTTCAAGTGTCGACTAAAAGAACTATCTCAGGTCCCTTTATTTCTTTAAAATTTACTTCATGTCCAAATTCTATAATATGCTTGTGCATTGTTTTTTCTTTTCAAACTTGTATGTTGCTGGTTTATTTGTACAGTCCTAGAATAATTCAGAGGGGTGTTGGATTTTCCCGTGCACACCAGCAGGTACAATAGGATATAAATTATAGTTCAAGAATTCTCAGAGGAAGCAAAAACAAAGTTAGACTCTCAAAAGTCTTTTAAGCAATTGCAGGGAAATTATACATGTGGTTATATTAAAGTATAATAAAATTGTGAAATAGAACTAAGTCCAAGGCATTTCCAAGAAAGAACAAACTTGTTTGTTAAACACAAACCTCCCAGAGCAGATGACACCTGAAAGGTGAAATCAGAAGAAATCAACTGTTTGAAGATAAATTCCAATTAGGAATTCACCTAAGTATATCAACAAAGATTTAGAGATATGAAGATGAACTCAGAGAACAGATGATAAAATGATATTGATTTAGATGATATTGAATATTAAAATAGTGGTGACCTGAAGAACAATTGGGCCAGAGAGATCATATAATTGGTAAGGTTCTTGACTTGCATGCTGCGACCAGGGTTCTATCCCTAAAACTCCTGAGTATAGGGACAGGAGTAGCTCAGAGCATTGCCAGGTCTGAACCTAAAACAATGCACAAAAGCATATATATAAAAGGGACTGCAAGATCCAAATTCTAATTCTGTTCTGCCAGCTTTAGAACCTGTTAGCCTATTATTAAATGAGCATATATGTACACAGATGTTAGTGATGCATACTTAAAGCATGATAGTCTCTTTACCAGAAACATGATTTTCTATTTTCTGATTCCATTAGGTAGCATCTTAATGACATGCCTATACTCATATAATTTAGAATTATTAAAGACAATGGTGAATACAGTCTTTAGCATTGTGTTAAGTTTATGGTTTTAATACAATTGAACAATTCTAGACCTCCCTCTCCACTATGATTACTGTATGCTTAAATAAGAACCATTTATTTAAATATCTATATGTATACTTTACCAACAAAAAGGGGGGGGGGAGAACTCCCTGGAAGATCCACAATAAGTTCAGAGTTAAACATGGTAGAAAGAAAAAAGTGTATTGTATACAGACTGACTCAGAAACAGTAGCATCAGTCATGAAACAAGTATGGCACTATTTCATTTATTCATTTTTAACATATTCATTCAGCAAATATTTTCTGAGCATATATTTATAGTTGGTATTGTTAGAGTTTCTGGAATCATGGATAGTGATACATAGCTTAAAGAAAACTAGAGATTTCTCAGAGGGTATTTAGCTAACTTCTTGCAAACAGTTGGACAAGAACGTTGAGCTTATGAAGACAAATATTTAGTTAATAATGAAAGGGAGAGAGAAAAACCAAGCAGTATGTTCTGTGATCAGAGATAGTGCTCACTATAGTAAGATGAGAATCCATGTATCCTCCATATCTTAGCCAATATCTGCTATCTACTTATTGACTAATGCAGAAAGCATACAAGGGCATATTGGCATATTGGGCAAGCTCCCAAATGGTCAGAAAATTTGAATGATGCATATGAGTTCTATGTAAGCTCAGCAGGGTAGAGTAGGGAGGGAAACAAGGTTACAAGGCACCATGGAACAATGGAATGCTGGGACAGTTTGTCTTTAATTTGCTAGGCAACAGGAAAACTGTGCTTGAATATGTATTTGATTTTCAGTGCACAATAAAACTATCTAATAAAATCTCTCTTTCTCATACATTATTTAACTCATTCAACCTTTATGGACCACCAGAAAGGTGATGGGCATTTTGATAAGAGCCTCAGGCCTAGTTATGCATCTATAACTGCAACTAAAAGAGAGAAGCAGTGTGAAAAGTGTTTACCCCATATCTTCTTCCTTCCCCTTCTCTTCCTCCTCCTCTTTTTCTCCTGTTTGAAGTGTGTACACAGTGGTTATCAGCCTGTCTAACCCAAAGTGAAAGGGAGACTATCCTGCTGAAGTTAATGCAAACTAATGCTTTAATGATAGATTAAAAAGTTATCAAAAACAAACAAACAAACCAGATAGCTGGGAGTAGATATTCATCTCCACAACAATGATTTTGGTATAAGATTTAAAGTTGAGGAATTTAGGGATCAAAGGGTCTCCCAGAAGTGCTTAGCAGTGCTGGGCTCAATTGTGATGATTCTTGGCTCATTTAACAAATGGTTCAATGCAAAGGCTCAAGGGGAATTGGCTCTATGAGACCAAGGACCAAAGGTCCTTATCTGCCACTAGGACCACAACTGGTGAAGATTTTAGGTTCTTTGTGGTACCAGAGTGTCCAACTTCTGATTGGCCCATTTTTACCCTTTAATTTTTGTAATTCTGAATGGTGATCCTGATATGTTCCAATACATTTTGTTTGCCTATAAGTAAATCATTTCTATATGAAAATGAATTTACTCCAACTTACCCTCAAGACCTAAGTCGAAGATTATCTCTGCTCTAAATTTCATCTCAAAACTATGAGCTACACTTCCTTCTTGAACCCAAGTAACTCCTTGAATGTTCTCACCATACAAGAGCTGACAGCCCATCACTTCTGTCATGTTTCGGTCCTCTCTACATTTGAGGTCCCTGCAGCATAAGGACATTCTGTTAAACACAGTATGCCTATTCTAACATGTCCTCAAACAGGTAGTAAATGAGAGATAGAACAAATAAGCTCTCCAAAATTCATGAAGATACTTCTTCATTTTTTATGTGAATTGCATTTGGTGGTACAGATTGTTTTACTAATCAAAGATGCGATTCATATTTTACTATAAATCTTTATTATTCATATAATGTGTAATGATGGACACTGTGCTGGCACAAGAAATGCATAACAGATATTTTCTTTATAAATATTGATTAGGTAAATGAGATGCCTTGTTTTGTCAATTACTTTTGGTAAACATATATATTTTTTTATTTTCTAGCAAAGTTCTAACTACTCTATAAGAAATTCACAAGGTTCAGAATTCACTATTTGCAAAATCCTGTCACAGGTTAAAAATACCTACGTCATTTATTTCCTTTTCCAAGTAACATTGACTTTACATCTTCCTGTTTTCCTTCTGTAGTTTTATTGATTTGTTTCAGCCCTCCCTGATGCTTTCACATCCTTTATCTGCTTCTCCGGTTTCTTTATTTGTTCATGTTTCTAATCTAATCATAAATCCAGCAAGCAAAAGTTCCAGCTTTTTTTTATTGCTCTCAGGGAAAAAAAAATTTGACCATGGGATAAATGCAATTGATTATCAGTTCAAGATAGCATAACTACAAAGAAAGGTGCAAGCAAGTCTGTAATTGCAGATACAGTAATTTAAACTCAACTCTATATAACAGGGATATTTATAAGCATAGCTACCATGTTAATAAAACAATGTGATGAAATTTCAGTACGGATTTCTTATATCGACTCATTGTGGGATCTATAGCTAAGGAGTATTTGAAACTACTGTGCTGAAGTGACTGAAATTGAATATTGAGTATGAATACCACTGTCTTTATACTAGGTTTTAGAAACTAAGGTTTTAAGAAGTTAAGCAAATTGACCAGGACTATAGGTGGGAAAGGCAATATTTGAACCTGCATTTAAACTTATCCCCAAATGCTTCAACCTCCTGCAGATTAAACTATATTCAATTCATATGTGATCATAGATTAGATCTCCAAACAACCATGCAGTTATCCCCAAATAATGTCTCTCCATTTCAAATGTTGATATCAGTGGGACACATATGATCACCTCATGAGTATTCTGTCACTTCTCACTACTGCCATTCTTGAAGTAAGAATCTTTCCCACTAGGCTCAAGATTAGTTTTGCCATGGAGAGATCGAACAGGGACAAAATCACTTGCCTGTACAAGGTCATTTATAGTTTGATTCCTGGAACCTCTATATAGTCCCATGAACAATGCCAGAAGAGATCCTTACATAGATCCAAGAATAAGTTCTGAGGTTAGCTGATGTGCCATAAAAAATACCCAAGCAAAAAATTATATCATTATCATATCATTTTTTAAAATCAGTTTATTTTTGTCAGCTTGCAATCTTTCTGCTTTTCACCATAACTGCTCAACATCTTTGGGTATTCTGTTTTTTAAGACCTATGATATAAGATTGTACCACAAAACTGTCTACAATTTTTTGACAAAGAAACAAAAAGCTCACAAGATTATATAGCATGAAAGTCAAATACTCAGATGTCCAAAAATGAAAACCCCATTTATAACTTATAATTCAACCTATATTAGCAGGAAAAAATGACAGATTGTTACTTAAACTTTCCTTTATTTTATAAAATAATTCAAATTCCACTTCTAAAAAATCTCCCCATTCTAGCCATATCTCAGATCAAATCATTTAAATTTCAGATTTTTATTTCTAGAATTTGTTTTGTCAGCAATTTACAAATGGCTACACAAAGTTATAAACTCCCCAAGCTATAAAAATCATAACTACTGAATATGGATCTTTACTGAAATCATGGCTGGATGTATTGAAAATGTTATAACTAATGTAGGTTGAGCATTTTAATAAATAAAGTAAGACATATCTTCATGTACATATTCAAAGAATTTCAAGAAGAGGTCTGGGCACTGCAGTCTTGGGTCCTGTGGAGAAATATTAGGGATGTCTCAGTGTTCCTGGTATCACTTATGACATCCTGCTCCAAAGAAACTACATATCATTTCTAACTGTCATATATATGGAATTTTAATATAATTTCTTTATTGACTATGTTATATTTACAGCATCATTTCCAGTATTGTATTCATCATATAATAATCTATTTTCCAAGATTTTGGAGAGAAGATGCGGCACATAAGGCACGTGCCTTGCACATGCCTTGCCTGAGTTTGTCCCCAGCACCCATTAGAGTCCCAGAACACTGCCAGAAGAGATCCCTGAGCAGAGCCAGAAGTCCTAAATATCACTGGATGAAGCCAAAAACAACTCTCCAAAAAACCTATTTCCCTTATATTTTGTTTAAATTAACATATCAAAAGAGCAAAGCACTATAGACATATGAGCATGTATTATTTTCTTAATGTGTTACTACATAGAAAAATTAAGAGGCTCTTCTGTTACATTTACATGTTATACTGACATTCAAAACTTGAAGAATTTCTGAAGTAAATGCACTGAGCCATAAATGCTCTATATTTCTCCTTTGACCCATAGTAGAGTTGCCATGGAAACTCAACTGTTTCTTTTATCTGTAACATTAGTTGGAAAAATAGCCCTGTTATCTTCTCTTAGATATAATTGGATATATATTAATAAAAATAACAGCACATTTTATTTGTCGAAATCTCAAAGTACATTACACTGAAGAAGAAATGTGTTAATTGCTGATTTCCTCTATTCAACTCAATGCAAATTATGTTGACCAGGGAGTAAAAGAGATAATTGTGGTTTTTCAGACTTTCAAAGAAGTAAAAATTGCCTGATAGGGTTTTTGATTATCTAGTTTAGTGTGTATTTCCTTTCATCTTTTAGGTTCTGTGAAGCAATACCTAATTTAAAGTCGAATCTTTTTCTTCTGTTCTCATACATAGCAGATGGCCTAGGCAACTACCTCCTACTATATAATTCTTTAGTGACATTTATTATTCATCAGAAAGGAAGTTATAAGACATCATATTTCCAATTCCTGGCTTGCTTAATCAGATAGATTAAGTGAAATACACTATAGAGAGAATAAATTATATTTAAAACCATAAAAACATAATAAAGTTAAACCTAGTACTATCCCTTGAAGCCATCTGACTTGTCTTCAGCCACAATGAAAATTTGGTGTGAAAATATAACTAACAAGAAACAAATAGGCTGTTTAAAAGGGTTGTTTCAAGAGATATTTAGTTTTGAACCAAAGACTTCTGTCCTAGAATGAGGAAATTAGGCTCGTCAGACAGACACCAATCCATATAACTGATTTAAAGGCCATACTTTTAGAACAGAAAATGTAAGTAGAATGTTTATTTTGACTTGCATTTTGAATCTTAGTATCACTATCATATATAGCCTAAGAGCTGCAGCTGTACCCTAAACTTTAATGCTTGGGGTGGGGAGGAATGCAGTATTACTTCTGTATATGGAGAAGGAAAAGATGCACAGAAGCCATAATCTGATGACCACAATGCAAAGGAATAAAGTATATATTTTAAATCTTAATAGCTAAAACCAGAGAAGCTTTGGTTGACCACCATAACCGCCAAGACTGAAGCTAATTCTGGTTTCAGATTAAGCTAAATAACATTTACATAATATCATAACTGCTCACCTGTTTTCACTCAACCTTTATTTCCTGACTGTTTCTATTTTCAGCCAGTGTTCTCTTCAAGATATCTTGAAGATATATAGAGCTTGGGACATTTTTTCATGGGAACTGTAAAGGAATATTTCAGTTCCTCTATACCAGCAAAAACAGTTGTGACTGACTCTGTCTGAACCAACTATTTCCATGTCTATTTTTCTCAATCAGTGACAAAAATTGGGAGAATGGTTTAATTCGATTAGTGTGAGGTTGAGTCACAAACCTATCCTTGAAACTCAAGTGAGAGTGACCATGTAGCTTGATTTAATTTATTTTGGACTGCCTTTAGTTTTTTCTGACTCATGGGCAAGTTAACAGTCTCATTAAATTCCAAATATTTGGAAATTTTCCAATATATTTTTGCTCTTGATTTCTAAATATTCCATTGTGGGCAGATAACATACTTTGCCTGATTAATCCTCTTGACTCATTTTATATGCTCCCAAATAATTTATCTAATTGATATTTTATTGACTGCTTCATATGCACTCTACAAAAATATATATTCTACTGTTGCTGAATAAAATGTACCCTCATTGTTTCTTCATTTAAGATCTTTAGTAGTTCAATTCATCTACATTCACTTATTTATGTCTGTGGTCAATATATTGTCTTACATTTTTAACAGTATTTTGTTTAACATTTTTCCCCATTCCTGTTCTGTTGCATCATTTGATAGAGACACATTTGAGTTGATAAAGGCTTTTTAAAGCAATATCTTTCTTTGCCTTTCCTATATTGCTGTCCTTAACTGTAATTGATTATGATTAATTTAGTCTCTTCAGTTATCCATTTTTACTATGGTCTGAATGTCATATCTTTCTAAAACTTTTGGCCTAGGTGTTTATATTTAGTGAGGTTTGTTATATAGTCTATATATATATATATAAATATATATATATAAAATAAATCCTTCCTATATATGTATGTATATATATATATATACATACATATATAGGAAGGATTTATTTTTATTCCATCTGGAAATGTTATTACATGCATGCCAGTTACATTATAAGAATTGGCTTTTGTGTTTGCTTGTTTGGTTGGTTGATTTTGCTTTTGTTTGGGGATCATACAAGCAGTTCTCCATGCTTATTCTTACTCTAGGCTCAGGGATCATTCCTGACAGGACTGAAGAGACCATGTTGTGCCAGGGATTGAAGCCAGGTTGGTTACTTTCAAAACAAAATGTGTAATTGTTGTCTTTACCTTCCACTTTATAACAATTTTATGTCTCATATCAAACTAAACATTGTTATTCTATTTTATTTTACCCTTATACTCTTACTTTTAAAGTATATTTGTTTCACAGTTGGATTATTTGTATACTTCTTTTTATTTTGAATATTTATCAAAACTCATATTATCCTATGCATAATAGCATTTACTTTGCTTTTGCATAATTTTTTTATCATATGAACATGTAGTAAATATACAGTATTTAAAGCTTTAAAGCCAGTTTGAAATTTTCTTGCTAAATCTCAAACATAGTTTATTTATTTGTTTTTTAGTTTATTGTCTACATCTGACTGCCAGGGGTCACTCCTGGCTCTTTACACAGGAATCACCCCTGACAGTGCTCAGGAGACATATGGGGTGTTGGAGATTGAACCCAAGTTAGACATATGCAAGGCCAATGCCCTACTTGTTGTACTATCCCTATGATAGGCTCCTTTTTTATATAGTTTAAACACACATTCACCTTTTCTGCTTTTCTGCTTTGGCCACAACCAGTGATGCTCAGGGCTTACTTCTGCCTTTGCACTCAGGAATCACTTATGGAAAGGTTTGAGTGATCATATGTGATATCAGGGATAGAATCCAGATCAGCTGCATGCAAGGCAAGTGCCCAATCTACTGTACTATCACTCTAGTTCTCAACACACATAGATTCAACTGTTAAAGTTCAACACTTTTTTGAAATTTAAAGAAAATAAACAATTAAATAGGGGACAGAAGCCATAGGTCAAATGGTGGATCATTTAGGGTGCTGAGTTCTTCCCTACACACCAAAAGCTAAGCTTTTCTAAGAGTGAACTAGGCTCCTCAACACTGCTGAAAGAAGCCTCAATAAAAATTGTGACTTTAATTAGTCAATTACAAGAAGCAAGTTTCAACTGGTCAACAGCTAGATGCAGCTAATGGGAAGTGTGAAGGAAGCCTTAGGCTTCAAAACTAGGACCTGGAGAAATATGGGTCTGGAAGCAAATGTCTATACAAGAAATAATCCACACAGTGAAAGGGTGCAAGAATAAGTTCAGAAATTCCAACATTCAAGCCAAGAATCCCCAGACATGTCTGCTACTCTGAAGAAGGAAAGCAACAGTGAAGAAAGACTGAAGAATGAGCCCCTACCTACCTGACACCTGGGTTTTAACTAACAAGAACCAGACCACACCCTAGGGAGGAGAAGGAATACCAAGTAGGGAGGGACCCAGGGATCTGATCACCAGATCACACCCTAGGGTGGAGTATGAATACTGAGAAGATTAGGACCCAGTAATCCAACAAATAGTGTAATACAAAGCAAGATACCTCTCAAGAAGGGCTGTCAAACTATATCTCATCATTTTAATTATATCTGTCACCTATTTCTGCATCACTAAGAGTTAATAATTCTTCTAGAGTCAGAGTGATAGTGCAGTGGGTAGCGTTCTTTCTTTGCAAACAACCTACAAGGTTCGATCTTCCAAAAGCTATATGGTCCCCCGGAGTCTGCCAGGAGTAATTTCTGAGGACTGAGCTAGAAGTAACCCCTGAGCAATGCTGGATTGGCCCTAAAACAAAACAAAAACAATTCTTTTCCTTCATGATTTTTGGAGGGTCACACCCTTTGCTGTTCAATGTTGATTCCTCTCTGTGAGCTAAGGAATAATTTTTGGCAGTATCAGGGAACCATTTGGAATCCTAGGGTTCAAACCAAAGTTGGCTACATGCAAACAAGAATCCAATCCACTGTACTATCACTCCAGCCTCCACACTTCAAATATTTGGGGACAAAATAACTCGTTGTATAAAATGCATGTTTTGTGCAAAAGCACTGAAAAAAAGCATGTGGCCTTTAATCATTGATAGGAGGAATCTGAGGCAAGAGATGACCCAGATTTTATCAGGTATGATCCCCAAACAAAGTCAAACAAAAAGTTTTGTTGGAATATATCCATGTTCATCTATTTATATATTGTCTATACCTCTTTTTCACTACAGTTATGGAGTGGAATAGTTACAAAATAATGTGTAGCCTCACATAGGCACTTATAGACTGGTCCTCCTCAGAAAAGTAACCCTATACCTTGGTCTTAAACATGAGGAATATGTTCATGAACTCCTCTTTCCTTATAATTATGAAAACTGTTATACTGTGTAGAAACATAGGTGTCAAGGACGAAGATTATTTTGTAGTAAGATTAAGGTAACTTTGGACATATTGAATAAAAAAGAATAGAATTTGGAATTGTTTTAGGAAAAGAATTGTACTAAATGCATGGGATTTGGATTAAAGAACAAATTAGGTTTGTTTTTAGTTTATTTATTGTTCGTTTGTTTTCAACCACACCCAGGGGTGGTCAGGGGATACTCCTGGCTCAAAAATTGCACCTGGCAGGCTCAGAGGACCTTATGGGATGCTGGGACCCGAAACCGGTCCTTTCCAGGTCAGCTGCATGCAAGGCAAATGCCCAGCCACTGTGCTATCACTCTGGCCCCACTTTTAAAGTTTATTTTAAAGTTCAAAACAAAGGATATATTTTAGGAGTCAGAAATTATTATGCAAGCTCTATACCCCAGTGCTATGCCTGATTTCATATTCAACCACCACCTTCTTTGTATCATTGGTTATATCTCTGGAATGTCCAAGGTACTACTATTATGGCCAGATGGTAAGGCCTAAGCAATACAATTGTCCTTAGTCATAACATTCAACCATGAGAATCACAAGTATCCCAGTCCCTTTGAAAGTCCCACTTGAAAATTAAAAAACTACTTCAAAATAATGAAAAAAAAAGTAAATATTCATGCCTTATACAATATCCCTGTAATTATTGAATAAAAACATATTATGACCTGATTCTCATAGTTCAGGTTAGCTATGGTTGCAGCTCTATGTTCAACAAAATTATCTCTAATATTCCTGTTTATCCTTCATTTTACTGATAATTTCTCTTTGTTTTAAATGTTCCCTCTCCCATATCACAGAAACTAGAGACCCCTGTTCTTCACTTTTGTGTACTTTTTATAAACTCTCTATGAATCTTCTGACATTTTTCCAATGCATGTTAATTCATTATTAATCTGGCATGTATATATTTGCATCTAAAGCTACTAAATCTATATTTTCATGAATATTTTCCTTTTCAGGCTTTGTCATCCCATAATATTCCTGTAGGACCTTTTATAGGTGAAAGTTGTGCATTTATCCTTTCAAAAAACTAAATGTGATTGTGGCTTCCACATTCTTAACTTGCCTCCAACCATGCTGTTAGAACTATAGCTCTGAAACTTCATTCTATCTCCAACTTATCTGTTAAAGTCTTCCTAAATCATGAATGTAATTAAGGAAGGAAAACAAATTGAAGCAGATGGTGTAGTTATACTATATTTCAAGAAGGAAATGAAAAGTGAAAAGATTATGAATTACAAACCTTGCCTAGTAAAACACATTGACAGCAGTTCAGTCAGTACCATAGTCTTCCCTTATATATCCTCATTATTACTTTTTCTTCATTTTTTATTATGTATAATCATTTGTAAGAGTCTCAAAGATAGTGTGATGCATATGTGGTTCCAATTCATTGTCCACCAGCAGAGTGGCAACTTCTCTCCACTAATCTCTCCCAAAATTACAGACCCTTCCCTCATTATTCCAGAGTAATTTTTTAAGAAATTGCTTTCCAATTTTTCAACTTAGAAAACCATTTTATTTATTGCTTAATTTCTAACTATTGTCTTCATGACTCATTTTAATTTTTTTATTATAATATGATTTTATTTTGATCATAGTGGCTTACATATTGGTGTCAATAATATTTTAGGTACATATTCACATAAAATCAGGAGGGATTCCCATCCATCACCAAATTGTTCTCCCTACCCATCCGTTTTTGTCTTCCCTCCCATTTCTTCTTCCCTCACCCCCAGGGTGGCTAGAATATGTGGTCCCCTCTGTATCTAACCTATTACTTAGTAGTCTTGCACCTGTTTGGTTTTGAGGCCTCCCTTATTTCCCTCTCTAACTGGAGGCAAGACCAGCTATTTCAAGTTACGTGGTTTTGCCTGAAAAAGAAAAAAGTAATAAATTGGGGTAAGAGTCTAATACCCCGAAAATGGGCGGAATCCTTCTAGTGGCTCTCATCATCGATTTGGGAGGTGAAAAGAAAGAGAAGGTGAAACACTCCACCAGTATCAAAAGAAGTGTTAAGTATCCATTGAGGACTCCAGCTTTATCGATAAGCACCACAAAAAACAAACAAAAAAACAAAACATCACAAACAAAAAAACAACAAAAACAAGCACATAAACAAAAAAACACACCATGGTCTTGAAATAAGAAACATGGCATAGCACATAACGAAAGAAAAGAGAGGAAGAGAAAAAATAAGTATAACTGGGGACAACAATTTCAATAATCACACCCAAAGAGAGAAATCGACCAAAATAGATAGGTAAATGAAAATAATAATAATAATAAATTAAGATAAAATATATATATATATATAAATAACCAAGGTTTTGTGCTTTTTGTATTTTTGTTTTTTTCCCTCCTGCCCTGGCACAGTAAATATTGGGGTCATTTGAAAAGAAATTCACTTGGCCTAAAAAAATATGGGGTTTCTCCGTCCTTGGAGTATACTGTCATGGGGATCAACTCTAGATTTTGCTCAGGATCATTTACTCTCCCGGTGGCGTTTTTGTGGTTGGTAGACTTCTGCTCTGTCCAGGGTGATACAATCAGAGCTCTGTGTTTAGAGGTCTCAGTATCTGCACAGATCCTGAGATGGGATTTGTGATGAAGTCAGTCTTCGTGATTCTAGAGGTTCTGTTACCTCAGTGTCATTTTAATCCATCTTCTGTGGTTGGTGGTCTTGGGCTTTGCACTGAGCCTAGGATGGCACCTAGGTTAGCGTCTTTCTTTGTGCTTCCAGAAGCTCCATTCCGTTACAATTGTCTCTGCAGGACCTTTGGGACTGGGGATCATGCTTATTGTGCAGGTCATAGTTCAAACCCTAAACTAGGGCTTTTTTATTGGTCCCAAGATGTGTACAGTCTGGCCGTGGTTCTATCAGCCAGTCATCTGTAAATCGCGATCTTGGCTTTTGGACCTACCAAAGGGTGCCAAGTCTTCTGGTTTTGTCTTGTCGTTAGCTGGTAAGGTAGGCTAATCAGCTCTAAGGTCAAGTTGTTCACATTTTCCTCGTTGTCAGGATATCATGTTAGAGCTGGCCCTTGTTGTTGACCCCGCAGTATTAAGGCTGTCCTGGATGGGATTTGTTTCCTGCAGCTGTGTGAAGAGCTGTGCCGTTTCTATGTCTGGGATCCAGGGTTCAAGGCTGGATGAATGGTATCTAATCACCTGAGGTCTAAGTTGATTCCACATGACATATTTTCAAGGTAGGAGATATCCCTGTATTATTAACAACTGTGAGTTCCTATCTCTATTAGATAAGAGCTCTTTTCTCTATGTAAGATTTCCCCTTTATTTAGTGTGCCTTTGCAGGGAGAAATGGTGCTACATTATATTGTCGGTGTATTTGGGGGTGGACAGAGGGGATAACAGAAACAGGTCACATCCCCAAAAACGATAAAAAATAAAAAAAAGAATAAAAAATGAAATAAAATAAAATAAAAATAAAATAAATAAAAAAAGGGAATGACAATGTATATGCTCACAAATGTATATGTAGGACAGGCATTTGAAAAAATAAATTAAAAAAATAAATAAATAAAAGAAAAAGAAATAAAATGAATTAGCGAAGCTTTTAAAGGACCAAAGTGGTGCAAAAAACTACCTTACATTTGGGGGAAAGCCGGTAAAGATGTGGTGTATTACAGGTCTTATGCCTATGTTGGAAGTACAGTTTTTCCCATTGCCTTTTGGGTTTTTCTTGTGGTGTGTGGGTTCCCAGGCATCTTTCTATCCCACCCCCTGGCCTTCTTCAGTTTGGTAAAAATTTGTGGTAGGGAGGTCTTGGAAGAATTCTTGTATTGGGGATACTTTTGGACCTAGGCCCGGTTTCAAGAAACAGTCCACGTTAGGGGGAGTTGGTAGGGAGGGCCGCGCAGCATGAGTCCGCAGGGGAGTTGGCTGTCTTTTCTTGCAGGAGACTAGGTGTGGGTTTGACTGGGTGTCCCCTCGCCTGGGTGCTGGGTACTGGTTCGTTGGGTAGGAGGTCGATCTTGATGCCTAATAGATTAAGGACTGAGGGTGAAGAGTTTTAATATGGTGGGAGATCTGGATGGGATTGAGGGGTGAAGGGATAGTTAGATTTCCGGAGGGGAGAAAGGGGAAGGTATATGGGAGGGATATGAAGGGAGAGAAAAGAAGAAATACATTATAAAGAAAGGGAGAAGAGAATGGGAAAAAAAGTAAAGAGAAGAATAGAAAAGAGAGAAATGAAGAAAGAAAAAAAAGAAAAGAAAAAAGAGGAAAAAAAAAGAAGAAAGTAGTGAGAAGAGAAGAGAAAATAGCAAGGGAATGCTGGATTGGTTGATTGTGTTCGATGAATAGAGCCTGTGGTTTAAGTCCGTACGTCGCAGTTACTGCCTCGGTGATCTGGCTGGTCACGTGCTTCAATTCCTAAAAGAAGGTATAACCTAGAGATAAAGTGTATGTTAAAGGTTTTTCTCGCGGCTATCTCGTAGTGCAAACAAGGTATGGTATCTCGTGAAGTATCCTGAGTTGCCACCTTAGTTTGTCCGCCCTTTGTATCCAAGGGTGCCTGTGGACAGAAAAGCTGAGAGGTTATTTAAAATATAGTAAGATAAAGGCATTAAAACATAGTGTTAAGGTATGTTTCCATTGCAGTCAGTGATTTCCCGTGGTGTTCTATACTTGTGTTCTTGTATGCGATCTCTAAGGGATTATTGTGGGCCTTTGTTGTAGAAGTCTGATTACATACCTGTTCTCTCTATGCTGCTGTCTCTGTTGTTGCTGTTTTCTTTGTGGTATACTGTGTAGTCAAGAGTTTGCGTTGTTCCTTTTTCATGTATTTTGAACACTGCTCCCAAGTATATGTTGACTATTACAGTGCTCAGAGTTTCTACCCTGTTAAACCCTGTTGTTTGATTGTTAGGTATTAGTTGTGTATAAAATATATGTTCTAGGTGCTTCAGAATAGTGCTACCATTCTGTGTTTATCTTTTGTCTTCTGACTTACTTCGTTTAACATAACATGATCTAGGTCCATCCACGTTGCTGCAAAGTCTGTGATTGTATCATTTCTGACTGCCATGTAATATTCCATTGTGTATATGTACCACATCTTAATGATCCATTCATCTGTTGTTGGACATCGAGGTTGGTTCCAAGATTTGGCTATTATACTGATTGCTGCGATAAATGACTCATTTTAATTTTTAAAGCATGTGGTATGATAGTATAGTTGATATGATTTTTATCTTTTTTATGTTATTGCAATAAATTCTGTGACCCATCATTTTCCATTAAGAAAATGCCTTGAGTACTCAAGAAACATACAAATTTTGGAGATGATAAAGAATTCTAGATATATCTTTTTTGGTCCTTATCTTTCATTTCTTATTCAAAGCTAGTGTTTCCCTATTGACTAAAAATTAACTGATATTCATGAACATATAGTCTATATAAACAATGAAATAATATATAGCTATAAGGAATTATAAAACTGTGCAACTCATTGCAACATGATGGAACTGGAAGATAATTATGTTAAATGAAGTCTGCCAGAAGAAGGATAAGTACAGAATGTTATCACTCATATGTGGTATTTGGAATAAGTGGTTGAGAGAATACAATGGCTTAAGAGGAAGATGCTTAGGTCACCAATGGCCCTAGATAATAGGAAGGAGAAGAAAGACAAATGATAAAATAAAGCAATCAGAAAATAAAGAGGATTTAGTTACATCAGTACCTGAAAGGTATAAGAATAATAGAGCTAAATATTCAAACCACAGTATCAATAACACTGAAATCTTGAGACCAAATTTGCCAACTGAATTTAAAAACATGCCTGTCAAGATAGCATGCTGAATAAAAAAGATGGAGGGGATTAAGGGGGAATTTGGGAATATTAGTGAAAGGAAATTGACAATGGTGGTAGAATTGGTGTTGGAACAGTATATGTCTAAAACTCAACTATGAGTCGCTTTGTAACTACAGTGCTTTAATTAAAAAAATACCAAGAAAGCTTGGGAATAGGAAGGCATTAAAATGTCTCTTTAAAATCAAAGAAAATGTAGCAAAAATAAATATGAGAACTTAAGCTGTATTTAAATTTTAATTATAAATGCACTTCGGAATGTATTAAATGTGGTAAGAATTTTGTACACCCTCCACCATGCCTAGGAAGAAATTCTTGATGAAATTTTTGTTTTAATATGAAAGTCACAGGATTAAAATTAGTTGATGTATTAATAGTAATAGAGGAGAATTAAAGTCTCCAACTACTATTGAATTGTTGACAATATCTTCATTCTAGTCCAGTAATTATTTTAAATACTTTCTTGTTGATAATTAAGTTCATATATATTACAAGTGTGAGTTCTCATTGGTGTATTTCTCCCTTGATTATTGTAAAATATTCATTTATCTTCCATATAGCCACTTTTAAATTAAAGTCTACTTTGTCTGATACAAGTATGGCTATCCCAGACTTTAAAGAAATTTTTTCCTACAAAATTATTTTCCACTCTTTGACTGTGTGTGCGTATGTGTGTGTGTGTGTGTGTGTGTGTGTGTCTGTAAGTGGCTATCCAAATATCTGCCTATTTTGCTCTCTCTCTCTCTCTCTCTCTCTCTCTCTCTCTCTCTCTCTCTCTCTCTCTCTCTCTCTCTCTTTGTCAACTAGACAGTACTAAGAGCTTACTCTTAGCTCTGTGCTCAGAATTACTCCTGAAATAGTTGCAGGAACCATATAAGTTGACTTTGGTTGAACTATGAACAATGCAAGTCACCTACCCACTGCGCTATCTCACTAGTGTTTATTACAGGCAGAAGAAAGTTAAATTTAGTTAAGCTTCTGCTTCATATATGACTAGTGAATTCTGGACATTAACATTGAGTGAGTTTACTGTGATGAAGGAAGGTACCACCATACTTTTGCATGTAGTATGCATGTTTGTTTGGTTTGTCTCTTGTTTTTTTCTTTTCTTTTTCTTTTTTTTTTTTTTTTGTTTGTTTTTTTTGGTTTTTGGTTTTTGGGCCACACCCGGCGGTGCTCAGGGGTCACTCCTGGCTGTCTGCTCAGAAATAGCTCCTGGCAGGCACGGGGGACCATATGGGACACCGGGATTCGAACCAACCACCTTTGGTCCTGGATCGGCTGCTTGCAAGGCAAACGCCGCTGTGCTATCTCTCTGGTCCCGTCTCTTGTTTTTCTTAACAAATCGTTTTTAATGTGTCTTGACAATTCTGTTTCAAGCTATAAAATTTCTAAGCCGATGCTTCTCCTTGAAGCACTGTACTATTCCTTCAGATCTTAATGAAAATGCAGCATGGTAAGAATATTGAAAATGAGGCCCTGGAGCGATAGCACAGCGGCGTTTGCCTTGCAAGCAGCCGATCCAGGACCAAAGGTGGTTGGTTCTAATCCCGGTGTCCCATATGGTCCCCGTGCCTGCTAGGAGCTATTACTGAGCACACAGCCAGGAGTAACCCCTGAGCAACGCCAGGTGTGGCCCAAAAACAAAAACAAAAACAAAAAAAAAAGAATATTGAAAATGAATAGAGGAATGAAAAATTTATGTAATTAAGATTTTGTTTCTCTTATTTTTTTTTTTTTTTGACTTTTTATACTTAATCTCACCATTCTAATCTGGCCTGTTGAGTTGCATTTGATAGATTTGCTGTGATTCTGAAGGGAATTTCTTTATATTTCAGTTTCTTCTTTGATCTTGCTGTTTTCAATAATCTCTTGCTGTCTTGTCTTTTGTCATCCTTCTGATTACAATGTCTGGTGTTTTTTTTTTTTTTTTTTTTTTTGTCTATCTGGGTCTATTTTTTGCTTTGTTCCTTGGGGCCTCTTAAATCTGAATCCTGCACTCTACAGCTCTAGGAAATTTTTTTATATAATTTCTTTCAACAGTAGTTCTTCATCATACTTGCCTCTTATTCCTTAGGGAATCCAATGTTTTTTATATTGTGTCTCTTGAAGTCATCCCATAAGTCTCTGGTGTGCTATTCATTTCTTTTCAGACTTTGTCCATCTCCAGGTGTTTTCTAGATTTTTTTTAATATCATCTGGGAATTCACTGATATCTTCTACTACTGAAAACTTCCATTTACTTTTACAATTTACCTGCTACACTCTTCAGTTCTGCCACTTCTGATGATAGTGTTATCATTTTTTGTTTTCATTTCTTGTGCTTGAATGACTATCTGTGACATACTTTCTTGAGTTCATTAAACATTCTAAACATGATGTCTTAGTTATTATTCAAGTTTTATGGAGCTAGTTGGAACTAACAGAGTCCTCCATGCCTTTATTTTTACTCATTTAACCTGGTAAGCTTCCATATATCTTTCCCTCTAACTCCGCTATGCTCAAAGGCATAGTGAATCATTTTGATTCACTACTCAGAGAACTCTCTAAGAAATTAGGCTGAGTGCTATCTTTTTCTTCCTTGATGGTTCTCATTCAGTAACAATAGGGTGTGTGATATTTAAAGAGTAGAGCTTCCATAGCATGTGGTTCAGGGTAAAAGCAACCTTATGAAATTATAGATGTAAGATGTAAATATGGGACAAGAAGGATGAAAGAGAATGAAAAGGGTGTGAGATGTATATGTGAACTGTTAAAATTACAGAGGTGATGGAGGCTTCCTAGACCCAGATAGAAGGGAGAAAATCAGAGTTTTAATCTAAAGAAACCTGGAAGAATTAGCTACTAAGTTATCCTTGCCTATAAGGTTGACCAAACAAGTACAGTGTGCCTGATGTGGATTTGAGCTTGTTCTATATTCTTACCCTTCATATGACCTTGAAATCTGAAAGCACATTACTTTGACTTTCTGACTACTCAGGCTTTGAAATAAGGTCTGCACCGTAGAGGAACTTATTGGAAATTCAAATATAGTGCAAGAGATCAATTCCACTCTTGTATGGCAGAAAATGATGAAAATAAAAGTCCGGCAGAAAAATTTTCAACAAAATCTGAGTCAACCTTCTCAATTTACTGGTTTACTGTGAGCAGTGTTAGTAGTTAAACTCTCAGCTCTTCCTCATCTCCTAGTGTTTTATAGGATTTCCTGATCTAATAATATATCTTTGACTTTTGTTCCCACACTTTGAAACTCTTCCTTATTTCAAGTTTCTTCTTATCAAAATATACAGTAGATATTCTTTTATGTTTGACATCTATTGGTCCAGGACTCTGATTTTGTTTGTTCTTTCTTGTTTTAAATTTGCTATTCATGAATTTGAACCACATGTCACCATTATTCACCTTGCAGTTATGAAATGAATTTATCAATAAATATTTAACATGGACATATGTGCCTGAATAATTCCAGAATAATTTGTGTTCAGCATTTAGTTCAGACTTCTTTTCTGAAAGAACAATTGATGCAATAGAAAAAATGTGTCATTGCTCACTGTCACCTGTGAAATGACTCTTCAAGCATGAGCAACAGCTCGAAGACAGTGAAGGAGCATAGTGGATACTTTGGTAATTTCTAGGTGTGTAATGTTGTACATCAAAACCATATATATTAACACTATTATAACAATTCACCAAACTATGACTTGGGAAGAGATGTCCTTAACTCATGGAACTACTCAAGATAATGGCCTAGCCTGTGCAAATTGTGTTACTTTTCAGTACCAAAGTTATTTATTCTTTATTTCTTTCACAAATACTCTTTTAAAATACATGGGTATTTTTGAATATTTGTATATCATGTCTTCAAGAATCCCTGATATCTCACTTCTGCTATAATGCTATTCTCTGAAATCAGTACTACTAGAGTGGCCTAAGTAAGAATAGCATAATTCAATTCAAATAATCTCAGCCTGATTGCTGATCAATTATTTTCTATTGAATGATTATAAAATGATATTTTTAAATTAACTTTTATTTTGGTTTTGGGGTCACACAGGGTGATGCTCAGAGTTTACTCCTAACTAAGTGCTCAGAAATTGTTTCTGGTTTGGGGGACCATATGGGATGCTGGGAATCAAACCAAGGTCCATCCGGGATCAGCCACGTGACAGGCCAATGCCCTACCACCGTGCTATCACTTTGGCTTTTTTAAATTAACTTATAATTGAAATAAAAATAAATGAACATTTCTTTGTACATAATTGGAAAACATTTACATGTTTTCTGTTATTCCCCTCTCACACTGAAGAAATAGTTTGTATGTTTAAGTCTTAGAGGTATTCCTTTTGTTCTCTGTGTGTGGGAGGGGAATAAGACATTTCTAACACTTTTAATAGGGATATTATGGAAGATTTAATTTTTTGTGATTAATGCTATACCTGAATGAATATGTTTGTAAAAATAAATTGGCAGTAAATAAATGACACAGAAGGTCCCAACAATTTGCAAGTTATTTTTTCCTCAAAATTTCCTGATAGAGGAGCAATCAATGAGAAGTAGAAGCAGAGAAGATACAGGGACATTTCACAATACCCTGAATGCAGACTAGTTAGAAACTGCAATCTTGAGTCTAGCACTAGATCTGGTTGTCTCACATTCTAATAACTCTTTGGAAAAGTTAAAAAAAAATTCTTGCACTTCTTGAAGATCTTCATGCCAAGATCAAATTTGATTGTAAATTCTTGCCTTTGGTGATTATTTTCTTTCTTTATTTTTGTTTGTTCATTTGTTTGTTTTGTTTTTGGTTTTGACTACACCCAGCGGTGCTAAAGGGCTATACCTTGGCCAGCTAAGGGATCATAGGGGATGTCAGAGACTGAATCTGGTCATATGCATGCAAGGCAAATGTCCCATTTATAATATATTAATAGTCTTTTAAGATAACTCCTAAGAAATACTGTGTGTAACCTTAAAAATATTGTATTCTGAAAATATTCTTACCCATCACTTGATCTTTAGCTAGTAGAGGGACATGCCTCCAAGTTTGTGGCACTAATCTCAGGGTTAAAGATTTGAAAATTTTTTAAAAATAATACAACAGCATTTGTTGCACTGATTGACTTTACTCTTGAACTATTATTTTGTTACATATGAAGCTGTTTGATAACTCTGTACCCTGGGTAGAATTTCAGTATTAGAACCAAACTCTGTCTTTGCTTTAATAACTAAGTCTACAATGTTATCATTTCAGTGATATTCACAGAATCTTTCTCAGAAGGCTCTTTCTTTCCCTTTCCATAATAAGGAACTTCACTTCTGTTCATTTCTTATTGAGCCATATCAGTAATTTAGTCACTTTAGAATCCACGAACAGTAAAGTATAATGTGAAATGGCATATATAAAATGACCCATGTAGATTTGGGTCATTTGGTCCAAAATTTTTGGATGACAGAAACTGTGTACATCATCAGATTTAAAACATGTATTGTCTTTGACAAATTATTTCCATTATAAAAAAAATTCACACTGCTATTTTATGACATATGCACAAATTAAAGTCAAAAGTGTTCATTCAAATGGCATTTATAATTGGAAACACCCAGTGTTCTTACAGTGTAAGAAATTACATACATTTGTATTTTTATAGGCTATAATAGAATGCACTTGCTACAAAGAATCTTTGTAAAAATAGGCTATCAAAGACAAATTAAATAATTAGCTAGAGCTATGAGGTTGCATTGTCAAGGTATGGCCTCAACTATGCATGAAAGATATTAGCAATATATTTCATTTGGTTTCTGTGATCCGGAGAGATGAAATAATCAAACAATAAATGAAAGAAAATGCCATCAAAAAGATTGTACTGCTATTTTCATTTCACAGTTTTAGGTCAAAAAAAAAAAACATGATTTTATATCCTGGCTCTATCGATGCCACGGAGTTCATGATATTTGTGTGATTTTTTTTATGCAGTAGATTTGAATTATCATAAACAGTATAATATAAAATAGAAGAATGAGAAACACAACATAGAAAAGGATTAAATGGTTAGTCTCATTTGCTTTTCTTTTTTGGGTCATAACTGGTAATATTCAGGGTATATATATTCTCAGCTCTGAGCTCAGCAGTTGCTCCTGGAAGCACTCAGCAGGCAACGAAGGATCTTGAAAATCAAAGCAGGACCTCTTGCATACAAATCAATATAATTTTTTTTCTACTTGGATAAAGGAGATGATTCTACTGAAATGAAGTCAGTACTATAATAAATAGTTAAATAAAAAGATCCTCTGAAATTTTGAACATCTTAAGACAAACATGACAATAAAATGAGATTATACATGAATGACTTCAAATTGTTGGGAATAGGGGGCTTGAGCAATAGCACAGCAATAGGGTGTTCTCCTTGCACACAGACTATATGGGAATGACCATAGTTCAATCCCCTGACTCCCATATGTTCCTCTGAGAGAAAATATTTCTGAGTACATAACTATGAGTAAACCCTGAGTGCCACCGAGTGTGGCCCAACAGCAAACAAAAATATTTGTGTTTTTTTCTTAACTCAAAAACATAAGGGAATAACAAGACCCTCATAACTAAACTCTGATTTAATTTCAAGTTGAAAGTTGCAAACTGGGATGCTTTACTTTAGGGAAGAAATGATTTATTATTCTAGTTGACTGACAGATGCAGAGAAGGATGTGTCAAAGAGCCACATGATGAACAAGGTCATCCAACTATGACAATATCCCCCAAAGCATATTTTTATATCTCCATTATATAGTAACCGTTCTCCTTCAACAATTATAATACTCTCCTTTGCCTTGTTTCTTTTGTCTCTCGGCAAAATTCCAAATACACATGCTATACACTATCAACTACAAACTAGGTTGAAAATTTTCTGGATGAAAACTCTGCTCATTTGTTAGGAATAAACCTTTTGAAATTAACTTATTTATTCAATGTATTAATAGCTCAGTCAGCCAATCAAGCTTTTTCTCTTTTATTTATTCATTTATTTGGTGGGGGAAGGGTTGGGAAGGGTGCCACCCCTGGCAGTGCTATAGGACTACTCCTGAGAATCATGATATGGGGATCAAAATAAGAACAGGTATGTAAGAGGCAAGATCCTTAACCCTTGTACTATCTCTTCAGCTCCCCATATTTTTATTTGTTTGTTTTGTGAGAATGCATAAACACTGCCTTGAATGTGTGCAGACAACAAGCTAACATTCTACAAGGTTTCCATTAAAAGATGATTTAATTATAACACATCTCCCTCATTGCCATCTTCTCTCTCTCACTGAAAAGTCATGGATGTCCCCCAATTCTCCGATATAAGTAAAAAAAGAATCCATTATATGAAACTAAACTGGCTGAATGCAGTTATTCAAGTTTATCTTAATATTAACTTTGAAAGGTCAGATGAGAATTATTCTTCTGATTATCTTGCTGTGACTGATGTGACTGGCGGTTAATAATTTTCACAAATATTATCAGATAGACCCACAAATCCATTTTTTTTCTCTAATATATCACCAATTGTTTTAGCTAAAGTGCTGTTTGAACTGGCATTTGTTCCATGATCTCAAAATGTCATGGAATATCCTGACAATAAAGAGCAGCCGTAATATTACTTTTAAGCCCCAAACATATTCTGCTTACCAGAAAATGCAAAAACCTACTAGGAGCATGAGGGTCAAAGAAGTAGTTGAGTCATTTGGTGTTACTACTTTTTGATACTTTAATTTTTGCTTATGTGGTTTAAAGCATCTGGGGGTACGTAAATCATTTGCTGTTTGGGGTGGGTTATGTTGTTTACACAGGCACATTGCAGGAGGAGAAAAAAATTAAAGATAAAATTGGAAATCAGGAATTTTCATCCATAAAAGGAAAACCTTATGGTCATTCCATGGAATGAGCACAGTAATAATTTGAAAGTTTCCCACTGTACCACTAAATCTTGGCATCAAGCAGAAATGCCAAATGTAATGTTTCATAATTTTTTCCATGAATATTCATTCTTTAGCAGTTGGAGAAAAATATTGTCATTTATGTGGGACAAAAAAAAAATACTAAAATAAAAACATCTGGTAAAAATAGGCCAATCTAAGGGGAAACGAGTTCACTCATTGTATTCTGCCTTTTCTTTATAAAGTTTTATATACTTAGTATAATTAGGACTTTGAATATTATAACACTCCTATAAAATTGTATCTACTCGTATATTATCTTATGGGAAAACTGTCTCTCAGCTCTAAAATATTTTTTAATGTATAAAAAGGAACCTGACATCTAAGTATATGGCTGTCAAGAAATTAATACGAGATACTATGAGAAATCACTGAATCCAAATTCAGACAGTAAATGATGCTGTGTTTCTTTGAGGGTCAATTGCATAAATCATTCCTGATTAAATAAAATTTAATGGAACAAATGCTATTACTAAAATAAATGCATTTATAAATTAGAATTTAAGGTAACAGAAATTCCACAAAAGATCTATGGAATTTCTTGGAAAATGGATTTATAAATGCAGGTACTTCATTGTTCTAATTTATTTGAAATGATTTGTTATTTAATTACATGTTGTATGATTTGCTGATGACTTAAAATTTCCAGTGCCTTCCAAATTGATTCAGTACAATTGACTATTTTTACTAAATTAAAAACAAATATTTTAATAGGTTTCACATGTGTTTGAACTATGTGGCAAGACAACTCTCCTCCTTGTAGCCTACTTTTCTATATTCATTCAAAAGTGGCTACTATGTATGTTGAAATAGAAGAAAAATAAGAACTAGAAATTTATACTTTCCAGATTTCTTCTTTCAATGCTCAAAATTCAAGTCCATACTAAAGAATGCCATTCTCTTGCTAGCAAATGACGTGCACGTATGCATTTCTATCATGTATGGCAATAAAGACAGGCAGGAAACACTATAACTAGCGTTGTCCAACCAAAAAGATGCTTATTTATAAAAAGAATGAGACATTCGGAAAGGCATTCATTCTCTTTATGCTTCTGAAGAATCCTGTGTCTGCTTGTGATGTCTGGAACAGATGTGGCCATTTTGGGCCACCAGGATAACCAGAGTTAACATAGCAGTAGACAAAATCAATTTACCAAGTAGTTCATAGTAGAATAAAGAGCAAGGTTCGCTGATAGCATTTTCAAACCTCTTCATGATCAAAGCTAAAGTGGTTCCTTATGTTTTTTCTAATGTATAATGATAAGGGATTTCTTTAGTCTTAAACTTATTTGCATTTTAAAAGTCTATTCTTATACATTCTGACACTGATTTCTTTTTACTGATGCAACATTGCTTGCAAGAGTATAAGTGTTTCCATGTTTAAGAGGTTCAATGTTCCCGTAACATTTCCACCAAGACAGTGTCAATATCCCACAGACTACTGAGCATTTTCAGTCCCTATTCTCTCTTCTTTAGGACCTAAGTTTAGTCCTCAGATCCTATGGATTTGTTTTCATTAGACATTGTCTTTTCCTCTTGTTTTGTCCATTTATCATATATGAGATCAACAGCCATCGTCTTTCAGCTTTGAACTCATTTCACTTTGAATCATCCTATCAAATTCCACCCATTTTGCAGTAGAAACTTCTTTTAATGGGTCAATATTCCTTTGTGTATACACATCTTGTCTTTTTAGTCTACTATATGTTTTGATGCACTTGAGCTATTTCCAGATTATTTAAGTTTATCTGGGTAATTGATTTACCATTGTATATGTGTAAATGTTTTTGTTTTAGGGATACAATGATAGGACTCTATGCCCACTACTCACGGATCTCTACCACTTCCTGTAGATTCCTCCATGTCAATGTTTCACCCATTTATTAACCTCAGTTCCTCTCTTTATCAACCAAACTTTGTTTTTATTTTACTCAGCCAGGTGTCTCAAACTCACGGTCCGCGGGTGGCAAACGGCCCTCCATACAACATTTTGTGGCCCTGCCCTAGAGGAATCTCTTTTTGTTTTGTTTTGTTTTAGTTGTTTGGGTCACACCCCACAATGTTCAAGGCTTACTACTGACTTTGCACTCAAAGATCACCCCGACTTTGCCTCCTGCGGCCCC
Source organism: Suncus etruscus (assembly GCF_024139225.1). Classification (NCBI taxonomy): domain Eukaryota; kingdom Metazoa; phylum Chordata; class Mammalia; order Eulipotyphla; family Soricidae; genus Suncus; species Suncus etruscus. Next base: position 14,859,960 of record NC_064863.1, on the reverse strand, counting down.
CAGGTAAAATGAGTTTGAGACCCCTGAATCAGAGCAAGATAAAGCTGGTCTTATCACCTACTTATATTTGAGCACGAAGGCTTTACAAATTGTCAAATAATGTATAAATATTAATGAATATTTCAAAATGTTTGAGTGAAGAAAATAAAAATAGAATATAGAAATCGTACAGGCTGGATATAAACTGGATTTTCTAACTTCAATCTTCTTAACTTTTGGTTGTGAGAAGGTTTTGCATTCTGCGGGCTGTTTGGTTGGGAGAAGATGTTTGATGGGAATACTACATAATACTGTATAAGATTCAATTTTCAGCTGTACAAGTTACCTAAATCTAAAAATTGCAAAACTGACAATATCCCCAAATAAATTTCACTTGGCAAATCTATCATTTTTAATAGACTGATCAAATTTAACATCAATTAGACCCATGAACCTAATGTATATTAAATTTTAAATATAGATATTTATTTACTATTTACTATTGCCTGGGAACATATCACTCCTGTGCAAAGCAAAACAAACATGATACATGGTCTTCTTTTCCAAGCACAATGTAGATTTATATTGGAATTGTGCAAGTGTATGCTAATAATTCTATTTAAGCATAGATTGATTCGCATGAAAATCTTCTGTTGTTATGTAACCAACTAAATATCCTCAATCCTTTTGATTACTTATTTCCATACTTTTGTATAACTTAAAAAGTAATTAGATAAAATTATTTTGATTAATTTTACATTGATATTAATGTCTTTTCCAACTCTAAATTCATATGTTGAAATCTCATTCCTGTGTCAATAATAATGGGCATATTTCTTTGGGATGTAACTAGCTCAGAAAGGTTGATCCCACATACATGGGTTTAATTATTTTATTAGAAAGATCCTAAATAGTCACTGATAATGGGAATGGTGAAGAGGAATATTCAAAACAATATGGACATTCTCAAAAAACATAGGAATGGAGAGTCCAGATATTTCAATTCTAGGAATTACACCAACATCACAATGTAGAAATTATATCTGTATTTCTGTGCTCATTGCAGCAATATTCAGAATGGCAAAAAACTGTAAACAGCTTAAATGTTCCCACAATTGGATAAAGAAACTATATAATATGTATATACACTAAAATATTATTTGGCCTTAAGAAAAGATTTGCTGTTATATGGATTGATGTAGGAAGTTTCATACTAAATAAAATTAGATAAAGGGAGAGAGATTCACAGAAAATGAACATAGATTAAAAATAAAAATTGCCCAAAGTTATTAGAAACAAATCTTCAATAGGACTCTTGCTTCTTTGGGGGTATCAGAGATAGGATGCAGAAAATAATACCAGATACAAGATGATGGCAAGACATGGTCACTATAAAGGAGAAAGGGTGCTAAAAGGTCATTGATCATAATACCCTACTAGTAGCAGAAATATTAACCACAATTTCTAAAATTTATATTACACTGCCTGTAATAGAAATAAATTGGATATAGGAGTGGTATTAAAGACATTAGTGTAGGGAAACTGAGGACATTGGTGGAAAGCAGTGAAGACTAGTGAAGGTATTATGCTGAAGTATTGATTGTTTGAAAACCAAATATGAATATTTTTTTACTAATGGTGACTAATTTTTTAAATTAAAACAATTATTAAACAAACCCCACAGAGCTTGATAAGAAATGATGAGAAAGTCAGCAATAAGAGTGAATGGCACATATACATAATGAAATATCACATGGATATAAGAAAATTTAATGCAATTTGCTGCTATGTGGCTGAAGTAGGAAATATGATAAGAGAGAGAAACAGAGACAGAGGTAGAGAGAAGAAATATGTCTTCCCAAGAGGGAAGGTAAAAGGGATGTTGGGAACATTTTGGTGAGAAATAGCACTGATGAAGGATGTTGAACATTGAATGACTGAAACTAAATCATGAACAACTTTGCAACTTTGAAAAAACCCAACTGTATTATAATCACAGTTTTTAAATAAATTAATTTTAACAATAAGAAAAAGAAATAGGGTAAAGTTAGGGGGGAAAGGGAAGGAAAGATACAGACTATATAAACCTCATATGTGAGATATAAAAGAAACACACTAAGGAAGCAATAGATTTCTAAAGACAACAGAACCTTAAAATTATTTTTTAGTTTAAAGCATATCACTGTAGGGAATAATGGGTAGATTATATAGGGGTTGGGAGGGGGATCCAGAACATAGTAGATGGAAACTGATTTAAGGTTGTGATGCTGGAATGTTTAATGCATGCATTTTTACCATTATCAATACTATAAATCACAGTACCTAAAATAAGATGAAACTTAAAATAAAATAATAAGGAAGTAAATCGTCAGACACAGAATTTGAAGGCACTATAATGTTGGTTAGCTAGCTGTTTATTAAATGGATAGAATACATTTTTGTTTGTTTGGAGGAACCACACCTGACTGTGTTCAGTACTTATTCCTGGCTTCATGTTCATGAAACATTCCTGGTGGTATCAGGAAACCATATATGGAACCAAAGATTAAACCTGCCTTGGCTATATGCAAAGCAAGGTTATAATAAATAAATTATATATTATAATACAATATGTATAATATCTCTAAAACCCAGTAAGTGCTTGAGATTCATGGATCTCTGATTCATGGAAATTTTCCCCCAACATCCCCATTTCATGGAAATTTTATTTTCAGGAAAATATTGACATTCACTGTGATTCCACCCTGGCTTTAGGTGTATATACCTGAGACTCGCCCATTTCTGGGAGGGGTCTTGGGAAGCAGATATTACTTGTATCTTTACCTGAAAACCCCCCCCACCCCCCCCACCCCCCGCTCATTCCTGAGAGTGGTCTTGGGAAGGTTAGATAAGGCCTTTGGGCCAAGGGATTAGGGCTTTTGGTCTTTTGCCAGGATGGAGGTTGGAGGTGACATGGATGAAAGAAGTAAGGTGCAGGGCTAGCTAAGAATGGCATGCGTAAATGGTTAGCAGCCACATCTGTTGGCTAGGGCAATAAATATGTTATCTCTCTGGAAGCCTGCCTGTGAGTGAGTTCAATACCAGTCGCTTTCCTGAACCCAGACCCACCGGTTAATGGGGGATGGAGCCAAGTGGCTGGGGCCTAAGAACAAAGGCCTCCATCCACCATCCAAGGCCATTCTAAGGGCTGTTTTTTTTTTTTTGTTTTGTTTTGTTTTTTGTTTTTTTATTTAAACACCTTGATTACATACATGATTGTGTTTGGGTTTCAGTCATGTAAAGAACACCCCCCCATTACCAGTGCAACATTCCCATCACCAATGTCCCAAGTCTCCCTTTTCCCCACCCGACCCCTGCCTGTACTCTAAACAGGCTCTCCATTTCCCTCATACATTCTCATTATTAGGACAGTTCAAAATGTAGTTATTTCTCTAACTAAACTCATCACTCTAAGGGCTGTTTTTGTATAGTTCACAAAATATTGTTTTAACTTAGAGAGTTAAAAGAACAACAACTTACTCATTTTCAAACAACATGTTTAATTAAAATTATTTATTGAGCACATATTTTATGCATATTATAAATAAATATATAATATAGATAGATATACTAGATATTGATAATAATAATAGATATAATAAAATGTGAATAAATAATGAATATGTAAAGTGTTTGAACTCGGGGTAGGCACTGGGGGAAGTTTGGTTGAATTGAATATAGTTTATCTCACAATGATGCAGGAGTTAGTCTCTACTAAAAATGAGATCATCTACAACATAAGGTTAATGACTAAGTAATGGAGTTAAAATTTAAGGTTAAATACCAAGCTGATACACTGCATTATGTAATTCTCTCACATAATGAGGACGGGTCATTAAGGATTCAACACTTTCAAGCCTGCTTAACCCAAACAACAATGAAAAAAGAATCTAAACACAATTTCCCAGCTTTCAGATGGATGAGGTTAAATTGGGCACGACAGCAAATAATGAGGGATATTAGGAAAGAACGCAAATCATCTAGTACATTAACGAAGCTCCTGAGCAGTTAATATTCAAGATCTATCACTCTAGTGCCTGAGAAACAGTCCTATAGCACAGGCCAAGGAACTGCATCCACGTCTCTCCAAATTTAAAGACAATCTTTCCTGGGTGATCAGCTCATGGGTCGCATATCTCTGCTTCCTTTCTGACCCTGCCAAGTTCTGAAGCAGACTGCCACCTCTTAGCACTCTTATCCCAGATCTCTGTATTTGGGGGGAACCCCGGGGGATCTACAAGGTGACCTGTTAATACTCTGAAAGGAGGGAGTTTCCAAGGGTCTAAGAGCGAAGCTATGCATTTTATCAAGAGCAAGTTACCTTATCCTTGGACTGATCTAGCTCTTGCAGATAAAGGAAAGCCAAGGAGTGGAATTTCATTGCTTCAATTTCATTGAATTTCCTGGTGTCACCAAGAAATAAGGACACAAGTCAGGCTTCCTGAGAGTGCCCAACTTAAAGATCTTTATAATGGGGTGGGACATGGAAAGCATTTGTCTTACAAGCAGCCAATCAGTTTCATCTCCTACCTTATAGCTAGTCTCCAAGCACCATCAGGAGTGATTTTTTTTTTCAAACTTAGAAGGGACATATTTGTGATTTTCTATTTATATTTAGCTTGTAAATACAAGACTGTAAATGTATTAAGAAACTATTTCGGGCCTGGAGAGATAGCACAGAGGCGTTTGCCTTGCAAGCAGCTGATCCAGGACCAAAGGTGGTTGGTTCGAATCCCAGTGTCCCATATGGTCCCCCGTGCCTGCCAGGAGCTATTTCTGAGCAGACAGCCAGGAGTGAACCCTGAGCACTCCCGGGTGTGGCCCAAAAACCAAAAAAAAAAAAAAAAAAAAGAGAGACTATTTCTGTACTGCATAAGTTAAAATCTGATAAGGATATTACATTCAGTTATCTGAAACTTCCCATCTCAGAGTTTCACTTAATGTGGTGGGTAACTTCATCATCTCAATAGATACCACCAGCAGGAAAGTTTCTCTTTCATGGCTTCTAGGACTTTCATTAATCAGTGTGCATACAGTTTTTATTTTCTATATCATTGTCATTATCAGCGCTATCATCATCATTTTCTAATGGGAAACCTGTGGCAGCTGAAGCACCTTTAGTTTCTTGGACAAGAGAGAAAAAGCCAGTTTTGCTGAAAGTATCTTGTCTCTGATAGAAGACCATATTCTCTGCTTTGGACACAATTTGATCTTCAGAACAGGGGTGATTTCTGAGCACAAAAACAGAGAGCTTCCCCGAGGCCCAAAACCCTCAAAAATTTTAATTCCTGGAATCTTAAAAATTTACCCTGAATGTCAAGTTGTTATTTATATATATTTCCTGATAGTGCCTGCTTTTATGAGACTGGTTATTTTATTTTATTATTTTATTTTATTTTATTTTATTTTATTTTGGTTTTGATAACACACAGGTTACTCCTGGCTCTGGCTCAGAAATTGCTCCTGGCAGGCTCAGGGAGCTGGGTTTTGAACTACCATCAGTTCTGGATCAGCTGCATGCAAGGCAAACGCCCTCCTGCTGTGCTATCTCTCTGGCCCTGAGACTGGTTATTTTAATGAAGAAATGTTAATGAAATAGGTTATTAATTAGCATTTCCATAATAATTGTATCTCTTGTTCTGAACAGAACTTTTGTTTTGTTTTGTTTTGTTTTGTTTTGTTTTGGGGGGGCCCACACCTGGCAGTGCTCAGGGGATACTCCTGGCTGTCTGCTCAGAAATAGCTCCTGGCAGGCACGGGGGACCATGTGGGACACCAGGATTCGAACCAACCACCTTTGGTCCTGGATCGGCTGCTTGCAAGGCAAACGCCGCTGTGCTATCTCTCCGGGCCCCTGAACAGAACTTTTACTGTGGTGAATACTATACGAAACTCCAGTGCTCATTGACTGAGGAGTCTTGTAAACCAAAAATGCTCATTTTACCAGCAACACATTCAGAAAATTTACACATTCTTTAGAAATCTTTACAATTTAAGTGATATTTTCCATTTTCATGAATTGAAAATCAATAGAATTGATTTTTGTTTAACTAAAACTGAATATGAAATGTCAAAAAGCTGGTTTGTTCCTTTTGTTTTATTTTGTTCCTCAAAAGGTTAATTTCAACTGAGTATAATCATATCCAACAACAATTTTTTAAAATGACTTTATGGATATACATTAAAAACATTTGAACTACTGTCTCAATTTTAAGTTAACTTCTGTCAAAAGAAAAATACTACATAGAATGTTTCTATCATTATTTTTTGGGGGGGCCAATATTTAGGAAATGCCAAAATGAAGAGTAGATAAGCAAACTATTTTTTATCACACTTGAAGAAATAGCACTTTTTTTTTTAGTGGCTAAGGCACAGATGGCTATGTTCAGCAATTACTCCAATTTTCAAACATTACTTGTGACAAAGCTCAGGTGATCATACAGAGAACCAGAAAATAAACTTAGGTCAGACTAATGCAAAGCAATCACCTTATCTATGTACTAGGGGTCCTGTCCCTAGTACTACGTTTTTTTTTTTTTAAATAGGAAACTGTTATTTAAAATTTTCATAATACAAACTTAACATAAACTTTTAAACTTGTAACATCCAGGCTCTTAAGGATCTAAAAATACTATATGGAAAAATTTTAAGACACTTTTATTAAAACAAAGAAGCAAACAAACAAACTCTGGAGGCTCTGGAGTTGGAAATGTGTATGTATGAAATTATTCTTATAAGTATTGTATGGGGCATGCATTTCTGGATATATCATGCCTAGGCATGTGTCATTCACATCTCTCCTCTTGAGACTTTCCAACTTTTATTCTGGGTTATGTATCAGGGCTCTCTCCACTTTTGGAGAAGCCAGCACTCTCTTTTGCGTACTTTATGCATTATTCTCTCTTTCAGACCTTTCCCTCTCTCTCCTCCCTCAATATCTTCAAATAAAACAAAAAAATAATAATAATGTAAAAATGGCATTACAATAAAAATGGAGAAGACATAGCGATAAATTAACGGGAAAAGAGATTTCTTTTATAGCTATTCTTCCTATTTAAATAGAAATGCTACTTCTTTAACTCATACAAAAATGAGTTAAATATTTTTGATATGACCAAAACTTCTGTAGAATTCCATATTTGCAAAAGAATGATTACAGCTAATTCTACTCAGGATACATTACTGAGTGTTGTTGACATCTGGTAAAAGAAACATTCAAGTCAAGTTCTTTAAATAAATAGAAGTGAGCTCTTATCCTGTAAGATATCTACAGGTAGCTCACATCTGGCTGTCCTGCAGCAATTATATGAGGCCATTAAGGATCCAGACTCTCAGGAAAATTCTAGGAGCAGACTTGTGGAAAGGGAAAGAGATTGAACATAATAAAAGAAGTAAATTCATCACTGTATTGGAATAACTAACGGCTGCAACAAATAACTCTAAAATTTTATTCATTTGTCAATTTTGTCTCTTACTTAGATAATAATAAAGCTGGATGTGTGAGTAGTTTGACTTTCAGTTCTCTAGAAAGTTTCTTAGATTCTGGCATTGGTGACAGCTGAGAGACCTGAGTTGTAGTTTCCCAACTACCTTCTAATGTCAACATGTGACTTCTGTGCATTCCATTTTGCAGGTGCAATGTGTGTAAACTAATGATATGAATACTGTACACATAAACATAGAGTTGGTCATGAACTTCCATAGTACTGTGTTTTCATTTCTGCTAGTTTATACTGATCTGGTTTCACCTATTCTGGAAAACTGCTATCCACCTTACAAATCTAGATGAAAGTAATAATTTAATGCCCAAGGAATCATATATAATCATCTTTTCACTACAAAGAGCATTGCTTACTTATGCCTCCATGCTGGGTCCTTTTTTCCTTTTACTAAAATATTCCAATATGTTCACCAAATATGTATCTCTACATTCCATGTACTGAGTCTCAGAGAGACTCTGAATCCTGAATGTAGGTGTAGAAGCGTTACTTTGAGGACTCCCTCTCTTTCAACCCCCCAAACATAACATGACAGAGTCCTAACAACTACATCCCTTTCACATTTCTCAAGTTGACTCTTTGCCTCCCATAAGCCACTGTATCCATTCAGCTTATAATTTTTTATTATCAAATTACTGCTCAATTCTATTTTATTTTCTTGACTCTAATACTTCAACAAAGATTTGTATATGGATGGAAAAAGCCTTCTTATTCTTTATTACTCATTATTGTTATCGTTATTCAAAACATTCCTTCTTCCTTTATGGAAAATAAGTGGTTAACATACTAAAAATAAAAACTCTATCCTAGACCTCAAACATCACAAAAACCACATTTCAATATCCATAAGAATGACTCTACTACAGGAAACCTCACGAAGGCCTTCCAAAAGAGACCTGTGAATAGAAAGGACAGAGCATGCAGGAAATTAGAAAACAGAGAATATCAGAGTTATCATTTCCCATGACTAAAATGAATTAGCTGCTATGAACCAAAACACACAGAATAATTCTCCTCTACCAGGTGGCCTGATCACTAGAAGGAAACTGTTTCTTTGTAAAGAAAGTACGATGATGAAATAGGACATTAGGTATTACATTGTAATGCACAATATCATTTAGGCATAGTGTACATGGCTGGAAATGACCTTCAAATACTACTACGCAATAAAAGAATTTGAATCATGGAGAAAGCTTTTAAACAAAAGGTTTATGAACATAATTTATGTAGCCAAACTGCCTGTTTGATCAAACTGGATGCTAATAGCAATCTCAGAAGTTGTAAGACTTTGGTGGTGCTACTCTTTCTGATTCTCAGAGGTTCAGTTAACTGTAAAATACAAATAATATTACCTCGCAAAAAGGCAATGATGAGGCTTTCATCTGCCTCTCTCTGTCTCTATTTGCCTCTCTCTTTCTTTCATCTTTTTCTTACATGCATGTGCACACATATGAACATATATGTGTCCATACACACACATGAAAGCATTATCGTGGAATTGGGTTGAAGTCTGCTTTATGCATACAGTATCATAAACTTGCTTTTACACCCTACACATGAATTTTCTCATTTCAGCTTTGTCTCAGATTTTCCTTTATAATGAGAGAAAAAAAAACAATGTTCTTATCATAGTTTATCATTATTTAAAAGATATGTAGACCTTCATTTAAAAATCTTTATTATACTCTAGGAAATATTTGAAAATTTATTAGAGTTTCATCCCTAGTAAGAGAACAAATTGAAATATTTGACCCAGAAAAGTTTACTCTTGGTTTGGTGTTCTTCAAAATGAACTATATTATCTTAGCAAATGTCCATGACATTCAACATTTTTTTTCTTGAGAGAAAAGATGTTTTCCCTGAAGGAAAATCAAAGGAGCCTATAAATCATATGATTTATACAATAAGACATAGCAAAGAGACTGAGATTAGAATTGCAAGCCATGACTCAGAAAGTTGTTTCCCTGCCTACAAAGTGATGAGCTATGACTTTTAGGAATATTATTCAAAATTATGTATCCTTACAAGTTCAAGTTGAGTCATAATCTTACTTTCAAATTTATGATCAACAAACAAAAATTTGTTGCGCATTATGTTTAAAACCCTAATACTTTCCTCTGTTATCCTGGTCTAAATATAAGAGTCTAAAGACATCTTGCATAAGTTTTTCATTATTTTTGGAACAATGTACTTCTAATTTAGCATATCAATATGTAACTGGGGCAAAACCATCCTTTTGCAAAGAAAGGGAAAAATCATATGTGTTATCTACGATTAAGTTATTCCATGAAGCAGAGCCATTTCTATAGCAAAAGTTTCATACCCATCAAAAGGCATTAAGCATTTGAAAATATAAACAAATGAAGTTAGAAAATCTGTAAAAACTGCAAAGCAAGACAGGATTGGGAGAAAGAAAACATTTCATAAACAGTTTAAATTTTTACTCTTTCTTAAAAGTATCTACAACTTGATTTTAAAAAAGAAAAGCTTTGTTTTTCAGAATATTTAAAATGAAAAGTTTCTGATATTTCCCTGCCTTTTTATATAGAGATGGACTATGAAATACTAAGTTATAAGTGAGAATAATTTCATGTTCAGATGGTTCTGGAGCTTCATATTTGATGATAATGAGCTAGAGTTTGCTGGAAACTTTTTTTCTCATGAATTCAGCATCCATGAATTACTCTCAGAAGCCCCTTACATGGAGTGTTACATGTGTCTTTTCTCCTTTAGAAAGTAAACAGCAATGTGCAAATATCGTTTGCATGTCCGATTGCCTGTTACTGTCAATCTTGGGGAGAGCTAGAGAATTCATAGTTAACGATTGCAGCATTTGGAGGTCTGTGCTTATTTATTACTAGAAAGAATAAAATATAATGAACTTGATATGGACAAGGAATGCAAAGAATAAAATATTTCTTTCGGACTGTCGCCAGGCAATGGAACAAATGAGATTTATGGCAGAATTGGATATGTGATTTATAGTTGCGCTTGTTCTTCATTTAAAAGAGGAAATTAAAACCACACTTGCATATGATTCAATCTTTGATCGCTAGAGAATAGCTGTTGTGAATTAATTATTACAAAGTCTATTAGCCCTGTTCACCTCAGGTGCTGTATTCATTGAACCTTCCAACAAGTGTCCCAGGAGAAAGGTAATGATTCTGGTGTTTTATTTTGGGTTGGTTAAAATTATTCAAGGAAAAATAGCCAGCATTTGGCATTTCACTGAGCAGTCTATATTAAAGCAGCTAAGTAAAGGCCTTGTCTTATGGAAAAAAACATAGTTCTAAATAAGACCAGATACAGTGCTTAGTAGGTTCATACTAATTTTTTTTTTTATCATCACCCTCCTTGAATCACATGTTTAAATTTGGGTGAAAAGACTCAAATCTGCAGCTCTTCCAGTTCTTATGCATTTCTATAGGTATGTGTAGAAAATATTTATTTCACAAGAATGTATGCCTTCTTTAGTTTCAATTGGAGGTCAAAATAATATACTCATGAATATTTCAAGACAGAAAATATAACTATGAATCACTGGAAGGGTTCTAAGCAGTGGCAAACAAGGAATCTGTTTAAAAGATGTTAAAAATAAATACTTCATTACAACTTAAAAGATACTATAGCTGTGCAATTAATCATCCCAAACCAACATTCTTTGAAGAGATCATAAGACTACAGATGGCGTACAATAAAAGTTGTAAAAGAAGACAGCCTATGAAGAGTTTGAATACAGCCATATATTAGAGGATTTCTAGGCTCTCTTGCATATTTGAATCTGTAAACAGAAAGTCAGTGACTATGATAGAGCAACATCAGAAAGATTATGTTGACAGGAGTCTGGCTCTTTAGATATTTCTACTCTGGAAATTGGGCATGTCCATTTTTCTTTGACTCTCTGTAGAGATGACTGTAGAAGAGTAAAACTGTAATAATGGAGAGTTAGTATCCTTCCGATTACTTGTGGTAGAAAAATAACTCAGTAGTGCTTAAAGAAAACCAGAACAGATACTGTCTCAAGTTCTTTAGGACGCTAATGGGTTTTAAGAACTTCAATAAAAATAACTAGAACTACTGTTAGCTCCTTATACAGGACTTGCTCTGCAGCTCTACATCCATTTTCCTATCTCATCTCTGCTCAGTGGCAGTTCTATTCAATGATACCAACATTCTAGATGGAAATTTCGTCTTTGTTGGGAAAGAGATAACAAGCTGTTCACAGCTTGTACTACAACTAGAAAAATGGGCATCTCTTTCCTGGAAGTTTCAGGGCAACCCCCCCCCCCCAAATTTCGACAGTGATTTGCCCTATTTTTGTATCAATTGCTGTGCCAGATTTGAATAATCAACTGAGTTCGATTGATGCTAAAAGGTGATAAAATATTATATATGAAATCCTATCAGCAACAGTAATGTAAAACACAGTGCAAAAACGAAAACAAACAAAAACAAAACAAAACCAAGCATGTACCATTGAAACAGATGGATTGGTGGGAAGGAAAAGAGGGAGCAGAATTGGTTTAAGGAAGTAGACCTGGATAAAGGGGGCTGGAGAGATAGCACAGCAGCGTTTGCCTTGCAAGCAGCCGATCCAGAACCTAAGGTGGTTGGTTCGAATCCAGGCGTCCCATATCCCCTGTACCTGCCAGGAGTTATTTCTGAGCAGATAGCCAGGAGTATACCCTTAGCACCGCTGGGTGTGGCTCAAAAACCAAAAGAAAAAAAAAGGGGGGGGGGAAATCAATGTTGAAACATTGTATGCCTAAAACCCAGTTATAAATAACTATACATTCCTGGTGACTAGGAAAGAAACAAACAAACAACAACAACAACAACAACAACAAACCTTAAGTGTGTCCTGTGTCCATTTCTACTTAAATTTAAGATACTCAGAATATAATGAAAGTGGTCCACAGAGATAAATCACCACACCAGCTCCGACAAACCCTGAAGCAAAGCTGGACAAGAGAAAAAAAACAAAACAGATGTCCACTACAAGCAAATTAAAAAATGTTCTCCATGTTAAAAAAAATGTTCTCCAAGGATCTTAATTTTATATATATTGACAGTTAGCTACAGAAGAAATATGAAAGATTGTCAGAAAAAAGTATTAATTATTTGTTAATTTATGCCTTTACATACTGTTCAATGTCACTATTTTGTGATAAACACATATATATTAATTATATACATATATGAATTCCACAACATTTTTGTGGAACTTGTGATATAGGGATTGTGTTTATAAAGTAACTTATTACTAAAGTTAATTTTAATATCAGCTTATTATGGTAAATACAATAATAAATATAATAATGAATAACAATTATTCACAATTATACTAGCTAAAATATATTGGAAATTTGTTTTATCTTGCTTTCTTTTATTCTGTTATTCCCTACTCTTTTTTTTTTTTTTTTGGTTTTTTGTTTGTTTGTTTGATTTTTTTTATTTTTGGGTCACACCCTGCAGTGCCCAGGGGTTACTCCTGGCTCTGTGCTCAGAAATTGCACCTAGCAGGCTTGAAGTTTATATGAGATGCCAGGGATCCAAACCAGGTCCATCCCAAGAGGCCACATGCAAGGCGAATTTCCTACTGCTGTACTATCACTCCAACTTCATTTTTCCTACTTTTTTAATATTTATAATTGTATTAGATGGTATATATCAAGGGTGGCGAACACGCAGCTCTTGAGCCACATGAGGCTCCCGGCCAAAATAAATGCAGCTCTTTGCCTCTTATCATGATTTTGTATACTGTGACTCTTTGCCAAGTTTGGATTTTTTTTCTGCTGCTTCTGAGGAGGGACCTCTGAGGAGAGATCTCCAAGCTCATAGTCCCGCCCCCAGGCTGTGTCCTCCCGGCTCCCATCCCTCGGAAACAACTGCATGGGCCAGCGAGCGGGGGACCCATGTGTCACACACATGTTGGGTCACATCTGGCCGTTAGTTCTTAGTGTGGAGTACGCAGCACACCCTCACCATCACTGCAGGATTTTGACCCTCACTCAAAATGGCAAAATGCAATATGTGTTTAATAGATCATTGTTAAAATTATATGCTTTTGTGTGAGTGTTTGTCTGTTTTGGCAGGTCACTGCGTGCTGTGGCTCTTTGGCTCTCACAGTTAAAAATTTTGGCTCTCTGTGTCGAACTTGTTTGCCTCCCCTGGTATATATGATCATGTTATACCCACTATCTTTATTTAAATTATAGAAAAATATTCTTCTTACATAATTTTCAAAGTAATAATTTGATGGATATATACAATCCCATTCATATATTTCTGTTTCTTAACTTAAAATGTATATAATGTTCAATATTTTATAACTATAAACAATACTTCCACTAATGTGTTTTTACCAAAGCCTTGCATGCGGCCAACCCTAATTCAATCCTTAGCATCCTATATAGTCTCCTGAGTTAGGGGACCAGGAGAAAGTCAGACAAGAGAATGGTCAGATGTGAACCCTCCCAAAAAAATCCATATATAAATGTGTTGGTAAATTTTGCCTTTGTTTTTCATTTAGTCATTGACTTGTTGATTTTCCTACAATCTCAACATGTTAATTTGTAAATTTGTTGGAAGGTTGGGGTAGGAGAAATAGCATGGAGGTAAGGCATTTGCCTTGCATGCACAAGGACAGTGGTTCAAATCCAGGCATCCCATATGCTCCTCCAAGCCTACCAGTAGTAATTTCTGAGTGAAGAGCCAGGAGTAACTGGATGTGACCCAAAATAAAACAAAAAAATTGTTGGAAAATTAAACTATTTAGTAAGTATTTTTGGAACCCATTTTAGGTATTATGAAGCACTAGTATAGATATTTCATCTGTCTTAGGACAGAAGAGATGGAATAAAGGAACGATACAGAAATGGAAGAATGAACAGGAATCAAGATTATAATTAAATATTAAAACAAATGTATATTAAAAATGTATTACATAGACAAAATTAAAAGAGTAAAATGGCATGGTTAACTTGGAAATTTACATGTACTTTAGTATGGCTAAAGATCATATGGATTGTAGAAGCCAGATATCTGTAGGTTATCTGCAGACATTGAAAAGATTAAAATGGGATTCCTATTGATCCATTTCTTTCTATATTTGTACACAATAGTCTTGCTCAGATTTTTCCCTTCAGTTTTATTGAATTCTCTACCTGATATAAAATCTGAAAGATAATGTTATCTCAAAGCTCAGAGGATGGGATGAAGTAGAAAGGAACAGAGGAGTACAGGTAGATAAATCTAGTTTTCTTTCTTCTCTCATCATAGAATGCACAAATAATTTCCTTTGAAAAATACTGGCTCATCTTTGGTTGACATAGCATAATTATCCTTGTGAACCATTCTCAGAAAGTAGAAAATAAATGTGTTAATATGTCAAAGATTTCCTTGTACCATTTGTCTTGTCCAAAGTTGAGATTACAAAAAGATGCATACCACCCATAAAAAAAAATCACATTACTTTTTCATTGAATCTAGGAATTATGTGTTAAATTTTTTATTGTTTTTTCCTACTGGGAAGAGAAATAAGGTAACTATATTTAATAGTTTAATATTTTAAATTATTAATTATTATTAATATAATAGTTTTAATATTTAAAAGTCAACAAAAATAATTGGAAAAGGCACAATTCAGATATTCAAGATCATTTAATGGGTATTCTATATTTTCTTTTTGTTTGGTTTGGTTTCATGCCACACCACGCAATGTCCAGGGCTTACTTCTGCTTCTGCACTTAACAATTACTCCTAGTGGCTCATGGAACCATATAGATGCTGGGGATTGAATCTGGATTGACTCTTGAAAGGCCAACACAACCTGCTGTACTATCACTCTGACACCTACCTCTATACTTCCTTACAGCAGGTTTTATATATGATTAAAATATTTTCTTCTCATTCATGGTGAATGAGAAGTGAATCTAATAGTTGTACAATTAATCTGATTCATGTCACCAGACTGCAGACTATGAGATGAGGACCACAGTCAGTAGAGCAAGAAAGCAATTATTCTTGGAGAATTCTAGTATAACAGAGCAGAAGAGACTAAGTGTGACTCTATTCTTAAGTATAAATTACATTTGTTTGTTTGTTTGACCTTGCTTAATTTAGTTCTTTGCATTGCACATGTGAAAGTTATAAAGATTATCAGAGGGAATAAGTGAAGGAGAGGAGAAGTGGGTGGAATTTTTTGGGGTTGATGGATGGCACTGGAATTTTGGAGTGGTCCTGGTGAATATCTGCACATAGAGATGATAAACTAGAGCTCTGCAGTTGTATAACACTATGAACCAATGTTAAAGCAATATAAAAGAGAAACCATGAAGCAAATTACTAACCCATCATTTCTATACAGAGGAACTGAATTCTAGACTTCTGCTTCCCTTGCACTTTTAGTTCCCCTCGGGGTTGGCCCATTCTGACTCATCCGCCTAGGTAAGTACAGCTCCCGAACTTCCTCTCAAAGGCAGTGTCACTGGACACAGAAAGATATACACAAATTAATAGCCTGCACATCTGTTGTTGCTAATTCACCTGCCAGAAATCCCAAGCCATGCTACTAAGTCAGGAAGTAGTAAAAAACAAAATAGTGGTCTGAGGGTAAGGGCGGGGGTAGGGTTGAGAAATAAATGGTTTCTCTGGAGATCTGAGTCCTTTCTCTATCTTTCTGCACAACTCATTAGAGAACTTAATTGAAGCACTTTCCTGTCACTATCTGTCTGTGAAATAAAGATAATTATTGCTGCCCTTTCCTTTGCCCTTTGATAACTTCACAGGGGTGTTCAGAGATGTTATGAAGATTAATAAGCCAAATGCTTTCGAGTGCTTAAAGCTCCCCACAAGGGAAGAAGCAGCAAATTAAAATCCATTGCTCTGAGAACAGGAGGGGCCAGATAGCAGAGTCCAGTAACCAGATCCCCTGCAGTCCCCAGCTGTGGTGGGGCTCTTTCTTCCCATGACTACCTGGTCCATAGGGAATGCGTGAGAAATCCATCACAAACCCCAGCATCCTTACTTGGTCCGTATGTCATCTCAATGGCAGGAGTCTGGAGAATACAATACACCTTACCCATTCTTTGTCTCTGAATCAAGAGATGATATGTGACTGGTAAAGAGACCTTCCAGTATATCTTCATCATGATTCCTGGATTCTGGAGCTAGATGTCCTCATATAGCAAACGAATATGGCAGATTTTTAGATTAAAGTTGCCAAAGTGGGAGCATCACCCTTGATTATATGGGTGTTTGCAAATATAAGCAGTAGGACTGTGATAAGAAATAGGCAATTAGAACTAGAATCTGAGATGCTGTCACTCCTACATTAGTATAAAACAAGTGAAGAGAATTGGCACATAGAAAGGTAAGAAGGGGCCGGAGAGATAGCATGGAGGTAAGGCATTTGCCTTTCATGCAGAAGGATGGTGATTCAAATCCCGGCATCTCATATGGTTCCCTGTGCCTGCCAGGGGTAATTTCTGAGCCTAGAGCCAGGAGTAACCCCTGAGCACTGCTGGGTGTGACCCAAAAACCAAAAAAAAAAAAAGGGGTAAGAAAATGGGGTCTTTTTATTGCATCCAATTGGGAAGGAAACAGAAAGAGTGATGCCCAATTTAAGATCTATGACCTACTATAAGAGGATAACTATTTAATATTATCTTTAGTTACTTCCTGACAATTTTTTGTAGTAATAGGTAACCATTACTATAGAATTGGACAGTCGGTTGAACAGATGACTTCCAAAAGATAATCTGCTAAACCACTATTTAGAATATATGTATGGGAATTGATCTGGTGAATGTGTCTCTGCAGAGGCATTTAATCACAAGTCTGGAAGTGAGATCATCTAGAATCAACCAGGTGGTCTCTGATACAACCATATTTTTAAGAGATCCAAGGAAAGGAAATGCGGAAGAGGCCTATGAAGACTAAGACTAAATGCATGAGAGCCATATGGATGTGATAAGAATGCTTGGATGTATGAGAATCAGGAAAAGTTAATTAACTACTTGCCCCTTAAAATTTCAGAAGGCCACAGACATGCAAAAATCTGGCTTTAGACTTCTCACCTCTAACACAATGAGAGAATGCATTTCTGCAGTGAGCATAAAAACAAAATTTCACAAGCATAGGCTTGAGTGTCTGGGTATCCTTTGATCAATACAAGAGGAGAAAAGAAGTTGATTCCACTCTGCCTGCTCCTTTTTAGCAGAGGCTGAAATTTATATGTTGCTGCACTGAACTATGCCATGACACTACCATCTGCTCCCAATAAAAATGATATGAGAATGATTTTTTAACAAAGAAACTGGAAGAACCGAATACTGCTGGGGAACTAGAATGTGTCTGACATACGCCCCTCTCCCTTTGTAGAGTACTATTTTGAGACGACATGACCAGCTTTCAGATGAATAGCATATGATGTTCATCATCTTGGGTGTCAATGCTGCCTGTATAGTATGAAGCAAAAAATAGATTTTGACCACCCATTGACTACTGGTTAAGCTAGAATAAGAAAAAATATGAATAATTTGCAATGTATAGAAAAGTAAATTAGACATTTCTGATTACACTTCTCTGGAATTATAATCATTCGAATGAGTTAGCAGTTGTCAAATTTGAATGTCAGAAAGGTAATGCTTATATTTTCATCAAGAATTGCAAAATACCCTGCTGAATAGATGATTAATAGTTCAGGCACCATTATAGCTATAAGCTCAGGCATGGCAAAGAACAAAGGCTGGGTGCGGTATAATAGATATGTGGTATGCTTGGTAAATCCCAGTTTGTCTTGAACCCATGCACACAGACTCAGTACCTATCTTCAAACTTTTATATTTCACAGAAATATGCAGAAGCATTTTGAGCAGGATGGAACAGCAGTAGTCACAGACTGACAATTAAAATCTTCTCCTTAATGTTTTGTATTATCTTTCAGCAGTGCTGGAATTGAAAAAAAATAAGACTTCAGGTGTTCAAAAGCACAAGGATAGAGTCTAAAAAGATGGCCTGAACTGAACCTTAAGACCCAAGATATGATATTAGACACCACTGTGATGTGAGAGAAAGAAAAAAGCATTTTCCAGAGAGTTTGATTTTGTCTAACTCAAATGAGTATGCCAAGGAGGGAAGCATCCCAGGGGTCAAATAAAAGATGATGCATTATCTGTCAAATTTTCAAAACAATAAATGATGATAAATCTTAGCCCGCTTTTTATTATCACTACCCATGGTCAGGCCTAAACGGTATCAATGATAAAATGCTCCAAACCATGTGGTGGAAAGGGATATTGTGTGCTTGACAAAGGAGTACAGACGAGCAGAGATTGCCTGCTCCCTAAGCATCCTGGTGGTACATGTATGTCAGTAGAGAAGAGAACGCAGCACCAGATCACATGACACTCTCTCATCACACAACATGACAAAACACATAATCCAACGTGACGCCATACCATCCTGCACAAGAACACAGCACACATCACAACACACGATGCAATGCAACATGTAAAACCACACCACAGCACACCAAACAATGCTACACCACAGTGTAAACCACCACAACACATAGTCACACCCAAGAATACAATGGATCACACCGCAGCACATCACACAAAACTCCACCACAACACACAATTCAATAGCAGCCTCAGGATTGAATTTGTGGCTCTGAATTTCATCTCTGACATTTCCAAAATGAGGCTCTCTGATCTTCCCATCTGGGTACAAATTTCATAGCTAATTTATTGTGTCTTCGAAGGACCAAATGAAACCACACTTGTAAAAGAAAATCAGAAAAAAAATCATAAATATACAAGTCAACCCTGATATAATTATTACCTTATTTTTTAAATTAAACATACATTCTATAACAGTGGGCATTTTATCTTTCTTACATGTGTAATCCATTTGACTTTATAAGGCAAACTATTTCTCACTCAGATGAATACCGGTAGATAGGAAGCAGCAAAACGTGGAAGCCCAAAATAGTCAAATATTGACTTCTTTAATTATTGTATTATTTTGGGAGAGGACTGTTTAACATTACTTTAAATTACACCTAAAGAAAAGATGATTAAAAGAAAACATTTCAAATGTTCTCTTTCTTCAGATCTTGCTACTCTCTACTCCATTCTGCAAAGAATATTCCTTAAATATGTGCTGAACCGGGGGAGGGGAGAAAAAAATATATGTGCTTCACGAGTCCTGGTGTCCAGATGAGAGTGACATGATTCTGATAGATAAGATTTCGACATCTTGAGGCTCTCATCTAGATTCAGAAGCCCTGATAATCAGTAGGGACAGGTGTTCTGGCAGATGTGTGGATTTACCGAACCAGCATACATTTTTTCTAACTTGAAAAGTCACTTTTGATTGCCAAATTTTGCTTTAGTCAAACAAACATTGGGGAAACCCAACTGTGATTGTGATGCTCGTGAACTATAGAACAAGATCACATCAGAAAGGTAAAAAAGGAATAGAAGATTCTCTAAGTGGACCTCTGGGAATTTATGAAACAAAGCCCCATAATTTGTCTTATTTTTCCAAGATTTAATGTTATCTCTTAAGCAGTTTGTCCCAGAGTTCTGAGCTTTATGTTATCGATGTTAAAGAGAACTGTGGAGGGATGCACTGGAAGAGGAAACTATTTGTAGGAATCCGTCAGTTTTCTATGTTATTGGAATCCCAGAGGAGAGGATACATTTTTTGTTTTTTGGGGGGGCCACACCCGGCGTTTCTCAAAGGTTACTTTTGGCTCTTTTGACTCAAATTGCTTTTGGCAGGCTTGGGGGACTATATAGGATGTTGAGGATTGAACCTGGGTCAGTCCAGATTGTCTGTGTACATGGCAAATGTTTTACCTATCACTTTGGCCCTGAAATAATGAGTGTTAACACGTTCTTGACACAAACCATTTATCAATTGTATAATTGAATATATTTTTAGCCTATACCATTTACATAAGGATATATGACATCATTTTAGAAAACCCTTTTAAAGGTATATGTGTAAGCTGATTGGATACCCTATACTTTCATTTACATATGTGATCTAATTGGTTTTCCTACAACCTTTATTTATATAAGGAGTATAACATTTATTTTATTTTATTTATTTATTTATTTATTTTGGTTTTTGGGACACACCCGGTAATACTCAGGTGTTACTCCTGGTTCTTTGCTCAGAAATTGCTCTTGGTTGTCTCGAGGACCATATGGGATGTCGGGGATTGAACCCAGGTCTGTCCCACGTAGTCTGCAGGCAAGACAATACCCTACTGCTGTGCTATCACTTTGGGCCCTAGAAAGAAAATTTTGTAATAGTGGGTGGAAATGAAAGATAATCAGGAATCCCTCCTCAAAAGACACTGTTCAAAGATTGATCTATAAAAGCTGAAAAAGTTTTTACAGATAGACAAGAGGACTTTGGAAGGCCAAAGACAGGAAAGGCAGAAGGCAGGGAGGTAGAGACTATTAAAATAGTGAAGCATTTCTTTGCTACACACCCATCTCTTTTCCTCCATATAATTAAAGATGGAACCACATGTTAAATGAAATAATCTATAAGAAGAAGGACAAATGCAGATAATCTCACTTATACGTGATTTGTAGAATAATTGAACAAGGAAATGCATTAAAGGGGGGGTTCTGAGATTATTATTGGACTCAGGAAAGAGGACAGAGATGGGAAAAAGTCAAAAAGGGGAATATGATGATGCAGATGGGACGCAATGGGGAGGTAGGGGTTGAGGAAACTCAGTTGCATCAATAGTGTTAGGGTTAGGTTTAGGGTAGAGGAAGGACAGAATATACCCAAACAACAAAAACAATGACACTGAAAGTATGAGTTCCAAACTTCCAAGTGTGTCTGTCAAGTTGCAAGCTTGGGTTGGGGGTAGAAGGGTACCTGGAGACATTGCTGAAAGGAAGTTAAATTGGTGGTAGGAATGATGCCGGAGAATTGCATGCTTACAAATCAGCTATGAATAACTTCGTAAATCATAGATAAAATTTAATAATTTTTAAAAGGTGACTTTTCCCACCACATAAGAGGTAAGGTGTATTATAGACTTCAAATTTCTGTGTATTATATGAAGTTATGATATTTACCAAATTAAAAAATGGTGTTAGGAGTTGAGGTTAGTTTTTTATACATCTTCAATGGGCCAGACTGATATTGGTAGTTTTGAGAATATCACACCCCCAAATCTACTCCAGCTCATTCTTCAAAGAAGTATGGTAGGTATGGGTTAGGAGCTTGGAACCTCTACAGGATAAAATGATGGGAGCATGACCAGCTAGCACTATGATTATACACTATTAACTACTGTTTATTTCCAACATCCTGTCATTAAATTCAGGCCAATTGTTATAATACTTGAGATTCAAAACCATCTTATATGATACTGAATTATTACTTTTGACTAATTATCATTTCAGTTCTAATTTTGATGGCATATACCGAAGATCAACACATTTAAGAATCCTAGATATTTATTGTGAAATGGCAATTTTGTCACATATTGGGCCGGAGAGATAGCATGGAGGTAAGGCATTTGCTTTGCATGCAGCAGGTCATTGGTTCAAATCCCGGCGTCCCATATGGTCCCCTGTGCCTGCCAGGAGCAATTTTAAGCCTGGAGCCAGGAATAACCCCTGAGCACTGCTGGGTGTGACCCAAAAATCACACACACAAAAAAATTTTGTCACATATTGCAGTGCTATAAAGGAAAAGAATTCCAGAAGTAAAGGTGGACCCATATGTTAACATAACAGCAGACCTCTTCTGCAAGAGATCAGCTTTTTGCTGTTATTTTGACAATTATATTGACTTAGAGAAAAGATATGTTGCAATCTGTGATCCAAACCAGTTATTTTAATCTTCGATTTTCATAAATAAAGCTCACATTACAGCTATCCTAGATGGTGAAGATTTTTATATATACTAAGGAAAAGAGGGGAAAGAGAAATAGGATGGGGAGGGGAGTTGGAGGGAAAGGAGAGAAAAAGGAGGAAGAAGAGAAAAGGAAGAAGAGGAGGAAGAGAAGGACGTTGAGGAGGAGGTAGATGGTAAGTAATGAATGAGAAAAATGAAGATAGAAAAGAGCTAGAGTTGAGGGACCAAATAGAGCTAGATAACAAGGAAAATTATTTTTTAAATGTGGATGGAGTGCCAAATTTTTAAATAAATATATTTATGAGATTTTAATTCAGCTATTCCTCAAAGTTACATTTATGTAAATATGCGTATGGTAGGATCTCTGTTGTATTCAATCTTATCTTAATGCTGTATTTGGTAGATACCACTCTTTATATTAAAAAAAAGAAAATTTAAATCCAACATTTGTATTTTATATTTGGAGAAAACAGAATGCAAAGCCCACTCACTAATAACCTCGAGATAATTGAAATAGCAAAATTAAAATAAAGAAGCCAAATTACCTAGTTTTAATTCAAAAATTTTAAAACTTTAACACACAGCCTACATAGAGATTTTGGCAAGCTTATTTTTAATTTATAATTTATATATTTATAATTACCAAAATGCAGAAGAACCAAGATACCCTTCCTTAGAGATGAATGATATCATAGTGATCCATCCAGAAAATGCAATCATGCAATACTGAAAAAAAAAATGGGTTATCAAACTCAGTTTTACTGATGAGTTTAATAGCTGTGGAACAACATAGATGAAACTTAAATACATATTAGTAAGTAAGCAATGTCGATATGAAATACTGCATTTTTGCAAATAACATTTCTGGAAAAGGTCAAAGCAGAGAAAGAGTCAAAAATAAAATCAATGATTGCCAATAAGGAAGATATATTGGAAGAGAACAAAGGATTTTTAGAGCGAGTGGAACCCTTTATATGATACTTTAATCGTGGGTTTATGCCATTAAACATTTGTTAGAACCCATAAAATGCATACACAAGGAATATATTTCATTGTAAACTATTGACTCCAGGTGATTGTGAAATATTAAGGTGAGTTCTTCAATAGTAGCAGACACATGCTTCACTCTGATGAGGAATGTGGTTGAGGGATAGGCCAGGATGAGGTGAAGAATAGAAAGAAATCTCTTCACCTTCCACTCAGATTACCTGTGAACATAAATCTGTTTGAACAATAAAGTCCATTTTCAAACCATCAGGATGAGAGACGGATACAGATAAGTCAATGGCAGTAGTCCCATTTCTATTCTATTTATGGAATCTGAAACACACCTCAAAATAGTTAAATGATTTTAAAGGTGGACAGTGAGTGATATTCTGCAGTTGTACAGATGTAGAATATGTCTCTTTATTCACTTCTTGTGGGAATCTCTCTACCTAGTTTAAAATTCTCCCACACAGTTACTTAGGAATACATCCATTTCTCTGAAATGCTCTACCCATGGATTGCTATATGTCCTGATATACATACAGAAGGAAGTCTATATCAAATAAGTGCTAAATACTAACCAACTAAATCTTTGCTAAGCAAAGCATAAGGCAAACACGAATATAAAAGAAGCTGAAATCACTAAGAAAGATTTAATAAACAGTGGCCCAAACATGGGTGGTGAAAAAACTGAATTGTTTCTAGGTTTTATTAAGTAAGTTCTGGAAGTGGAGCATTTCATTTCAACTTACTTTAACTGATCAGTGTTCCATAGATATGTGTCCAGTACTGCTTTGAGACAATTACTAACAAACTAAATGCTGGGAATACCTAGGAATGCTCACAAGGACCTTTGTGAGATTCCAGATTCATTTTCTCCATTTAAGTTGAGGAAGGGCTAAAAGAAAGGTCTCTGGGTTTTTAACATGAATAAAAAGCGTCCTTAAAAAAATAATCATGCCCCCTGGGCTGACCACATAGTCCAGGGGAACAAGATCCTCCCCACACCAGGCGGGTCTTCAGGGCCACGCCTGGTTAATCGGGCCCTGGGGGGAGGGGGGGAGAAATTCCTCCCTATGCATCCAAAAACTACAGACCCCCCCCTGCGCGTACTTCATTTATTGAGAGTATGTTTTGCATATCTAGAATGTTCATTTTTATTCTGCCATTTCACACACCCCTACAAAGCTCTTTTTTACTCCTTAACTCTCTAACCCCCCCAAAAGTCACTAACCTACATTACTCTTTTTAACTTCAGTTGTGTACAACCCTAATCACAGACCAAAGCCGTGCATTGTGTGTAACAACCATAATCTGTTTCAAGACACATAAATTGGACACGTATTTCTTTAGAATATTTTGTGTTTTTTCTCTGACAACTGTAATTCTTACTAAATGTTATCTTATACAATGACGATTCTAACCACTTTTTATCTTTTCTTTTTGAGCTGTTTAACAAGGAATTTTGGTGAAAGAGTCCCCCAGTTTAATGCTTATGATTGAACCATATCATGGGAATTGTTGGAATTGTTCCTATGGCCCCCATATGCGCCAATAACACCACGTGGCATTGTTCCTTTTTTGCATAGGCACATTAAAATGGGAAAATACTATACATACAAATAAGATCCTATCTAATAGAGATTGGAACACACAAATCTGGTAGTGCAGGGGGACCTTACACCCTGAACATTGACCTGGCACAGACCTCAGAAGAAAGGGCATTTTCCATTCACCCCTGAACCAGGGAAGTCATCCACGAAACATCCAGGCTTGTCTATAACATCACCTCGAAGTAATCCTCTACCATGGAAGACCCTACACTGCTCAGACATCGACCTGCTCAAAATAGACTTCCCTTAACACTGAGAAGACTTAACAACCACAACTACCTGCTTACAGGACAGGGCTCCCTGCATTGCCCTTTGATTGTGAGGTGAAAGGAGAGGACGCTCCACATCCTGACTTCAATGTAGGATATGCAGATTCCAGGATCTTTAATACAGAAACATGATACCAACAACAGAGACTGTGTGAAAAATAAAAGTGTGTTGGCACTACAGACAATGTCTTGGATTGGACAATCTAGCTTGCCTGGAGCCTAGAGTTGGTCTTGTGCCAGGAAACTTCAGGGGTCGGGTCTCTTTGTATTTAGGCCAAGGTTATTCCTTTCCATGCCCCTCATATTTTGGTGGGCCTATGCAAACAACAATTGCCACTCTAACACCATTTTTACTGTGCTCCTTTGACTCTAATCCTTAAAAAGAACCCACTTAAAATTTGAGGTTAACTTAAGCTAATATGCCTGTACATGGAAATTAAAAAAATACTATGCCTCTAATGTTTAAGGAGTTACGTAAGTTTTATGGCTTTAGATTGCCTTCTGTGCTGTTAAGAAATATTATAATGTGTTACAATCTTGGAACTTGAGGGACAAAGTAATTGTATATGGATTCAGTCTTATTTATCTTAATGTTCTTTGGCTGAAATTTCAAAGTTAAGATATCAGCAAGGGGACTTCTGAGAATTATGTTATGGGTGATTGTCCTTCCACTGTAACTTTACCTTGTCCTCTTTCTTTGCATCCTTGTTCTCATAATTAAAAATTTAAAAATAAATTAAAAAAAAAAAGAAATTTTAACTCTATCTCTCAAGTTGGCACTTCATCATTCATCCCATATGCACTTCTGGCTCTTAAAGGCATAGAAGCAGTTTTCGGGTTGTTTCTGAAGTTTGAATTTAATTAAGGATCTGAAAAACTATGTCTAAATGTGTGCTCTCAAAACTCAGGATATCCTTAATTCCAACACACCCCAAGCTCTTTATATTCATCACATTCCCTGTCTCTATTATATTCATTATATTCTCTATTTTGTATCTCCACCTCCCACTTCACTAACCTTATATTTTCATGAACAGCACGATCATTAAAAAACCTTCAATTTCTAAAAAAAAAAAATAATCATTAAGAAATTTTTGGGAGATCAAATCCACAGTCAATCCTAGGCTAGCTCGGGCAAGGCAGACACCTTACCGCATGTACCATCACTCCGGCCCCAATTATTCACATTTTTAATTTGAAGTTATCTACAAAAAAGAGAAAGATATTTTTTGAAAAAAGGCATTTTTAGATTTATCATGGATTAATAATTTTGTAGAAGTTTAATTTTGCATTATGTCACCACCACTCATAAATAAAAATAAAAAAAATTGCTTTTTCTTATATGAGATATAAAAAATCATAATTAGGAAACAAAAAATGGCCAAAATCATCAGAACAGGAAATTGCATTTATAAAACTGAATCTCCATGGGAGGTGAGTGACTGGAAGGGACCCTTGGACCATTGTTGAAAGAATCCAAAGATTCTGGTGATAGATGTAGTGTGGAATGATGTGTTCACAAAAGAATTACAATACTGTAAGACCTCAATAAAAAAAAGATCGATTAAAAAATATTTCAGGTTGGGGCTAAAGAAATAGCATGGAGGTCAGGCATTTGCCTTTCATGCAGAAGGTCATTGAATCCTGGCATCCCATATGGTCCCCCGAGCCTGCCAGAGTGATTTCCGAGCATAGAGCCTGGAGTAACCCTTGAGCGCTGCTGGGTGTGACCCAAAAAAAAAAAAAAACCAAAATCAAAACCAAAAATTTCAGGACTAGAACTGTGGCGCAACAGTAGGGCCTTTGCCTTGCATGCAGCTGACCCAGGACTGATGGCAGTTCTATCCCCCACACCCCATATGGTACTCCAAGCCAGGAGCAATTTCTGAGCGTATAGGCAGGAGAAACCCCTGAGTGTCACAGAGTGAGGCCCTAAATCAAATTAAAAAATTTCAAAGCATTGGGAGTGAAACTAAAGAAGTAAAAGAGAAAGAGAGAAGAGTCTTAATTGGCCAGTGACTTAAGTTAACCTGGGTCTATAACAAAGGTAGGGCAAGGGCAAAGAAGTCTAAACGAAGAGAATTAGACTGGATCTTATCTAATCTTTTGACTGATGAATTAATTATTTTTCACAGATAGCTTCTTTTTTTTTAATTTGGGATTTGGGTATTTGGGAGTCTTAGAACAGAACACACATCAAAGCCAGGAAAACTTGGAGAACTGCATTCAGGAAACAAAATGAAATGAGCTTGAATTCCAAGCAGTTGCTTCTACCCGGAAGGAAACTATGAAAGAAAATTAAGTCTCAACAAGTCCAAACAGATGTCATTCAGAGCAATGGTGCTGGTACTGGAAAATAATACAACACCCCAGAAAGACTTGTGCTAACATCTGAAACACTTAAGGACAAATGGTTGAAAAAAAGACAGTAATGAGACCCCATTGCTGATAAAGTAGCCCTGGATTTTCCAGAAGAGTCCATTTTTCTTTTCTTATCACTTGAAAGCCTTATTAAGTGAGTGGCGCATCATAGACAAACACACATCTTAGGTGAAAGACAAGAGAGGAACAAAAGAACATGAGCTGAGAAACGTGAGTTTGAGTCTGAATAGCAAAGTAATAGAATTTCGTACAATTATTATCATCACTTTCTTTATACTGGCTACTTATATTTGTATACATATCAATTAAATATGTATCCTGATAATAACTATAATAACTTGATAATAACTTGATAACTATTTACCTATTGTCTATAAGTTAGCATTCACTACTTAAATATATATATATACCACTTCCTTACCTCAGGCATCCAATTGAATGATCATGGACATGAATTAAATATCAGATATAATTGACCTTTCAATGCCTCTGGGATTACTTTTGGACTAATTCCTAATTGTTTTTCTTTGTAATTTCTTATAATCAAGGTCTTTGTACCAAACCTGTTTAAATTTAGTTCATTTTGAATGACCCCAAAACTTAATTGGCCTACTAGCTTTACAGGTATCAAGACACTTGTTTGCTTTGTTTAATGATTCATTGGCACACAAAGATAATACACACTTCATTCAAGTTGGTAGATGTGTGAGCTTGAAACCAGTTCAGATGCTCCATTCTACTTGGAGTTTCTGAGGAAGGTGCCCACTGGAATTGTGGGTAAGAATTATGTGATTTCTTTATAAAGGACTTCCTTATTTTTTCAAAACAAGAGTAAATAGTAAGACAATTATATTTCATTTAAAATGAATCCTGGGGAGACAAGAAAAATCAAAAATAGACATTTCATGGCATTACTTTCCTGTGCTTGAAAATTTTAAATGAGATAGTTCCCAGATTAGAATTTCTAACTGAGTGGTCCTATCTTCACTTAGGTTTCTTTGTCAGAAAATTTTTTTCACTGAAAACTGCCCTAAATATTATTCCATAGGAGCTGACATTATTCTTACCAACTTCTTACTTAAGGTCTAAATAAGTGACTGAGGGGAACCAGAGCAGTGGCGCAAGTGGTAGGGCATTTGCCTTGCATGTACTAACCTAGGACAGATCATGGTTCGATCCATATGGTCCCCCAAGCCAGGAGCAATTTCTGAGTGCGTAGACAGGAGTAAGCCATGATCATCACCTGGTGTGGCCCCAAAAAACAAAAATAAATAAATAAATAAACAGGAAAGGAACATGACTTCCAAGAGCCAATTGATCAAAAATATACCATAGAAGCAAAGGGACTTTTTCATTTCTATAATAAAACTGAAGATGTATGAAGTCAGACATCTGTCATAAATCTGTATTCCTCCACATTAGGTGAATCTTAGAAGTATTTAAGTGAGGGGCCCTGAGTGGCAATACAGCAATATGGCATTGCCTTGCTGTACCCAGGATAGACCCAGATTTGGTCCCCAACATCCTATATGGTCCCCGAGCTAAGAGCGATTTCTGAGTAGAGAGCCGGGAGTAAACCCTGAGCACCACCAATTGTGGGCAAGAAACAAAATAAAACAAAACACAACTGAAAGAAGTATGTAACCGAACAGGAGGCTAGCACACACTCCTATTACAAAATGAGGCTCCTTTCAGGGACTTGATTAATTATAGTTAAAAAGTTCAATTTCCCTTTTGCTGATCGATTTTATATGTATGTATATATGTGTTTGTGTAACAATTAGAGCCCTCATTAAGACAAATGTGATTGTCGGTGTTGTTTCTACAAAGAATGATATTTATAAACTTTAACTCAATAGTAGCTTTTATAGATAAGTATTATAGATACCAAAGAGATTTTCTCCTTAGGAAATAACAGTGAATTCACTACTCAGCCAGAGAAATTACCTGTCATTCAAATTTCATCTTTTACTCTTCAAAATGGGTGATGGCATCTCTAAACATAGTATACCTTTTCTAAAATTAGACATGTGAGTTACTTTTCAGTTTAGCCTTTTGTAAATACATTCCTTATGATGAATGGACATATATTTCTAAACATTATTAGAACTAAGAAACAAAAGTTGAATTAAATTTAGATTAGACACAGAAAAAATATCCATTTAAAATGAGCAAGAAATGAACCCTTAGAAATCTAGTTTTTCTGGTGGCATCTGAAGGAGTAAGAGAACAAGGGTTTGAGTATAATTTTTAAGTCAATTTTACTTTTTTTTGGGGGGGGAGTCGTATAGTCTATTAAAAGCACAATTTAATATATCTGGTTATTATTAAAGGTCACTGAATTCACGTTGACACTGTCGAAACCTTGCAATTCTGGTGTGAAGGTTTTCTAGAATGCTGGCACAGAACATAGCCCAGACAGCAGAGAAAGGTTTTTATAACAAAAACCGGGCCTGCTTCTGTGAGTTCTTTTCAAACTGCCCTTCTTTCTGCACACCCCAGAGTCCTGAACATCAAATACTAAGGCTATACCTTGGGAATGAACTAGAATATCCTCAAATCCTCCTCCATGTGACTCGAATACAACAGAATTTCTAAGATTTCAAAACTAATCCACTAATGTTTTCCATACACGGTTCTCTGGAAGACTGTTAGGATGGATGCAGATTTAAGACATTCTAAGATATTGTAATTTTGAGCTGCATTAAAACACTTAAAAATACATTTGAAAGATTTAGGTTTTCTGAATATCAGAAATGGACTATATTCCCATATATTAATAGATCTCATATGTGTACATACAAATATATGCATATATATATATATATTATTATATATGATTGCTGAAGACTTAAAAAACTGTATTTCTTTTGCATTAAGATTTCTGATTCTGGGGCCGGAGTGATAGTGCAGTGGTAAGGCGTTTGCCTTGCATGCAGCTGGTTCAGGAAGGATCTCTCTGTTAGATCCCTGGCGTCCCATATGGTCCCTCAAGCCAGGAACAATTTCTGAGCCCATAGCCAGGAATAACCCCTGAGCATCATTGGGTGTGAGCCCCTCAAAAAAAAATTTCTGATTTCTAATTTTATCTTTTAAAGAGTAATCTCTGTTTCAGAAGTGAATCTACTTGGGCCTCTGGAGATACATTTTATAACATTAAGAAACCCAGACAATTTGAGGTTTCAGATAATTTTTATGGAACTAGGCCAGATATTATTCAAAGTTCTATTTTTACATTACTGACTAGTAAGCCAGGATTTAAAAGAAATCAAATTGAGAAAAATACCTGTTTATTTAGGAAGTGGACCAAAAAATAAAGTTCATTTTTGACTTTTAAAATGCAAATGGCTTTACCAAGATCAATACTAGGACTTCTTATATAGGTTCTTCAGAGACCCCTGAAAGATTATGGATCTTCCTGTCTTACCTTCCAACTTTTCTTAAGACCCAGAAACAATAATCAGATGGCCTAGATGGTTCTCTTTCAGGTTCCCAGTGGAAAAAGGTGGGAGTGAGCTCAGAAGCCAGCTGTTGGATCTGAAATTTTGAAAATATAGACCTTTCTGACCTTCTGTTCCTTCATTACTAAAAAGCTAATAACATTCAAATTGCCCCACAATTTTATCAAGATATTTAATATTTTGCAAGTATTTTGTATATAAAAGGTTCTCAGGAGAGAATCTATATATTTGACCTTCTATTTGCCCTCTAGCTATTGTGTTACTTTGGCAAAATATTTTATAAAACTTGCATCTCCTAAATA
Source organism: Suncus etruscus (assembly GCF_024139225.1). NCBI lineage: Eukaryota > Metazoa > Chordata > Mammalia > Eulipotyphla > Soricidae > Suncus > Suncus etruscus. The sequence goes on along the minus strand of NC_064863.1, from coordinate 14,828,525 downwards.
CAAGTGCCTAAAAATGCTATTTAGAAAGTCTCAAATTCCCTTTGCATAATTTAACTAATGCTTTCCCTTTGGTCTGATTGATTCCATTTCTTTCTTCCTTTCTTATAGCCTTTTATTGCAATGTAATTTGCAAGCCTAAACATTTTTATACATTATTCAGAATCATTTTGTGTCCTGGACTCTGCTCTTTTATACATCAGCACTTAAATTTTGTATACTTCTTTGGACATAGTGTAGAGTTCAATTTTAATTGTTCTCTCTGTTTTTTATTTTGGTCTACAGTGTTCTCAGATATATAGCAAATACTTAACAAATTTTTCTTTTTTCTTTTTTTTTTTTTTTGTTTTTTTTTGGGGGCCACACCCAGCTGTGCTCAGGGGTTACTCCTGGCTGTCTGCTCAGAAATAGCTCCTGGCAGGCACGGGGGACCATATGCGACACCAGGATTCAAACCAACTACCTTTGGTCCTGGATCGGCTGCTTGCAAGGCAAACGCCGCTGTACTATCTTTCCGGGCCCACAAATTTTTGTTAATACCTTAAGATATGGGTGTTAGTAAACAAGATGCTATGTAGCACATATCTTTGAACAAAACAGTTATGGAACCTTTCTTGATGGAATTATCTCGTCTACATTAGGCAGTTATATGTACTCTACAATAGTGGTTTAAGGGATGTATGGGCACAAGAAAAGTACAGCTCTACAGGAAACAGTATTTTGTTACTAGCCTATCTAGATACTCTAGATCATTTGGAAATTTAGAATTTCCCAAATTCTAGATTTTGCTCAAAAGCAAAATGACTTAGTCATTTTTATTATGATGGTTCATTATTAACAGATAATACATCATTTTATTACTTTGTTTGGGTTATAGACCCTTTGCATCTTAAAAATGGTGAAAAGGGAAATTGTTGTAAAGTATCTTAAAGTGTGAGAGATATAATCATCTTTGAGTATGATAAACAAGAGAAACTAGTTTATTAAAATTGATAATAAAAATATTGAATAGTATCATTTTCTGAACTTGAAAATCTAGGATACTATGAGATATTAAAATCACCTACCTTCTTTTTCACCATCAAAATTCAAGTCTATACCACTCCTAGAGATATACCCTAGGACCACAAAAACACAATACAAATATGCTTTCCTCACATCTATATTCATTACAGTGCTATTTACAATAGCTAGAATCTGGAAACAACCAAGATTTTCTTCAACAGATGAATGGCTAAAGGAATTGTGGTACACAACACAATGGAATATTATGCAGTCATCAGGAAAGATAAATTCATAAAATTTTCCTATGCATGGATGGATATGGAAACTATTATGCTGAGTGAAATAAGTCAGAGAGAGAGAGACACACACCCAGAATAGTCTTGGTCATCTATGCATTTTAAGAAAAATAAAAGACATTGTAATAATGCCTAGAGACAATATATTGAGATGAGGACAGGAAGACCGGCCCACGATATAAAGCTCATCACAAAGAGTGGTGAGTGCAGTTAGGGAAATAACTACACTAGCAACTACCATGACAATGTTAATGAGTGAGAAAAGTAGAATGCCTTTCTTAAATACAGGCAGGGCGTGGGAAAAATGGAAGATGATGACATGGGTGGTGGGAAAGTTGCACTAGTTAAGGGGGGGTGTTCATTTTATGACTGAAACCCAACTACAATCATGTTTGTAACCATGGTGCTTAAATAAAGATATTATAAAAAATTCAATAATCTAATCAACTATCTTCTAAAGGAAATTCTGGAGAATGACACAGAGCTTAAGAAGGGGCAAATTCTAACATGTCTTAAAATAAAATTGCCTGGTTGTGGAGGGTGAGAAAATAAATTAATTGCATGAACACAATCTTAGAGGGTGAGAGAGAGAATCATAAATTTAGAAAAAAGCTTCTTCAAATTATAGGTAAGTGCACTCGAAGGAGTTTAGGTTAGTACTGTTCTCTCCTGAAACTCTTCTTGTTGTTTTATATGTTTAAGTCTGAGTCTGAAATAAATAACTTATGTAACACAAATTTAATAAAGTTGATAGCCCCAGCTATCAGTCAGGCTCTTTAATCCAAAATCTACCACAATGATGGTGGAGTTATATTTTATCATGTACTAAAAATAACTAAAAAGAATGATGTGCAATCATTTTTCTTCTCCCTACTTTTCACAGAATTGAATTTATCCAGAACTTTTGTATGATTTTTGAGAAAAGAGAGAGGGCCTTATCTTCTAAAAAGGGTCATGTTGATTGATTCCAAAAACTCTAGAAATCTGAGTTAACATGACTATATCCCATTATAATGGGTAATGTAAAGATCAGGTAGATTGTCTCTAGAATATGTCAACTCAGGAAAAACATGGAAAAAAGCTTTGCATCATACAAGTGAGCCATTTGTTTCTTTTACATTTTGACACCCATTTTGCTAACGGGTAAAGCCTCTACTTTGAAGATGATGGATTGCCTTTAATGGGCAGCTACTGAAATACTGGCTTCAATGGGTCACACTAAACAGAAGATAACAAGCTTTTCTGACAACAGAATAAATTGTCCTGTGTTTACATTAGTGATCCTAAATGGCCTTGTCCTCCTGTCAGAAGTCAAAGCTTAAAACATTTCTCTTTCTTTGATTTTATATCTTATCTTCTACCAAGATTTATTCCATTGATACTCTTTAAATTCAAATCTTATCTGTTACTCTGAACCTGAATTTTCAATAATCTGACCCACTGTTTAGCAATCAATGTTGCTGGGATTTACTGGCCTTCATTTTGTATCTACATATAAGATGCATATCAGCAGTCTCTTTTTATCTGTCCTGTTAAAAAGACTCTCCCCTTTGTTTCCTCTAAACCTCCCCCAAATCTTTAGCTTCATTCAATTATTCAATACACATAACTCAGAATCTTTGGCTTGAAATAAATATGGGAGAGGATTCCTGACCTCTGGGAGGGTCAGTGAACAATTAATAGTTTTACACTTGGATAACTGCAATGAAAATGGACTCCTAGAGGTGAGAGCTTTCCTGCTGAGTCTTAAAGAAATGAGGCACAAAGGAAAGTGTTCTGAACTGATTCTTGCAGGCATACCTTTTCAAAGCTGTTGGTATATACTACCAGCCCTAATGGAATATGTATCACATGGCATTTTTACTTGAAAAATATAAGGTTTGATGGTAAATTATATTTATAGTTCTACAACTTAACTCACTAACTTTAGAACATTTTTTCACTATTCCAAAAAGTGTCAGTAAAGGCTTGAGTGTTATTATTGTGGGTAGCTCACCTGTCTTGCACAAAAGCAACCAAGGTTTGATCCCTGATATTCTTCTGTTCCATTATCCCCTGAGTCCCATCAGGAGTGATTCCAGAGTGCAGAGCCAGAAGTAAGCCCTGAGCACTGCAAGATAAGAAGACCTCAAAACAAAACTAACGAAACATTTATACACTTTATTGTCCAGTGTTCGATTTTCCTTGCCACAGTTTCAAACTATGACTTTATTCAATGTCATAGTACATTTTCCTATTCTAAATATTCCACATACATGAACTGATATAATCAGGATCATTTTAAATCTGTTTTCTTTCAGATAGTGTAATATCTTGAGGTTTCTACCCGTTTTTGCCTTACTGCATTCCAAATAATATTCTATTGCAAGAATATTTTACATTTTGCTTCACTATTGATATACTGATAGATCTATGAATATCTTACATTTTAGGATAAGAAGGACATTTATGCACAGGCACTTCCATGGACATATGTTTTCAATGTATTGGCTATATTGCTAAAAATGGAATATCAAAGTCATATGGAAGCTCTATTATTAGCTTTTACAGGAAATGCCAAACTGTTTATGTAACCAGCTGCATGTCCCTAACGGGAATGTTGGAGATTTCCAAAAGCTATACTAGTGAGAGGGAAGTGATAGTTCAATATGGTTCTGATTTGCATTTTCTTAATGAATAATCACTTGAGTATCCTTTTATGTCTGTTGCCATCATTTTTAGATCATCTTTGAATATTTATTAAAATAATTCCAATTTGAATGGTGGCATTTGGAGCTAAAATAAATTTTATATATTAATGATACAAGAGGGTTTAAGATGTGACTCAAAGGTAGAGAAAGTATCTCAAAGATATGAGGTCCTGGGTTTTAACTCCTGAACTTACCAAAAATAATAATAATAATAAAATAAAGCTAGTAATAGATGTGTGGATAGTAAATATTTCCTATTGTGACATAGGTTGTCATAATTTTCTGTTTTTCTGTAGTCATTGTTTGTTGTGCTGAGGGCTTATTCTTGGCTTTGCACTCAAAGGTTACCCCTACTGGTACTCAGTGAAATAAATTGTGGTGTTGATGATCAACTCAGGTCAGCTATTTGCAAAGCAAGTTACCTTACCCACTGTACTATCTCTCTAGTTCATTTTAATTTTATTTTTTTATTTAAGCCATTGTGATTTACAAAGTTATTCATAGTTGGGTTTCAGAAGTAAAATGTTTCAGGACCAAATCCATCACCAGTGTTAACCTCCCTACACCAATGTTCCCAGAGTTGATCTCAGGCCACCACACCATGCCCCCCAGACTGCCAGCATAACAGGCCCATTTTTTATTTGGGTTGTTAAAGTTTTGGGTCTCATGATTTCATGTTGTTGAATCTGGCCTGGATATCTAGTTCTGTCCTTTTTTAATACCACCAAAGCACCTGTGATGTCTTGGCCCTTGTCTTCCAACCTTTCATATTTGTGTTTCTCCAATTCCACTATTTCTGGTCTTTCTTTTAACTCTCTTGATAGGTCCTAGTGAATCTCAAAGTTTCTATCACGATAAGTTCCAAATCACTTACTTGTGCTTTTGTTATTTATATATTTGACATAATATATAGAAAATGACAATAAAACCTTATGCAAAAAATTATTCTAGTGTTTTTCACTAAGTAATCTATGATTTAGCTTTGTAGCTTGATTGTAGTATTGATCATTTATTGGGGGATGGGGGTCACACCCAGCAGTGCTCAGGGGTTACTCCTGGCTCTAATGCTCAGAAATAGCTCCTAGTAGGCTCAGGGGACCACATGGGGTGCTGGGATTTGAACCATGGTCCTTCTGCATGCAAGGCAAAAGCCCTAACTCCATGCTATCTCTCTGGTCCTATCATTGATCATTGACTATAGATTTTTCATACGTACAAGGTAAGAATCTTAATTGGGAGAGGGTATTCAATATTTTTAGTATTATTAGTTGAACAAATTAAAAAATGGTTCTTTGTTCTCTTAAATTTTAAGCTCCCATTTAAAAAATATTAACTCACAGTGAATGTCAAGAACTGTCAATTCTATCTGTTATATTTATGTTTGACTTATTGAAGTGCTATTCATTTAATTAATATATTTTTGAAATATAATTTCAATCTATAAATCTTGATTCTTTCAACTTTTATCTTATTAAGCTTAATTTGGCTCTCTTGAATATCTTGTATTTCCACATGACCTTTAGAATGTTTTACAGATTCTTTAATAAAAAAATAGCAACTGTAATTTAGGTAGAAATTATATTTTTCCCAGGGCCGAAGAGATAGCATGAAGGTAAGGCATTTGCCTTTCATGCAGAAGGTCGGTAGATTCAAATCCCGGCATCCCATATGGTTCCCCTAGCCTGCCAGGAGCGATTTCTGAGCATAGAGCCAGGAGTAATCCCTGAGCGCTGCCAGGTGTGACCCAAAAACTAAATAAATAAATAAGTAAATAAAACATTAAAAATTACATTTTTCCCAATAAATTTATAGATTTTTGAAATCTTCACAATGGTGTTTTTCTATTTTCATAAAAAAGCAAATCTCTTCCATTCATCTAGGTTTCATTTAATTTTTTCAACAATTTAAAATTTTTCGGTAGACTTAAATCTCCTTTTAACAAACTCATATATAAGGATTTTATCATTTTCTGCTACTAAAAATTGAATTTTTTCCTTAGTGTTACTTTCTGATTATTTTTTTATAATGTATATATTTAAAAATAAAATGGATTTTTATATTGATTTTAACTCACAAAACATGTACAGTTCATTTATAGTGGCTGTGTGTATAAACATGGGAAGGAAGATTCTTCAGGATTTCTTATATACAAAATCTACTATTTATAAATAGAGATATTTTTATATCTTTAATTCACATCTGTGTGGCATTTACTTAATTCTTGATTAATTGTCCTCATTAGTTGTCCAATGAATCTTTAGTATGTCTTTTAAGAAAAGTGACAGAAAAAAACAGACTGAATTGCTCTGAATATTATGGGAAACAAATTAACTTTTTGCCATTACATAAGGTTATTTGTGGCATTTCCTTAAATGATCTTCTAAAGTTAAGAGAATTCTTTGATTTCTCCTTATTCATAAATATTGCGTATTTTAGTATAAGGATTTTGGATGTTATCAAATACTCTTTATGCATATATTTGCAGTATAATTTTGTTTTTGCTCTTTATTCTATTAGCATAGCTTTGTGGAATAGGGATTTCTTTTAGTACTAATCTTGAAATACCAGCATTAATACTGCTCAGTCAGATATATTATACTTTTGTGTTGCATTTGATAGGCTAAGTGAGTTTGCATTTACATTTTCAATAGTTACAGAATTGTCGTCATCTTTTTCTATAGTGTCTCTGTTTTCAGTGTCCTAATGGTTTCACGAAATAAGTTAGAAAACATTCTTCCCTCATCTGTATTTTGGAGTAATGTTTATATCATTTGAAATTAAAGATATAAATCAGCAATAGTAGAAATTTCAGAAATGTATGGAGTAAAGAGATAGTATAGCAATTAAGATCTTTCTTGCCTTCCATGTAGCTGGCCAAGGTTTGACCTCTGTTTTCCCCCCATTTGAGTGCAGAGCCAGGATTAAGCTCTCAGCACCCCTTGGTTTAGCAAAAAAAAAAAAAAAAAAAAAAAAAAAAAAAAAAAAAAAATTTAAAAAAAAAAAATTAAATACAAAAAAATTTACAGATTTGTAGAAACTAAATAAGACATGTCTAGTTAATCAATAGCCAAATAAGATATCTCAATATAACAAGTACATAGTGTTCCACTAAGACAGTACCTACAGAAAAATTTAAAACTATTTTATAAGGGCCTGAGCAATAGCACAGCAGTAGGGCGTTTGCCTCTCATGCAGCTGATCCAGGATGGACCTCGGTTCGATTTCCAGCATCACATATGGTCCCCCAAGCCAGGAGCGATTTCTGAGCTCATATACAGGAGTAATCCCTGAGTGTCACCGGGTGTGGCCCCCCCATAAAAAAAACAAAGTAACAAAAAAATTGATGGAGAATAAGAAGTACAAACAAAATTCAAATTTGATACACTAAATATTTGTTGTTTTTTATTTCTTTTTTTTTTTATGTCCCAAGTCTCCCTCCTCCCCACCTGACCCCCGCCTGTACTCTAAACAGGTTCTCAATTTCCCTCATACATTCTCATTATTAGGACAGTTCAAAATGTAGTTATTTATCCAACTAAACTCATCACTCTTTGTGATGAGCTTCCTGAGGTGAGCTGGAACTTCCAGCTCTTTTCTCTTTTGTGTCTGAAAGTTATTATTGCAAGAATGTCTTTCATTTTTCTTAAAACCCATAAATGTGTGAGACCATTCTGCGTTTTTCTCTCTCTCTCTGACTTATTTCACTCAGCATAATAGATTCCGTGTACATCCATGTATAGGAAAATTTCATGACTTCATCTCTCCTGACAGCTGCATAATATTCCATTGTGTATATGTACCACAGTTTCTTTAGCCATTCGTCTGTTGAAGGGCATCTTGGTTGTTTCCAGAGTCTTGCTATGGTAAATAGAGCTGCAATAAATATAGGTGTAAGGAAGGGGTTTTTGTATTGTATTTTTGTGTTCCTAGGGTATATACCTAGGAGTGGTATAGCTGGATCGTATGGGAGCTCGATTTCCAGTTTTTGGAGGAATCTCCATATCGCTTTCCATAAAGGTTGAACTAGACGGCATTCCCACCAGCAGTGGATAAGAGTTCCTTTCTCCCCACATCCCCGCCAACACTGTTTATTTGTTGTTTTAAGTGCAACAGAATTGTCCATTTCATCTACACAGAAGCAACCCTACAATTAAAACACACACACACACAAACACACACATAGTAAGTTACAAGGTTGGTTAACAGTAGCTCATACATATTAATAGAAATTTTTTAATTAATGTTATTTTAGAAATCACACCTATCAGTATTAGTAGGGGAACATGAGTTCCTGGGAACCAAGCTCAGAACCTGAAACATAACAAACTCAGGATCTTAAACTCAGGGACATATAGGCATATGCTCTATCATTTTAATTATTTGGTCAGTCTTCAAAATTATTTTTTATTGTTGTTTTCTTTTGTTTTGGGGTCACAGCCAGTAATGCACAGGGGTTATTCCTGGCTCTGCACAGAAATCGCTCCTGGGTTGGGGGACCATGTGGGACACCGGGGCATGGAACTGAGGTCCGTCCTAGGCTAGAGTGTGCAAGGCAGATGCCTTATCGCTAGCACTATCGTTTTGGTCCCCCAAAATTTATTTTTAAGGCAAGTTACCTGAGTTGTGAATTAGAGTGGCTATATGTTCAATAAAGCCTTTAATTCCTTCTCCACTGACAATTCTCTCTCTTTTTCCATTCTTACTGAAATATCAAGGAAATCTTAACCAGTTGTTACATGGACCTACTGGTAAAATGAAGCTCATCAATGTATTAAAGAAAAGAAGCAAGTAATATTGATTTCTGAGGTGTGGTATAAGAGACCCTAAAGTCAAAATACTTCCAACTTACACCCTTAATTTTGAGAACATAAATAGATGGATATCAATGTTTCTAACTAGTTTCATCTTTAAAACCAAGAGTTAAGCAAAGCATGCTGAATAATCAATGTGAACTTTTAGTGTTCTGACATAAACGACCCCTCTCAGACAGATCCGACTCGGGTTCAGAGAACAGCAATATTTGTTTCTTAGCTCTTGATCTTCATTTCCCATTGCTTTTCTGATATGTGTTTTTATATAAACTTAAATGTCACGGGAAGCAAAATTGCATCAAATGAACAAAACATCCACTGAAACTGGAAAACAAGACTTTCTGACATTCTGCTTATAGCCATAGCAATTTCCTCTGAAAATCATGCCACGTGTCTAGAATAAAGCAGATGTTTAGCTGATCTCACCTTCACTTATGAGAAAATGATTGCTTATTTGTTCTTCCATCTTCTTCCAAAAGAAGCAGAGCCTGAAAGTAAATTGCTAGCTTCAAGTCTTTAAAAGGAACATTGGTTTTGCCCATCTCTACATTAATCCTCCTTGAGAGGCATAACATGGATTTGATTTGAGGGCTAGTTGGTACAGCATCAGGTTAGGGTTAATGGTTTGCATCAAAAACCCTTCCCACTTTTCAAAATAAGTAGAATCTGTGACAAAATGGAACATATGGGAAACCATCATTTTAATCAAATACTTCCTTTGTGCTGTCTTTTACCAGTGAATTACTTCTCATTAGCTCATATTATATGATGCCGTAACCATGGCAATGATCTGCCTATTTCATAGATGCCATAAAACATATGGTATCTGGGCAGTTATGGAGGAGGCTAATTGTCAGATAATTTCCATCTCCGGCAAAACTGATCAGGTTGCTACAAAGAAAGATTTAACTTCCATTTTGGCCTAGAATTATTGAATCTTAAAATGGTGTGAGACAGAACTTTAGAACTGCATTACTCATTAGAAGAACTCAGATAAAATGTGGTAATAATTCTAATCTGCATTGTACTCTAAAGCAGTGACTAAACTAGTCGTAGGGGTGCTCTGAGGACCCTTTAAATTCGGGCTTGTGAGATTGAAGAAATTAATTTGAAATGTTTGTTAATTTTAATAAATGAAAATAAAAATTTGGTAACATGTTGCCACCATATTATATAGACAGGGAATCTCAAGAACTGACTGAAAGAAAATAAACTTTGTTCTGAAATTTGAAGAATTTTTGGACTATATTTTCATAAGTAAAAAATACAAATTTTTTATGTATTTAAATTTTTATAAAATTTAAATTCCTTGGAAAAGGTATAAAGAATAATTACCCATTTTAGTCTATCTTCACGACATTATTACTGACAATTTTCTCCTCCTCCTGCTTAATTTTTAATGATCTTATTCTTTAATAATCCCATCTTTTATTTCCATTTCTCTTTCTCAAGCTCACTTGAATCCACTGTCTTCTATATCCAACTGAGATCACATTTTTTTCTCATTGTCCTTAATCTCCTTTATCTCCTTTACTTTCCAATTCATAATTCATTATTAAACCAATTCCTAGTAGAAACTTCTTACTTTATCTAATTAAAATCCAACTCTCCATCAACACCTGCTTAGGAGCAGCTGGTTATGACCAGAAAAAAACAAAGCTAGCATACTATTATATTTGATTTAGCATATTAAAAATATGCCCCTCTACTACTGATTAATTTCCTTTCTCTGTATCAATGATATCAAGCCCTTCAACATAGGCTCTTAAACTTAAAGGCTCTTTACTTAAACTTATTTATTTATTTTATGTACTTACTTAAACTTTATTTAAAGGCTCTTTACTTTAAACTTAAGGCTCTTACACTCTTAATACAGTGCCTTAATTCAGAGAACATGGAAGGGGACAGACTCCTTAATCAAAATTAGTCTAACCCATAACTCTGACCATTTTCTTTCTGAGAGAAATTAATGTGCATGTAAGGGCAATTCATTCACCTGTGTTTTGTATTTCTTCTCCCTTTCCCTATTGAAAGAAATGTTTCAGTGTTCTTGAAACTGTTCCTCCTTTCCCTGTATCTTAATAACCTTTTCCTCTTAGATTACTCACATAATAGTGCTTTGTGTGTGTTTGTGTGTATATAGATATATGTATATATATATGAATGTGGATTCATTATAAACATATATTATAAAAACAAAATTAATTTTCATATCTTATGTGTATAAACTATAGTTACTACACAATAGAATATAATAAATGTATTTGTTTGGGGCCGGGCGGTGGCGCTGGAGGTAAGGTGCCTGCCTTGCCTGCGCTAGCCTAGGACGGACCGCGGTTCGATCCCCCGGCATCCCATATGGTCCCCCAAGAAGCCAGGAGCAACTTCTGAGCGCATAGCCAGGAGTAACCCCTGAGCGTCACAGGGTGTGGCCCAAAAACCTAAAAAAAAAAAAAATAAATAAATAAATAAATGTATTTGTTATAGATGATGATTCAACATATATTATTCTTATAAATAGAAGTCTTTTATACTTCTATATAGATGATATGGTAGATTGAACCTCTATGTATCCAAAGAGCAGGCCGGGAATACAGGTCCTAATTTTAACACTAGTACCCTACCACCATCTTACCTATGACCTTTGACCTATGACCTTTGGAGGTGTCACCATGCTCTACTACAGGAAGTAAACATACCATCACTTTAACAACACAGAAATCATCATAACCTTGCAGCTTCCATTTCCAGCCTTCCTATTCTCTCTCCACACCCCCATTCTTTAGCTTGAGAAATCTTCCTCCACTACTTCCATATGCTTTTATCATATGCTTTTTACCTGTGAATTTTAATTGCTGTTCTACATTCATTTCTGTTTCATTTGACTTAGTGATTTTGTGCATAGAAACTACTATGTTTTTAGATCTTTTTTTGGAGGGGGGGTGGGTCACACCCAGCAGCGCTCAGGGGTTACACCTGGTCTATGCTCAGAAATTGCTCCTGGCAGGTTCAGGCGACCATATGGGATGCCTGGATTCAAACCACGACCTTCTGCATGCAGGTCAAACGCCTTACCTCCATGCTTTCTCGGTCCCTTGAGATCTTTTATATACTTAGATCTTTTATATACTTAGCTTTCAGGACAGTGCTCACACCATCTTAATCATATATATATATATATAATATATATATATATATTATATATATATATATATATATATTTGTTTTTGTGTGTGTGTGTGTGTGGTTTTTGGGTCACACCCTGCAGTGCTCAGGGGTTATTCCTGGCTCCATTCCATGCTCAGAAATTGCTCCTGGCAGGCACGGGGGACCATATGGGACGCCGGGATTTGAACTGATGACCTTCTGCATGGAAAGGCAAACGCCTTTACCTCCATGCTATCTCTCCGGCCCCATATATTTTTATAATAATTTTTATTGTGACCAAAAAGTGAATAACAAATCTTTCACAGTAATATTTACGGTACATAATGACAATGAATCAGGGCCACTCCCACTACCAGAGTTGTCCTCCCTCCATCCCTTTTCCCAGCATGTGTCCCATATCTCCCTCCTTTGTCCCCCAGAGTGTTAGTATAACTGTTCCCCTCTCTGTCTAGCTTGTTGTAGATAGGTGATCAATTCTGTTGTTGACTTTGGGTTGGGTGTTTAAGTCTGATCATTTTTTAATTCCACTCAATGTTCACATGGCTCTTTGGTCCTGATACCATTCATTTTTTTTATTTTTTTAACATAATTTTTACTTTGATCGTAGTGGCTTACATATTGTTGACAGTAATATTATAGGTACATATTTACATAAAATCAGGGTTGTTCCCATCACCTATTTGTCCTCCCTACAACTCCGTGTTCATCCTACCTCCCATATCCTTCTCCCTCACCCCCTGGGTGTGAGAATATGCGGTCCCCTCTGTACCTAGCTTACTACTTAGTAGTCTTGGTCTTGGTGCCTCCCTTCTTTCCCCTTCTAACTGGGAGGAAGGACTACATAGTTCAAGTTATGTGGTTTTATTTGAAGAAGAGAAAAGTAATAAACTGGGGTAAAAGTCTAATACGCTGAAAATGGGCGGAATCCTTCTAGAGGCTCTCATCGTCGGTTTGAGAGACGAAGAAGAAAAAGAAGGTGAAACACCCCAACAGTACAAAAAGAAGAGTCAAATATCCAGTGAGCACTCCAGTGATAACGATAGGCACCACAAAAAAAAAGCCATGGTCTTGAGTTAAAAAGCATGGCAGAGCACCTAAAGAAAGAAAAGAAAAGAAAAAAAAAACAATATAAATATAAATGGGGACAACAACTTCATTATCCACATCAAAACAAAGAAATCGACAAAAAGTAGATAGGTTAATAATAATAATAATAATAAATGAAGAAAAAATAATATATAAAAAATAAAAAATGTTTTGTGCTTTTTGCCTTTTTTTCCCCCTCCTGCACTGGCACAGTAAATATTGGGGTCATTCGAAAAGGAATGCACTTGGCCTAAGCGCTATGGGGTTTCTCCACCCTTGGGGTATATTGTCATGGGATTAACTATAGACTCCGTTCAGGTTCATTTACTCTACCAGTGGTGCTTTCGTGGTGTTTAGAAAACTTCTGCTCCATCCTGGGTGATGAAATAAGACCTCTGTATCTAGAGATCTCAGTATCTGCACAGGTCCAGGAGTGGGACTTATGATGAAGTCTTTCTTTGTGGTTCTAGAAGTTCTGTTCCCTCAGTGTCATTTTAATCTATCTTCTGTGGTTGGTGGTCTTGGTCTTTGCACTGATCCTAGGATGGAACCTAGGATAGCGTCTTTCATTGTGTTTCCAGAAGCCCCATTCCATTGGCAATTGTCTCTGGCCCGGACCTTTGGAACTGGGGATCGTGGTTATTGTGCGGGTCATAGTTCAAACCCTAGACTAGGGCTTTTTTATTGATCTCAAGGTATGATCAGTCCAGTCATGGTTCTAGCAGCCAGTCATCTGAAAATCGCGATCTTGGCTTTTGGACCAACAAGTCTTTTGATTTTGTCTTATTGTTAGCTGGTGAGGTAGGATAACCTGTTCTTAGGTCAAGTTGTTCCCATTTTCTTTGTTGTCATGATATCATATTAGAGCTGGCACTTGTTGGTGGCCCAGCAGTATTAAGGATGTCCCAGATGGGATTTGTTTCCTGTAGCTGTTGTGAAGAACTGTGTCGATTCTATGTCTGGGATCCAGGGTTCAAGGCTGGACGAATGGTGTCTAATCACCTGAGGTCTAAGTTGGGTCCGCGAAACATATTTTCAAGGTGGGAGATATCCCTGTATTGTAAACAAGTATAGTTCTTATCTCTAGTAGATAAGATCTCTTTTTTATATGTAAGATTTCCCTTTTTTTTAGTGTGCCTTTGCAGGGAGAAATGGTGCTACTTTATATTGTTGGTGCATTTGGGGGTGGACAGAGAAGAAAACAGAAACAGGTCACACATCCAAAAAAGATAAAAATAGAAATAAAAGTATATGTGCTCACATATGTATATGTAGAACAAACATTTAAAAAATGAATTAACAAAATAATTAAAGGAGCCAAGTGATGCGTGAGACTACCTTACTTTTGGGGAAAAGCAGGTAAAGAGGTGGTGCAATACCGGTCTTATACTTATGTTGGAAGTATAGGTTTCCCCATTGTCTTTTGGGATTTTCTTGTGGTGTGTGGGTTCCAAGGCACCTTTCCGTCACTCCCCCTGACCTTCTTGAGATTGGCAAAGGATTTGCAGCAGAGAGGTCTTGTAAGAGTTCTTGCATTGGGGATACTTTGAGAGCTAAGTTCGGTTTCAAGTAACAGTCCACGGTGGGGGGGTTTGGTAAGGAGGGCCATGCAGCATAAGACCGCAGGGGAGTTGGTTGCCTTTTCTTGCGGGGGGCGAGGTGTGGGTTTGACTGGGTGTCCCTTCGCTTGGGTGCTTGCACTTTTGGTGGCCTCATCCTAGTCGATGGCATTCTTTTCCCTCACATCCCTGAATTTTATATTTATATCTAACAATATACTGTATTATTACTTGGATATTTAATGTACATCTCAAAATTAAAACAGTCCTTTCATCATTTCATTATTGATCTTCCTATATAGAACACATAGATTGATAGTTTTGATTCCTGTCTTTCTGCTTTATTCTTTATAAAATAGCAAGAGTTCCAATCCTCCATAAATTTACACTATTTTCTTTTCATTTTTTTAATCAATTCCTCCCAATCTCTGACCTAAATTGTGTCAGTCCTAGATTAAATAGATATTTTTTGACCTACAGTTCTTTCTGCTCAAAAGTTCTGGTCACTTTCTACTCTAAGAATTTACCACCCCACTGTTTCATTGCAGACTTTCTTTCTTTTCTTAGTTTTTTACTCTTGGGCAACATATCCTTTACATAGCAAAATTATTTTGCTAAGATTAAAGTACTGAATTAACCCTTGAGATGACACATAAAACAGAATATTGTCACTTGAGCTAGGTCACAAAATTGCTAAAATCTAAATCTCTGTACTCATATAAACCAATATTTTGATATACTCTCCAGACTGAAACTGTGGCCAAAAAATCAACCATCTTCATTAAAGCTAAGGGTTATTTTCTTTTTTCTTTTGTTACTCATATGTAAATATAAAGATAACATGAGCTGCCTTCTTTATCATGTTGATTAAAAGTTCAAAAGAATTAAACAGCTAATGTGCCTGGCAGAGCACCTAACATTTGCATAAAGTACAGATAAAGACCATGTTCGACCACTTTGTTTTATAAATAAAGCTCAGAATACAAACACATCCTTTGCTGAACGGATTCCTCTGCAACATCCAACCATAATTAAGTAAAGTTTTCAAACTCTTGACTATTCACATCCTGCTTATAAGCACTATTTTCTGATTTATGAAGTGCAAAATAATGGTGAGTCTCATTAATAACAAAGAAACAAAAACGCAATCATCAAAACAATTCTTGATTTTTAAGTTGGACCTGAGATTTTAAATAAGCAATTCTAATCACTTATATGGTACTTACTATTTTGCTTTCTTAAATTACTGAATTTTCAAAATGAAGATGAAAGGTATAGCACTATTAACATTGGCTTTTGCCTACGAGGATAGTCAAACTGAAATGTTAAGCCATTTTCCCACTATAAAGGGAACCAGAAAGCAGTGCAGTTGACATTTATATAGTGGTTCAAAATCCTACTTCAAAATACTTTTCTTCTAAATGAACCACATAAGCATTTAACTCAGAACTGAAGAAATAGACTTTGGATACTGGGGCCTAAATAGATTTGAAATGTTATTTTGTTTACTTCGAATATTCTGGGTACTTGAGGAATGTAGAGAACTGGAAATTGGCAGTACTTTCAGCTTATCCAACAGTTTTGGATAAATAGGAAATTATGAGGAAAGGGATTCTTATAAAATAAAAAAAACTGGTGATTTGCATGAAGCTAGTGTTATTGATTAGATGATATATGTATATAGGTATACTTGCATTTTTATACATTTTAAACATGTATACAAAGTATACATTTCATATATGTATACTTTCATATACATACATATAATGAAATTATATATGTATACTTTCATTTTCGAAGGTGTGACTGATTATAGTGCAGTGCACTGTATACCATATTCTATATCCACTCAGGCCCTTTGAAACATTATCTTCCCCTACTGTTTTTCAAAAAATAACTTAAAAAAAAACTAGTGAAAATATCGCCAAACAGGAAACAATGCAGGAGACAGTTAAATACATGTTAAAAGAGCTAAAGTAGAATCTGGAGAAATAGTACAGTGGATTTGGTATTTGCCTTGCACACAGGTGACCAGGTTTAATTCCAGGCATCACAGAGGATCCCTCAGTGATGCCTGAATACAAAGCCAGGAGTAAAGTTCTAAGTACAGATAGGTGACATCAACCCCTCCTCCCCCAAATATAAAGGTCAAGGTGGCAATGGATATGGCTCAAGTAGTAGAGCACATACCTAGAAATTATATTGTTCTGGGTATGATACCTGGTACCACTGTGTTCCCTCAGTCTTCTTCTCTGATATCACTGAATGTTGGGAAGCAGAGCCTACAGCAACTGAAAGAAAGAAAAAAAAAGAAAGAAGAAAGAAAGAAAGAAAGAAAGAAAGAAAGAAAGAAGAAAAGAAAGAAAGAAAGAAAGAAAGAAAGAAAAAGAAAGAAGAAAGAAAGAAAGAAAAGAAAGAAAGAAAGAAGAAAGAAAGAAAGAAAGAAAGAAAGAAAGAAAGAAAGAAAGAAAGAAAGAGAAAAGAAAGAAAAAGAAAGAAAGAAGAAGAAAGAAAGAAAGAAAGAAAGAAAGAAAGAAGAAGAAGAAAGAAAGAAAGAAAGAAAGAAAGAAAGAAAGAAAGAAAGAAAGAAAGAAAGAAAGAAAGAAAGAAAGAAAAGAAAGAAAGAAAGAAAAAGAAAGAAAGAAAGAAAGAAAGAAAGAAAGAAAGAAAGAAAGAAAGAAAGAAAGAAAGAAAGAAAGAAAGAAAGAAAGAAAGAAAAAGAAAAGAAAGAAAGAAAGAAAGAAAGAAAGAAAGAAAGAAAGAAAGAGAAAGAAGGAAAGAGAGAGAAGAGAGAGAAAGAAAGAAGGAAGGAAGAGAGAGAAAGAAAAAAGATAGAAAGAAAGAAAGAGAGAGAGAAGAAAGAGAAAGAAAGAAAGAAAAAAGAAAGAAAGAAAGAAAGAAAGAAGAAAGAAAGAAAGAGAGAAAGAAAGAAAAGAAAGAGAAAGAAAGAAGAGAGAGAAAGAGAGAAAGAAAGAAGAAAGAAGAAAGAGAAGAAAGAAAGAAAAGAAAAGAAAGAAAGAAAGAAAGAAAGAAAAAAAAGAAGAAAAAGAAAAAGAAAGAAAGAAAGAAAGAAAAAGAAAGAAAGAAAGAAAGAAAGAAAGAAAGAAAGAGAAGAGAAGAAAGAAAGAGAAAGAAAGAAAGAAAGAAAGAAAGAAAAAAAAAAAGAAAGAAAGAAAGAAAGAAAGAAAAGAAAGAAAGAAAGAAAGAAAGAAAGAAGAAAGAAAGAAAAGAAAGAAAGAAAAAAGAAAGAAAGAAAGAAAGAAGAAAAAGAAAACAGAAAGAATCAAAGTAGTGTAGTAAGAGTACTAGTTCTTTGGTACTAATAATGTTAGTACTTCGGTACTAGGGAGATAGCTCAAAAAAGGCTGGAGCCATGCTTCATTTGCAAGAAGACTGGGATCTCTTTCCACTACTGTAAAATGACCTGCTAACATGAGTAAAGCCCATCAAGACGTAAGTCCCTGAGTACTGCCAAGTGGCCCAATATTTAAACATAACAGAAATCTTTAGTGAGAGAATAACCTATTCTTATATTATAGACTGAGTGTCTTGCAGACCAGCTATGTCATTTTGTTCTTCCATTTCATTAACTGTGAAATACCTATCATAATTACTCTACCTCCAAAATGATTATTAGAAATAGTAAAGCATCTGGTTCTTTGTAATTACTTTTCACATAACAATGACTAAAACACAGTGTTATTATTATATCCGAACTAGACTTTGTCAGTGTGGACATGAATCTGTTCATTGCAATGTCTATTATAGTACTTAATATTTATATAATACATAATAACTCATAAGAATATTGATTCATGGTTTCATAAAGATGTATGCACACTCATATTTAGTTTTATTTATACAACAAAATACAATGCAATACAGCTATACAATATAATAATGCAATACCTTAATTTACTGGTACAAAAATTACCCATGTGTTCAAAAGCAGATAAGAAGATGAATAAATTCTGTAAATATATACATTAGGTTATCATAGCCAAGATAATCTAATTTGTATGTGGAATATTATAATATAAAGTATGAAAGATAGCGGATCTATAACTTCCAATGAACATAAACCCTGAAAGATTTTCAATAGAACACTGAACTGAGAGAGCAAAGAGTGGATGAGAAAAAAGCAATGCTATTAGTATTATTGTAAATCCAATACCTGAATAAAATAACTTTATTTAAAACTATAGCTTTCTCTTCAAATATAAAATTATCCTTCCCACCCACTCTGTGTCCATCAAATATAGATATTCATAATGGTATAAAAGAAGATAATTGGTCATTAAATATGAATGTTTGACCACGTATTTTACAATGTTATCTCAAATAATAAATGTCACTCCCCATCACTCAGGCTAATTGGATAAATTAAGTTAACAGCATATGAGAGAAGATACATAACTTTAGAGAAAAAATATATAGCTATGAACAGCTTACATTATTAATAAATACATGTATTTTTTTTCTAATTTTGCTTCTGGTACTCTATTCTTTTGTCAATATACTTCTTGAAAATGAAGGTCATAACATGCCACTCACATGTCAAACCAGCAAATGATTTTTTTTTTCAGCAGACTCAATGAAATCTGAAATGTTCTCTAGGCCTCTAGACCTCTTTTTCCAACCTCTCCAACCTTTATCACTTACTCACTTCCCAGCCTCTTTTCATTCTTATAATGCAAAGAACATGGACCTCTGGAAATTTGCATTTCCTATTGATTATGAATCAAGCGATTTTCCTCCAGCCTATTTTTCTCCTTTGTTCTGGTATCTGCCAAAATGCTGCTAGACCTATCTGTAGACCTATCTGGCACCTTGACTGAAAATTGTATTCTTGTTATCCATTTCTTAATTTAGAATAAGGGGTGAGAGGTCACACACTAAAGTGTTCATGGACTTTTCCTGGTACTGTACTTAGGAGTGACTGCAAAATTCCTTGGGGGACCACATGTGGTACCCAGGATTAAAACTAGGCTTAGCAGGATTCAAGACAAGTACCTTAATCCTTGTGCTTTAGTTTTGGTTCCCTTAATTCAATAATTGGTATCTTGACCTTTTGCTACTTTATTTTTTATCATCTTTGTCTTTATCTCTCACTAATGTAAAGTTTGTGAATTAACTTTTCAAGTTCCCTTACTTTTTATTTTTTAATTTTGGTACAGTGATTTACAATAGTGTTAATATCTAGAGTTTCAGTTAAAATAGCTCCAACTTTCCTGGGAAAAAATGTATTATGATCAACTATGTCAAATATGTGACACAAACTCTAAATAAAATAAATTAAATTTAAGAAATACTTTGGAGAGAAAAGAAATCTTCCAATTACAGTAACAAAAACAAAAAAAAGTTCCAATTCTAAGTCAATCAACAGAGTCAGCATCCCTCCAATGAAGTCATTACATATTCAGCCAATCTCATTCTCTTCTTAAACTTAAAAGAATTATTGTGAGTTAGGTTACATGTTTATAATCGTGTTACTGCTTATGGTTTCAATGTACAAAGCTACCTCACTTCATGCTTAATAAAGCACCCAAAACTTTGCATCTTATATTACTTCCAACCCATGGCATCATTATACACTTCCCTTTCTCTTTACTTAGAATTAATAAAATCTTAGAACTTTAAGGAAAATATAGGCTGACATCTCCAGAGAAGTGCTTGCAATGATTTAATCTCTTTAGCAAATAACAAAACCAAAAATAAATGGAACTACTTCAAAATAAAAGGTTTTACATGGCACAAGAAATTTAGACTGAAAAAATAAAGGGTATTTACTGAGTAGGAGAAAATATTTGCACGTAATACGTAAGATGAAGGGGGAATATTCAATATTATAAAGGACTATATCAACATACACAAAGTTCAGCAACAAAATTAATAATAAACCCATCAAATGGGATGACTAAAAGAACAGAAACTTCCATAAAGAAGATAGTCAGTAAGTACAGTAAAAATTATTTATAAATGTTTATTTGGGAAATGTAAGCCAAATTACAATGAAGTAGCATTTCACACCAGAAAGAATGACATATATCAAATAAAATAGAAAGAGTATTGGTGGGGTTCTGGTGAGAAACAACAACATAATTCTCTGTTGGAAATAATTATGTTTTATTTGATCTCTATAGAAAACAGCATGAATATTAATCCAAAAAGTAATAATAGAGTTTTTCAGATATGAAGAGATTCTATTTTTGACATATACCCATGAAACATGTAAATATTAATTTGAACAAGTAAATATACCTATGTCTAGATTACTTACAACTAGGATACAGAAGCAAAATGTAAAACAAAGAACACACCACATTCTGCAATGGAGTACTATGCAACAACAAAAATGATGAAATAATACAGTTTGCTGCAACTTGGATTGAACTGGTGAGCATCATATTAACATAGGAATGGAATAAGGAGAACAAATACCAGCTAATCTCATTCATATGTGGTAGATTGATCAACATGACAAAGAAATGAAGTCAGTTTGACCCAGAGGCTCATGTACTATTGAGTTGAACAAATAAGTGAAGTTGCTATAGCATATTGATGCTTACCTGTGCTAGTTAAATGGGTACTGATGATAGAAATGAGGAGCTCTTGAACAAACTTTGCCACTTGAAAGCTTAATCGTGAATCCCTAGATTTTCTCTAGATATACTTTTCTTATTTGTAAACTAAGGAGGCATATAATATTAAAATGTCTCAAATGATGCATGATATATAGAGTAGCTGAAGAGATATAATGTGCCAATAGGAGTGTTCGACAAGAACATAGTGCAAGCTACAAATAAAGTTTTTTTTTTTAATTTTAAGCTACTGTATAAATTTGGTACTCGCATACACTAGGTTTAATATGTGCAAGATTTGAAGAGAAGATTTTGGGAGTAATGGAATAAAAGGTAATATAATCTGTCCCTAATATGTCTGTTGATTTATTTGGCATTTTCTTGGAAGAGTTAATGTTGTTTAGTGTACAAATTTGCTATTATATTTTTCTGAAAAAAGATAAAACAACTGTAAATATGACTGTCAAAAAAGTGTGGACATTGTCAATGATCAATGAACCATTTTTATTTTGTGTCATAGAATTAGTTAGCTTTATTTGCATGATATATCTAGGTTTTGAAATTGAAAAGTAGAAACAGTATGTTAAAGCAATAATTAAAAACAGAGAATCTATTTTCTCCTGGAGTTCCTAGGATTACAAGAAACCACGTATAGCAGATGAATTAGATAGTTATTTCTAGTAACCATTTTAATTTCCATAAATTGTTTACGATGTTCTAAATAAATCATAATTTAATCTAAGATTTAGGAAATAAACCAATCATTGCTATATGTTAAGACCACAAATTAAAATAAGTAGTAATGAGAGATGAATATTTTAACAGAATTACCTTTATGTTTGCTTCACAATTTCTATCTTTACCCTAAATGATGTGAAAGAAATTTACCCAAATATCTGAAGATAGGCTGCATAATTCCACTATTCTTATAGATTCAGCTGAAGTATAAAAACTGGGCCTGTGAGTTTGCATGCTATTGTGCAACTAGGAGTAAATAGTCATTGGTAGGCCACCATTTTATTTTTACATAAACACATCACATAAAAAAAGAAATAGATATCTATGGGATGTGTCAACTTTTCCAAATCTCTTCTTTTAGTCCCAATTCTTCAGCATTCTAGTCCAAGTGTTTCTAATGAGAACTCTTGGACTCTTATTCATGTCTTGTACACAGAGCTCTTAGGAAGTGCAGGAAAAGAGAAAATCTAAATAAAAAAATCAGGACACATAGAAATAATCGAATTTAACACTCGGCTGTCCACATCCTAAAGAAACTATAAGTCTGGCAGCTCTATTCTTGGAGATTAGGGAAAACTGACAAGAATGTCACTTTACTTCCCACACACTATTCTGACCTAATTTTCTTTCACCAGTCTTCATTTTCTGTCAACAAATTCTTAGTGACAACTTGCACACACAGATGAAGGCTGTTCTGTGTGAGATGGGGCAGAACATTGTGGGGGTTCCTTAGCAGCCCTGTGTTAACGATTCCTGACAGGGGCACCCTTCCATTTGTCCTCCAAATATGGGCCTTGGGGAAGAAAGTCTTTAAAAAATAGGAGGTCGGTGGAACTGCAAATAAATAAATAACATAACAACAGTGGCTCATCGCAGTGGGCTGGACCCCTTCTCTAAGGCAAAAGAAGGGCCTGCATCCATCACACAGTGACATTATAAATCTGTGTGCTATGCAAGGCAATGACATGAAAAATTAGACTGAACAAGCCACAGATGCACAATTTGTCAGTCTCAAAGGAAAGGTTAATGCAAGTTAAATATTGACATGTCAGCAATAAGGATTACGCCAATTATAAATTTACACCAACACCGGCTGCACTTTAATGAGTGTGTGATGCCGACAGGTCACCATTGAGTGGAAGAATCACAACTGAAGAGAACTTCATAGAAATTAGCACTCTTTGAATTTTTAAGATACAGAGAAGCTCCACTATTTTACCTATAAATATGGGAAGTAATCATTACAAGACATTAGCTCATTGAGGCCAGAAATGTAACTCAGCAGTAAAAACTGTGATACTGCAAGATATCTAACACTATGTCAGGAGGAAAAAAGAAAGGAAAGGAAAGGAGGGGTTAGGAAAATAGTACAGCAGGTAGAGTATTTGCCTTGCAAGTGGCCAATCTGCGTTTGATTCCAGGCCACATAGGGTTTCCAGAGCAAGTCTGGATTAATTCCTGAGAGCAGAGCTAGGAGTAACCCCTGAACACCACTGGGTGTGGCCCAATAAAATAATAAAGAAAAGGAGAGGAGTATTGAAGTGAGAAGAGTAGGGGAGAAAAAATGAGGAGGAGGAAGGAGAGGGAAAGGGAGGAGGAAGAAAATGGAAGGAGAGAAAGAGAAGGTAAGGAGTGTGGAGAAGAAGGAGAGGAGAGGGGAGTGTGAGGGAAAAGGAAGGAAGAGAAAGGAAGGATGAGATGTATAATATGTTGAATGCTAATATATAGAAGGTGACTACGAGAGCTATTGATACAGGAAAACTGATGGTGAAGTCCCAGTATGGGTTCAGTATTCTGAGACCCGAGATAAGAGAAGCTATGAGCTTCTAATATGAGCTCTAACCCGGAGAGAAGATGGAGTTATTTTGGTGTATGGCCAAAGCTCTGATAAATGAGGTCATGTTTGGGTCCAGTCTAATCAGTTCAATGTTCAGGGATCCAGAGAGATAATTATATCATTCGAGACCAAAGACTGAGACATCTGAGATGCAGGAAAAAATTGCTTTAATTCAATTCCAAAGGCTGGGAAGAGAAGGGGAAACACTGACTAATGTGTTACTTTAAAAATGAGTAGGGAAGGAATAACATTTAATTTTTAGAGAAATAGTAGGCATTTTGGTCTATTTACACCTTCTACTGAATTGAATAGGGACTGCCCACTTTGCTCAAGACAATCTTTATTTCTTAGTCTATTGATTTACATATTAACCTAAAAAATTGAAACAAATGAATAAAAAACAAGCAGCCTTTGCAGAGACAGTAAATTGATGCTTGACTAAATATCTGGACATCTAGTGTCCAAGTTAGAATGAACTCAAAATAACCTCACAATTCAACTGAATTCTTGGATAACAAACATACCATCACCCAGTGATTATTAAATTCATCATGTGTACTGAATACTATGCTATTGCTTCATATATATAAGCAATTCTTGTAACTGATACCATAATCATGAGATGGAATTAGCAATTTTATTGGTACCATTTGCAGGGAAAAAGTAAATAACTTGCCTGAAGGGTCATACATTTGGTAAATATAGGACCTTCATTTGGAGCTATAAGCTGTGGAATATATACTGTACTCTATTGATTAAAAGAGGTTCCAGTACTATTTATTCAAACAACTTGGTGAGAAACTTCTCTATAATATTATAAGATATTAAATTTTCATTTCATAATCCAATTTTTCTGCTTTTGCACATTCTTCCTATGGGGCATTTCAGAAAATATGAAAAATATCTATTGAAATGTAACAAAAATGCATCATTTCTGTTACCCAAGAAAAAAAAGAAAATATCAACAACTCAACAGATAAAAATAAGTCACCTCTTTTGAAAGTTAGTAAGGATTATTATGTTAAATTAATCCATTTTATTATATATGAAGATAGCTATATATCACAGTGAATTGAATTATTTGATATAATTTTAACAAGAAATACTTAAATATACTCTTCCATGAGCCAGAAACTCTCTACATTAAAAATGTCTGGTTACCACACCACCCTTTACTAAAGTTGAATGATTGGGGGGGATGAATATAATTATATTTAAAAAGAGAAAATAAATATTTGGAACAAAATAATGAATTAACTGAAGGGGAAGGACTAGAGGAAGTTTTGAAGCTATTTCTTTTTTTATCACATTTATTTTTTTGGTTTGTTTTGGAGAAATCTCACTTATTTAAATGTCAGTATATAATGCCATAAGAAGTGAAGAATTTCAGAAAAATCATGTCTTGGTAAAGAATATGTTACAATTAATTTTCTGATGATGGGAACACAAGTAGATAAGTGAGGATAACTTGGCTCTGATTGCTGTCTATAAAAGCCTTAACTAGGTTATTTAACACTTCATAAACATTCTGAAATGGCATGTTTGGACAAATTGAGATGTGAACTTCATTCAGTGAATGAAACTGAAAAACAGAATGCATATGACATTTCCTTCAATACTATCACTCGAATTAGAATTTCTATTTTTCTTTCATTTTTTTAATCTACTAACACTCAAATAAAATAAGAATAGAGGAAAAAAGAACCCAAAATATCCAGAGCTGTGATTCTTAGGTTTATTGTCAAAGTAATTAGTGAGAAATTTATTATTCCATGATTTGTAGACCTTACCTTTAATATGATTTCCTTTTCAAAAACCCACGTTGAAGAATGACATCACTGTTCTTGATTCCACAGAAGAGCTTTAAAAACCACGGTTTTGGGACACAATTATAATTCATGCTGATATGCAAATAAGAGAGATTCTGAGAATCAACCAAATGCAACTCAGAAAAGCTTCATATATACTTAAACATAGATTATAAATATCATGGATAGATGAACAAGGACTGGGAAGCTACCTTGACTTTGTAGGCTGAACTCAGTAGATCAACATGGAAAGAAATTTGAGCGAAGACACAAGTCCCTGATACCATAACTAGTTTAGTTTTGCTACAATAGAAGCATAATACCTTTAGAAAGAGCATTAAGTAATTAAAAATAGAAGTTGGAAATGTGGGTAGTAGAATACCTTTGCTATGGTTATTCCAAAATCATTAAACTTAAGGAACAAAGCAATTGAGAAAAGAAACCAAACATTCAGATTTGGCTTCTTCAGTCTTTCCTTATAAAAAAAAAAAAGGGAGGACCAGAGAAATTTGGAGAAATGGTTGCTCTAGTTTAGTGTATCGGAACCTGAAAAAAGAATCTGGAGCATGGTGTGCTAGAGAGTGATGTAGTATTTAAAGAAACAAAAGGATAAAGGTACATGAAAGGAATATGGAAGACAAATAGAAAGAACTTTAGATCTCTAAATATGGAATAACTTCAGACTGGAAAGATGGTGAAGTACATAAGTTGTTTGCCTTACACATTGCTTATGTGGGTTCAATTTCTGGTATTCTTTATGATCCTCTGACCACTACAAGCTTGTCTTCCTTACAAAAATAATGGAACAATTTCAACTTCAATAAACATTATAGCTTAGTTTAGAGTATAATCAAAACTATGGGATACATATACTAATTCATACTAATATAAAAATTGCGAAAGTAAATGGGAAAGAATAGGCAGATAGTCAAACAATATAGTTATTTATGCCTGTCTCAAGGGGGTAAATTTAAAATATTGATCTCTTTAAAGGTATATTGTCTTTTTTTTTTTTTTTTTGGTTTTTGGGCCACACCCGGCGGTGCTCTGGGGTTACTCCTGGCTCTCTGCTCAGAAATAGCTCCTGGCAGGCACGGGGGACCATATGGGACACCGGGATTTGAACCGACCACCTTTGGTCCTGGATCGGCTGCTTGCAAGGCAAACGCCGCTGTGCTATCTCTCCGGGCCCAGGTATATTGTCTTTAAAGATACTACATTTTTGTATTATGAAGTACAGAAAACAAAATAATTACTGTGAATATATAACTTTAAACACATTTCCATACTCAACTGATCAAACCAAGTATTGACAAAATGTGCCTTTGATGTGATCTAATGAAAATAATAACAACTCTTCTAATTACAGTCTTATCCTAAAACCTAGAAGTCCGGATCCAAATCATCGCAGAAATCTCAGAATATTCTGCAGAAAACCTCACCAGATCTTCCCCAGCATGTCAATATCATAAAAATGAGAAAAGGATTAGAATGGTGACAGCATAGTAGAAATTTTTTTTGAGGATATGGAGAACTCATACAAAATGTTCCAGTAAACAATACAAAAATAAAAAGACATTAGTGTAAAAGTAGAATCTAAACAATTGTACTTTGGCAAATAATATTATGTTTTGGGGTTCTGATTTTTGACAAATGCAACATTTTATGATTAATATAAAATGTAACCCAGGAAAAACTTGATGCCAGAGAATTATTTGTACTTTGCAATTTTCCTAAAAGCCAAAAAAAGTCATTGTAAGTTTTAAAAACATATTTAAAATTTTAAGTAAAAGAACTGAAATATAAAGGGGACATAGTAGTATCACATTGTCAAGTAATCAGATTCAGAGACAAATTTGGCTCCAATAGTAAAAAATTGGCAAGGATAAAATCATGCTTGATACTGGAATTTTAAAATATGTCAGGACTCTTGACTTTGTTCATTGACAAAATTATTTTTGCTACGCTTTATTTGTCATGCATGATTTGAAAGGCAACAAGATCTATATATCTCATCTTCAAAGACCATATGCCTTATTTATTAATAATAATCTTGACAGTTCTGATTATTTGAGGCAGGCGCCCCAAAAATGTACTTAGGAGGCCTGGGGTAAGGTTCTCTGTATGATCAACATAGTGGTAATTCACTAGGAAGGCCCTTCATTTCTTCCACTCAAGCTAAGTCGAGCAGAGATGTCCAGGACCACACCCATTCATAGTCACTCTCTGTCTAATATCTCGCTGACTAATATCTCTTTGACTAATCAGTTTAAATAAATAATACAGAAAATTTGAAGAGAGCAACAATGATTGATTACAAGGAACAAGAGTCTATGGTAGGTAACTACATTTTTATTGATAATAATGATCAGAATATTATTCCATTCATTTTGTCAACTCTTTCTCTATGTATTATGACTCATGGAACTGCGTTTACAATACAAGGGAAGAAACAGAAGAAGAACTCAGAGAAAATAATCTTTGACCTTATCATTTTTCCCAGATGAGTAGAATTTAAACTGTCAGAGGTTGCTGTACCCAGCTGAGAGAATGGCTTAAGCATAGACAGAAAGAGAAGAATTAGCTGAGGGAAATAGCAGCAGGTGATAAGCATAACAAAGAGAAGGTGGCATGGATGAAAGACAGTACAGCAAAAGGGTTACCAAAGGCACCAAGAAATGTGACTGTTATCTAGGTAGACTATAAGGTTTATCTTGTGCTATAAGAATTGATTTTAGACAATTTACTTCAAACGATTTAGAAAGAAAACGTGTTGAAGCCTGATGAATTTCATTATTAATTAAAGCAAAGAATAGAAATGATTCCACGGGCATTTTCTTTTCTTTTCTCAAATTGACATAAATCTGGAATGCTGCTAGGCAGTGCTGGCCAGTTCATCTATCACAATTCAATCCACAATACTCTTTTATTTTATATTTTGGGTTTTGGGGGTAGGTACGAGTGAGGCTGAAGTCACCAAATGGATATTAGAGACTTAACTTGAGACTTAACCCTGCTTCTGTCCTCAGGGATCACTCCTGGTAGCACTCAGGGACCTTACATGGTGACAAGAGTCAAGCCCAGATTTGCTTGCAAAACCAATCTATATTGTATTTATACTGTATCTATACTTCTTGCAAAACAAATCCATGTTAAATACATGTCTCTAGTTCAACTGTTTGCCTTTAAAATTTTTCTTAATGTAATTTTCAAATGAATTATTAATAGTTCAGACAAAATTTCATTATATAAATGCAACCAATTTTTTTTCTTTTCTTTCTTATTTTTGGTGAGACCAGCAGCCATGAGACTGCTGGTTGGTTAACCAGGTTGGTTCAAAAATTTTAACTTACAGTGCAAACTGCTCAGGTGAATGGTTTTGGGATCACCAGGCCAACACCACCTGGTGCTGGCAAGGCTTCAAAATACTGCTAAAAAGTCAAAAGTTTTTACATGAGATATGCACCCTGAACCTTGATCCATTTTATATACTTGGATTATGTTCAGTTTTCTCTCTTAAAATGTTTTTGAAATTATAACTAATACTGGACTAAACTGGGTCTTTGCAAATTTGGCATCCTGATGAACTTACCTTCCAGATGTAAATCATTGAAAATAAGATCTTTTACGGATGTAGTTCAGGCTGAAGACATATTAGTGGACACATATGCCATAGGATCTATATTGTCCCTATATGAAAAAAAACATGATTCTAGAGTTGGCCATTCTCTCTGTCATCTCCCCCTCTGTCTTTTGCTCCCTTTGTCTCTTTGTGTCTCCAATCTGTCTCTTCTGTATTTTTGTCTATCTGTCTCTAACACCCCACAGAGAAAGGTCATATGTGATCCATAAGAAGACCATCTATCTACAAGCCAAGAAAGTAAAATGGACTCATTAGAAACCAACTCTTATAACATATTCACTTTGCACTTATAGACTCCAAAACTGAGAAATTCTAATTCTATTGTTTAATTTACTTAGCCTGTAGTATTTTGGTTAGGCAGCCTTTGCTGACTGATACAGAAATCAACTGTTAATTCTAGAAAATAATCACAGTGTATTGTTAAAGGGACAAAGGTAATTAGCTCAAAATTATATGCAATATGCATAGAATTGTGTTAATTAGTTATTCTTTTGTGAACAACAGTACTAAAAATAAGAAAGAATATATTAAAAAGATTAGGCAGTGACTTTATTGTTTTAAGCTTATTGATGTTTTTAATTAATTGTTCTCTATTCCCTTTTCCATATTTTCATTTTATTATTATTTATGGGTTATTTTGTTAAATAAAAGCAAACTATAACATGTTAGATACTAGTATGTGAAGTGGCAAGAAAAAAATATTTTAAATGAAGAAAAAGAAAATGCCTAGCTTTTAGGAGTAGAACAGCACTGGGATTAGCAAAAGTAATGTCAATTCTAAACCCTATGTCTTAAATTTGAGTAAAAGCCAAGTAAAGGTGATGTGGTCAAATTATCATGTAGGTGTCGTATCTACTGTTAGGATTCCTTTCACTCTGGAGGATGCCAAACTTGTCTTGAAGCAGCTTATTTCAATCATGGTTTGGTCAAAATATTTCAGAATCAAAGCCCCACCAAGTATTCAGATGGGAATAGTAGAAGACCAAATAGGTAATGCTGTACAGAGATAAGGGCATTGGGGCAATGAGGTCATTGCAAAGCAAAGAAAACATTCTTCACTAAACAAATTTTAAGTTCTCACAAAAGAAACCCAAGAAACATATAGGTCACTGATTCAAGAATCATATTTGATAAATATTAAAACAAATATGAACCAAAAAGGATAAAATTGTTCATTTAAATAAAATGGGAAATGCAGGTATGCAAAATGAAAGTAAAAGTCTTTCAACAAATCTCTTTATAAGGACAGGGGAACCATGGTTGGTAAATTTGTCTTTCTCTACTTTTCTCCGACTCTTTCTCTCATATATATGTATGTATTATATATATATATCTTTTAACAAATATAAAGATACAATCAACATTTGCACTTATACCTAGTGACTTGTGAGAAAAAAGATTCAAATATAAAATTTCTTTTGAGTATTCGATGGAACCCAAATCAACCAAGTGCTACATACATGATTTTGGGTTGTCATATTCAGTTCCATTTAATTTCCATTTTAATTGGAAAAGGTGCACTGGAGAAACAAAAAAAATGATAAGCCATCACAGAAGTTATTAATTCCAGGAGTAAGAAAGATAATGTTTGTATTTTCCAGAGAAGAGGCAATTAAAGTGAGATTATGATTGAAGGGGATAAGAAGCAAGGCATACAAAGTGAAAGCCGTAAAATGCTCAACGGGATAATAGCAGCAAGAAGGGAGATGTGGCACTATAATTGGTTATGATAAAACTCTCTGGAAATAAAATGGTCTGCTACACAATTTGTCTTCTATGATGGGAATAATCAGATTAATATATGATGGCAAATAAAAATATTGTGGCATTAGGCCCACTGAGCAATATGTCATGAGCTCTACTCTGTAGATGCATGGAATAGAGTATAACTGTGTCATTAAAACAGTAGTGAGATTAATTTAATTATAGGCATGATACCAGTTATTAATATCCTTTGCAATGTTGAATTTATACTTGTATTTCAAACGTTTTTAAGAATTCTAGATGAATATTTAAAGTCATACTATCAAAGATGAGTTGATGCTTTTAAAATTTTAGTGTTTACAAGTATGAAATCCAAGGTATGTCTGCTAAATAAAGGAAGGTCTGTTCAAGAAAGTATTTATCTGACTTTATTCATTCCAAATGCCAGAAAATTAGCTTTAAATTGAAGTGTACTGTAATTTTACAGTCTTCAATGTATTTAAAAAAAGAAGTGAATTTGAAGATACCAATATATTCTCAAAGCTGTTTTTATTAATAATTTTTATTGTGAATTACAAGTCTTTCACAATTATATTTAAGGTACATAGTAACAGTGAATTAGGGTCATTCCCACCACCAGTGAAATCTAAGTTGTTTTAAGTTTTTATTTAGGGGGAGTGGAACACTCCCAGGAGTGCTCAGAGCTCATTCCTGGCTCTGTGTGGAATTTATGGGACCATATGGGGTATCAAAGGTAGAGCTCCACACCTGCCATGTATAAGGTAAGTGCCCTATCTGCAGTACTGCTGGTCCCACCCTCAAAGCTAAATTTTGTTGTCTGCTGGGTTTTCTTCTCTGTGAAGTTCTTGCCATTTGGTAAGCATGATAATCATCAATATTTATTTATTTTTAGTTTCTGTTTTTACAACCTTCTAGAAATGGATCTTATCTCAGAGTAACTGAATCAGAAAGCTCAAAACTAATCTCTAAGATCTGTGTTTTATCATTTACTCCTGCTGATTCACATGTATGCTAACATGCTAGCATATTAGGACATGGTGGAGCCAGAGTGATAGCATAGTATGGCTGATCCAGGTTTAGTCACTGGTATCCCATATGGTTCCCTGGACCTGCCAGGAGACATTTCTGAGCTGAGAGCCAGAAGTAACTCCTGAGCACTACAGAATGTGGCCTCAAAACCAAAAAACAGAAATATTAGGACATGTCACTAAATGATATTTTTGAAGGGTAAAATTGTACTGAAGCTAAACATTCATCTTCCTCAATAAAATAGCAACAAAGTGTGAAAAAAAAATCAGAGCAGCAATATAAGAATACCAGCTGAAATAGGGTAAAGTACCAAAAAAGTATTTTCTAGTTTTTGGTCAAAGCTAGGAATAGCCATTTAATAACAAGAAAATATTGTTTGTCTTTGTGACATTCAGTGGCATTTGACTTTTTCAATTAGAGAAATTAAATATTAAAAATAGGGCCCGGAGAGATAGCACAGCAGCGTTTGCCTTGCAAGCAGCCCATCCAGGACCAAAGGTGGTTGGTTCAAATTCTGGTGTCCCATATGGTCCCCCGTGCCTGCAGGGAGCTATTTCTGAGCAGACAGCCAGGAGTAACCCCTGAGCACCGCCAGGTGTGCCCCCCTCCCCCCCAAAAAAAGAAACAAAAAACAAAAAAGTTTAAATATTAAAAATAAATTAATTAATAAGCTTTCATGAAAATTGGCAGAAGCACAACTACTGAAGAAAGTCACAAAAGACCGTATATAGGCTAGAAAGATAGCCCATCAGGTAGTACATTTGCCTTGTATGTGACTGAACCAGCTAAAATTCCTGGCATCCTATATGGTCTCTGCAGCCAGGAGTGATTTCTGAGCTCAAAGCCAGGAGTAACTCCTGAGCACTGCCAGATGTGGCCCCAAAACAAAAACAAACAAACAAGCAAACAAACAAACAATAAAAGGACTATATATTTTGAGTCAAATGGTTAAACATTGAGGCAAGTGGTTAAATATTAAATATTTGCATTGTTAAATATTTAATGTATATTTCTTCTATACCTGGTAATATTCTTTGTAGTATTTGCCTCACCTTAGTTCCAGTCATTTTAGTTTTCTACCTGCAAATGTTTTTTTTCTGATTCTAGGACATCCTCTTGCAATTAGAGGACTCTCTCAGAAGAATTATTTCAAATATACCACCAAGGAAGTGAGCTTAAGGAAGGTGACACATGTGTACAAGAAGAAACTTAAGTGTGATGTGAAGAAAGAAGGTCAAGTCAAATACATTTGTGGAACTGGAGTTTGATAACTGGAGGGATTTGAAGGCAGATGATTCAACATTCAACAGCCAAATGAAGACATAAAAGAAAGGAATTTTCTGACTTGTATAGAAAGATTGAGGAAAGGAAAAGGGAGAAGGAATAGTTAAATACTTCTGTGAAGCTCTACTATAAGATCAACACTGGTCTTGATCCATTGAGAAAGAAGAACTAAACTTTCCTGAGATTTCTGACATTATTGGTGTGGTGGATTCTTTATTTTCCTATTCTGACTATGGCAGGTCATAAATAATTTTGGTGATGATATATTGCTTTCTAGTGCCAAGACTGTGTACTGTCTGATGGCATGATACTAACATGAAATAGTGATTTATATTTCCAAGATTGCTTGATGGATAACTAAACAGTGTCTGGATAAATATGCAAATGAATTGATTACTGGCCCCACTTTTTAAATGACCTCTGTTTTGTATTCAGTTTTCACATAGACATTTTTTGATTTATCAGAAGATTTCACTGTGTACTGTATTTGGGTTTACATTGTAGAGGGTGAATTTTAATGAAAATCATTTATCATCATCAGAACCCAGCCAATACATATACAACTCAAGCCTATTATTATACTCTTGCAAAGTTTGGCATATTGAAATGGGATCGCATCAACCTCTAGAACAAGGACTTTATATTTTAAACTCAGCATTTAGAGAATAGTAGAAATTCAAGTAATTGTGTATCATTATATTGATAGCCCAATTATCAGAATAACTACATCTTTAGAAAAATAACCAATAGCTAAGCTTTTATATCTCAACTCCAATAAGAATGATGATGAAGATTATAATAAAACATTATTGAACACCGATTATATGAACAGTTCTGTGATAGAATTTGTTAATTTACCTTATTTAAAAAAAACACATCCACTTTTCTTATCTTGAAAACTGAAGTTTGAAGTTAGGACGCTATATAAGTATACAAAAAATATGCTCATATAACTATGCTGGGCAGCTAAAACTTCAACTTTTTTTTCTATCTCTGATGTTATTATTGTTCATTACTCTACAAAGCTAAAAAGTTATAAGGGGGCCCAGAGAGATAGCACAGCAGCGTTTGCCTTGCAAGCAGCCGATCCAGGACCAAAGGTGGTTGGTTTGAATCCCGGTGTCCCATATGGTCCCCAGTGCCTGCCAGGAGCTATTTCTGAGCAGACAGCCAGGAGTAACCCCTGAGCACTGCCGGGTGTGGCCCAAAAACCAAAAAAAAAAAAAAAAAAAGTTATAAGGAAGAAATTTAAATAGATACCAACTTTATCTGCCTTTAAAGCTTACTTTTTTCATGATAAATGAAATAAAATGCAAAGAAATTAAAAGACATCCCCTGCTCATGGATTGGAAGGATTAATATTGATGAAATAACAATCCTACCCCTACCCAAAGTACCTTACAGAATCAATGCACTTTCTATGAAAATGCCCAGGCATATTTTAGACTAGACCAAATATTGCTCAAATTTATTTGGAGTAATAAAACCTCACAAATTGTCAAGTCAATCCTAGAAGGAATAGTAATGGCTGATTTACTTTCTCTATTTTTAGTTATACTGTTAATATATAGTAATCAAGGAAATGTGATAGTGGAATAGGGACATATTCTCAGAACAATAGAATATAATTGAGAACTAAGAGACTGATCGTTGGGTATCTGATAGCTAATCTTTGAGAGAGGAGCTAATATAAGATGTAGAACAGGGGTCATAGTGGTAGGGCATTTGTCTTGCATGCAGTTGACCCAGGACTGACATAGGTTTGATTCACGTATCCCATATAGTCCCCCTAGCCAGGAGCGATTTCTGAGCACATAGCCAGGAGTAATCCCTGAGCATCACCAGGTGTGGTCCAGAAACAAACAAAAAAAAATCAGAACAGGAAAACTCTCTTTAACAAATGCTGATATTACTAGTCAGTTTATGTAAAAGATTAAATTATACCCCTATTGCACACCATGCACAAAAGTCAATTAATATGAATTACATATCTTGATATCAGAAATGAGTCCATGAATTATATTAAGGAAAACATTGAAAGAACCCTTAATAAAATTGACTATAGAGACATATTTACTGAATATTTACTGATTCAAATTTGCTGGCCAAGGAAACAGCGATAAAGTTAAGCAAATAGGATTTTTATCAAAATAGAAATTTCTTCATTGTAAAATTAATGATCACAAAAATAAACATACCGCACATTAGTACAAAATATTTTTCCATTATCTGACAATCAGTTAAAATTCAAGATTGTAAACCTTAAAGAAAGAAACAAGAACTCCACCAAAAATTGAAGAAGAGAGATAAAAACTTCTTCAAAAAAACATAGATTATTATTATGTATATAAAACTTCTTTATTATCAAGGAAATGAAAATCAAGACAGTAATGAGATAGCACCTACTCTTCTGAAACTGGCACATACTGAATAGAATAAAATCAACCAGTATTGGCATGAAGTGTGAAGAAAATGGAATCCCATCAACTACAAGTGAAAATGTCAACTCATTCAACAATTTAGGAAACCCCTGAAAAAAAATACCATAGTTTTGCTATTCTATAATCCACAGCAGTTGCACACCTTGGAATCTATCCAAAACCACAAAAATCTTTTCAGAAAATATAGTTGTTTTATTATGTTCATTGCAGCACTTTTCACAATAGTCAAAATCTGGAAACAACCCAAGTGCTCAGGAACAAAAGACTGGGTAAACAAATGATAGTATACACAATAGAACACTACTCAGTTTTGAGATTAAAGGTAGCTAGTCATTGGATGGCATCAAATACTAAATGAAGTCAGTCAGAAGGAGAGAAATATATGAAGAATTATATTTATCATATATAGAATACAAAGAAAGCACAAATGGCCAAAGGCAACAGAACCTGAAAACAGGTCTATAGAACTGAGCTTATTATGTCAATTATCTGGCATAAAATATTGATTCAATAAGTATTGATTATCATACACTAAATTTTCAACTATTGATGTAAATAAAATAGCTAAAGCATGATCATTTTTAGATTTGATGAAGTAAATATTGTTTAATTAAAGCTAGAAAATAAAGAAATTTGGGTATGAGGAGATGCATATAATTAAGCACTACTATAGAAATCCCGAAAGCCCATAATTTTAGACTTTGTCATGTTATTTAAAAACTCAAGGATTGTGATTCCTATCAAATTAATGAGACAAAACTTTCTACCTTGTTCAAATATAATCCACCTGCAGTGTTAGAGGATTTAGAAATAAATTACACATAATAGTAGAAATAATAGTATATAATATCTACTTAATAGTAATGAAGTGCCTACTGAACTCTATGTCCTGGGCTTAGTGTTTTGTGGAACATTTATTTTTATCTTCATCACAATTTTAAACATAAGGTATAATTTGGAGAAATTAACTGTCATAAACAGAATTTAGATATGAAAAAATTTCTAATGGAACTAAAGGTTTTTTGTGAAAACTTGTACTTTCCAGTTTTTTATTAATCTTTATTTAAACATCCTGATTACAAATATAGTTGTGATTAGTTTTCAGTCATGTAAAGAACACCACCCCCTTCACCAGTGCAACATTCCCACCACCAATGTCCCAACAAAGATGCCCTTTAACAGACGAATGGCTAAAGAAACTGTGATACATATACACAATGGAATATTATGCAGCCGTCAGGAGAGATGAAGTCATGAAATTTTCCTATACATGGATGTACTTTCCAGTTTTTTAATGATTTAAAATACAGTTGATAAAAGAGTGTTTTTCTTTTTTTTTCTTTTTTTTTTTTGTTTTTGGACCACACCCAGTGACACTCAGGGGTTACTCCTGGCTATGTGCTCAGAAATTGCCCCTGGCTTGGAGACAATATGGGATGAGGGGAACAAAGGGAGGGTATCGAACCACAGTCCGTCCTTGATTAGTGCATGCAAGACAAATGCCCTACTGCCTGCACCACCACTCTGGCCCCCAAAAGAGTTTTTTATATACTTTTCTAACACTGCTCTCTCATCACCAGAGGATCAACTTCCCTTTGCCAATGACTCATAATCCTTACCCTTCCTTCCTCCATCTATTCCCCTAGACAAATTCAGTTTTATAGGCCAGTCATAAGGCTCTATAGCCTTTGGTCATTTATTATTTGCCTTAGTAGATTTCTTACTAGCCCAAATATGTTAGTAATTATTCTGTGCACGTGTCTTTCTCCTTCTAACTCAGTATAATATCTTGTGGTTCTATTCATGTAATGCAAATTTAAAAGTTTCATAATTTCTATAGCTGAGTAGTATTCCTATGTGTATATATAAATATAAATATATATACATATATATTTGTTGTTTTCTTTTGTTTTAGGTTTGGTGCCAAACTTAAGTTGCTTAGAACTCACTCTTGACCCTAAACTTGGATTACTCCTTTGCTTTTGGTAACCATATGGAGTGCATATGGATTTGAAACCAGGTCAGTTGTGCACAAGTCAAGTGCCTTACCTGATGTGAAATTGTTCTACCTCTGAAGTTTCTTTCTTTTATTTATTTTCCCTGTTAACTAGTTTACTTTTTAGATTTAATATAAACTATTCCAGTTGAAGTGGGTTAGGATATAAACATTTTGGAAGATCATCACTTTTACCACATAATGATATCCTAATTAATAGTATAAAAATATTCTACCAAAAATTATTCTACCATTAACTTTTCTGAAATTAAAAGTAAGGGTTTGTTGTTGTTGTTGTTAGTCAGACAAATTGACTCAGAACTGAGAATATGAGCAGGTATTAAGATGAAAAGGTCCAGAGAGATGCTTCAACAGTTCAAGTGCTTGCCTTGTGTGTGGCTGTCTTGAATTCAACTCTAAACATTCCAGGTGGTCCTCCAAGTACAGCCAAGAGTGATTCCTGAGTGCAAAGCCAGAAATAAACCCTTAGAACATCCATATGTGACCCAAAACTCATGATATTCTTGGAATAGTAGGCAGTTAGCGGGGCGGGGCAGCTGACTTCTAGGCATTCACTCATTCAAGGACTCAGTAACAGAGTCTCCTCCAATCTAAGGAATTCTCTCAGAATCACCTCGAACTGCAATCTTTAGGAAGAAACATTTGGAGGGATATCATGTGAGTGTGTAGACTTTGGTTTGGTTTGTTTCTATAGATATGTATAGAAATGTTAATTATTACTTTAATAGACAACTTAGTCTTTAGGTTTAAGGGTCATGACTATGTCCAACCATCTGGAATACAGGAGGAGGAGCAATATTAGCAGCCTAAATAATTCTTATAAATTCCATTACTAATAGAGACAGCATGCATTTGGATACACCTAGCTTTGAACCTGAATGTTTCCATCATCAATAATTTTATGCAATTATTAATTTTACCAAAAGGTCAAGTGCTGATTCATTTGCAAATCTCATAGGCACAGTTAGTACACTGATCCACTTAGTAAAGTGGCCCACAAGCCATAGCAAGCCTGTTATCGGAAGTAAGTTTGACTGGTAAAAAAAAATATGTCCCAGGGCTTGAGACATAACACAGCGGTAAGGCGTTTGCCGCTCACACAATCGATTCGAGCCCCCACCCCCACCCCCAGAGCCTGCCAGGAGTGGTTTCTGAGCACACAGCCAGGAGAAACTCCTGAGCGCCGCCAGGTATGACCCAAAACAAAACAAAACCAAACCAAAAGACCATGTCTATAAATTTCTATGTCTGGAGTTGCTTTCAAATGATAATTGCAGAATTTTGAATCCTTATGACTGCATGACCAGCAAACCTCAACTGTTTTCCAGCAATAGGGTGTTTGCCTTGCACTTGGCAGACCCAGGATAGACCTGGATTTGATTCCTGACATCCTATATGGTCCCCCAAGCCTGCCAGGAGTGATTTATGAGCACAGAGTCAAGAGTAACCCCTGTGCGTCATCAGGTGTGGACTAAAACAATTAAATAAATAAATAAATAAATAAGTGAGTGAGTGAATGAATGAATGAACACAACTCATTAATTTACATACTTAGTTTCTTCGTTCTTGGAGTCAGAAATTAAAAGTGAATTTTACAGAATCGAAATTAAGGTATCATCAAGGCAGGATATTTGCTATCTATATTTTTTATTTTAAAATAACTTATATTTTCACTCCCTTCTGCAACTTCATGAGCCACCATCTTCAGCATAAGAAAAAAAAGTTAATCGCATCTTTCTCATGATGGATCTGTAAATATGGACTAAATTAATTTCTATATATAAGGAACATTGTGATTAAATAGGCTTACTCTCTTAATTTAATATCACCTAATTGACATTCATTTTCTCAGATAACTAGTTTACTTTTTAGATTTAATCTAAAATATTCCAGTTGGAGTGGGCTAGGATATAAACATTGTTGGAAGGTCATCATATTTACCTCATAATGATATACTAAATAATAAAATAAAAATATTCTATCAAATTTTTTCTACCATTAACTTTCCTAAAATTAAAAGTAAGATTTTTTTTTGTTCTTGTTGACTCAGAACTGAGAATATGGATAGTTAGAAAGATGAAAAGGGCCAGAGAGATGGTTCAACAATTGAAGTGCTTACCTTGTGTGTGGCTGAACTGAATTCAATTCACAGATAGTCCCCCAAGTATAGGCAAGAGTGATTCCTGAGTTCAAAACCAGAAATAAATCAGAGATTCCATATGTGGCCCCAAAACAAACAAAAAGGTTTCAATAAAGATAAAGAAGAATACTCAAGAGGTAAATATTTGGAAAAACTACTATGAAAAGTTTACCACATAAAAAATTAATAAGGAATCCAGTGAATCAGGGATTAGTACAAAAAGAATACAAAAATCTTTAAAAACTGGATGCGATTTCAGAGGTTATATTTTATAGGGTTTTAATAAGGCAAAGAAAATGACCAATCTTCATTATAAGATTAGGAATCCAATTGCAGTTTAGAAGGGAGGGACGCACAATGTA
The DNA here is from genome assembly GCF_024139225.1 of Suncus etruscus. Taxonomy (NCBI): domain Eukaryota; kingdom Metazoa; phylum Chordata; class Mammalia; order Eulipotyphla; family Soricidae; genus Suncus; species Suncus etruscus. The sequence goes on along the minus strand of NC_064863.1, from coordinate 14,788,308 downwards.
AATTCATCTGACCTTTGGGATGCTTTTTCAAATCTGAAACTTATAATAATAATTAGAAATATTTATTGAACAAGTATGCATAAAACCCATTATAGGTATTGCAAATAACTTGTCAATTTTTTTGTCAATAACTAAGAAAAAAGCACTGATAAGTTTTTCGTTTTATTTTTAAGTTTAAAGAAACTCCTTTAGTAAATATTGATACTGAGATTTCTACACAGATATCTGAAACCATGTATTTAAACTCTATGGTCAGAGTAAATATTGAGAACTATCTATTTTCATTCAGTCTGTTTGAACTTAAACTCTAAATCTATTCAGCTCCTGTCAGAGATAGCTGGAAATATTGCTGATCCCCAGGATTTGATTTTCCTCTTTGTTGACTAGAATGATAAAATGTACATATTTCTACATTTGAACTCATTTGAAAAAAATATTTAAAGATTAGTTATATATGGATCGACAATATTCTGTTATTTTATTGTAAATTGAAAGTGTACTACCATTTTTGTAGGTCAGTGTGAGATTCATCCACTTGTACTAAAGACAAAGAAGGAAATTGCATTTTCAATAGCACAGAAATAATTTTATTTTCAAGGTCATAATCAATCATCACAAAAATCTACCTCTGTGGTGAAGAATGTTTGAAGTCCCTAATGTATAACTTTAGACATTTTGAAAAGAATATGTCCACTGATACTTCGTTAAATAATCAGTGCAAAGGGGATTCTTGGTACCTGTATGACTTTTTATTTCAGTTGTGTCATGCAAAATAAAAAATGATAACATGGGCTGGAGAGATAGCATGAAGGTAGGGTGTTTGCCTTGCATGCAGAAAGATGGTGGTTTGAATCCTAGCATCCCATATGGTCCCCTGAGCCTGTCAGGAGCAATTTCTGAGTGTAGAACCAGGAGTATCCCCTGAGTGCTGCAAGGTGTGACCCAAAAAACAAAAACAAACAAACAAACAAAAACAAAAAAAGCAAAAACAAACAAACAAAAGAAAACACTAGATAAATTATATAATTTATTTTCTTGTATTCCAAAATATTTAGAAACTGTTATCACATTTAGTCAAGTTTAGTTCTTGTGTTGCACTTAAAGTTAACATTATGGTATTTATTTTTTATATCAAAGATACAAATAATAAGGTTCACAATATTTTTTTAAGAACACACCCCTTCAGAGGTAGAAGAGTTGGGAATAAGATCCAAAGCTCCTTAGAAGGTAAAGTCAAGTAGCCTTTGTACATGTTTTTTGAAGTCATGCAGAGAAAGACCTTACTATTCTATAAACAAAGTAAACCAAAATATAATAGCTACACTACCATTTTGATTTCAGCATCTCTAGCTTTTGGACTTATCTGTTTAACTTCAATGATTTAAGTAACATTCCTGTACATATGTTGGCTTCTTTTTTTTTTTCTGTAATCTAAGCAGAGAACCACAGGTTAAAGTTCTCATTTAATTTTTAAGTAGTCTCCCTTTTCTCACTCCATACTTCACATTTATCAGTGCTGAAATTCTGTTCATGAGAAACCATTATTAGAGTATTATTAGAGCCATTAAATAATAAACCTGAAAAAATGCAAGGAGATGAGTACCAAAGACAAAACTGAACACAAGTGTTAAAATAAATAAATAAATAAATAAATAAATAAATAAATAAATAAATAAATAAATAAAGCAAGGTGACATTGGTCTTATTCTCCAGATTTAATTTGTCCTGTATTGGATGTATTTTCAGAAAGAAAATATCATTTTGATGAAAATTTTATATCCCCTTTTTACGTATCAAGGTTCAATAATCTCTGGTCCAAGGCTGTGATAATATCTGTAGCATGTGTTTGGAGAATATGGTGTGGTCAAACAATTACCAAAAATATGTCTTTAGTCAAAGAATGGTTGGATATTTTTTTAAACTTTATTTATTGATTGGTTGGTTGGTTGGTTGGTTGGTTGGTTGGTCTGCCATATCCAGCAACTTTCAGGGGTTACTTATGGCTTTGCACTCAGAAATCGCCTCTGGCAGGCTAGGAGACCATATGGGATGCCGCCCAGGTTCCTCACAGGTCGGCAGTATGCAATGCAAATGCCCTATCATTGTGCTATTCCTCCGCCCCATGCTTGAATATTTTTACTTGCCCTAGAAAGGAATGATTTACCTACAGGGAGAAGAGAAGCTTCTTACTTGATTTAGGTTTGTTTAAGACAGATCTAATTAGAGTTTGGCAGGGGGGAGGGGGGAAAGGGGAGAGATCCTTTGAATTTAGGTTTTTTTTTTTGTTTTGTTTTTTTGTTTTTTTGTTTTTTTGTTTTTGGGCCACACCCGGTGGTGCTCAGGGGTTACACCTGGCTGTCTGCTCAGAAATAGCTCCTGGCAGGCACGGGGGACCATATGGGACACGGGATTCGAACCAACCACCTTAGGTCCTGGATCAGCTGCTTGCAAGGCAAGCACCGCTGTGCTATCTCTCCGGCCCGAATTCAGGTGTTTTTAAAAAGACTAAGTAACATAATAATTACTGGGCAACATAATAAATCTCAGGTAAGAGACAAAAAGAGGCAAATTGGATTTTAGATTCCATGCTCAAGGAGAGGCAATCACCAACAGTCACTGTGTATCATCGTGTCTCAGGAGATAAGGATTAGTCGTCATTTCTGTACATCAATTTTATTTACCCAAATGTGACCAGAGCAGCCTGTGTGATAGCTCTGAGAATGTTCTACTGGGTTATCTCACTATGCTGCGAGAGGCGACTATTTTTCACTTACTCACTGGTGGTTAAGATTGAAATTACTATGTAAAGTTCTTTCCTTCCTGATTTTAAGGCTATTCCTCTCCCTTAATTCTAGTGCAGGTATAATCTTCTGTTAAAATATGCTAAGCACAAACTCAGTAAGACCAGATAGAATGAATTAGATGGAGTTGACCCAGCAAAGCACTCCCTTTAACAGAACCATAGGTTTAAACATGCCTGAATTTAAAAAAACAAAACCAAAAAAGACTTGACACTTCCACACACACACACACACACACAAACTAGTCTTTCATTGAATTCAGAACACAAAAGAAGAGAAAGGAACAACTCAGAATTGTTTATTGCCTTTAAGACACAGTGACCCTTACTCAATAATCTCCATCAACTGCCTTTGATTGTGAACATTGCTTGTCTCAGAAGATTCAAAGTTGGTTAGGGAGTAGAAACAGATGCAGATTGGAAAGGAGAAAACACATTCAATAATACTTGCAGGGGCAGGAGAGATAGCACAGTGGTAGGGCATTTGTCTTGCAAGCAGCTGATCCAGGATGGATCATGGTTCAAATCCCAGCATCCCATTTGGTCCTCCATTCCTGCCAGGAGAGATTTCTGAGTGCAGAGCCAGGAGTAACCCTGAGTACAGCTGGGTGTGACCCCAAACCAAATATATGTCTGTCTGTCTGTCTGTCTGTCTGTCTGTCTGTCTATCTATCTATCTATCTATCTATCTATCTATCTATCTATCTATCTATCTATCTATCTATCTACAAAATAATACTTTCAGATAGAAAACTATCTATATTTCATGGCATGGGCATTAGAGCCTGAGAAACAGAATCAATTTCTAATGCTATCATTGACTTTAATATCATATTAGACAAGTCAGTAAGCTTCAGTTCTTAATATCTGTTCTATAAGGTTGAAAGGATTGAATGAAGGTTTTTTGCAGTTTCTGACACACGGTGAGCACACAGTCAATGATAGTCATTAACAGATTTATGAAAGAGATCACAGGGTCATGACACTCCAGAAAAGCCAGCGCAGTAATAAAAAGAAAGATTTTTCAGTAGTGACAGATGACCTACTTGAAAGGGGCTTTGATTGGTCATTATTTTGCTTTTTTTTTTAATTCTACCTCTCAATAAACTAGTCCAGTTTCTCAGGATATGCCTTTAAAGGAAAGTAATAGAGTTGAATGGACAGAGTCATCTAGTCATTCTACTAACAGGAAGGTTCATGATTAGCTCATGTATTTCACCAAGTTTTTCATTTCTCATACATAGGTGCAAGCCTTCTATAAATCATAGTACAAAGTGAACTAATAAACTGGAAATGAAAGCTGATCCCTATCCTTATGAGACTTACAATTTTAAAAATGAATAAAGTGTGACTTCAAAATCTGAATCCTTGTAACTCATATGCATTACATATATCTTAGGAAGTGTCTGATATTACTTTCTGCACGGCAAGAAAGTGTGAAATATTGACAAATGAGTACAAATAAGGAATAAAGAATGAAGCAGGGTCCTAAGACCAAAAACTTCTGCTATTCCTTGTACAGAACATGAAAATTAGGAATGATGTATCAAGAAGCATTTGTCAGATAAAAGATCCTGGCTGCTTTATTACCTATGTTATGAAAAGAACTAGGATAACAATATTACTAGAACTTTTAATAAGACAGAGATCTGGTATTGCTCCTTTGAAATGTGCTTGGGGCTTGCTGAGTAAGAAGAGATTGCATTAATTGACCTCTGAATATCTGTGCCAGCCTTGAAGGTGTGAGAAACACGGAATTATTGGAAATTCATTCTGCTCAAAGTCTCAAAACAAATCATCTTCAGGGGTCAGTGGTTCTGAGCTCACTCAGAAATGTCATCAGAATATGCTTTTGCCCTTTTGTTTTCCCAAGGTCTTTGCTTGCTTCTCTGTTCAAATGATAACATCTTTGCAGTCAAAACACAATGAAGCCTGATAAACAGTATTTTGTTGTTGTTATGGATGATCTGGTGTTACTTCTGAAAAAAATCTGGTAGCAAGCTGATATGGCAGCTTTTTCTTTAGGAACAATGCCATAAATTCATCAGCAAAGATAGATGTTAAACCCTTTCTCCAAAATAACCTTGTTGAGTGGATTTGGGGGGAGCAAGGTCACTCCTCTGTTCTGTTTTCTAAAATATATCTTAAAAAAGAAGATGGATTAATATTTTTGAGTAACATTATAAAATCATATTCATTTGCATCGCTGAAAATATGCAAGTCACTTTCGTCAGTAAAATGGCTCTTGAGTTTTAGTGCTATAAAGACCAAGTGTCTTGGTACACATTTTTTTTTACCAACAATTCATCTGGATAAAGGATATTTTCAAGCTTCTGGCTACAAACTGTTGGAAGATTGAAATCAATAGAGCATTTAAACATTATTGATTTCATATCAGATTTAAGAGCCATCTGTATATAAATTCTATTGAAACTGAACTGAAGATATGTGGTCTTACACTGTTTAATGGCAATTAGAATGGGGTTTATGTTAGGATTTTTTAAAAATAAAATAGAAAATCATGTAGTTTATCTTTTCATGTCAAAGTGTTTTTCTTAAATTATGAAAATATTAGCAATGGCTATAATGTATCAAAGGCACATATAACAGTATTGGGCCCTATATGAATAATCTAAGCACTAGTTTATAGTTTGTTTATATTCCTTTATAAAAATATTAAAAGAGGATAAGTGGAAGATACCTGCTTTGAAGTCACTGTTGCAGATACTAATATTTAATTTTATAAGTGTTCACAAAATATGATCCCTTTTTTCAGACAGAGAGGTAATATAATACAATAAGTATGATGAGCACTTCCCTTGCCCATGGCTATCCCCTGTTTGATCCTTAGTTCTACATAAGGTCCTTTGAGCCTATCAGGAGTGATCTCTGAGGACAGAGCCAGGAGTAAGGCCTAAGCACTGCAGGGTGTATCTCCAATATATATCCCATCTGCTCCAAAATTCAGTGGAGAAAGCAGAACATTTATAAAAAAAAATCCAAATGCACCAGCAATATAATGTAGTACCATTTCTTCCTGCAAAGGCATACTAAGAAAAGGAGAAATTTTACGTATATAAAAAAGCTCTTATCTACTAGGTATAAGAACTCATACATTTTTACAATACAGGGGCACCTCCCACCTTTAGCATATGTCATGTGGGCCCAACTTAAACTGTAGGAGATTGGATAGTGACCATCCATCCTTGAATCCTGGATCCCAGACATAGAAATGACACAGTTCTCCAGGAACAAAACCCCCTCTGGGGCATCCTTAATACTGCCCTGGCACCAACATGTGCCAGTTTTGATATGATATCCTAACTATGAGGAAATGGCAACAACTTGATCTAAGAGCAAGCTGTCTTACCTCACCATCTAACGATAAGACAAAATCAGAAGACTTGTCATCCTTTGATCTGTGCAAAAGCCAAGATTGCTATCTACAGATGCCTGACTGTGACAACCATGACTGGGCAGAAAGTATCCTGGGACCAATAAAAAAAAGCCCTAATCTAGGATTTGGCCTATGATCTGTACAACAACCAAGATCTCTAATTCCAGAGGTCTGACTGAGACAACTGCAACTGAAAGGGTCTTCTGGAAACAAAACTAAAGACTCTATCCCAGGCTTCATCCTAGGATCAGCACAATGACCAAGACCATCAACTACAGAAGACTGATTAAAACGACAGTGAAGGAACAGAATTTCTAAAACCACAAAGAAAGACTTCTTCATAAGCTCCATTCCTTGACCTGAGCAGATACCAAGATCTTTAGATACAGAGATCTGATTTAATCACCTATGATGGAGCAGATGTCTTCCATATACCACAAAAAAACATAGGGGAAAGTAAATGAAAATGCAAGGAGTCTGTAGTTATTCCTATGACAGTATACTTTCAAGGGCGGAGAAACCTTGTATCTCTCAAGCCAAGAGAATTAATGTTTTTCTTGGCAGATTCCCTTTGAGACTCTATTTCTGAGTCTGACCCTAGCAGGCTCCATGCCATGTGTGAACAAAAACAATGACATTATAAACAGAGTTCGCTTCAAAGTCCCATAGGTGAGTGCAACAAATAGGAAGAGCCCTAGTGTATATTTTCCCTCATTTCTTCCTTTCATTAGTAGAAATGTGTGTGATGCCTTGTGTGAAAGTATCATGAGATACTCACTAAAAAAGAGAGTTGCAATATTTTGCACGTTGACAAGATATGGAGAAGTTTCCAAGAAAAATGGTTCAGCTCGAAAGCATAGCACAACCATAGTTACACTACTACATGTGGCCCCTGGTGGAAGAAGTAAATCTTGTCTCCAGATATGGAATTTGGCAGGAGAATGGGTTATAACCAAAGATGTAAGTAGAAGACATGCAAGAATTAAGACTGTGGAGGGAATTCTGTGAAGAAAAGGAAACTATAGCAAACACTGGGTAAGGGAGGACAATTTCAGTTTACAAGGAAAGTTCTGATTAAGCCCAGAAACTTATTGGACTTTCATAGTCAGCACAATTTTCTCAGTTCAAAGTTTTAAGGCTAATTTCTTAAGAGACAGAAATCTGTTAATACTTCAGCTTTGATCTTTGATTCTAAAAAGAAACAGAGAAAATTGTTGAATGAAATCAAACTTTTAAAATTATTCAGAGTACAATATTCTGAGCATAGTACAAGAAGCTGTAAAAATAAACATAATAATGATGTTATTCTATCTAATACATAATATATAAGATAGGACTTTAGAAGTAAAACAAAAAAAATCAAAGTAATAAAAATTTATTAAGTCACTGGGAGGCTTTGGAAAAACTAAGTTTTAAAATACTTATCTTGCAAACAATGAAATGTTACTAGAAACTAATACTTTTCTAAGCTGCTTATACTGTTACACTTAATTTTCCCAATATTGCATAATATAGGTATTAATGATAACTGTGCCTGCTTTAGAGATAAAGGAATTGAGATATAGGAAGTTATGAAACTTGTTCAGTGATACGCAGTTTATGGAATTGGTGGAAACTGGCAACAAACCCAATAAATTTGGTTCCAATATTTTTTCTTAAAGATTGCATTAAACTCCATTGTTTTGTTTTCAGAAGACTTTTTCTAATTTGGAATTTATCATTGCTTTTTATTTTTCCTCCTGAGATCTATCAAAAATGCTCTGCAGTCAGTTTGGAGTTTAGGAACTGAAACTCAATCAGTCATTCCAGGAGATCTGGAAGGAAGCTGTCCCCAGGCCATATCTCTTTAAAAAAACAACTTTAAAACTTAGGAGACTTTTGTGGGAATGTAAGACTATTGTGATGGGTTTTGTTGACATTCCTTGGCATTGTAAATATATTTATATATTTAAAAAAGGTGGTGGCTGTTAGATACACTGGGATGAATGGATAGGCAGGTAGGTAGACAGACAGTAGGTATGAAGGATTTGCAATGCTCTAGTAGAAATGTTCATCTGTCTGTGTGTCCCATACACACACACACACACACACACATACACACACACACACATATATATATATTTGTATATATAAACACACATATATGATATGTATTTCTTTTCTTTTTTTAATTTTTATTTTGATCATAGTGGTTTACATAGTGTTGACAATAATATTTTAGGTACATATTTACATAAAATCAGGGGGGATTCCCATCACCAAATTGTCCTCCCTACACCTCCGTTTCTGTCCTACCTCCCATTTCCTCTTCCCTCACCCCAGGTCGGCTAGAATATGTGGTCCCCTCTGTATCTAACCCACAACTTAGTAGTCTTGCACCTGTTTGGTGCAAAAAAAATGAAAGCTTGCCCCAACGTTCTGGGAAGATGCCTTTCATTTCTTAGTACCAGCCAGAAAGAGTAAAATGAGGCCAATCCATGCAGATCTCATCCTGCTCTTAAAAATCTATTTTTTATACTGTTTGTTTTGGGCCACACCTGGTGGCAGCACTCAGGAGTTACTCCTTGCTCTGCACTCAGAAATAGTTTCTGGGGGGACCAAATAGGAGGTCTGGAATCCAAATGGGACCAGTCCAGGTCTGCCACATGCAAGGCAAATGTCCTATACTGTGCTATCTCTCCTGCCCCATGTTTCTTAAAATCATTTAACTAAACATCAGAATCTAGAAATCATGGTTTTATGTTATAAATTTCTGCTCTAAGACACGTAATTTTGAAAGCATAATGAAGTCAACAGTTGTATTAAAAATGTTGATATGGTTATATTTCAAGAAGAAAATGGGGGCAAAGCGATGATTAGGGATACGAGATAACATTAAACTGCATGTGGCAGTTTGAATAGCTGACATTTCATATGGTTCTCCAAGCACTGCCATGTGCACACTCGAGAATAGTGTCAGAAGTAAGTTCTGAGAATAGCTAAATGTAGCCCAAACACTGACCCCAAATTTCCCCATAATAGAATAAAATGATGAAATTAGGTTGATCAGAGATTTCCATAGAAATAAGCTATATACTGTCTATAAATCAATACTGTCTATAAACATATCACAAACATGTTTATATACATAAATTCATAAATAATCACAGAGTGGTCATTTATTTTCCACCAATAGTATCAATTTCCATATTAATATCTCCCTTTCAATATTGAAGAGAATTTGCTATTGCACAGCAAACACTGCTGTATAGTTCACTCTCAGAGAATGGTGGTGATATATAGAGATAACTTCTCTAGAGGAAATACCAAACCAATTTCTTCATGGTTGAAAATTAAATGGAAACAGAAGTTAATATTCTCCCATATGATAATTACTTTCTGCACAATCTGATCTATAGAAAAATCCATGCCAAGTGGCGGGTGAAGATTCTCAAAATGAAATAGGTAGATATGGTAAGAAGTCAGTTTAGATTACTTCACACAATATGTATAAAATTCTCCTTCCAAAAATACTGAGTTTTGTTATAATGCAATGCTTCATATTTTTTATCAAAAAAGTTCTTATTTTTTGTTTTCTCTTTGACCAAACTTCAGTGAATTTGTCCCTTCAAATGCTTTTCACTGAGTTTTCCTCTACTAAACTCATTCTTTCAAAGGAAAAATTCCTAACATACCTCTCTTATTATTGTAGCCACTAATCTCTCTTCTCATATATTTTCTCTTTGGTGATTATTTCCCTGATAAAACTATATAGAAAAGTTATTCAAATTGTTGGCCTTCACTTTTTCTCAAAGAAAATAATTTCCTTCATCCAAAAACACCATAGAGCTGTATTATTTTATCTCTTTGAGCTTGACTAAATGAAGTCCTATTAAGCATTTTTTTTCATGGGCTTTTCTGTCTTTTCAAGGTCTGGGATGAATTCATGGATGTATAAATTCCATGAGGCAAGGTTCCCATTTCTAGACTATCTCTAGATTCGCTCTTTTCCAACCTATTCCAAGGGAAACCAATTCAGGAGAATTCAATTTGTTAAAGTTATTGCAAAAACAGAAATGACAGATTTCCTGGTATTTTATATGACTAATTTTTTGTTGTTGTTGTTATCTTTGTTTTTTGGGTCACAGCCGGCAGTCCTCAAGGGTTTCTCCTGGCTCTACACTAAGAAATTGTTCCTGGCAGGCTCGGGAGAATATATGGAATGCAGGGATTCGAACCACCATCTTTCTGCATGCAAGGCAACTGCCCTACCTCCATGCTATCTTTCCAGCCCCTATCTGACCAATTTTAACTCAATATGTAATCTGTTTGTGTTTTAGATCATGATTATCCTACAGATAAAGTAACATTTTAATGTTTTTTTTGACAAACCTGTTTGTATTTGGGTTTTAGTTATAAAAAAGAACACCCCCCTTCACTAGTGCAAAGGTCCCACCTTCCTACGCCCCCCAATTCCTTCCTCCCTCACCCCCTGCCTGTCTTCAAGACAGGCATTCTTTTTCTCTTACTCAATACTATTGTCATGAAAATTGCTAATGTAATTATTTCTCTAACTGCACTCACTACTATTTGTGGTAAGCTTCATATCATTGGCAGGTCCTTCCTTATCTCTTTGCTTTCTGGGTATTATTACAATAATATCTTTTATTTTGCTTAAATCCCACAAATGAGTGAGACTATTCTATGTGTGTCTCTCTCCCTCTGACTTATTTCACTCAGCATAATAGTTTTCATATTCATCATGTCTAGGAAAATTCCATCATGCCGTGCCTTGCTTTGCCTTCCAAATACTTCTGTAATACAATCTTTGAAAGTTTATATTCTAGCACTATGCATCAGATGTAATTTTTCTAACTAAACAGACACCAAAAAAACTAGTATTTGAATGTTGACCTTTGTACCTTAACACATTCCCTATATATTTTTATATTTGTTTGATGTGCTTTTTTCTTTCTTTCTTTTTTTTTTGTTTTTGTTTTTGCTTTTTTGGGTCACACCTGGTGAAAACTAGTATTTGAATGTTGACCTTTGTACCTACCTTAACACCTTCCCTATATTTTTTATATTTGTTTGATGTGCTTTTTTCTTTTCTTTTCTTTTCTTTTTCTTTTTTTTTTTTTTTGGTTTTTGGGTCACACCTGGTGACTCTGAGGGGGTAGGCCTGGCTATGTGCTCAGAAATTGCTCCTGGCTCGGGGGACCATATAGGACGCCAGTGATGTAACCTAGGTCTGTCCTGGGCAGCCACTTGCAAGGCAAAAGCTGTATTATTGCTATGGCGCCTATTTTTTTTTTATTGTAAACAAATTTCAAGTACTATAGGAAATTACATTCCTAGGAAAGTATTCTAGGCTTGTGCTTTAGGAAGGTACAGAATGATTTAAAACAATTTAATGTTCTTAAATGATAGTTTCTATAGATGATTGTCAGAAAAATATAGTAAAAAGTATAAAAAAGTATTTATGTCCCAAAGTAAATCTCAGTTTCTGGTATTTTTCAGGTGACTTTTGGCAAATATTCTAGCATAGGTTATATTTATTTAAAATTCTTTTCATCATTAAATTGATTTCATGAAAATGATGATTTTATTCCTTAAATGTAGATAATTGTAAAAAGAGAAAATTAGATGTTAAGGTCACCCACTAAAAATGCATAAATCAGTCAAATGCTAGCCAACAAAATTCAATAATATTAAAAATATGTATAATAACAAATGATACATTATTATACATAAATTAAATGCATTCCAGGAACATGCAAGGTTTAACATAAGAAATGGAAATTTCATCTGTGAATATTTAGTCAAGAAAGAACTTTATTAAGTTTTGTACTTGTTTTTATAAACATCGCTCAAGAACCTAACTAGATGGGCTGAGGAGATAGCACAGCTGTAGGGCATTTGCCTTGCACACTGCAGATCCAGTATGGACAGTGGTTCAAATCCCAATGTCCCATATGGTCCACCAAGCCAGGAGTGATGAGTGGCCCAAAAACCAAACCAAAAAAAAAAATAAAATAAAATAAACTAACTAGAATAGATGCTTTTCAATTTCCCAATTTTACTCAGGGTATATATACTCCATTTTATTTCCTCCTATCTATAAAAGAGTGAAAGAAACATCATAGTTTCTTTCTTGTTTGTTTTTTTTGAGGGGGCCACACCCGGCATTACTCAGGGGTTACTCCTGGCTGTCTGCTCAGAAATAGCTCCTGGCAGACACAGGGGACCATATGGGACACTGGGATTCGAACCAACCACCTTTGGTGCTGGATCAGCTGCTTGCAAGGAAAACGCCGCTGTGCTATCTCTCTGGGCCCAGATAGTTTCTAATAAAATTATTAAAGTATCAATAATCTGAAAGAGTACAAATGTTTATATACATATATGGTACAATGTCATAACACAAAATACTAAGAAGTTACTATAATTCACTTCCTACACTACTTTTTCATTACCTAATTCCTTAGATCACCTCAATTTATAGTTATAACCTAAGGGTTTATTTTTATTGCACATTATATATTCTCATTGTTGTTTATACATCACATATGAGTGAGATCATCCAATATTTTTTTTCTATTTGTGATTTATGTAGTTTAGCATGTCCCTTTTCAGTTTCATTCATAGTTTTAGCAACTTCTTTATCCACTCACCTGTCATTTGGCACTTGAGTTGAGAAACTTAAGTTCTGATTATAAAATCATGCTAAATAAATGATTCCCCAGAGGTAGCACCAGGAGCAAGACAAGTATGCTACAGAGAGAATCTTCATGGCATTAGTCACTGTTGTGAAATTAATAACAGAAAGTAAATAAATTGAAAGAAAATAAAATAAGTATTATTTATCAATTTTAAAAATTGCCACAATAAATTTTTTTTTTTTGGTTTTTGGATCACACCTGGTGGTGCTCATGGGTTACTCCTGGCTGTCTGCTCAGAAATAGCTCCTGGCAGGCACGGGGGACCATATGGGACACCAGAATTCGAACCAACTACCTTTGGTCCTGGATCGGCTGCTTGCAAGGCAAACGCCGCTGTGCTATCTCTCCGGGCTCCACACTAAAATATTTTTAAAGGGCCAAAGAGATTGCACAGCTAATAGAAAATTTGCCATGCATGCAGTGAAGCTATGTTGGGAGCCATGACACTTCAGTGGTCCCCAAGCTTGCCAGGAGTAATTTCTGAGTGCAGAACCAGTCAGAAGTCTTGAGTACCACCAGATGTGATACCCCCAAAATAAAAATCTAGTAAAGAAAAATTCATGGCTTTGATGACTAAATAATATAACAATAATTAAAATATATGATACATATATAGTAGAAAAGTCTCATATCAAAAAGATATGATTTTTTTCCTTCAAATTGATGTATAGAGTCAATGAAGTTTTGAAGAAAACCTCATTATTTCTTTCTTCAGGAATTTTATAAACACAAGAAAAACATAAAGGTCAAAAGAGCCAGAAGGCGATAAAGAGTAAGTGTAAAACAAACCCTACTAAATATTAAGATATTGTTATGAAATTACATTATGGAAAATGGGTAGTATTTATTCAGAAATGAACAGCATAAAGAATAAAGTCAAACATATTTTAGAAAAAAGACCCCTAAAATGTAGAAAATTATTACCAAGAGATGACTTTACAATTTGAGGAGAAATCATTAACTTGTTTACTTTCTCAAAAAATAAATATACATGAGATTACAGGTTAAATTAAAATACCACATGTTTCAGAGTTAAAGGAATAAAAAATAAGCTAATTCAGATGAAAATAAAAAATATATATAAATAGTTTTATTTTTCAAAAATAAAAATACAACATGTTCAATATAAAAATTTTTCTTAATTCAATTATGGTAAAAGAAGAATTGCTGCTCATCAAAAGAGGACATTAAAAAATCTGTAATGAAAAATGCAGATTTTTTCCTTTGGAATGCACAAAGGATTCCTAAGCAAACAATACAAAGATTATAAAAATATTTATGACCTCATTGAATAGTTAGCAAGAAAGAGAAAGCTCACAGAAGCACAAGAGACAAAAATTTAAATGAAGACATATGTATCTCTGATTTCAATTTTAGACAAATGACAACCTTGATTAAAGAACTATTTTGCACTTTCTGCATAAATTGGTAAAATTTTTATAGTGAACAACTCTGGGGCCAGAGTGATAACACACTGGGAAAGAGGTTTTGCCTTGCACAAGGCTGACCTGAGTTTGATCCCCAGTATCCAATATGGTTCAAAGAGCACAGCCAGGAATGCTACAGGAGCACAGCGCAGGATATAACCCCTTAGAACTGCTGGGTATGCCCCCCCCCCAAGAAACAAAAGTAAATTTAAAAAAATACAACTCTGAAAAGTGTTAAAGCATCAAAGAAAGAGTGGAGAGATAGTGCTGCAATGTTGCTGGTAAAAAACTTTGCATGTGAACTATCCTGATTTGATCCCTTAAATGATATATAATCCCCTAAATCCTGAAGTGGTGATTCTTTAACTCAGAGCCAGGAGTAATCTCTGATCAAAGCAAAAAAAAAAAAAAAATGACAGAAAGAAAAAGAAAAGAAAAGGAAGGAAGGAAGGAAGGAAGGAAGGAAGGAAGGAAGGAAGGAAGGAAGGAAGGAAGGAAGGAAGGAAGGAAGGAAGGAAGGAAGGAAGGAAGGAAGGAAGGAAGAAAGGAAGGAAGGAAAGAAGAAAGGAAGAAGGAAAAAAGAAAGAAGAAAAAGAATGAAAGAAAGAAAAGAGAGAGAGAGAAAGAAAGAAAGAAAGAAAGAGAGAGAGAAGAGAGAGAAAGAAAGAAAGAAAGAGAGAGAGAAAGAAAGAAAGAAAGAAAGAGAAAGAAAGAAATAGAGAAAGAAGAGAGAAAGAGAAGAGAAAGAAAGAAAGAAAGAGAGAGAAAGAAAGAAAGAAGAAAGAGAAAGAGAGAGAAAAGAAAGAAAGAAAGAAGAAAGAAGAAAGAAAGAAAGAAAGAAAGAAGAAAGAAGAAAGAAAGAAATAGAGAAGAAAGAGAGAGAAAGAGAAAGAAAGAAAGAAAGAAGAAAGAAAGAAAGAAAGAAAGAAAGAAAGAAGAAAGAAAGAAAGAAAGAAAGAAAGAAAGAAAGAAGAAAGAAAAGAAAGAAAGAAAGAAAGAAAGAAAGAAAAAAGAAAAAGAAAGAGAAAGAAAGAAGAAAGAAAGAAAGAAAGAAAGAAAGAAAGAAAGAAAGAAAAGAAAGAAAGAAAGAAAGAAAGAAAGAAAGAAAGAAAGAAGAAAGAAAGAAAAAAGAAAGAAAGAAGAAAGAAGAAAGAAAAGAAAAAGGAAGGAAGGAAAAAAGGAAGGAAAAGGAAGGAAGGAAGGAGAGAAAGGAAGGAAGGAAGAGAGAAAGGAAGGGAAAAAGGAAGGGAGAAGAGAGAAAGGAAGGAAGGAAGGAAGGAAGGAAGGAAGGAAGGAAGGAAGGAAGGAAGGAGGAAGAGATTTTACTTAGTGTTCAGAGAAACTTGATAATTTTATTCAACTCCAGTTAATACAAACTGTAATGTATTTCCTACTTCTGGATAAAGACATATGTGAAGAATGCTTCCAGAAATGTTGACAACAGCTTATTTTGTATGTTAATGTGAGGTAAATTCCCCTTTCTCTCCTATTGGTAGGTGTCTTATATTGATATTGCTTATATTTTACTAAACCAGAAATACATTATATGGTGAACCATTTATCAACTAAAAATCATTACATATCTCATAAATAATATCTTCTGAGCCCGGAGAGATAGCACAGCGGCATTTGCCTTGGAAGCAGCCGATACAGGACCTAAGGTGGTTGGTTCGAATCCTGGTGTCCCATATGATCAAACCAAATAATAATAATAATAATAATAATAATAATAATAATAATAATAATAATAATATCCTCTGATAATTCAATGAATATGAATCAATACTATTTTAAGATGATGAAAGTGGGGAGTTTTGTTGTATGCATGATATCAAGTGAGAAAATAGTAATAGATTCATACTTTTACTCTCTTTTCCAGTGTATCAAAATTCACGTTAAACTACTATGAAATAAACCTTCAAAATATTACTGAGTGTTGGAGCAGTGGCACAAGCAGTAAGGCGTCTGCCTTGCATGCACTAGCCTAGGATGAACAGTGGTTCCATTCCCTGGCATCCCAAATGGTCTCCCAAACTAGGAGCAATTTCTGAGCATATGGACAGAAGTGATCCCTGAGTGCCACCGGGTGTGGCCAAGAAACAAACCAAATACATTACTGTCTAGAAACAGGGGGCTTGGGAAAGTGAATAAAAAGAAAAGGAAACGTGAAAGACCAAATTTTAGGAAATAGGAATTCACAATATTCTTTTAATTTGTGTTTAGAAAGTGGGACACTAATTTTCCTTTAGTCTAAGGAAGACAAAAGCCCTCATTGTAGTAGCAGAGCAAATATAAAGAAGTTGGGTGATTGCCTTGCACACAACCAACTTAGACTTTAGTCCCCAGCATCCCAGTTAGTCCCTTGAGCCATGTCAAGAGTGAACTCTGAGCAGTCAGGAGCAAGCCTTAAGCATCTCTGGCTCTGACTCAAAAGCCCAAAAGTTAAATAAAACACCATTATTGTATTAGCAGCTGATAAATCCCTGACAGGGGAATGTTGTATTTATCATTTTTGCATAGTGGGTTGGGTATCAGTTTTATTTGGTCCAATTTTCTTCAAAAGAAATTAGAAAAATATGTACAAAAGGAACAGAATTTAGGTACCAATATAAAAATAAAAAATTTAAAGAAATATACAAAAGTAGACATCAAGAAAATCCAACTGACTTGGCTTTGGAAGATTAACAATGAATGAGGTTCCAAGAAACGGAGTGACAGCTCCAGGCACTGAATGTGGGACTTTGGACCATTCACATTACTTCTTCCACCTACTTGTAAAAAGAGCAAATATTGGGTAATTCAGAACTTCTGAATTGGAAACCCTAGGGAAGAAGTCTGAAATCTATTTGAACAAGCCTGCAGGGACTCCTATGCTGTCTTGAAAATCTTATGACTACAAGTTTAGGTGATAAATTATATGTAATAAAGGATCACTGCAGAGAGTGTGGGCCAGTCCTACACCCCCTTCAGTTTCTGTGTCCTGGAGTGTCAGGATTCAAGATAATTTACTGTTGCTGTCACTCACTTAGAAATGAATCTGTGACCCAAATAGATACTCTGGGATCTCATGTATTTCAATCTCAAAAAAAAAAAAAAAAAGAAAGAAAAAAACTAAGCAAAATTTCTAACTAATTATCAACTTTTTTAATCTTTGGAGTTGGATAATCTTTTGGTTTGGAAAGAATTTTTGTGCATTTTAGTTGTTTAAAGGGGCTCCAATAGGAGTAGAATTCTTCTACTACCAAATGACAATAGTAATACATTCAAATAAAATAAATTAAAAATAATACTCCTAGATATTGTCAGATAATTTTGAGAGAGCAAATCATTTTAGGGAACTAATCAGTTAGTCCCAGTCTGGACTCACTATCTCAGAAGCCAACTGAAATGTTTAGTCTGATGTTATTTGACCTTCTAGATTGTTCTTACCTATGCCCTTGGTATTTCCAGGGCTCCATCAAGTTCAGATTCAAGAAGCTTTTTATGCACCACTGAGATTGAATCCAGGACATTATACATGCAAGGCAATCATTCTATGGCTTATATCATTCTTGGCCAGGTAAAGAACTTTTGTAAAGAATCAAGTATATGAACTCAGAGTAAAGGTTATGATAGAAATAAATGAAGAAAATTACAATGAAAATCATTAAGCAAATAACAATAATAAATTAGCTAAAGTTCCTCAGAAAGTCCTCCTCCTCCTCCTAAAGAGAGGGAATTTAGAAGAGAAGTTAATTCCGGATAACTCTAAGATAGCCTCTAATAAAGTCAAGGCCAGGCAGGGAAAAAAAAAAAAAAAGCAAAACAGTGTGAAGAAGATTTAGGATAACAGCAATCTTTCAATCGAAGTAAGCAGTTATCTGAGAAGTTTATTAAACATTCAGATTTCAGATTATATTCATTTAATAGATAATATCTTCCTAGGAAAAGCATCTTACCCTTCCAGGTATCCTGAATAAGGATGTCTTTTGAACATTGACCCAAGAATACCACTTATAAAAGAATATTTGAGAGGCCAGAGCGGTAGCACAAGCAGTAAGGCATCTGCCTTGCCCGCAGTAGCCAAGGATGGACAGCAGTTCCACCCCTCAGCGTCCCATATGGTCCCCCAAGCCAGGAGCTATTTCTGAGCACATAGCTAGAAAAAATTCCTGAGCGTTTTTGGGTGTAGCCCAAAAACCAAAAAAATAAAAATAAATAAAAGAATATTTGAGTATTATATTTGAAAAAAAAAACTGAATTTCTTTGCTAGTAAGAAACATTTCCTTCTGATTACAGGGCTTAGCTTGAGCTGTTTACCATCACCTTCACCTGACAGGAACATGAGAAAAAGAAAGAACCACAGGAGTGGCAGAGCTCACTGGAGTGTAGTTTGAAGCTGAAGCTTACATAAATATGCTTAGCAACCAGAAAGTGGGAAGCCAAAACCTGGATAAAGCTAGCAGTGAGTAAATATGTAGTTCTTTATCTATTCTAAGCATTGGACTGCTATGTCCCAATAGAAAATTGCATACATGCATATATGCATACATACATATGAGATATTTGATGACACAATTAGTAAGTCCTAGATCTGGAAGTCAGAACCAAAGCTGCCTATCTATAAAACCAATGTACATATTTTTCATGCAGAATTTTCACCCAGACATATTTTTAAAGAGCCAAGTCTCTGCAAATATCAAACACACAATTTTGAATTGCATCTGCTTTCTAAGATCTCTCAAGGCGGGATACCTGAGGTCATAAAAGCAATGTTCTTAAAGACAAGACTCAATTCTGCTGTAATGCATTTCTCCAAATCTCAAATGTAGCCTGTTTTATGGCAAATACTAACATGGTAAGCCCTTATTTATTTTTTGTTTGGGAAGAAAAACTATCCCAGAAGGGTAAATATAAAACACTGCAAAAGATATTGCATATACATATATATAAATGACATATATATTTACACACACATACATGCTTAAAATGCATCTTAGACTGGAGAAAATTCAGCAGCTCCCTTTCCTGCCCAAATCTCTGGAGCTCTAGAAAACTCTTAATGTCACAGCAGCCCTGAAAGAAGAGAAGCACAGAAGCTCCTAGGCAGCATATTCACAGAATTTCAAGACTGGTAATTCGAGCATTTTAAGAAGTTTCAGAAATAGCAAAGAAAAACAGGAATATCTTGAGCAAAAGAAAACTGTTGAGGAAAAATGTCATCAAGCCTGAACTTTGAGAATTTGATCAAAAAGAGTTTCAGAACTCTAAATTCAATATAAGAATTTTATACAAGAAATTTTCTCTTATAGAACCTCAAGAGAGATGGGTTTATTTATATGAAGTCCAGAAGGCTTCATATATATAATATTTTATATATATTATAAGTAAAACCAAGCAATGGAAAAGAATTGGCACCAAGATACTTTGGTAAGCATTTTGTGTTAATTATACCCTTGTCCTTTAAAATCATTATTTTATTAGGGAACTGCTATTAAGACTTGGGGTAGGGAAATTCCTCCTTGCATAAGATTGTTGCAAGTTGTTTTTCTCTATCCAGTTATATACCCCTATTGCCTTCCTCCCCCGTAATAATTCTATTAATGGGTAATAAAATTGTTCTTCATTTCAGAAATCTTTTATTTTGAGGACCATTGATTATCTATGCTAATAATCTAATAGCTAATTAATCACATGCTGAATATTTAGTTTATAGACTTACATGGTTAATCTTAATTAAGTTACTAACAGAAAAAGAAGCTCTTCATTTATAGTTTAGAAGATATTTCAGGGTCCCTTCTAGTCAGAAGTAATTATAGTCGAGTTTGGAGGATAATGTTTTGGCTGACTTAATTGGCAAGGTCTATGCTCATTCTTGCATCCTGAGAATTTTACCTGAAAAAACATACATCTGTTGGTATAGTAACACTAACAGTCATTTTTTATTACTTTTTCCATTCAATTTCAAGGGTTGATGAGAGGCAATCTCAGTATTTTTGTTTGATTCAATGTGACCCATTGCATTCCCAGTACAAATTCAATGAAATACTGGCTATTGCAGTAACGGTTCTTGCACTATGCAAAATCTTAGATTGTAATATGCTACCTAAGTCATATCAACAAACAAACAAATGGACGTGGTGAATACCTCTAGAAACTCATTGTCTAATGGGAAACAAACGGTGAGAACAAAAACTACAAAATATAATGAATTCTAAAAAGATGTCAGGGTAATATTGAAGTCACAAAAGTAAGAGAACCCAACATCTGAGATAAACATTTTTTAAACATGCGCATATCACGCTTCAAAATATTTTATTCAATTGATTAAACATTCAATTGTAATACACATGACCAAAGATATTACTTAGAAATGAATAGGAATGTTGGGGCTGGGGCTGGTGCGATAGCACAGCAGTAAGACATTTGCCTTGCATGCACCAATCCTTGGTTCGATCTCTAGTGTTCCATATGGTCCCCCGAGCCAGGAGCAATTTCTGAGCACATTGCCAGGAGTAATCCCTGAGAGTCACAGGGTGTGACCCAAAAAAGCAAAAAAAAAAAAAAAAAAAAAAAAAAAAAAAAAGCAAAAAGAATAGGAATGCTATGTACTATCTTAGATGAAATTCAAAATAATTAAATTAAGTATGATTTTATACCTAATATATCCCCCAAAAATCAAGCTTTTAAAGAATGCAGATGAGAAGTTGCTTGACTTCTATAGGAATTAAAGAAGACAGAATAAAGAATATAACTTAAAATTCAAAGAAGCTCTCAAAGGTGTGAAGGTGTGCAGGGCTTAAATATTTGGGGAGAGAGAGAGTATTATTGGTTTTCACCTAAATATCTGAGATGCTCATGGAGTCTTTTGGCTCTGTGCTCAGAACTGTACCCTGATTTTATTGTGAGAAATTTCAGGTATTAACATTGTTGGCAACATGCCTAGTGAGAGTGCCTTACATTCTGTTGCAGGTTTCTGGCCTCTTGAAGTGACAGTTCACTATATATGTGGGATGGTTATGTAGGTTTAATCATATGTCTGAAGCTCTTACATTAAACATGTTAAATTTTGTTGAATATGCTAGTTATACCATAATAAAGTTCTCAAAAATTTAAAAAGAAAAGAAAAATTAGATATAATATTTGTCTACATGAACACCCAAACATTATTTTTTATTGAGTGTATGAGAACTAGGTTGAAGGCAGAAAGATCATATATTGCATAGCCTCCCAATACAAGTACTGAGAAACTGATTAAAAAACCTTCTCCTTAATAAATATTCATATGGTGTTTAAGATATCACTAGTAAATATAAAAATAACAGTATCATTGAAAAAATCTAGTATATGCTCTTTCCATATAGTTGAAAATATTAATTGAAAACACACAGTGCAAGCTTTCTTTGTGATGTTTCTTTGAATATCACTCTCACAGCACTGATATATATCTATATGTACTATATTATTTCCTGAGTATAATATGCTCACATATACTAATCATTCTATTTCTCCTTCCTAGAATCTCAAATGCTAATCTGAGATACCTTTGAAATTGCTTTTTTTTTTTTTTTTTGGTTTTTGGGCCACACCCGTTTGACGCTCAGGGGTTACTCCTGGCTATGCGCTCAGAAATCGCCCCTGGCTTGGGGGGACCATATGGGACGCCGGGGGATCGAACTGCTGTCCGTCCTATGCTAGCGCTTGCAAGGCAGACACCTTACCTCTAGCGCCACCTTCCTGGCCCCGAAATTGCTTCTTTTCAAGAAAGTTTGAAACTTCTCATCTACGTGAAGTCTTCTCCAAACTCAGTATAAACCATTCACTCCTTTTTTTATATCCCTTATGAAGACTCAAATATCAACTCAATTATATCCCCTCTTAAATTTTATTTCAGTTATATGTTAGCATGATTATCTTCTCCTATATAGTGCCAGCTTTATTAAAATAACCTAAGCCATCAAAGTGCCTGTCACATTGGTATATTAAAATAATGGTCTCTCATTTTTGTCTTAGTACCTGTGTATAAATCATAGAGAAAGGTATAATTTTCTCTAGGATAGGTCACCAGGCCTGTATTGATGATGAGCTAACTTCTTCTGATGGTCACAGACAATATCATACATACTGAGTAATGAGCATAGATGAAGTAATAAAAGTGCATACACACCAAAGACTTGTGATCTCTGATTCATTAATGAAAATGAAAACATGATGTGAAATATTACCATATTCCATTTTTCTCTGCAAAAGGGGGTCCACCATTTCTTTCTAAAACCATAAGCTTTTTCTATTTGTCATTCTGCATGCTAATTTTGACATACCCTCCACTTTGCATATGTCTTTATTTAGAAGTGAAAAAGCAATCAGTGACAGTATGTGGCTCTGTATAAAATCAACATTATGCTATGGTGGTTGAAAGATGAGAGGAGCATGTGAATTCTTCAAAGCATGTGAATTCTTCATGTCAGGGAGGCCAAACTGCACTATGACTGACTATCCACTTCTGAAGTAAGTCTCCCCTCTTGATAACTGAAGTTTCCTGAATGTCACAATGTTCTAAGATTTGAATCTAGCCAGAGAGAATATAAATGCCCAAGATGCCAGGAGATCAGGAGTCAGGTGCTAGTTAAGTTTGAGCTTGAGTGTAAGCTGAATATCCTTAAAATCCTAAAAGTCAAAATGTTGAAGAGGCAACAAATTTTGTATGAAATGTGATACAGAAACCAAGAAGATTATATAAAAATACCTGAATGGCTTCATTCACAAAGAACATTATATGATTCTATTACTTGAAGTTGACAATAATCCTGAAGGTTTATGAAGGAGGGATCTAGAATAGTTTTCTTTCCTCTCATCCCAGGTCCCCTTCTTTGTGATCCCCTTCTCCTCTTGCCCCTATTTTTCATTTATTTTTTCTTTCTTACCTTTCTCCTCTTTCCCTGGTTTTCTCTTTATTTGTCTTTCTCCTTAGTAGGAATTTCTCCTACTAATTACTACTCTTAGTAATACTCTTAGTAATACTGCTGTTAGTAGTATTTCTCCTTAGTAGGAAAGCTTACGTAGCAGTGGTCAGGTTAAGAAAAATAACAAGAAATATGCAAAATTGTAAATAAGGCTACAGAAAACAAAGTATATGAAGTTGTATTTTTATGACAAAAAAACTCCCTAATATGTCACTTATTTTTAAAAATAAGATGAAATATAAACAAAAGTTGTCGCTATTTCTGATCTATGTTTAAGAACAATAAAAAGCTCTGGCTTTTTTATTCTTGAACATTTAAACATCTTCAAATGTGTGTGATTTCTATGTGTGTACAAATGATTCCACAGAAATGTATACACAAAATATACATATTGTGTATGCATATTTATACTACACACAGAATAGACAGACACACCTAACTTTAAAATAAGCATTTTATTACAAAAGCTAGGAATTGAGAAACCAGGGATTAGAGTTGAGGCATTTTGACTCAATTGAGAAATTGCACTTATTAAAACCCCTTTGGCCAGGAACAATATTATTTTCTAGATACAAACTTCATTCTTCTTTGATAAAGGCATTTTTTTTTTAATGACAACTAAACTACTTTCCAATTCCCTGGGTAGGATACAAATTCACATGGTGAAACAGAGTTACTCAACAGCTGCGACGTGCACCTGTGAGGTATTTTTTTTCCATTCTTTTTCTCTGCAGTATGATAGGGTGAGAAGCAGGGGAAATACTTTATGGGGTCTTCCAACTGAGATGCTTAATGCATTATGGGGAGCAAAAGTGTTCAGTGGGACTTGAGCAGGCCTATTAGGGATTGGACATAGGAAAGGCAAATATGAGAAGTAGCATTTTCGCAGCTTGTGCTGAGATTAGCAGAGGGATTCACTCTGGTCATTTTCTGTCTCCTCTCCACTGACTTCATAAGATTCCCTTGTCCTCTTTGATCCTCAGCCCACAGAGAATAACCACTAACCATACCACACTGTCATTGTATGAAAAGCATTAGCCACCACAGAGCACACAATCAGCTTTGCTGTATGCCTGCTCTGCATCATTAAGCATTAATGAAGTGATCTCTAACTGTTTTTCTTTCCAGACTCCCAGGCTGTTTTTTGCATGAAACTCCTGTGCAGCTTTCCTTGGAACTCAACGTTAATTCTTCCTACTGTCGAGATGGCAGCCTAGTGGAGGCAACGTGTGGAGGCAACACCATTAACCTGCTCCGAGTTGGAAGGCAAAGAAAAGGGGGAGGATGTACCCATCATGAGCATCTACAAAACATCTAGTTTTCAACTCTGGATTGCAAGTGTTGCCATCCACTCTCAGATTTGCATGACTGTGTCTGTTATCACACATACCTTGACACTATACTTTATTATTTAGAAAACAATTCATTTGGGGCATTGGTGATGGTGATGGGAATGCTGCACTGGTGAAGGTGGGTGTTCTTTATATGACTGAAACCCAACTATAAATATGTTTGTAATCGAGGTGTTTTTTTTGTGTTTGTTTTTGGTTTTTTTTTGGGGGGTTGGGTAACACCCAGCAGTGCTCAGGGGTTACTCCTGGCTCTATGCTCAGAAATTGCCCCTGGCAGGCACAGGGGACCATATGGGATGTCGGGATTCGAACCACTGTCCTTCTGCATGAAAGACAAATGCCTTACCTCCATGGTATCTCTCCGGCCCCTAATCAAGGCGTTTAAAGGTGTGTGTGTGTGTGTGTGTGTGTGTGTGTATGTATGTATATATATATATATATATATATATATATATAAAGTGATTATCTCTCAAAAAAAGAGAAAACAATTCAAGGTATGCATGTATATGTGTAGGTGTTTTCATAAATCTCACTAGTACAAAAAATAGATATGAGTATGTACTAATAAAAACCTAGTTGCAAAACCAGAATACTATAAAGAATGAATTTGGGCAAAAAAAAAGTTTATTCTTTCACAAAAATAAGGGCTTCTGTTTTACCTTGTATATATGTTTTGAGAAAAATACTCTGATGGGTCTCAGCAAAGCAAAGCCATCTATCAAATATAGAAATAATTATCAGCTAATGCTGGAATGAGGTGTAGGAAGAAATTTTTATAGCAGAATGTTGAAAAGATGTCAAAGGAACAAAGGCTAACAAGGACCAGGATGGCACTGGACAATTGAATACATGGAGATTAGGAGAGTTGTGTTACCTGACAGAATATTCAGCTTCACCTAATATCCCCCTCAGTGAAGTTTAGATGGCAAATTTAACTTAGCAGTTAGTGCCAACTTTTTCACCAAGCAAAGAGACCTGAAATCTCTAAACACAGCAAATAGTTCCTGTTGACCAAGTAGTAAAATAAAATTCAGGAAGGGGTAATGGTGAGTTTGCAAAATTCAACAACCTCAGGAGTTATTAGACAGAATACTTTTCATTTTTAATGAGGGCTGTAGGGGATTTAGGGCACAGAAATGAATATGGTTCTGATTAAAAATATCAGTCACATACTGCATACAAACATTTAAATGAAGCTGAGTTGTAATAAAGTTTCGGTGGCATCAAGTTACACCAAAATGCATTCTAAAGGACTTCCTTGATTAATATGAAGATGTTGAAGAATAAAGCAAGTAAATCTCAGTGAGTTTCTATTTCTTTCAAAATATCAGCGTTACATATTAAAGTAAACAATATTCCAAAAATATTTGTCTCTCCATAATGTCCAGCTGGTCATCCCTTTAAATCAATGAGTTTCTTTCCCCCACTCTGGGCTTCTTATATAAGCATCAGTCTGCCTAATTTTTGGGTTAAGTAAGAGTTGCAATGGCCTACTTAGATGTGCTTTGTTGCTCTTGTGACTCAAAGGGTTGAGTGCTTATGGCAGTGTCTTGCAAGAACACGCGTTGGTGACTAAGACATCTGCATGCCTGTCACTTTCCTTTGGTTTGTGCTGCACAGTTGAATGAATCTGTTCTTTGAATGGCTTCAGGGATCAGGCCTGGGAGACATTGAGAAATCAGAGTGACAACTTAGGTCCCTGGGGACCTCCTCGGCACAGACTGATGTAATTCAGAGAGCAAGTGCCTGCAGCCAGCATTTCCATGATGTCTGTGGTCTTCAAAACACCAATATTTACTTAAATCCTTAACATGTTCGGGTCTGGGGAGCATCGTAGAGTCCTTCGTAATTCACAGTTGAGGAAAATCACTCTCCAGAAGCGAAGAGGCCCTGTAGTGCCTGGTTTATGTCAGCACTTGGATTTGAACTTGCATCTGCTAAATTGGGCTACTCCCTAGACACCGATTGCTCTCTAAGTCTCTGAATATTTGTTATGAGTTTTTTTTTTAATAGTTGTGGATGAAGGCAAAAGTGGTCTTGAGGATATCCACAGCAGGAGCCAAATCTTGTTTCCCTATTTTAAGATTAATCTTCCTCTAATGCCTCTGATGCCATTTTTAGTCTTTTAATGTTATTCCATTTTTAAAAAAAAAAAATAGTTGTGGATGTGAGGGTAAATGAGGTCTTGAGAATATCCATGGCAGGATTCAGACTTTCTTTCTCTATTTTAAGATACATCTCTCTTCTCCCACTATAGCAACCCGCAAAAATGAACAGTTGATTTACAAGGAGACATTTAATTTAAAAATAGAGTTTACTTAATAAAATTTTCTCATCCTTTTTGGAGAGACATTCAATGATAAAAATTCCTTTCTGATTGATCTTTCAATATAAGTGATTGATAAAGGATCTCTCAATCTAGCTCTGTAATAGATGTGCCAACAATGTCTTTTGATTAAACCAATTGTTTCCTTGGATTATTTGGGGATCAGTGTTCAAAAGGAAAGAGACTTAACTTTTGTCAATTAAGCAAGTAAAACTATTCACACCAACACAATGACTGTCTATTCATAATATGGGATAATTCTTCCTATGAAGAGGATTGTATATACATTAGAGAAGTACTTCCAGCTGTACCTGTCCACCAATTTACCTCTTCCTGGCCTCAACAGTATAAAAATAAAGGTGTTAAGAGGGTGTTAACAATAGGGCTGCAAGGGGGGTTCAATTCATTCCAGATGTGGTAGTTGACACCTTGTCTTAACTTTGCTTTCAGTCTAACACCTCATATATCATTGACAATGGGCCAATCAGGAAACACATCCAAAGGCTGAAATATAATGATTAGGTGCTAATAATTAGGGCTGGAATCCTTTGACTGAAACAAACACTTTGGTAATTTGAGTTTCAGAATTTTACCTTCAATTTTTTTGACTTTGCAATTGTAGGAACCCAACTTTTCAATTATGCCTTTCCTCCAAAATATATTTTATTCTATTTAGAAAACGTAAGTACTCTTTGTCTTCCTTTCCCTATTTTGTTTTGAAATTACAGAATGTGATATTCTGAGCTGCACTGCAAAGTCTAATTCATCATGAGAAAATGGATTTATGCTATCTTTTTTATAGAGTAAAAAATGATGAAAATGGCAACTGTGCTTGTTATTTTGAAGTCAGCTTTGATAAAAGCAGAAGTCTTGACTAGACTTTAGAAAATACTAGAAATTACACTTTGAGTACTATTGAAAGAAAAGATGTTCTTATTACACAGATTTTATTTACAATATGAGTTTCAAGAATGGAATAAAAAGAAGAGATAAACCACGGATGGCAGCTGAGATCTGAAAATAGATACATTGCTGAAAAAGAGAGGACATTTTTGCACTAGGGAGAGAAAGAGCAAATCAATGAAAAAAGAACAATTTATGAAAGAACTGTGTTTATTCAGATGTGATAATACTGACAGAGTACTTCAATGAGGAAATAGCTTAATAGAACAGAATTTCTCAGTAATATATTTATAAACAAGAAAAATTCAAATTTTATACCAAGATTACTTACCTACAGTGGCTAAAGAAAGAGCATGAGTATACCAATCCTTCTGGAAATTATGATCCCTATCAGAACAAAACCAAACAAAGCTACATGTCTTTCATTGGGACCTCTGAATCAAGATGGATCGTGATTTTAAATTGGATATTCAGGTTTGACCTCCTGGGCAAACTGGCATCTAAACAAAGACTAGATACACAAACAGTGCAGCATATAGCCAGTAGTTAATAAGAATAAGCAAGACAAGTGGTCTAGATTAGAAAAATGCTCAGCTTGCTTTAAAGAAAAAAAAAAGAACAACAACAACAACAACCTAAGGGAACCAGTGTGGCTAAAACAATGGAAGTGATTGTGGAAAACAAACTTAAAGAATCACTTCAGGTCCTATAGTAATTGGTAGCATTTTTTTTTATGTATAATGTGAGAACTTCTTACAGGTTTTGAGCAAAAGTCTAAGATCATCTAAATTATTATTATAAGCAAATAATTGTTCTGATTTACTAAACAATAGTAAAGTTATAATGAGAGGGGACATGCAAAAATAGAAATAAAATCAAAGGCTATGGCTTGAAGAGTTTTGGGGGAAATCTCCAAGAGTTGTTTCCCTCCTTGTATTATGCACATTTTACTCCTCAACACTAAGAAGTAGAGGTTCTTTCCAGAAGTGGTCTCTGAGTAAGCTTTAGGAATGGCCTAATGCAGAAAACATTCCCAATTCCCCCTAAAAGCAAACAAACAAAAAAAGGCATCTCTTCATGAATTCTGGATAAACTAAAGTAAAATAATTAAGTGGAAGTAATGGAAAGTCTTCATAAGTCCTCTAACTTGGAATTAATTTAGTACATTTTCAAGATACCCCATGTTGGGACCTAGCCATCATTCTTGGAGAAAATGTTATGGTCCGAAGTCAAGGGATGAGTCTTCAAAATTGGAGTAAAGATAAAAAAATTTTTTATTCTGTCAGCCACAAGCCCCTTACTGACCAGTCAGAACATGTCCCAGAGGAGATGACCATGCCCAAGGTCACAAGTCAAATTATATAGGAAGGGGATATAAGAAGGTCCTAGTTTCTGGTGATCTTTAAAATGATTGGTTGTTGTCTAGGGTACCTTTCTACTGCTCTTTTGTGTCTTTTCAAGATAGGCTACCTGGTATGGCTAGATAACTTGGGGGGTATTAATGGAAATAGGCTTAAGAAAGCCTAACATGGTCTTTTACAAAATGGCATCCCTTCTTATTGAGAACCAAAGTGAAGTTTATCAAATGGTCCTTACCAAATGGTGTTCCTTAGGTTCAAAAACCCAATGCCCCACAAAACCCACACTATATGATAAACTTGCGTGTGACTACAGTCCAGTTTCTGTTCCATTTGTTATCTAGTAGTTGATATCTAGTATCAATTGTTAGTCAAGTATGCAAGTCTTGTATACTAGTGATATCAGTCACATTTTATCTTTTAATATGATAATGTATGAAACACTTCATGTGAGAACTATTCCTTTGTGTCTACTCAGACTAGCACACAAAATAGAAATGTAACTTGTCTTCAGTGCCAAAGTTTTAGATTATTTGAACTGAATGTATGCAAAATGTATATGAAGCATAGGTTATTGTTTTAAACCATAGTGAGGTTGACATAGGGAAGTAAGAATATTTTCCAAGTCTCAATACAATGGAAGCAGAGCAAATTTTGATCATCTGATGACTGATATAGAAAGAAGTGGGTATCAAAAAATGATAAAAAGTAAAAGCAGAAACTATAACCCTAAATTCTTGCCTTGCAATTATGATACCAGAAATTTGATCCGTGGTTTTTCTTTTGCATGAATTTGGCATTTGCTTTCCTGGGTTACCAGGTTTGTAATACAGGTTGTGATCCGCACTGAGCACCACAATGAAAAACTGATTTAACAAAATTGTCAGCTTCACAGAGACCTCTGGGTGATCACAAGTAAATGAACAATAGTTTCTCAGATCACATGTATCAAAAAGCACAACTAAAGTGTGTTGGTCCTCTAGCAAGCATTGAAGCAGAGAGTGTGAACACAAGCATCAAATTGTGATAAGCACATAGCCAAGTGTGTGTGAGCCCACTCTCCTTGTCATTGAAACCACAACAACACAAGGAAGAAAAGGGAGGGAGAATTGAGAATGATAAAATGCCAATTTGCTAGAACAATAGAAATGTACGAGAAGTTGGATGAGTAGAAATAGAGCAAGCAGGAGAAGAAAGGGCTTTGAGGAGAGATCAATAATTTGGGATGTTCTCAATGCAAGGAGCAGGATCTGCAAATTGGAAAAAACATAAAAGTAAGAACATTTCCGGAAGTTGTTTCTTAGAATTCATGTATAAGGTCCAATCTGATAGTCTTAGGAGTAGCTTCATAATAGTTAATAAATAAGTTAAGTAAAAATGTAAATGGATACAAAGTAAAATACAAAGGATTCATATTATTTAGAAAAATCAGGTTTATGAAGTTATGATCAAGGCAAACTTCACGACTTCTATAGTCAAGGATAGATTAATGCAAATTTTTAGGAATAAAAATGTATGAAAATTTTCAGTAATGAATTAAATAAAGGAGCATAAGAACATAAATATTTCTTTCTTGGAGCAGAGAAATCATGGATTATGAGTTTTGTGTTTCAGGTGTATTTGTATTTTTGGTCTTTCTTTTTTATGGTAGACTGTTTTGATTTTTGTTTAATTTTAGGAAAAAGGTACATTGTATGTCCTTTTCCAAAATACTTAGATTAAAAGTTCTGATTTTTCTTGTAATCCAGAGTTACTTGAACTTTCAAGGAAAATTCATGTCTTAACAGATTTTCAGTATAATCACAATACATTAGTGATCCAAGTAGATTTATATAAGCTTTAATTAAATATCAAGAGCTAATATTCTTTGTTAACAACCTCAGCATCCCTTTCCCCTTTGAATTAGAAAGAAAGCAAATATAAAATACTTAAAAATCAACACAATAAGAATCATTATTTATTTTTAAATACAAAGAATGGGGACTTCTTTGTCTTTTCTTTCATAATCTTGTATCTTCTCCCTTGGTGAAGGGAGGAAATATAAAAAAGTAAAAGTAGAGTCAATCCTATTTTGTCAAAATTGCAGTGAGCTCAAATCATTTATTTGCTGCTTGAAATTCAATTGTGGTTAGAAATACAATTTCATTTTTAAAACGTAAAAAATGGATTCACTTTTCACTGATAGTTTTCAGACCCATTCTCAGATAGGAAGGTGTTGGTTACTTTCTCATGCTGTATCAAACCCCACTTAGCATGATATATAGTATTTACACATAATTTTTCAGCCTGACAGTCTTATTTGACATAAAAATTTAACTTGAACCTATTAATTTTATATATGTATACATATATCAAACTATATTTAAAATTTTTTGTTGCTTTATTATTTTTATTATATCACAGTTAGATTTGTGAAGATAAATGATATTATGTAGTTATCAACCCTGTAGCAGGCATTTTTTGTTCAAAATTTTTGTGGTGCATCATTCTAATCATAAGAAGCATATGAAACAGGAATTATTGCTCTTATTTACAAATAAAAAACCTGAGGCCCCTTAAGGTTAACTGACCAGCCAATATTTTATAGCAGAGTTAAGTTCAAAAATTTAAATGTCAAATATTTTATTACAGAATATATATTCCAAACCATTCACTGTATAGTTTAGTTATGCATGGAAGAAGAGAAAGAAGCAGGGTATCATAAAAGAATGGCTGAGAAAATAAACATCATAAATGATTAATATGGTGAAAAAAAAGTTCTTAGGGTTTTTGAAAAGTCCTTTAAGTATTTGATGGCCAAAAATTTGGATTCAGGTACTTCATTGGGTCAGCTAAACTATGTTATCCTCATGCTATGGATATGTTTTGAATATTGTCAGATGTTACATATGTAGTACATATGCAGCTAATGTGAACTACATAATTATGTACAAGTAAACTAAATACTATACAGTAACAAAAAAGAAATGAATAGTTGATATGCATTCCTTTTCTGAGACTTTAGTATTATACTTCCTTTAAGAAATAAATCTCCAACAATTACTATCATTCTGAGTCCATAACAGACGTTGAGAGAAATTATAAATTACAGTCAAGAGAACTTTGGATGAGCAATTTTAAACCCTGGTTACTGTGATGACACATAAATATCTACAGCACAGTTTTAAAATTTTATAATCAATTGATCAAAGCTAAAAAGTTAATTTTCACTATGCAATCATCTGAAAAATTAAGATTACAGAACTTCTCAAGGGGGGGGCAGTAATTTTGACTCAAGATATTGCCATTATACTAATTACAGAGATGATCAATTTTCTTAAAGTTTTGCTCTTTTTGCTTTATAAATAATGAATTAAAATACCTACTAGAATTATTCTGGGTATTCAAATAAATAGTGCTAAATTCTGACTGATGTTCATTACAGTTACTAAAATTTCTTGTCAAAAACTATGGAAAAATCATTGACTATCTTGAAAAAGTTATCTCAATTTTAGTCTATTATAAGATTAAAGTCTCCTTTGGAAATTAATCAAGAGTTTATTTCTCTTAGGTCACTCCTTGGTAAAGTAGCGCAGCTATGGACACCCTATTTCATCACCATCCATCCAGTGATTCCGCCACAGAAGTTCTACCATGGAACTTGAAAATATACTAGTTCCTTCTTCCTTCTCTTTTCTCAGGCACATCTGACTTCCTTACCCTGATGTCCATTTAGCAAGACTCTCCCTTCAACTAACTCCAATCTCATCAGGTTCATCATTTCTTTAATTCTTTGAGAAGTTTAACATCTGAATCACTCATCCTAGTCCATAACTATACACATCTCAATCACCAGCAAAATTCGTCTTGAGTTCATACTGTGTTCTACTGAGAAAAATCCATATTTCTTGAAGGCACACATTCCCAACACTATATTGCAAATCTGCTATGTGTCTGAATGTAGATTTTCTTTAAATAAGTTTCAGAATAGGAAATTTGGCCCACACTCATTCTACAGAAAAAGAAACAGTTAAGATTACTTTCACCAGGAAATGAATGTCCTATTACAGATGGGATTTGAACCTAACTTTGATTAAACATACTCATATTTTTTAAATTTTTACACCCCATACACTAGATATATACATATGTTCTTTATGTCCCCAGGAAAATAAAATTCATATAGGGCTTATCAAGTGTTTGTAAAAATAAATTGAATTGACTTTATCACCTCTATCAGCAATTTTCAAGATAATAGCTGCCTATTTCCTAAGGAATAATAAATTGTTGATACTGTAAAAATTTGGACATATCAAATACTCTTTCTTCTAGATTGATTAAGAGATTATTAGAGACAAACTCCTGGTAATGCTGAAATAAGAATTATGAGTAGAATGAAATATATATACGTATATAATGCATATATGATCTTTCTGTTGCCTAAGCAACATCTAAGCAATATCATCTAAGCAGTGGATGCTCAAGTATTGCCAGTTGTCCTACAACTGAGAGAACGTCCAGGCAATGAATAACACACAAATCCAGGAATATTCAGTATAAAGTATTCAGGTACCCTTGAAGCATTAGCAAGAGTCTCACTATATTGCTCACCTCACTGATATATTTTAGGCTGGGAAAGAAATTGCATTAAACAAAATATTTCAATTCATATTCACTGAAAAAATGCCACTGTATTGCCATTTTACTAATTATGGAGATGATCAATTTTCTTAAAGTTTTGCTTTTTTTGCTTTATAAATAATGAATTAAAATACCTACTAGAATTATAAATATAGTCACAATAAAATGTGACTAAAAATTTTTCATCCTTTAACATTCTTTGCCATATTTTTGTTCAGGGGCAAGAAAATTGATAGAGTTAAGAAACTTGTCCCAAAACCCCCACCCAGTGGTATAGCAGTATTAGTAGTATAAAAGAGCCTTAAAAAAGCCTGTGCATTTATCACCTATATTCTTGCTGCCCCTGAAGAAGACCAGCCACTACTGGAGTGACCATTACAGGCATCTGATAAAAAAATCAATTTTTATAGTCTATCCTACTGTATAAATGTTTTCACTTAGCTGCCAAATTAGATATTAGCTGTATATTCCCTGGAATTTATTTTAAAGTACAAAAAAGTCTTTTTTAGATCATTGCCTAAATGCACTCTCAATGATTCTTCAAGTTAGAATCTATCCTTGCATGGATATTGATGGGATTTGTGTTCACAGAGAAATCCAGCTGACATACAAAGAAGAGACTTAGCTTGCAGCTAATAGCCTCCATAATGATTGACCTTGTACTATGAATTTTAATTGTTGAGCAATTGAATTTTGGATGCAAAGCATAAGGGATTGTTTCATTGATATAGGGATGTCATTATAATGTTGCATAGATACAGGCAAGGAAGAAATCAGGTATAATAATGTCATTACATTTGCAGAAATGAAGGTTATCTGCAGAGTTCACTTCCTTAGAAAGAAAGTGATCAGAATTCAAATACTAAACTTGTTCAACAAACAAGACAAATTGACAGAATCTTCTATTATGTTTTATAAAGCAAAAATGTTACAGCAACAACATATATTTTCTTTAATTGTTTTTGCTTCTTTGGACCATATCCATTGTCATTCAGTGTCATTCCTGGCTTTGCACTGAGAAATTACTCCTAGCAGGCTTGGAGGACCATATGGGATGCTGAGGATTAAATCTGCATCAGCTGTGTGCAAGGCAAATGTCCTTTACTCTGCTATCACTACAGCCCCAATATCATCATATATTTTGAAGTGTAAAAGAAAATTATTATTAGCATGATAGTTATGAAATATCACAATAGAAACAGCATATGCAATATATTGGAGTTAATTCTTTTTAATTGTATTATATAAAAATCCTGATTATTAGATAAAAGTCATGTTCATTTAATACAATTTATGAGATAGATGTCTTTATTATTCATTCATGGTGAAGGGATAATTTTTTATTTCTCATTTCCTTCCCCAAAATTCTCTGTGTTGAAATTTAGACCCCAGTACATCAGAATAGGACTTTTAAAAAATAGGGCCATTAACAGACCTCCTGGACTGAACACTTGATCCTGGAGACTGAGACCCCCCCACGCCAGGAGGGACTTCATGGCCGGCCCTGGCAACTTGGGCCCTGGGAGGCAGGTGGAGGAGGGGAATCTCTCCCCTTTCAATTTTCAAACTGGAGAGGGAGCCTGCAGTTGGAACCAGCAGAGCACACATGCCAGGAAAGCCATCCCTGTTTTTTTCTGGTTTGTCAGGGTCTCTGGGCAGACAGCAGGCCACAGACCTCCTGTACTGAACACTTGGTCCAGGAGACTGAGACCCCCCACGCCAGGCGGGTCTTCATGGCCTGCCCTGGCAACTCAGGCCTGGGGGGCAGGCAGAGGAGGGGACCCTCTCCCCTGTGCATACTGGACACCCTGTATTGTTTGCTACTAATACTATTTTTCAAAACTGCATGGGCGTGTGACAAATATACTTTTTATGCATTATCCAAAAAAGTTCCTGATCCTAGACTGTTCCCAGGAATGGAATCAGAATGCCCAAGATTTGGATAAAATACTCAAATAGACCTTTATTCTCTAGTCTTTTTGTGGAAGTGACTTTTCATATGGACTCCAAGACTAAACCATAAACAGTCCATCTATATATTGTATGATGAAAGTTTTTCGTACTTTAGCTGTTGTTATTGTCAGGTTCCTGTATTTAAAGGGAATATAATTTTTAAAAGCTCCCAAAATAATGCTGAAAATGAAAATGGGAAATGTATGCAATTTATTAAGTACAGACTCTGCAGACTTTGAAATAACAAACAAGTAAACAAAGTAAACAAAGAAAAGTGTCTCCTTTGCAATTTATGGTTCAGAATCTGGAATCACCCACTGAATGAAGAACTGACTGATGTTTATGACCATTTAGAAAATAGTTATTAACACTCATTCTATGTATATTGTTGGTTAAAAGAGATAAATGGCACATATTTCTGTGGTTTTATATTGTGTTATGCAGCTATCCCTTACTTCAATCAAACTAGGGAATTTACATCTCTCTGTTCAATGGTAAGATGAAGCAAGAGAAAAGAGAGCCAGAAATAGGTCCAACTAGTTCCTAAACACCTTGAAAGTGACACACAACATTTTCATCTACAAGCCACAACCAAAGCTTATACCACCTATAATAGGACAACTGGTAAATAAATAAATAAATAAATCCCCTGGTTAGCAAGATGTTCCAGTTTTAGCTTCTCATTAAGGCAATTTGGTGCACAGGTATAAGCCTTCTTTTTCAATACTCAGTGAACCAAACACTGTCTAAGATCCAGAAAGCCTTTCTGGAAGTGACGTGTACTGGGCTGAGACTAATTCATGAATAGTTATAGCCCAGAAAGATTGGAAAGAACCATACCCAGGAGAAGTTGAAGTGTGTGGCTTAGGTCCTGGAGTTCAAGTAAAAAAAAAAAAAAAAAGGAAATATGAGTAGAAGATAAAAAAAATTAAATATATATATGGCAATGTCCTGTTCTCACTGGACAACTCTTTCCCCTTGGAA
Source organism: Suncus etruscus (assembly GCF_024139225.1). NCBI lineage: Eukaryota > Metazoa > Chordata > Mammalia > Eulipotyphla > Soricidae > Suncus > Suncus etruscus. Next base: position 14,751,545 of record NC_064863.1, on the reverse strand, counting down.
TCTCCATTCATTGGGTCTAGGTCATTACATTGTTCTCTTTCTTGCTCATTCATGAGGATAATCTCCTTCCTAGAGAAGGCCACTATAAAGGAAATCTTTCCTGTTCAATGACTGACCTTTTAATTCTTCCACTTGACTGTAGAGATAAAGCATCACGTGTCTCAGCCAATTGGGTCTCTATTGAGAAGAGCAGTGCATGCTTCTCTCATTGACATGGCAGAGATGGAGTGCACCAAGGACCTAGGCAAGGGCCGTTCCTACGACTTCTGCTAATTAAGTGCCTTTTGAAATGCTGGTATTTCATAGGATTGGGTCTTGGTATTGTGTTTCCTCATCGATACTCTTCAGCCAAGAGAATTCAATTCCCACCGACAGCAATATGTTCATTTATTTTTAATATTCCATGACCTACACAGGGTTATGGCCTCATTAAAAGAAAAAAAAACTATTCATGTCTTTGGCATAAGTCTCTGAAGTGTCCTTGTTGTCTGCTTTTAAATATGATAAAGAAATAAGGAAAAAAAAAACCGAATTGCCCTAGATCTTCCCAAGACTGTAACAAAAATGGACAAGAATAATTGTTACTTCAGAGATTTGTAAAAATAGACAATCAAATGAGGCCAATAAATTTTGCTTCTTCTATAAATGGTTGAGAAGTGTTATTTTTAGCATTTTAATTGCCATCATTAATGTAAAAACCCTAGCTTCATATTAATTTGACTTCATTACTTTATGTAACAATAGAAGGTTAAAATATGTAGAAGCCTTTAAAGTATATTTGTATAAATCCCACAAAAATATTTTTTTATTTTTTACAAATACTACACCAGAGATATCATGATTAATATGCACAGTCTGTATAAAATACAATTGAGATTTTAATTATTGATAGCTATTACCAAATAGTACTATAATTGAACTATTTGGAAAAACAATAATAGTGATCATTTTACTTTAAGCAAAGCATAATTCTAAACTTACAGGTTAAAATAGCATCTCTATTGTTTTTTCCTAATTGCTTTCTATGATATGGGAATTTTCTAAAAGACAGAGAGTCGCATCTTTTAATATTTGTTAATTATGCCATTGTATGATAAAGGAATAACTTGGAAATTAAGTATCAATATTTGTATATATATATTATTACAAAGATGATTTAATCTCTGCCAAAAGTGTTGCAAATGCTGAAACGTAAAAATAAATAAGAAAATTTCTTTGAGGAGCCAGAGCTATGATGAAAGCAGTAAGGGGTTTGCCTTGCATGTGCTAACCTAGGACAGACTGCGGTTAGGTCCCCTGGCAACTCTTATGGTCTCCCAAGCCAGGTGTGATTTCTTAGTGCATAGCCAGGAGTAACCCCTGAGCCCAAAAACCAAAAATAAAAGCGCAAAGTTTTCTATGAACACAAAAAGACAGAAAAAAAAGGAAAATAAAAACATATTACTATGTCAATGCAGGTGATAAACTCAGACCATCTACTTTTTCAGCTTTAAAAGTGTGACCTTAATTCTGTCATATCTCCGAAATTTCAGAGACATTCAAGTACAAGTTTTTATGAAGGTTAAAAATAGTAAAAATCTAATTGTCCCATAAAATGACAACATTTAGCATATTTCTTCAAAAACAATTACTTATTATTTTATATTAAACAATATTTAATGGGAAATATTAAAGGTCTGTGATATTAAAGATGGATCTTGAATGAAGAAAGGATATTATATAAAGAAGTAATGAAAAGAGGATCTACAGGGTAGAAGACTGAAAGATACTTGTTTGAAAAGATCAGTTAGTTCCATATCTCTTCAGTTAGTTCCGTATCTCCATATCCACAAGAAAAAAACAAATTCTTACATTAATAAATAAATTTTCTAATTGAATTACTGTGAGATTACAAAACTGTCCATGACTAAGTTTCAGTCAGTTATAAACTGTCCAAAGGAAAAAAATTATTATTGTAAGAAGAAAATGTGAAAACAAGAGCAAGACAGATAGTACAGATGGAAGGGAATTTGCTTTATGTACTATAGTAGACCATGGTTTCAACCCTGGTACACCATTTGGTCCTATGGTAATTTCTGTGTGTAAAGCTAGGAGTAACACTTGAGCATAATTAGGAATAACACTCAATACCAAAGGCAGTGAAAAAATTTAAAAGAGGGAGAGAAATAAGAAAATAAAAACATAATGAATATTGCGAACCATCTAGAGAGTTTAGCAAATCCTCATGTTCAGTAAGCTATATTTTTGAAGTGAGACAACTGCAACTGGATGAGTTGGTTAGCACTAAATTGTCCATATTAAAACTTAAACCCATGGAAACCAGACAACATCAACAGTAATGTAAACATTGACTGACAGGAACCTTCACATATTGCTTTGGAGTATATAATATGGTACCACCAGTTTAGAAGATTCTTGCTATTTTATTGTAAACAAAATAAATATACATTTCACACAAAAAGCTGCACACAGATATTGAAGCTACCTTGGGTTCTAATTGTAAAATTGTAGAAGCACCCAATATTTTTTAGAGGTGAATGGATGTATACATTGTGATACTTTAAGACAATGAAATATTATTCTATGCTATAAATCTTGATAAATAGTATTAATACTTAACAAAAACATATATAAGTTTAATGCATATAAACAAATAAAAAAACTGACTGATCTAAAAATATTGCATACCATAAGAAATTTTATAAAAGGTAAAATTATGGAGATATAAAAACATCAGTGGTTGACAGAAAATAAAAATGGAGGGAATGGATGATTAGGGAGAGCACAAAGGAATTTAGAGCAATAAAAATACTTTATGAAAATACTCTATCCCTCACAATAAAAATTATTAAAAAAGAAAATACTCTACCCCTAATGATGGATACATATTTGTGTAAAAACAAAAGCTATACAAACCTAATCACATCAAAATTTAAATAGAGGTTGGATGATTATAATATTTCAGATTTATTAGTTGACACAAATGTACCAATATGCTATGGGTTCTTGATAATGAGGTGAGGCCATGCATGTGTGGGAACAGTTAATTATAGAAAACTGTATCTTGTCTCAGTCTAAAATAACTCAATATATTAAACACTTAAGAAAATAAATCCTAAAATTCAAGTCCATTTAATCTTACCTCCAACACCTCTGCTGTCTTTTATCTTATCTTAACACTTTATTTTATCTTAACACTTAAGTCATGATTTGACAATTTTAATAGACAATTAGAGAAAGAGTCTGTGTCACTCAGGAATATGACACATCTATTAAGGAAATCACAGTCAAATTGGTGGTGTGACTAGATTTCCCAGCAGTATTTTAGTTAATACTAAAAAGCATAAAGGCCTAATTATCCCCATCGAGAAGCACAACTTAGAAGGACACTGAGGCCTCTACACATGAAGAGAGAAAAGTCAGTGGTCTAAAATTAGCTGACAAGCAGGAAGCTAAAGAACCAAATCCAGTTCTATCTGATTCCAAACCTTCAAGTCTATCCCTCCACATCTGGATGCCATTTTTGATTTATAATTTGGAAGAGCCTGTTCCTAATTGGAACTGACTACATCTGGACACAACTAATGTTCCCTTTGACTTTTTTCTAGTAGACATCACTGAAGATAATAAATAATGCGCATGGCTTTTCATCATCTGCATGTTAAAAAAAAAAGCTGTATTTAAATAAACCAATCAAAAATGAGATGGGAACTCAGACTGGGTGGTAATATGAGTCAGACAAATTATGAAGTCCTCCAACATTATTCTCATTTATCTTATACAATATTCATTAATAATAGTCTCATCCATCTTGTTTACCTCAAGAGGTCTGTGCTGCCTTGCTAGATAAGTAGGTCAAAATGTCCTTCTTCAGGGACACTTCATTTAAGGTTTACCTAAATGAAACGGTAACCCCCAAAAATTGATGGAAAAAAAAATCCTAAACCAGAAATACCAAACATTTGGTCTCCAGAAGCTACTACAAAGTCAACTACATCCATGACATTCGCAAGTAAAATAGTTGTTTATCTACTCCAATGCTAATATAAAATGTAGCAATGTAATAAGGGATAATCTTTAAAATGAACTATTTAATAGGATATAAAAGTCTAAAATTATCTACATATATATACTACATATCACACATACTAAGTTATACTCTTGTCTACCTAAAGTTTAAATTTTAATTTAAATTTAACTTAAGTTTTAAAATTTTAAATTGTACATTAAAATATTTATATATAAGTTTTAAAGTCATACATTAAAATATAGACAAAGTATAACTGGTAGTAATGGAATATATAATATACAATATAATGTGATATATATAGTATATTTTTTCCTCCCTAGTCATTTTCAAATATGGCTTTTCAACCCCATCTTATTTATCTTTTTTGTTTGTTTGTTTATCTTTTTGAAGATAGAAGCAAAGTAGGCCATGATAATTGCTGAGTTCCTTTTCTCTCTTTATTGTTCTTATTCCACAAATTACTTCAATTAAGTACTTGCTCTGAGTCACATGTTCAACTGTACATGTTTTTTCTCAAACCTTCTTTAGACCTAACCTTGGAAATATTAGTATTGTTGCTTTTATAGCCTACATGAGAAAACTGAGGCTGTTAAAGGTTCAGTAACTTCTTGTGTTTGTGCAGCTGATTAAGAAAAGAACCTGGATTGAAATCCAGGCAATCTGGCTTCAGAGTATATACTGAATTTCCTCCTCATGCACATATTTTCTCTGTGCTATGCAGCCAGCACTGTGCCAGATGCTTTCACTACCATTTAATAAAACCCATTCATTTTTGTACCTCCAGGCCATGTGTGTTTATTCAGGTAACAGAATCACACATGTCACTCCCCTTTCTCTCCCCTAAAAAAAAGGCCAAACCTTAAAGCTAAGGTAGAGCAATATCCACTCAAGATGGGGAAACATTCCGGACAATCGTCGCATTTGCATTGAGAAGAGTCTTATGTCCCGGATGCAGGCTTTGTTTCAAGGGGTGCACAGGAGATAACAAGCCATGCAACCTTTTGAAGTCCACATAGATGGAGGAACAATTGGGGACCCAGCTGCAGAGCTCAGACCTACAAAACTTCCCTGCCAATTCCCAGTCATCGTCCCAGGGAGTCACCTTGTTCTCATCAGCATGCTCCATAAATTTTGTAGTAGGATGTAAGCTGCTGGCTTGAAGCTGACACTGATTGAAAAACCTCGCCCCAGGCCAACTGTTCTAAGGGAAGAACTTGGGGGTCCAGAAGGAAACACCGAGGCTTGTTGTTCAGCAGATTTGTTGGCATTTATAGATCACAGGAAAGGGAGAGAGATAGAGAGAAAGGAAAAGGGAGCGAAAAAGTAAGCGAGACAGAGAGAACAACTTGATAGAGCGAAACACATCCAAGGAAAATATTGTAGAGTTATTTCTATTATTTTTTAATTTGGTCAAGTGAAAACAAGTCTTCACCATTAGGCAGGCTATTTATGGTTGTTACAGAAGGATGTTAAGATTTGGTGGATCCATGTTTTATTTTCATATTTTTTCCCACCTCTTTACCTTCCAGTGAACTTTCTTCTTTCTCCTACAGAGGGTGACCTGGACTACAGAAACCTGGTAATTCATTAGAGAGTTGCCAAGGGCTCTTTAAACTAATAAAGCAGCAAAAAGATCACAGATAAAACAAGATAGGACAGTGAAGTGAAGATGACAAGACAGTGCCTAGCGGGTGATGTTAATAATTATGGGCTGACTAATAACAAGAAGAAATCAGGCTTTATGGTGGCGACACAGCACATTCATAATATTCTACACAATACTTCTGAACATTCCTGTCCTCCTCCCCCAATAAACATCACATTTCTCTCCAGGAAATTGTTCAAAAGTAAAAACAAACACTTTCCTTCTCTAAAGCAGAACTGAGTCATTTTACAATCGGAAGAAAATGAAATAAAGCATGCATTAGAATACATCAAGATTGCTTTCGTCAGCCTTGCAGGAAGTTCTGAAGGGCACATGTTTGGATTTATAAGGCAATTTCCATTGGCATGGACTAGCGTAAAGCTTACAATTTGCCCCATTTCTCTTTTAATTCTACTATAAACCATTTGAGTGAGTCCTTTAGTCTTCATATTTCTTCTATATAGATATGTAATCTATATCTTACCCATTCTAGGTACCTGTCCATGGATAATCAATTATTTTGCTATGATTAACAACACTGTTTGTTTATGCATGACATAATCTGTTTAACATATAAACTGGGATAATAGTAAAGACTGCTAGCTATGTTAAAATAAATTAAATTAGGTTCCTGGTTATATTTCACCAGAAGAAAAACAAACAGGTCAACAAATCTGTAACTGAATAACATAAAGTATTGTGCTATAATATTTTAAAGTAGCAGCTAAGGTCAAATGCACCTGGCTTTGAACATTGTCCTTTGCATTGAGTGAAATCGGTGACCAGCCTTGATGTTGATACTTAGGTTTTCTGACTGCTTACATCCTAATCAGTAAAACAAAGCATTAATGTCTTATTCAAAGCAAGCATTCAAAGCAGTAATAAAAAGACATATGGTATATGTAGGATACATGGCACAATAGTAACTACTTGAATTATGTGACAAATTCATATACTAGTCAATAAAGTACTGGGAGGGGAGAGGAGGAAAGATCAGTCAACTAAGATTTGCTAAAAATGCAGACTGTGAAGCGCATCTAAAGAAGGAATCAGAACAAGGTGATTTAAGAGGTAGGTGACACCAGAAGTTGAATCCACACTCACATATACAGAACAGCACCAAGCTGACGCATTGTGATTTGTGTTTGGAGAGTAAGTTCCTGCAAAGTGACAGAAGTGAAATTTAAACCAGATTCAGGAGGCAAATTTGAATGAATTGCTTTTGGCAAGAAATTTTTTTTTTGTGTGTGTGTAAAGAAATTTTAATCTCTAAAAAAAAAAGAAAGATCTTAAAAAAATGTCATGATTACCGAACTGTACTTGAGTAAGTAATAGAAGGTTCTATGCAGACATAAATAACAATAGGGAGAGAATGGGGTTAGGAAAATCAGTTCAGTGGAAATAATTCAATATAATTAGATATAAACATTGATACTATTTATAGTTGTTATCTTTAAATTTTGAAGGAACACTAAATATTGCATTTCTATAATAGTAAGAAAGCAATAAAGCCCAAAGCCAAGCAATTACAATAAAAATGGAAGAAGAGATGGAGTGAGAGTGAATAATCTAGGCAATTTTGGGATGCTTTGGATATAAATGATTTTACATCTGGGTATGTCAAAGACATTTGGGAAACTGTTACCCTAGAAAACTTATGATCCTATTAATGATTATACATACCTCATAATGAATAGACAAAATGAAGAAATGTGGTGGGTTGGTCCATTATTTTCCTATACTTTATGACTATCCATATACATCCACAGAAAAATATACCCATGCGTGACACTGTTATCTCTCCCATTGAAGAGATTCCCTTGCCTCATTGTTCTTGGGATTGTTCATGTGACTTGCTTTGATCAAAAAATATGGATTGAATTGTTGGTTACACACTCAGATGTTTAACTACTACTTTCAGATGGTGATTTTAATAGGAAGCCTTACTTCTGCTCAGACTAGTGTATTTCAGGGATATGCTAGAACACATCTACACTATCAGTAATGTTTTATCTAAGACGCATATCAGTTTATAAAGTAGACCTAAAACCAATCAACACCCTAAAAGAACCCAGCACTAACACAATCTGAAACCACTTTCCTGAGATAAATCATACACCAATAAGCAAGAAACATACATTTTTTGTTGGTGGTGGTGTGTGGTTTCTTCAAACAGTTTCTTAAATTTACCATTACATTGGCAATATCCCACAAATACAAACAGACATGGATATTTTAGATATCTGGTTCCAATTTGTTCTCAAGGCCTAACTCTCCACTTTCCCCTTGAATATACTGAGCTGCCACACTATTACTCTAATTGGCCTTTTGTTTTCTTTTTGTTTTTTTAAGCAAATAGAGCAGTCTCTGTTATTTGTCAGTCATTGAATTTTACTATACCTGCAACTTTGCTGGGATACATTAATCTTAATTATCTTTCAGATAAATTAGTAGACTTATGAGGCCACATGTTGAACCAAGAGTCATCCTATATAGAATGTCCTTCTCTACCCATGCTGTTATTTTTTCTGCCAATCCCACTGATACTTTCAAGCTTCATTTTAGATATGGTATTTTGTGAAACCACTGCTAGGGAGATTTTTGGTGTGCACTATGGCCAATGGAAACCCAACATGGCATCAAGACTGAGAGCAAGGTTCAACTGACTTTGAAGGTGGCAGGCCAGGAAGGTTCTGTAGTATAGTTGAAGACTGAGAAGCAAACATTGCTTACTGAAGTAATGGATGCCTACTGTGAATGACTAGGCTTGTCCACAACATAGTTTTGATTGGCTGCCAATCAATAAAACAAACATAACTTCTTCACCATTGGAACTGGAGGATGAAGATACAGTTGTTGGGTTCCAGGAGCACACAGGGGGTGTGTAGAAAAAAGAGAACCAACTACTTTATTCCACAACTCAGGACCTCCAGACCATGAAGAGACTTGCAATTAGAAAGTCTCAACTGGGATCCATCACATCCTAACTACTAGAGTCTAGTCTTCTATATTCTTAATAACCCCTTCCCTATTTCTTTACTGTACATAAAGTGACTCGTATATTGTATTAGTATATAACATTTTTTTTGTTTTGGGGCCACACCTGATGACGCTCAGGGGTTATTCCTGGCTCTGTGTTCAGAAATCGTTTCTGGCTTAGGGGACCATATAGGACACCAGGGGATTGACTCGAGGTGTGTCCTAGGTCAGCCACATCTAAGGCAAACACCCTACCGCTGGGCTATCATTTTGGCCTCAGCATATAACAATTTTTTTTGATTTTTGGGTCACACTCGGCAGCGCTCAGGGGTTACTCCTGGCTCTAAATTCAGAAATCACTCCTGCAAGGCTCAGGGGACCATATGGGATGGCGGGATTTGAACTACCGTCCTCTGCATGCAAGGCAAATGCCCTACCTCCATGCTATCTCTCCTGCCCAGGATATAACACATTTTTAGCAAAATGTCCAATGGTGTTTTTTTGACTGACATCCAATGGAAACGAGATAGAGAAGTCACTGTCCTGTAAAAACATTTCCTCTCTGCAATTAGTGGCATGCTCATTCAGCTCTTAAATTTATATTCCAGTAAGTTATTTTGCTCTCAATGTTTAACAAAAAAGAACAACATAAAAATTCTTGCATCTCTTATTTGATTTGAGACTCTTAATGATTTTCATTCATCATTGTAAAACCAAGGACAATTTTTATAACTTTGAATACAGAGCTTTTACATGTAGGGCAATCTGTCTTTGAGTAGGAAGGGAGACATTACTCTAAAAGAAGTAAATCCTAGATAGTTTTTCCTTGAAGTCAAGCATCGTGTTGTTTAAATAAACTTCTTGTTTTTAATAAAGGACAGTTTCATTAAAGATTTAGTGAGTTAATGACAGAGTGGATTCTATAGCTACAACACTATGTTGCTTTCTCCCTTATGCCAGCTAAGCATCTTCAATCCATGTTTCATTGATGAGAAACAATGGAACTGAATTAAAGAGAATGGGTAACATAAATATTTAAGATGTGGTTAAATAAAGAATAGATTGAAAAGGGATCCAAGTAAAAAAAAAAACCAATAGGATATAGGGGTAGTGTTAAAGCAAAATATAAAGCAATTTTTTGAAAAATAATTCAGTTAATTGTATCAAATACCAAATATTAAATAGATTATATATCATTAGCTGATTCCAGTTATGAGTAAATTTTCCTTGAGGGCAATCAAAGTGTTTTCCTTCTGAGGAAGTCTGACTGCCTTTGTAGAAAACCAACTTTCAAAGAAAGAAAAATATCTTCTAAGAAGAGGAGAAAACAAAGAGCAGTTCCAAAGTTGGGCTTAAAGAATTTCCATTATTCAGCTAGATTGATTATTCTCTCTTTATTTCAATAAACAGAAACTATTAGATGGAAATTAATTACTAAATAAGTTATTTGTGAGTTTGTACATTAATATCATTCATGCTTTAAAACAAAATTAATTCCCCCCTATTTTATTGTGGTGATGTACCACATCCAGAAGTTTGTAGGGCCTATCCCTAACCCTGCACTCAAGGATGGTACCCTGGAGAGGTCCCAGGATTCCATAGGGGATGCTGGAAATTGAATTCAGATTGAAAGTGTGTAAAATAAAAGGCCCTACCCTCTGAACTATCACTTCAGCCCCCAAATTAATTATTTAATATACCAGCTATGTTTTTTTGTATCTAAGTGTACATTAAATACCACAGTCAATCATATTGAATATAAACAAAGGTAAATAAAACAGGCTGCATGCTCACAATTCCAGTACCTGAAGGAATATATCCTTTTGTATTTGTTCTTTTTTAGCTACTCTAAGAGACAAGTTTCAAGAATGATACTTGAACATATTTTCTAGCCTTAACTGAGTCTTTCCAAATAAGCTGAGTTGACTTTAAGAGCAGAGGTTCTATAGTTCTCCTCAGTGGGTGGTCCATGAAGGCAGAAACACTTAAGACCTCTTTTATACTTACATTGCTATATAAAGAACAGTGACCTAGAGATTTTCAGAGAACATCTATTGAGCAAATCATTGAAGGAACATGTGTCTTTATTGGGCTTGCGCTGGTTTCATCTTCACTTTGGTTCAGTAGAGTTTTGTTTCCTTCTTCTTCTTTTTTTTTATTTATTTTTTTTTTTTGGTTTGTTTTTTTGGGTCACACCCGGCAGTGCTCAGGGGTTACTCCTTGCTCTACACTCAGAAATCACTCCTGGCATGCTCGGGGGACCATAAGGAATGCTGGAATTTGAACCACCATCCTTCTGCATGCAAGGCAAATACCCTACCTCCATGCTATCTCTTCGGCCCTATTTTTTCATTTTTATCTTTAGTTCAATTGCCAAAAGCTGACTGGGAGTTTCTGCTATGAGGAAAACACATTATTTTACTTATACATGTTCAAATATTCTCCCTGTCCCTATACCTTCCTCAGTAATCACATTTACATAACTCTGTTTGAAATAATCTGGCACACAGCTTTACTTGGGGTTTTGTTTCTAGTCATTTATATAGTGGATGATCAGGGCAACAGTTTCCTTATTAGAGAAAAGCTATACTCAGTGGTTTTCTGGAGTCTTGGGTGAAGGAGAATCCATCTGGCTTTAAGCAAATCAGAAGCTAAATTATAGGAATATCTTCCACAGAGGTTAATAATAATAAAGGGAGTATGCCTAGTTTACCCTTGACTTAGAAGTAGAGGGAGCAGACAGTCAAAGAAGAAAAAAAGCAAGGGGAAATAGGTGAGAAAATGAAGTAATGGGGGAATATAATTTCGAAGACTTCAGATATATTGGTAGAACTATGTTTTCAAAGCACATGTTAAACAAAATGGAGAACCTGGGATCCAAACTCCAACCACCAAACTTTCAAATGTGCCTGTGAAGGAGGAAGGCTGTGTGTGGAGGGAACTTGGAAAACACTAGTGATGAAAGTTAACACTGGTAATAGGATTGGTGTTAGAACAATTTTTGTCTAAAACTCAGCTATCAATAACAACAAATTATGTTTCTTTAATTAAGTAATTGAAAAATATAATAGACATATTCTTATGTTCTTTGGTGTTGGTGAAGGTACAATAAATTTATACAACAATATCACAAATGATATTACTACTGTAGCCATATTAAGCTACAATAAAACTTAAATTAAAAATATAAGGGGTCAAAACTCTCTTCAATGAATATGTTGTATAACTAGAGACCAACTTAGGTTCAAAACAAATCACTTAAGAAACAATGGATTTCCTATGCCTTAGAGAGTCTGTTAAGCTATATAGATGGTCATTTATACATTTTAAGACTTGGAAGACTTTTTAGCATAAGAAAATGTTTTCGTTTTTGTTTATTGCCTTTGATTTTCTCATTTTACATACCTGCCCAATAGATTCTTTATTTTACTTCACATTTTCCCCAAGTAGACACATTGAGAAACTTATCGTATTCTTTGTAGCATAAGCACACTTTTCTGGCTTAAAAAATGGGGAAAATTATCTGTGTGTCATATGGAGCTAATGCCGCCTGGAGCTGAAGCCTGAGTGCAGGGGAGGAGAGCATCCACTAAAAACTTGGCTTTCTCAGTGTGACATCCTTTTATTGTGCAGACATGCCACATAGGATGAGGAATTGAGTTAAAGCATTTTCACCATTTAAGACTATTTGATAGCTGTTGTGACTGTTATGTTTTTTCATATTAAAGAAAAAGTATTTTAAAATATTTTTCTATTGTCTGAAAAAAATTTAGGTAAATGTGCTTAACCAGCTCTGGACTGACTTATTGTAAATATACTTTGCCCTCATAAGCTAGTTGTTTCCAGCTACCATCTCTGATGGAATCTCTAGTAGCACCATTTGCTTTAGAATATTATTTCTATTGTTTTCCTCCTCAAAAAACTATGTGCATCTTACGGTCAGGTGCATCTTAGAGAGCAAAAAATACAATAGTTGAAATTTTTTCACATACTTACACACTATCTATACCTTTGTCCTACACTGTTTTGTAGGGCATATGAACTGAATTTTTAATCTGATCCCTGATGGCCTCATTCACAGCAGAATGAATCCCCCTAACATATACCTAAACTGATCCTGGGTTCTACCCCCTGCACTTTCTCCCACTTTTCCATTAAAACAATCTCCATATAGGGCAGAGATGGTCCACTTGATAGGGTGCTTGCCTTGCACATTAGGGTTCTATCCCTGGCATTCCAAATGGTCACCTTATCTTTATAAGAGAGCACAGAGCCAAGAGTCAACCATGAGTACAGCCAGGTGTGGTATCAAAAAAAAATTTTCAAAACTTATTAGTTATTAGTCCCAAAACGTGACTACTACTACTACTACTACTACTACTACTACTACTACTACTACTACTACTATTATTATTATTATTATTATTATTATTGGTTTGGGGGTCACACTCGGCAGAGCTCAGGAATTACTCCTGGCTTTATGCTCAGATTTCGCTCCTGGCAGGCTCGGGGATCATATGGGATGTCGGGATTCGAATTACAGTCCTTCTGCATGCAAGGCAAATGCCCTACCTCCTTGCTATCTCTCCAGCTTCTATTATTATTATTATTTTTTTTTTTTTTTAGTTTCTGGGCCTCACTTGGTAGTGGGCAAGGGCTTCTCCTGGCTCTGTGCTCAGATTCCAAGCTTGAAAGTCTTGGAAAATCAAATTGGATGCCAGATTGAACCCAGATTGGCTGAATGCAAGGTAAATACCTATGTGCTGTGCTATGCTCTGACTCCAAATCACGATCGTTTTCATCATTCTTTGCTAAAATTAATAGAAAGGGCTCATATGACACTGAGTATCCTCTGAGTCAGGAAGTGCAGGTAGAGTGAAAAAGATAGTGCAGTAGGCAAGGCATTAGCCTTGAAAGCAGCAGACCTGGGTGGATTTCCAGCATAATTAATGGTCTCCCTGAGTCCACCAAGAGTGATTCTTGAGTGCAAAACCAGGTGTAACCTCAGAGTACAGCCAGGTGTGGTCCAAAGAAATAAAACCGAAAACAAAAAAAAATATATGTGTAGGTAGTTGACATTATCAGTAACCAGAAAAGGTCAGGAAGTGGGTGTGATTTTGGTCGTAGCCATTATTAGTTGGGGAGCTAAAATCAGCCTTAGAAGCTCTGTGAATCACATAGAACTTGTCTTCACAATTGTCACTCCCTTCTCCTATCAGTTGAAAGACTGCACCCTAAAGCATTAGTTCTTCTGAACTTCAGGACTAATTGGCAACTATGTCCTGAGACAGAAAAGCTGAGGTAAGTGATGTACATACCTTAGACAGCATCTTGTAGCTGCCAGCAAGGCAGCAAGGCCAGAATTACTCATTGGAGCCACTTCTAAACAAGTGTCCTGAGTCAAAGAAGCAGCACTTGCTAAAAAGCCTTTTAACTGCTCTTGTCTCTAGGCACTCAACAACATTTTTACACTATTTGCAGAATAATAATTATTCCTGGGTTTTTATCTCTTAACGCAACACAAATTTCTTAAGTGCATTCAATTTGCCAGGCAGTGTGGTATGTGTTTGGTGAACAAGACAACTCAGGGAATTTATACTGGAGAAGGAAACAGATAAAAATAAGCAAGTAAGCAGGAAAAACAGTATCAGAATAGTAGATCTTAAGAGGAGGATTAAAATGTGTATGTTAAAAAAAAGAACTTAGATAGGTTTTCTTCATTATTTAGAAGGCTACTGCTGAGAAAACAGAAATAAATGATTGAATTTAGGTCACTAGGCATGAGTGGGTGACATCATACTGTTAAGAGTTCAAGTTGGTGGATTGAGTATGAATCAATGTGAGGTATAAATCTGAGACTTGATTAACTTGGGACATGTTGATGTTATTTATTAAAGACAACAAAAGCAAAGTCTTGGGGAAAGTCAGTTTTAGGAGGAAATACTGCGTATCTATTGACCTGTGTTGAAATCAAGATTACTGTCTGATGGATATGTAAAAAGGCAAAATTTAATGTGTAATTTTTATTCTTCCATGTAAAAGTCAAACTAGAACTTTACTTCTTCCCAAGTTAAAGTTCAAATTTGTTGATAGGACACAATCTGTGCTCAACTGAACCTTTCCTTTCATCCATCTTCACATTCATCTGCTCCACATCTCCACATACAATCACATTATATGTTTTTTATATTTCCAAAAATACCATATGATGTCTGTAGCTCTCTATACCTCCCTGCAATATCATTCAATATTTTGCTATACATTAACTTTCTTCCAAATTTAACACTGGTTTTATCTCACAAATATTTCCTGACATTTCTCTCCTAAGTAGAGTTCTAGGTTGAGAACATTTTGTATTTTTTTCTATAAAATTTGCAAATTTATTACTCCACCTAAATGCCACTTCTAATCTCCAAAAATCCTACTTAAGTGTTTTGAAATTGTTTTGATTTTATTTTTAATAATTATTACTGTGACCGAAGTGAATTATGAATCTTTCACAGTAATATAGAAGGTACACAGAGACAATGAATCAGGGCCATTCTCACCACCAGTGTTGTCCTCCTTCCATCCCTGTTTCAGCATGTATCCCATATATCCCTCATTTGTCCCCTGGACTGCTACTGTAACTGCTCCCCTCTGTGTATAGCTTGTTGTATATTGGGTATTGATTCTGCTGTCATTGACTTTGGGTTTGGTGTTTGAGTCTGATAATTTTTTATTCCCACTCAATGTTAATACAACTGTTTGGTCCTGATACCCTTTATTGTCCCCCCTCAATTCATAAGGCAATGCATTTTATTTTTAAGATTAGTTTTCCTTGTTTGGTGATGTACACATAAATTATTTTATTGAAGGATTTCCACTGTTCTGTTAGTATTATAAATATGAGTCTATTGGTTGGATAAGTCAATTAAGAATTTAATGAATGAGTAATTGATAAGTAAATTAAAACTGCATTAGACAGTAGCACACAAATTTGGTTAAAACCTTTGACATTCTTTTTTTTTTTTTGGTTTTTTGGTCACAGCCAGTGATGCTCAGGGGTTACTCGTGGCTATGCACTCAGAAGTCATTCCTAGATTTGGGGGACCATATAGGATACCAGAGGTTGAACCCAGGTCTGTCCTGGGTCAACCACTTGCAAGGCAAAGGACCTAGCCCCATACTTAGACATTTTTAAGTTTCTTGTGGTACTAGTTTTATTTCACAGGTTTAATCCCACATTTCAGTATTTATAACACCATATTGATAAAAGAAAATTTCAACTTAATAAGTAAAATAAGATTCTCATGTGTGAAGGAAGGCTTACACTCTAAAACCAAGACTTAGAGAGATGTGGGTCTGAAAGCAAATGTTGCGGCAGGAAGTAATCCAAACAGTGAAAGGGAATAAGGATATTCAGGAATTCTAACACTCAAGCTTCTGCTCTTAAGAAGAAAGGCAATTTAGTGATGGAAGTCCAGAGAAAGAATGCCCTGCCTTCCTGAAACTTGGGCTTTTCTGATCAAGAACCACAACACACCTTATGGTGGAGAACAAATACTGAATAGGGTGGGACCCAGTAATCCAATCACCAAATGACACTCTAGATTGGAGAAGGAATGCTCGGCAGCGTAGGACCCAATAATTTAATCACAAGATAAGAATGACTACTGAATATGGTAGAATCTACTAATCCAGCACACACATGTATACAAAGTTCTTCAAAAATGAGTTCTGGACCAGAGAGGTATTATAGAGGTAGGGTGTTTGCCTTGCAATCAGAAGGATGGTGGTTCGAATCTTGGCATCCCATATGGTCCCCTGAGCTTGCCAGGAGCTATTTCTGAGTGTAGAGTCAGGAGGAACCCCTGAGCGCTGCTAGGTGTGACCCAAAAGCCAAAAACAAAAACAAATAAGAGTTCTGTGTGGAATGCATGTAGAATGCTTGCCTTGCAAACATCTGATCTGCATTGAATGCATGGCATCCCATATGGATAACTGAGCACTGCCATGATTAATTCTTGAATACAAAGCAAGCAGCAACTCCTGAGCATTGATGGTGTGTTCCCCCAAAAAAGTGTTCTCCTGGGGTCGGAGCGGTGGCACAAGCTTTAAGGAATATGCCTTGCATGCACTAGCCTCAGACGGACTGTGGTTCGATCCCCTGACATTTCATATGGTGCCCCAAGTCACGAGCAATTTCTGAGTGCATAACCAGGAGTAATCCCTGAGTGTCACCGGGTGTGGCCCAAAAATCAAAAATAAATAAATAAATAAAAAATAGTGTTCTCTTACTAAAATTAAAAAATATTTTATCTCATCTTTATTGCAGTTTCTTTTTATTTAAACACTGTGATTACAGAGTCATTCATAATTGAGTTTCAGTCATAAAGTGTATGCCTCCCTTCACCCATGAATGTTTCACACCACCAATATCCCTAGTTTCCTTTCCACAGTCCCCACTGCCTGCCTCCGAGAGCAGGCATTTTGCTGCTCGCTCTCTCTCTCTCTCTCTCTCTCTCTCTCTCTCTCTCTCTCTCTCTCTCTCTCTCTCTCTCCACTGTGGTTTGCAATATTGTTAATGAAGGAATCTCATGCAAATAATTTTATTTCCATCGAACAACCAGTTATTGTCCCAAGTGATCAGTTCCAGTTATCATTGTCATAGTTGTCCCTTCTTTGTCCTTCCACTATTTGTGGCAGGCTTCCTACCATATACTGGTCCTTCTGGCCCTCCTATCTATTGTCTCTGGATATTATTACCACATGATTTTTTTGTTTTGGTTTTTTAATTAATTTATTTTTAATTTAAATACCTTGATTACAAACTTGTTCATGATTGGATTTCAGTTTTACAATGTATAACACCTTTCACCTATGAACATTTTCCATCAACAATGTCACTAGTTCTGTCAGCACCCCTGCTTGCCTATGGCCAGGCATTTAACTCCTCTCTTCCTCCCTTCCTTTCTGTCTCTCTCTCACCCTGTCTTTCTCCATTTTTCGCTCTCTCTTTCCCTCTCTCTCTCCCTCTCTCTCTTTCATCCTTTTTTCCCCTTTAGATACCCTGGATTGCACTATTGTTACTGGCGCTCCGAACTCTGACTTGATTCCTGGACCCAAGAAAACAGCGAATATGGTGAGATTTTTGCTCTTCTGTTTGATTTTCACTCTGTTCAAATGCAGTCAGCCCAAAGTGTTTGGCCACGTGAAGCCATGTTCAAAGATGGCTGCGACCCCTTCTAGGGGCAGAAGGGCAACTAAAACAAGGAAGGTGAAAGCTTGCATCACCTCCAGCCTAGGCCAAGGCCCAAAACTAATACTTTGTTACAAGAAACAAAAACCTCGGCCTACTCAAAGACTGATTAAAAGTCTAAATTGGAAACGTAGGAGAAAAAAAGACTGTATTGAAAGCGGACTAATTTTCTGAGAACAACCTTCAGCTTGAATTTGGATTTCGACTTTGGAAATTTCGGACTGGACTTTTAGTTTAAATCACTTTGAACTCTGAACATCCAAAAGCCACCTGCAAAAAAGCTGTGGCCAAGAGAAACCTGCTTCCAAACGTGCCGTCCAAAGGGAAAAAAAAGGCAGCTGATATCAACCAAGAACTCGGCCCTGTAGCAGAAAAGCGGTGAACAGTGCCTAATCCGGCAAAAAGCGGCGAGCCTGGGATCCACCCTCCAATTCACAAAGGTGAAATTGCACGATCCGGCTGCGGAACCTGGAACCACATGGTCAACAACAGCGCGAGTGAAACCGGCCTGCACAAAGTTTACAGAAGCCACGTGGTGAGATCAGCGTGGGACAAATTAATCATCTGAACTTATGATTTTAGGTGTAGGGACTAAGCGGGTAGTCATATATTTTACTCATAGTTGGTGATGTGATAAGTTTTAGTGAGTTAGTGGTTTAAAAAAAATAGGGAGGCAATACAGCTTAGCCCATTTAAACATCTAATTTCTAACCGCCTGCATCTTTGTCTTGATTAAGTCATTTTCTTTATAATTTAAATGTGTTCTGTTGTCTTTCATAGTTAATATTTTCAATTGCAAAATGTTTTACTGTGTGTATTTTAATGTACTTAGCCTGTTTTTAAAATGTATGGTATGCATTTATGCTTTAGTACTTGTGTGTAGGGAAGGTTAATAGGAACAGGAAGTTCCCCCAATATAGTTTAAAAGTATAGGAACATAAAAGTTCCAAAATAGTGCTTGGTAAAAAAGCATTAAGAGAATTTTAAGTTACAAGTGTATAGTATATTTTGCAGAAATATTATGTTTTTGAAAAGGGCTGGCATATTAATTTTCACTCTATTACGTTGGTGCATAAAAATATTAAGAAAAGGGGGAAATGTTGGTGTGAGACCCTGGATTTGGTGTAGATACCTAAGACCCACCCATTTCTGGGAGGGGTCTTGGGAACCGGATATTAGGTGTGACCTTACCTGTAAGACCCGGCCCATTCCTGGGAGGGGTCTTGGAAAAGTTAGATAAGCCTTGGACCGAGGGAATTCGGGCCCTTTCGACCCTGCTGAGCTCGCTGGCTTTGGGGTCTCTGTTTCTGGTCTTGGACCAGGATGGAGGCCAAAGGGAAGATGGCTGAAAGGGTTAAGACGCAGGGTAGCTTGAAAGGTTATGATGTAGGCCACACACACGTGGTGGCTAGGGCCTGAATAAAGATGATGCTTCCTGAGGCCTGCCTGTGAGTGAGTCTTGATTACACCGATTACCTGGGCCTGGGACCCGCCAGCTGGATGCGGTTGCGGAGCCACGTGGCCTGGGATGGCAGAGAGAGAAATCCATCGCCATCCACCTCCATCCAGCCCCATCATTAATTATTTAATACTACAAAGGGGTATTGTGCATATCACTCTTTCCATTCAACACCCAGTTACAGTTCAGAGTGATCAGTTCCAACTATCTTTGTAATAATGGTCCCTTCTCTACCCTAACTGCACTGCTCTGATATTTGTGGCAATATCTCACCATTTTTGTATAAAGTCAGATGAATAACAACTGAACTCAGGGATTTTTTTTTAAATTTTTAATTTATGAAACCAACACCCTTCAAAGTTGAATTTCAGATATACAGTGAATCAGGACCCTGCATGATTCACCAGTGCCAACCTCCCTCTACCAATGATCCCAGAGTGCATCCTATATCACCACCCTTCATCTGCTGGCCTGCCAGTATAATAGGCTTATTTAAATTTAAATTGTTAACATTTAGGTCTCTTGATTCTATTGTTTTTGACTTGGGCTTGGATATTTGTTGTCCTTTTTTTCCTCCACCAATGCACCTGAAACAACTTTGCCCCTGGCCATCAGACTTTCTTTTCTTTTTTCTTCTTACTTTTATAGAAAAATGCATAAATATGAGGTAAAAAACAAAGTAATCATTGCCCCAATGATTTATTAATGAAAAAGGAGGGGATGGCAGCTTTTTGCATAGGCACAGCAAAAGTTGGGGAAAATAGAAAGGAGAAAGCTTTGGTCTAAAAACAGGAAGACCCTACCTATGAAGCATCCTGCCATAAGACCAACTACAGGCATCTAAGTTATCTATTTTTATTTATTTTATTTTATTTTATTTTATTTTGATTTTTGGGTCACACCCGGCGGTGCTCAGGGGTTACTCCTGGCTGTCTGCTCAGAAATAGCTCCAGGGGCCAGGCGGTGGCGCTAAAGGTAAGGTGCCTGCCTAGCTGCGCTAGCCTTGGACGGACCACGGTTCGATCCCCCGGTGTCCCATATGGTCCCCCAAGCCAGGAGCAACTTCTGAGCACATAGCCAGGAGTAACCCCTGAGCATTACCGGGTGTGGCCCAAAAATAAAAAAAAAAAAAAGAAAGAAAGAAATAGCTCCTGGCAGGCACGGAGGACCATATGAGACACCGAGATTCGAACCAACCACCTTTGGTCCTGGATCGGCTGCTTGCAAGGCAAACAGCGCTGTGCTATCTCTCCGATCCCCTAAGTTATCTAACCCCAAAATCTTCATGACCCCAAAAAAGTTCTCGATCATGGTTTTGCAATCAGGTTTCTATAATTAGAGATCTTGGATTTTACACAGATCCTATGTAGAAATTAGAATGTCATGTTGCATCTTCTGAGTTCATCTCTGGCCAAGAAAGTGAAAGCAAAGATAAACAAATAGGACTACATTAAACTGAAAAGATTCAGCACTTCAAAGGAAATGATGACTAGGATACAAAGACAACACACACAACGGGAGAAGCTATTCATCCTATATCTATCTGATAGGAGGTTAATAACTAAGATATAAAAGGCAAAGGTATAAACCAGCAAAAACAAATCTAACCCCATCCAAAAATGGGAAGATGATCTAAATAGACAGTTTCTCAAAAAAAAATGTACAGTTGGACAAAAGGTCCAAGAAATAAATGTTCCAATCCATAATCATCAGGAAGATGCACAATAAAATTAAAGAAAAAATTTAACCATAATTTACTCATCATTTTTAACTACTACCCAAGAGAAGCAAAGCATAGCAAAAATAGATAAATATATTAAGAAGATAATTAATACCTTGGCACAGGTGAGAAAATCAAGGAAGATACAAACTATAAGTTAGTAAATAAAATAGCCTCAAATGAAGCAAATATTGAAGCAACTTCAAAGCTGATTAAAAGGAAAATTGATGTTTGGAAATTCACTTTTTGAAAAAGCATTCAAATATGGAATCGTTTGATTTAAGACCTACTATGTCTTTGGCCAAAATACAGAATAGGTTTAAGATGTTTCTCTTGAATGTTTTCAACTCAAGTTAGATCTCCAATACTAAATGTGGTCCCCTGAAAACTGCTAGGAGTTACTCATGATCATAGAGATCACAAAGAATAAGTCCTTAGGGCCTGGAGAGATAGCAGACTTGCAAGCAGCCGATCCAGGACCAAAGTTGGTTGGTTCGAATCCAGGTGTTCCATATGGTCCCCCGTGCCTGCCAGGAGCTATTTCTGAGCAGACAGCCAGGAGTAACCCCTGAGTATCGCCGGGTGTGGCCAAAAAAAAGAATAAGTCCTTAGCAGTACCACCTAAGTTCAAACCCTCCCCCATCCTAAGTAAAAAGTCACTATGTCATAGGACAAAATCAATTTAAAAATTTTAGCATTAAGTAGATCACTAGAATAAGTTGCCAATATGTACTTTCTACTGAAAAGAACATTTGTTCAACTTCGATCATCTGGAGAGAATTCTAGTGTTCTTGCTACCTTTGAAAGGATATGATTCATTGATAGTAGATATAAGAGTATGATTGTGCATAAGTTCATATTTAAATGGAGAATCATGCAATTTATAGTATGTGTTATACAAGAGGATTTATGATAGACCACTGTATATAATTGTGTAGAAGATAATTGTTTTCTTTAAGACATTGAATCAATGGCTAATTCTAAAGCTTTCAGTTTTCAGGAGTGTAAGTAGGAATGGAAGGTAATATAACAAGGTGGGAAAGAACCAGAATAATCCCTAAACCTTAAGAGACAACTGGAGCTCAGGAGAAATTTAAGCCTGTGTCAGTTTTGCTGATATGTACATTAATGGAAACATTTAACTGTTCTGGGAAATCTTTCAATTATTCTAGAGAGGAAGGTAAGGTTAGTAGTAATAAACTTGGCCACAGTCAAATTAGAATATATATATATATATATGTATATATATACATATATGTATTGATGTACTAATTCTAACAGCCACATTCTAGAAAAATCCAAGTACCCAAGAAGAAATGAACAGATAAATATGTAGAATAGATATAGAATGGAGTGCTAGTCAGTCTTTAGAAAAGATGACAATTTGCCTTTTGCAACATCATATACAGTATCGAAGGGTGCCATGATAAAATAAACAGAGGTATAAAACTGATTATTAATTTCTTGTATATAACTATATAAAGGAAACATAGTCCCCAAAGAAAACCAACCAACCAAAATTCTTATTCTTAGACACTGATCTCAAAATTAAGTTCCCAGGGTGACTGATGGGTGTAGTTTGAAAGGTTGCAAAGAATTATGTTGGCAAGATATTGTCTTTTTTTGTCCCCCAATCACAATACAGATCAGGCAAAGGGCCTGTGTTGAGGTGAATATGGGGTGCATTTACTGTACCTCCTCTTTCTATACAGTCAGTGTAAAGAACACAGCCTGTGGTAAGAATTGGGAGGCCTTATCTTATCTTTTCTTTTTTTTATTTTTTAAATATATATATTAAAATCCTTCACCAGTGCAACATTCCCATGACCAATATCCCAAGTGTCCTTCCTCCTCACCTCACACCAGCCTTCTACTTCTACTTCCCTCATTCAGTCACATTTTGTTATGATAGTTCTCAGTGTAATTATTTCTGTGACTGCACTAAATGATCCCTGTGGTGACCTTCATGTCTGGAGCTGAACCCTCCAGACCTCCTCAATTTTGTCTCTGATATATTGTCTTCTGATATATATTGTAGTTCCATTTTAAACTTAAAATACATAAGCATCAACACTTTTGTACAACCATTATAAATGTAACAAAATAAATTAAATATAAAAATAAAAAGGAAAAATCTACAATTATAGGAACTAATGGAGAGAAAATCTTGGGCAAGTGACACATTGCATAAGGATGTTAAGTACCCATGTATTGAATGTAAATGGAGGGGCAGCTGCTCTATTAGCAGATGGACAGGTGGATTCATAAATCAATACGTTGCTCTCCATTCCTCCCAAAGGCTCTTTCTCTTCCAAACCTCTGGAAATGCCTTATCACTGATTCCAATCATCTGTATTCTATAAAAACAATGCATGATGATTATTAGAATTAACATAAATTAAGATTAAAAATTAACAGCAAAGTGATTCAGAGTTTACAGTTAAAGGTCTAGCTTTAATATTAATAGCTAATATTTACCAAGAATTTACTGGGAGAAAATACAAATAATTTACTAAGGCTTTGATTGAATGTTTATAACTTGTGAGATAAAATATTTTTATTATCCCCCATTTCATATACAGAAGCTGAAGCTTGAAGACTTACATGAAAATAGACAATCACTATGAAGAAAAGTACAGATGTTCATAAGCTTTAATCCTTTAACAGCATCAGGAAATATGTTAAAATCTGCATTTTCTCATTTTGAAAACAGAACAATTGTTGCTGAAAATTTTGCAGTACATGCCACTTTTAAATAGTAGACATGTTTTTTCACAAGCTGAAGCTTGTGAAGAGTCCATAAAGTATATTATTATGTCTATGACAGAACAATAAAAAAATCCACAGATTTTGATCTCAGATATTTTTGTTTGTCCTGTCTTCTTACTATGTTAATCAATGTGGAACCTTATAAAATTATTTCTATTCTTCTAAAAATATAAGTTATGCTTTATTGTTGAGAGAAGTTTATTCTTTCTAATTTTAACCTTTACATCCAAAAAGGACTGTTCTCTTGCATAGATATTATGGACTCCACCAAGTAATGTTATCATTCACACCAAAATCAAAGTAGAGAACTGAATATATTACTATTAATTCAAAAAACAAAGAACACAAATAAAAAATATTTAGGGGCTGGAGCAATAGCACAGCAGAAGGGCCTTTGCCTTGCACGCAGCTGACCCAGGATAAACCTGGGTTCCATCCCCAGCATCCCATATGGACCCCCAAGCCAGGAATGATTTCTGAGGCGAGAGCCAAAGTAACCCCTTGGAGGCACCGGGTGTGGCCAAAAAGAAAAAAAAAACAAATAAAAAATATTTAGAAAAATTTTAATATGTCTGATAAACAAAGAATATATGTTTATTGCATCATAACTGATTTATGAGTAATGAACCAAGTAGCATCAAGAAATTATTAAATAGTATGTGTTTTATTTAAAAGGATACAAATAGCATTCTCCATAGAGTAGACAAAGGAAAAATGAAAATATATCAATACACCTATGTTAACATAATGAGCTATTTTTTCCTATTTATGATCTCATTGAAATACCACAATTAAAACAATAGGAACATAAATGTTTTTATTTAGCCATTGATGGGAGACAAGTTGGAATATAAATTGTTCTAGAAATTTTCAAACTCAAAATTTATTTTTAAGTGTTTTTCTTTTTTTTCTGTTTTTTTTTTTGGGGGGGCCACACCCGTTTGATGCTCAGGGGTTACTCCTAACTAAGCGCTCAGAAATTGCTCCTGGCTTGGGGGGACCATATGGGACGCTGGGGGATCGAACCACGGTCCTTCCTTGACTAGCGCTTGTAAGGCAGACACCTTACCTCTAGCGCCATCTCTCGGCCTCATATTTTTAAGTATTTTTCTTTTTTTTTTTTTTCTGCCCACCCCATTTTTAAGTATTTTTCATAAGACATTGGAATCACCAAAGGAAATCTGATTTAAAAACATGTAGACTAAAAAAAACATGTCTACTATTTAAAAATGGCATGTACTGCAAAATTTTCAGCAACATTGGTTCTGTTTTCAAAATGAGAAAATGCAGATTTGAACACATTTCCTGATGCTGTTAAAAGATTAAAGTTTGTGAACATCTGTACTTTTCTTCATAGTGATTGTCTATTTTAATGTAAGCAAAAGTCTATCAAGGAATTTTCTTTTCAAATTTCAACTCACGAACTTAAAAGATATGCTAGACAAAGGTTTAGTTTTCTTAGGCATTTCCCAAGGTATAGAAGGGTATGCTGTAAAAATTAATAAGAAAGGGATTGATTGACTCAACCCAACAGATATGCATTCTGCACTGTGCATGATATTGGGCATACAAAAAAGGAACATAGGTGAAAATCAGTCAGTTTTTCTGATGATCCTGAAGTCTCGAGTCAGTTATGGAACTAAGAATGCACAATCCTATGGATATAAGGAAATATCTTGGATATATCTTGGATAAGGATATATCTTGGAAACAGATGGCAGAGCAATAGGCTCTTGAAGACATGAATTGTTTTGTGTAAAGGGAAAGGTACATTCCTATAAACAACAAACTAAAAAATAAAGAAATAGTAAGGTAGCACAGATTAAGTGATTAAGGATTTTAGTTGTGTCAGTGTGATTGAAAGGAAAATCAGAGGGAAAGACTAGATGGTATTTTTATGGTAAAATAGGTAGATACAAAGTAGTTAAGTGTAGGACTTAATTTTGTATGTCAAGAGTCAAGAAGCATTTTAAACTTTTAAAAATTATTAAATTGGTATTGCCTTTGTTTATTAATTTAATATTTATATTTTAATATTAATATTATAGAATGACAAAAGAGTTTCTACGAACTTAGAGATTATGTAAAACTCCCTTGATATAGCAACTACCTATCTTTTGTTGTTTTGTTTTGTTTTTTGGGCTCAGGGTTTACTCCTGGCTATGCAGTCAGAAATCACTCCTGGCTTGGGGGACAATATGGGATGCAGGGAGATCAAACCAAGGTCCGTCCTAGGCTAGCTCCAACAAGGCAGTCGCTTAATCATTCTATGCCACTGCTCCGGCCCCTAAACTATCTATCTTAACCAAGTTGAGAATATGGTGAAATCAACAAATAAAGTCCTTCCACAGAAAGGTGAATATATAAATATTTGGTAGCATCATAACAGAACAAAGTTCTCATGGACCAAAGGATACAAATACTGATCCTGTACCCAAGTGCATCTTGAAATAACTTTCACTTTCATGCTTGATTATTTTATTTTTGTTAGCTTTGACTCTGTGAAGGAAAACACCTGGGAACAGGTATCATACTGAGTAAGCAAATTACCACATACTATTTTATTGAAAAGGTTCTATACTTTATTATAGAGGTTCTATTTTTTTCTATGTTTGAATATTGAAGGAAAGGAACCAACTAACAGGTTACAAACTGGCTTACTTAAAAAAGACATCCTACAAAGTCAAATTTGAAATTAGTTAACCTTAATAACTTTCTATGCTAAATTATATTGTCAAATGGCCTCATAAATAGCAATAAGGTGCAAATGCACTATGCTACCATATTTCTTATCCAGTAGAACACTTGAAGGAAGTCATTATTGAATTTGAAATAACATTATTAGATGATTAATGGCAGAAGTCATACCCAATGATACAAATTAACTTAAAATGGAACTGTGTTTGTAAATTAATTGCTTAAAATATTTAATTCATAAATGGAGCTAAGATGTATAGTTTATTGAATACAAACTTATTTTTGTCTTCATAACTTAGAAGAAATCAGATAAAAGTTATGTAAGAGATAAGAGAGATCATGAGAATGTAATTATGCAAGAAGCAAGAAAGACCACCAAAGATTTCAGAACAGGACTATATATCAAAAAATATACATGGGTTTTGATCACTGAATCAGTCATTTTAGTTTTTCTATTATCCATTTCAGGAGCTGGCAGGATCATGTATGTGAATTTGCCTTATACAGTCTCAGGTTCCCTAGAAACATTTGCTTTCATCATTATGATAGCCCTTTGATTAAAAACCACTTTTAACCATTGTTAAAAGGGGATTCTGCACCACTTCAATATGATGTTGAGATTAAACCACCTCTTTTGCAAAAAAGATCAGAGATAGTCTTCAAAACGCCTACAAAGTACCACATGTCTATACATAGCATCAACATATGAAGATTGAGTACTTATTTGAGGCTGTGCCAAGACTCAATCTGACAATGCCATACTTAGACTTCACAGAGTATCAACACAGCCCGTGAGGGCAGAACAAAAGCTCTTTTGTAGCACAAGAAAGCAGAAATAAAGTGGAAACATCCAGAGACCTTGTTTTATGTGGAAGAGGGGGAATTTTTCTAATTCACAGGATTGAAAAAACATTCAAGGACAGTGACCATAATCCAATTAACAATTGTTATTACAAACTCAATATATTTAATAACAACAAACTATATGTTCATGTCAACAAAATTATCTTTTAATGGAGCTAGAAAGTATAGGTTCAAAACTACTGTTCCTTATTAACTGAGTAAAACATCCAAGAAATAGAAACATTTTGTTCAGTGTATTCCCTAAAAACAATTCCCTTTACAAAAGAGTAAACCCACTTCATAAAAATATCATCCAAAATAAATACTTAAGGGAAATAAAAATATTTTCAGTATAAGCATATGAAATATTCAAATACAATAGAGGTACAATGTTTTATAGGTAAGACAATATATGGAGCTGAAAGTTAAGTACTGAAACTCTAGTTTGACTTTGTAAGTAATGTGGAATCTTGGGCAAGTCAATTCCTCTAAATATGTTTTTATTTTCTCACCTATAAAATGAATAGTTGTGATGTATCATATCTGAAGTTATTGTGATTTCATTATTCTAAGCAAAAGACATATACATTTTTGTTGTTTTTTTTAACTCAAAATGACACTCAGCTGTCCTGTACTCCAGAGGTATCTAGAGAGATATCTTCAAAGGTACCAAGAGGATGGATCAATTTCTGTGACCACCATATAAAATAAAAGGAATGGGTGCATGCAAACAGATTTTCTCCCAACATTAGGTGCTGGAAGACAAAATTTAGGGTGCTTTATAGTCAGGTACTAGGTAAAGTTTCTGGTTCTCATGGATAGCTGTGTGCAATCTGTCCAAGATCTCATTGGGCCTTTCATAGGCCTGTACAAGAAAAAGGGAAAACAAAAAAGAAAAAGAAAGAAAAAGAAGGGAAGACTATGATAAAGCTCCCATTAGGCCCCCAATAAGATTAGGGCCCCACCTTACCTTACAACTTCTTTATTCTCCCAAAAACCCAATCTTCAAATATTGGAGATTAGGTATCAAACATAAATTAGGGGAAGGGGAAGGTACAAAATTCAGTCTATATTGCCAAAAATATTACTTTTAAATACTCCTCCAAAATTGCTGAATTTATCCAATAAATTCCCAACTTCCTGAGGTTCTGGCTGTATAAACGCATGGAAAATCTTCGGGGTCATTGAGTTAAAGTCTGATAGAGCACTAATCTGAATCAATAATATCCTGAGCATATAAAGAAAAGCTGGGAAAACTGATCCTTGCCAAATGTAAGAAGTTGCAAGAATCTATGCTTTAACTCAAAAATGTGGCAAAATTGAGAGCTGCCTGAAGTTTCAGTTTGTTAATTTTCAAATCTGTCTTTGAATGGAAACCAGGTTTCACCTGAAAACATGAATGAAAGCAAATTAGATATTTCTCCAAAGAGTATAAATTAACCCAGGGTGATCTGCTTTACTTTATTAGTAAAGAAATCTAAGAAAATCAGTGTTGGAAAGCTTTATATTTTCTTAATTTCTGGAAGTCCCCAACAACAGGAGACTAAGGATATGGAAAATAGTCAAGAAAAGAAAATACTCCATTTCAACGGTTTTTTTTTTACACTTCAGTTACTTAACCCTTGATTTTCTCAACTAATGGATATGCATGTGTCAAGTAACTTACATTGATTAAGTAAAGACATGATTGTAATTACTAGAAATTTTCTAATATTAAAAATCAAGAAGTCTTGCAGTTCAATGACATGAACTTTGAACAAATTCTGAAGCTATCTGGACTTTGTCACTTTCTTTGTTATTGACCTGGGCCGTCTTTAATTTTAGCTTCTTTAGCATAGATTGGGCTAAGTAATCAGATATCATTATAAGATAGTTAAATATGAATTCAAAACAGATACTATCCTTTAGAGAAATGCCTGAGAAGTTGGCCATTGCAAACTGTTCTACTATAATGATTACTACAACTACTAGTATTACTACTAGTAATGCTGTAATTTCCAGCTAATATATGGAGGAAGTGTGCCATCGATTGGCAAATTTTGAATCCTAGAGTGATTTTCTCAAAAATCTGTCTACCAAGCAGGAAGTAAAGCAATGCCAGAAAAAGAAATGTCAGTGAACTCACTGGCATTAGTAAGCTATGATGAAGATGAAAAGATAATTAATGTTTCCAAACATCCTTCAGGAAAAGACATAGAGGCCAAGATGGAATCTCAACATGGTAGTAAATGCTTCAAGGTAAAGAGCAGTTGAGGGTCATGAGTAGAGCAGCATGCTCCCTCCTTTGACCCCAGTTAGTTATGAGATCTCCACAACCATGGGGTGCTTTATGGCATAACCAAGAGAGACACCAGAACACTGGCCTTTGGCCCTATTAGCACCACACTTTCCCCAATGCTATATACAACAGCTCCTACAGCTCTAGTCAATATTCATCAATCAAGAATTCAGAGTGCAGCGCAACAGCCACCCCACATTATTTTTCATTTCCCTCCCAGAGATGCTATCTACTCTGCACGAGTCAGACTTATGATTATTCCCCAGGCCCCAGGAAAGCTGAATTTGTCCACAAGACCTGCATTTCCACATCCGCTCAAAATGATTGTCTTATTGCAAATTAGATGCTTTTTCTGAGTCAGATCTAGATCATGGGGTTAAACAAAGGTAAATGCTTAAATTTCTGTACATACCAGAGATGCCACGGCCACATCCTGACCTTCTGGAGAGTGCATTGGCACGGGAAGCAATAACTGTTCTGCAATTTTTGTAATATTTCTACATTCCACACCCTAACTCCTACTTATAAACATGCAAAGGAAATCGCAAGCCCAGTTAATGACATATTAGGGGGAAGGCCCCTTTCGGAAGGACATTCCTCAAGGCTGTAGTTCAAAGGGAACTTGGAATTTTCCATCAGAAATTATTTTCCTTCTTAATAGTGATCTCACATGACAGGCATTTTGTGTGTGTGTGTGTGTGTGTGTGTGTGTGTATGTGTTTCTTTACACTTTTGAAAGATCTTACATTCTACATTCTATGAAAAACACTATTTCTACAGTGTAAATGTCAGTCTCAGAAATTCAGGTTAGTCCTAGGAGGTTAGTGATTGCTGATGGAATATATTTGATCTACAGCTTTCACCCAAGAAAAAGACATCTATCGCCATTTGAGGAGTAAGACCGGAGTCTACACAGAATCAGGGAAAACCAGCAGAATTTCTATCTGCTCCATGCCAGATTAGTCACATACCCTATGCAACTTTCCAACCTTATCTGTTTTCTCCTAAATGAAATTCACAGGTAAGTGTGATAAAAATAATGATAAATTTCAAACATCCAGGATATTTCTAATTTTCTAAAAAATAGTTGATTTCCAATTTGATTATTAATTGTAAACTTAGTGCTTAGGGTAAAGTTTAGAATTTTAGGTTGAAATAATTGGCTATGTTCCATAGGCATCCCAGGCTATCATTGGTATTTATTCTATTGACATGGAACTGTCCCAAGACAATCTTTGGACTATGCTGCTTTTCTCCTTTCAAACAAATACGATTGTGGGGGCCGGAGAGATATCACAGCATTAGGGTGTTTGCCTTGCACGCAGCTGGTCCAGGACAGACAGTAGTTGGAATCCCGGGATCCCATATGGTCCCATGTGCTTGCCAGGATCGATTTCTGAGAGCAGAGCCAGAAGTAGCCCCTGATCACCTCATGCTGTGACCGAAAAACAAAATACAAACAAACAAAAAACATATACTATTGTTTCTAAAAAAAAAAAAAAAAAGGTGTCAGGTGACTAAAAAGATAGCTCTTAAAGGGCTGGAGCACATTTTTTTGCATGTAGGAGATTCAAGTTTGGTCCTGATCCTTGATATCACATGGATCCCTGAGCACTGCCAGTAGCATCCACTGGTCATAATGCTAAAGGTAGCTTCTGAAAACCTCTGAGTGTAGCTCCAAAATAAACAACAACAATAAAACATTTTGGCATTTATGTTATGCGTATGGAAAAACAACTCTTTTACTTTGGTGCAGGAGAGGGGTAGAGTTTCTTTTATTCATTTACTTAAATAAAAGACTTCCTAGAATGAAAGAGACCCTTGAGTAAAACTTATGGGTGGAGGTTTTGAGCCACATCTAGCTATGATCAGCTTTCACAGCTTGCAAGGACTAGGAGATCTTATGAGTACATGGATCAAACCTGAGTCTATTATATTGTAATATTCATGGAAAGCATCCAATATGCTGTACTATGGCTTCAGCCACTAAAATTATTTTAATAATGAAGTAAATATGACAAAGAGGGTAATATTTTTTCTTTCATAAATGATTTTTTGGTTAAGACAACCAAATCATACATTTTTCCTGTCAAATCAATAGCTTTTATTTATTTTGATTCTTAGTTAAAATAATATGAGAGTATGAAAAATAATAATCAGGTTTATGTGTTTTACAATAATTCAGTATGGTAATACATGCAAAAAATCAAAAAAGACATTGTCAGGCATTATTGTTTGGAGTAACGCTGGCCATGTTTCTCAAAATATTTCACTTACAGAAATGAACTATATGCTTTCTCTAGTAGGACTGAGCTGGTACCTGGTTTCCAATCAAACTTATACTCTTATTTTACAAAGTATTTTTCCAACGCATATTTTTT